>NW_027286808.1:6481802-7154302 GCF_022747635.1 Hetaerina americana | reverse complement strand
TATGGATTGCGATACGCTTTTGTGTGGTTCGCCGGTAACTTTGATGCAAACCTTCGACGAGTTTGCGATGTTTATCATCTGAGGCAGTGATCGGACGTCCACTGCGTGTTTTATCTACAATTATGGCTTTTCCAGGCTCGTAACCGCGAAATTTAACTACCCATCGATTAACAGTAGACCTATCAACAGTATCGTCACCATAAACAGCCTTTAAACAATGACGAATCTCAGTAGGAGTCATGTACTATTGTTCATACTAATGCAAATGGTGCTTAATCTAGGCCAATGTAAACCTCTTTAGCTTTGTCCTTACTTCTCTGCACAAGTATTAGAGGATGATTCTTACTCCAATTTGAAGATAAAATAGGCTCCCTCGATATTATTGCAAAAAGAAACACAATTGTACAATAACCATTTTTAATTCCCAAAATCGTGCTCAAATCTTTTTCACGTCAGTTTTCTCTTTTACCATAAATTACTATCTAAATGCCAGTTCGGATTTAACAATTTGGCTATCTCGCATACTCATCCATTGGTAGCAGGAGCATTTTTATTTCACGAAGTTAAGGTGAATTAGACGAGATACGTGACTCGCACATCTTTCCTAAGCTGTTCAACTTGCACATACACTTTCAATGATCAATATGATGAATATTTGTGTTGCTCTCCGACCCGTTATAACAATCGCGAATCCTTCAGCTTTCCCTTCGCAATAACCCCTTACGCATACGACCCCTATCTCTCTCTCTATCTCTCTCCGGGCAGCAATCCAATAATGCAATTCGAAGTGCTATACTGAAGCGTAGCACACACCCCGACCACGACAACGGACGCCTTGAAACAATACGCACGAGCCCGCTTGCTCACGCTTTTCTAGCACAAAAGTCCGTCCGCGCCTGGAGGGTACACCAAGCACGATACGGACTTGCATGACGATGCAATATGCAGGAGGGAGGGTGCAGAAAAAGAGAGAGAGAGTGAGGGGGGAAGGGAAGGAGGTAAAAATAATAACGCTTTTGAAAAAAAAGTGTGATAAAAATAAAAAGGAAAAACAAATGAGCCCCGAGCTGCGAGTAAGCACGCACCAACCTCGCTGACGCATCGCCACGTCGTCGTCTTCGGGACGCGCGAGCCCTGCCCTTCGGTGTCAAGTGAGGTTTGAACAAGAAGGGAAAAAAAATGATCAACTCCGCTCGCTTATTTAGATTTTCTCTCTCTCTCTCGCAAGCCGTTGAGCTTTCGCGACGGAAAAACGAAGCGATATAGGTTTGCGGGCATGCATTAACCCAGGACGGCGGAATTAGGGGGATGGGGTGCTGGAGGGAGAGCATGGGGGCCAAGGCAGTGAGTGTTCCGTAATGTACCCGCGCGCACCCACCCACCCCCATGAACACCCCTCACTCCGCCTTCACCTCATTCCGAGAGGGGATGCGAGATTAGTACTAAGGATAGAGCCCTCTCTATCCAAAGCTCTTGTGGGAACTGCCTCCTTGCCTCCTCTACTCTTACTACCAGCCTTCTCTTACCACCTCTTCCTTGTGACCCCCTCCCGTCCCCCACCGGTCTCTCATTTTCTCTCATGTTTGCCCGAACGTTAGCCATCATCATCGTTCTAACCAGGGAGATCGCCACTGCACTCCGCCATTCACCGGTCGTCCACCCCGGAGTGGACGGGTCGAGCAAATGCTCGGTATCACTCCGCATAGGAACTGCTCTGCAAAACGTCCTCCTTCTGGATCTTTACGAATCTGCATCTCTATTTTGCGGATTTTCCAGATCTACATCTACATCTAAACAATACCGGCAAGTCGGTGCAAGGGCGGGGGCGTTAGAGCACCAGCCAGTTACGAATGAGCTCATTCAAAACTCGTCATCTCTCCATCTTCATCCCCCATCATTCCCCCTGTCCCACCTCCTCGTGTTGGCTAGCAGGGTAAGATTGTGAATGTTGATTGAAAATCTTCGACTGTTTCCTATTTACCTTTGGGACCTCACACTGTCGACAGTAGTCCCGCGTTCACGACTAAATTTTCATTCCAAACCTCAGCGCGCGAAATAAATCGGAAAACCGTATCTTTGAGTAACATTGGCGGGCCGTGGCAGTGGTAGGGGGTGACTGGCGTTCCCGCTCCATCACTAAAGCTATGTCTCGTCCTGTTATGGGTTATTCTTCCTTTCCTAAAGAAGTATTTCTGGCTATCACTTATCCATCTGACGCTAACTGATAAGTTGCGCTAGGAGAAGGTAGTAGCAAAAGCCAATAATATAGTAAAATTAATTAACTTCTTTGAGTTGAAAAACCCGTCCTTTCGACCACATTGAACTGATTGGTTAATATTGGGAGGAGAGGAATATTAGTGACTCGATTAATCCATGTGTGTATGCCGATGCTACTCATTCAAAAACCCCCGTTAGGTCGGCTCGGGAAAATAAAACCTCACCCACAAAGATTTCTGACTACTCTATTGGCATTAAGAATATCGAGCGAAACATATAAAAATCAATTTGGTTAGTTACAATTTACCCGAAACCATTTTTGACTGAAATGAATTTTCCCAGTAGAATGAAGCTTCAATTTTAACTTGCGAGGAAATTTAGCAATAGCTTCATTAGTTTAAGTTATAAGATAACATATTAGGAATAACACACTTATCTCGGACTCCATGCACATAAGCATCCGTATTCCTGGTTTTATCATGGTGTTTTCTTACGTACCTGTATTTTTTTAGATTACTGCAGCAGAACACTCCGAGAGAAGTACTCCGTACATCGGATGGGAAAGACTGTTAGAGATTTTTATTAACTGTGACTCAATGGTCCCACCGGGATGCTATTCACTCTTACTTTCCTGGTTGCCATACTGCTTGACTTCAAATCACGTGTAAATACATTAGCATAAGGTCAAAAAATCATAGGAGACTGTTGCCTACCCTTGTAACCAAAACTACCTCATGTGTGACTACATAAGATGAGGTAATTGATGGTTTCCGGCGTACCTTTATGAAATCGATTCATATTGGAAATGAGAAAAATAGTAACTTTGTGATTCCACAGAAAATCTATTACGATACGACTCGGGTTTCGGTGTTTCCACCTGAAGATGACGTTGAACGTCGAAACCCGGGTCGTATCGAAATAAATTTTCTGTGTAATCACAAAGTTACTATTTTTCTCATTTCCAATAAGATGAGGTACCAGTAGGTAGGGAAATGAAATATAAATATTTCAATACGATAACTCCATCATAAGTCGCTTATCGCTAATACTTATCGCCGTTACTATCCGTGACAAACATATTTCATTTTTATGTTTCACGTAAACACGTCTTCTTTTTTTGCAAATGATTTTTATGCTGCGCATTGTTCATAGCCTTAATAATTATTCCCATTATTTCACAAGGAGAAAACAGCACATGGCATGAAAATAAGTTATTGCGACCAATCCAAGCACAACTAAATTTCCAACCGTTGGTAATTATGCTTCGCGGTCCTTTAATTATGCTAATTTCTTCAATGCATAGCGAACCCTCCTTGTACTGGTCTCGGTTCGTACTCTGCCTGTTAAAGGATTGCCATATTCTTTATTAGTTCAAATATATTATGCTGTCTTCATTCGTGATTCAGAAAAGTACAAATTAGCAATATACAGTAATCGATCTATAAAACTTATCATCTTTGGCCAACATACAAACCGATCTGTTGAAAATAGAAACCCAAAATGGAAAAGGTGTAGGAGCATGGGATCAGACCTTTCACGTCCAAAAGGGACGCTCTGTCACTGGGCTGCGTCCCAAGTAGTTATTAAGCAAAGGGGATCGTGATCTCGCATCCACGGGATGGTGGAAAAAGCAATAACAAGATAGGTTGATCAAGCGAATGGAAACAATATACAAAAAGATCCGACCTCAGTATGGAGCCACGGAATCCAAGGCATGATTTTAAATTAATCCTACCACGCCTGCCAACGTTCTTTCTGTTTAACAGGATATTAAAATGACAAAACATACACTATTCTGTGAACTTTCAATGTATCCGCATGCATACCACTAAAGCTATTTAAGTTGAAGTAACGACTCAAATACCCTAAGAAAAATACATATTTATGAATATTCAATATTGGAATGTGACTTCACCGAAATAAATATCAGGGGATGTAGCTCAGTGGTAGAGCGTTCGCTTTGCATGTGAAAGGTCCCGGGTTCGATCCCCGGCATCTCCAACTTTTTCCGAAGACTGACTTTTGTCCCAATTTATTACTTGCGTAGGATGATACTGGTATTAAATTCATTCGTTTCAACAGTCTATTCTCATCTAATTTTATCATCGCCTGTTATAATTTATTAGAAAATTTTCATCGTGACTTGTTAACATAAAACCATGAACGGTGGGTGTAAGTAACTCCTAATCCTAATAATCCTTTTTGTTTTGCATGTGGTATTGTTCCTTTTCACGGTTGGTGACCTAACACCCCCCGCCACACGCCCAAGCGGCGGCTCGCGGGGTATCATGTAGATGAATAAAATTTCTTAATATGGTGAGGCCTAAAAATTTTTAACTTCTAAATGATAATTCAAATTGTAGTTTTGGATCTTACTTTGATATATTTGTATTGTTAATGGCGTGCGATTAATGTGACGCTTAAATTTATATCAATGCAATAGTTGCTCCATTCTATCAATATCATTTAATGCCCACATAAAATTGGTCTTATGAACCAAATGTTTCGAATCTTAAGTTCTAGGTGAAACTTATTAGGCCCAACGCTACAAATGCAGCAGAAAAAGTACCGGCACAATTCTTTTTTCATTTGTTTTTACACGACGTGAAAACCATTTAATAAATAGGGAATAGTTAGCCTCATTCAAATAGTGATGGTCTCCGAAGTGACGTATGGAATTACCCAACTCAGCGTATTCAAAAGCTAATGTTTCATAATTATATCATTATAATTGACTCTAAAATGCTTTTACTCTAAGTAAATTGTCAAGGAAATTGAAAGTACCATCGTCCTAAGTAACATTGCTTTTTCCTGAAGTGTCGGCTCGGATTTACATAGCTTCAAATAATTTCGCAACATTTTTCACTATTTTAACATATTTTACGAGGGATATTAACAACCGGAGTGGAGTGAAGGGAGGGAGGCCGTATGGATGGATCAGTAGCTCTGCGTAGGAAGAGCAGCAATGAAAAGAGAGCCTCACAACAAAAGATCCGAACATGAGAAAGTAGGTAGCTACGGAACGGAGAAGTAATGAGAAATTTACGGTGAGTTGCGGTAAATCAATCCAGGGATGGATAATATGTGATGACGAAGCACACTACAAGTCGCGCGTAAACATCCTTTTTCATTGCAGCTCTTGACACCGAGGAGGCCGGCAGTGTGCAGCGAAACGGAACAACAAAGCCAAGTGCTTCGCTCGCAATTTCATTTGTATGCTCCACCCCCAACCTCTTTCCCCGCATCACTACCCTATTCCATTGGCTCTCAACTCCTTCGCGACGAGTGAGCCGGCACACCACTCCGGCAGGAGGGAAAGGAAAGTCCATTTGGCGGGTGTTTTAAAGAAAAAAATGAAGGAAGCGATTAGGGGATGAGTAAATGGTTTCGAGTGATGTATCCCGTTCCCTTGACCCAGAGACTCAGTCTTGCAGTCAGGGGAGTAGGGGAGGCTGTGTGGGAGAAGGAGGTGAATTGGAGGAGGAAGTGGAAAAGGCTTGGATGGGTCGGCGGGGCTGGTGGAAGGGGGGGTGGCGGGAAGGAGGAAGATGATGGAACGATATGAGGAGAAAGTAGGGAAGGTGGGAGTGACGAAACTGTGTGCATGAGCTTTTGGTATGGTGTTGAGGATTCGCTCCCGGACTTAACAGCGCCCCACATGTGAGGTCTCAGCCGCTATTCTTGCATCCGTAGCCGTGTCCGTCCAGCATTGGCTTAATATGACTAAAGTGAACTAAAAGTCGCTGATTTGGCCTTTAACAGAGAACACGAACAATAAAAGGATATAAAGTAAATAGAGAAATTAATTGGTTAACCAAATGGTTAGAGCTGGGTTCCTGGTCCTTGCGATGAATCTCGTCCTCCCGGCTTACCAACACGTTCAAACAAAAATTGGTCACCTTGACCGAGCGGCATCTGAGGCGGGGGCGTACTCTTCATCGCGCTCTCTTTCACGTGGAGCGTCACTTCCCGCCGACAATGACCGCCGGAAACAAGTACGCAACGCATGCCACGTCACGGCTATTGAAATAAAAATATCAACACAATAAAGAGGCCGATCCCCGGCATTATGACGCGTAAAAAGTCACCGTGCAAAAAATAGCTCTATTGATGTAGAGGGGTATGGTAGTCCAGTGAGTAGTAGATCATGGGTCTACTGAACGAAAGGCCGGGGTTTGATTTTGGTTGACGATGAGAAATCTAAACTTCGCCCATGCTGTGTGATTTTTCAAGCACCAGTACTTTCTGGGAAACCACAGAGGGCACAGGGAGATAAACTGCCCCCCACCCCTTACTTGAGGCGTGATTTCACGCACCTCAGAGAGCTTATTATTAAATGAGCGTTACTTACCAACCAAACCAAACTTTGGACAGATTTATGCGGTGGTGGGTGAGGGAGCTGTGATGGAAGGGGATGTAGGCAAGTGTCAGAGGATGTGGAGGAGGAGAAGTTTGCAGTTAAGGAATTGAAATCTTATCCTGTTACCTGGGACGATAATGTCTGTTAGGGGGTGTACGGTTATAAGATAATGAGATAAATTAGTGTTATTGGAGATGAATGGCTTTCCTTAGAGTTTTAATTTTGCGTCTTCATCTTCACGACACTCCATAAACAAATGAAATGCTGTGGGGCGGTGTTTGTAGGTCACTAGCCAAACATCCACAACCATGAGTTCATACGTGCATTTGAATATGTATTAGCGCATTTACGAAATCACTCGTACACATTAACACATGCACGCACATGCCTCTTATACGAGTACATGGTGCAATACTCGACTAAATCATTCAAATTTTGTCTCCAAGTTAACATATTCGGGCGATTGAGTTCAATCTTGCTATGATGGTGTATGGTGCAAGGGAGGAACGATTATTTGAACCTGTCGGTGATGGTCTCGCACTCGTACGAGTATGTTATCTCGGTTGTCAACCAGAATGATTTGGTGTCGTAATATTTCCTTAGTTAGTTAGATTAAGTTAAGTCGTAATATTTCCTTAGTTAGTTAAAGTTAGAACACACCTTAGTCTTAATTAGTCCAAGGTGTGTTCTAACTATCTATAAGTCTTAGTCTTCCCTAAACTTTTTGTTAATTTAGGTGCTCCCAATCTAATGCCTCCAACATACTCGTCACGCTTACTCTCTTCTTATCGCAATTTTTGACAAATCTGGGGGATTTTCTTTGAAAGTTTTCTAATTTTTGAATTATCCTTTATTGTTATGGACCCAAAATACATCGGAGCTGTTTTTCTACTCCTTTCTGGAACAATAATACGAATTCTTCCAGTGCGTGGAGGACGTCAGTTTGTGCACTGCTAATTTTGTTGTGGATATTTCGAAAGAATTTTTTTTAAACATTGTTCCTGTTTACGCTGTCTGCAACTTTAATTCTCTGTAAATAGATAAGTTTCCACGAAGTTTCTTTTCTCCTGACATCTGCAACTCTTCATGCGTACAAAATTAACTCTCACCACCACATGAGTGGTATTTCAGTCGGATTATAACACTGATTAATTACCACACAGTTCGGAACAGATGTGAATTTGAAGTTAGATGACATTTCGAAATATCAATGTATCAAACAAACAGTTGATTAATCGGTTCTCATAAAATATCTTCTTTCGGCTGAAAGTATTGCCAATATTCCATGCATATGATGGTGAAACCCCAGATGTACAGAGCCAAAATGGAGTAAAGAGCCACCTACTGAAATTTAAAATGGAAAAAAACTGGAAATGCCGGGGATTGAACCCGGGACCTTTCACATGCAAAGCGAACGCTCTACCACTGAGCTACATCCCCAGATAACTATTTGTGGGGAAGTCACATTGTAATTTTCAGTATTCATACACATGTGTATATCTTAGGGTATCTGAGTTGTTACGGCAACTTAAATTGCTTTAAATTAACAAGGTAAAAAAAGTATTCCTGAAATTTGTCGATTCGGCAGTCACTTTTTCCTAATCTCGTATTCAATGTTGCCTACTTCTGTCACCTCTAGGGCTAAAATTATGTTTATCCTCTTTTTTAGCGTGAAACTCGCATTATTTGAATTTACCTACAAGTTAAATTCATGCATGTCAATATTCGTCCTACCTTTGTCTTCCATCTTGGGGTAATCTTACAATAATGTGACGCTTTCTGTACGTTGAATACCAGTTTTCACAAAAAACAGGCACCTTCTCTCTGTATTAGTCTGATTTTGAAATAAGGTCCTTCTGGAGAAGTTCTCAACAAGCTTACGGAGCAGGATAGAAGAGTAAGATGTCTAATGAAGGTGAAATAGCGCTTCCCTTTTACTTTTTAATGGAAAAATAAATCATAGGTGAGGATGGTTAATGCTTTAATGGTTCCGCGTGTTCCGTTTCCACGTGTTTCCCTGAGTCTTTTTACATCACAATTGGAATTTGCATTCTCCCCTGCCACACGATCTCATGGTGGCTAAGATTTAGATGCAAAAGAAATTACTATGCAAATTCTCTTCTCATATAAATCCCAATAAGGAGACTTTCGACAAATCGTCAAAAAAGGCAAAAAAGAGACATTATGTTAAATATATTTTTTTCATTATCAGAGAATAACAAATGATAAATAATATGATGATAGTTATCTTCCAAATTAAAAAAAAGCTTTAATTAGTACTTTCTTCCATCACGGCGAGAAATGTAATAATGGTGAAACTTTCATTGAACGTATTCATACCGAATTGAGACGTAAACACTTGGTTATTCTGAACAAAATTTATTCGATGACAACCCGGAGATTTTCATGTAAAACATCTTCGGGTCATTCACCTGATGATGACATTTTACTTCTAAACCATAGTAGTCAATGAATATTTTTGTGTGGAATAGCCAAGTGTTTGCGTCTCTATTCATTTTTTTTACATTTGTATGCATTGATTCCAGCGCATCCAGCCTTTAACTGGAACAAATACATTTAGAGTGGGGTATGATTATTGTGCCCTCTTCTGGTAGAAGTTCGTTGGACACAAGGAAATAAGTCACATTGGTGAGAACGTGCGTCAATGATGACAATTTCCATTCCATAACAATCGTGCCTTATCGACCGTACGTGCGTCAAAATTCGTGTTTCGACTTCCGGCAACAACATGGTCGAGCAACCCTCTGATCATATGGAACCGGGATCGGGTAAGAAAACTACACATCCGCATATTACCCTACAGGCCACTTCGAGGACGTGTGGTAGGAGGGTACCAGTTTCAGTCCTTGCATGTATGAGTTACAACTACAACAAAATGTTCACGCAATACACGCATTGATAGAATATGCTATCCATTCCTAGAGAAGTTTGGTTTCATTAGACGGATTGTAGAAAAATGTAATTAAAGGTAAGATGTGTTACTCCGCTTTAGTTAGGCCACAATTGCAATGCGAGGTCAATTATGAGTATTCTGAATTTATGACAGAATACGATAAGTCAAAAACTAGAAACTATTCAGAGAAAATCCGGCAGATTTACGAAAAATGTCTTCGAGAAGACAGCAGATGTGACGGATATGCTGGAGGCATTCGGCTGGGAACCTCTTGATTAACGAAGCACCAGTGCAGGGAAGAGTTGGACTTATTGAAAGTTACAGGATAAATTGAGTGATTTAATCGCTTATTGAATCACACACACACATATGTACATGAATATATTTATTTATTTATGTGTAAAATTTGGGCGGCACAATAGAACACAAAAATATAATTAGAGAACACGTAAAGGACACTCACATTTAAGAAAGTTTAAGGTTTTGCCTTCTTCAGGTAAGTCTTGCCTGAAGATAGTAAGTAGTTCTTACCTGAAGAAGGCCTAACATAAGATAGAGAGTGTAAATTTTCTTAAATGGGAGTGTCCTTTTACGTTTTTTTATTTATATTTTTGTGTTCTAGTATTGTGCCGTCCAAGTGTAATATATACATACACACGAGTAAAGTATACATGCATACATTTTATACATACATAAGAGTATATATATATATACATATATATATATATATATATATATATACATATATAGTGTTTTTGTATATGAGTTAATACGTATTCAAGTGCATGAACTCATTCAAGGTTGTACAAGTTTGTATGGTGCCTCACCATCTCCGCCACACGCTCATTCGGCGGTTTCTGGGGATAGTGTAGATGTAGGGCCCCAGCCCTTGGTACTGATACATCGGTACAAGTACCTTGAACAAGAATATTAGTCGTTTCTATTTAGATATACGTGATAACCAGAAAGCCAATGTCAAGGTGTGCGGTGTAGGTGCACCCATTTGGAGGCCGAACTGCTTGCGAAGAGCTTAAACATATCGTATATCACCGTATATGAATATACTGAACTTAAAATATAGGATAATATATAATACATTGAAACACAACTAGTGTCAATTTTATGGAAAAGATACGTATAAATCTACATCCACGCAATAACCCGTGACCCGCAGAGAGGGCGTGGGGCTAAGGGTTAATAGGACTCGAGCCGTTATTGGAGAAATATGAGTACTGATTTATAGGTCATAACTCGAGGTATTTTTCTCTGCCTCGAGACCTGTACCCGTTCCAATCCCTGTTATAGAGTAGTATATGGTGAGCCAACCGAAACTGCGTCGAGAGATACGAATGCAAGGAGGACGTGGTCCTGGGTGCCGATGACAAACTGCATGTAGTGAGCTAGCGGAGGCCGGCACCAATGAGGGGGCGGGAGCGTTTCTTTCCGCCTTCTCTCAATCCTATCACCCTGCCTTTTATCCTCGTCCCCATCTTCCGACCACATCCTCCACCTCGATCCACGCCATCTCCCTCCGCTTCTCCTCTCACGCGCGCAGAAATTCGAAACAGTCCCCATTCCCAAGCTCGATCCTCGAGGCGCACGCGCGTCGTCCGCACCCTATCTTTTGTCATTTCACTTCTTCATTTCGTTTATTATTCATTATTTACTGAATGTCTTGAGAGCTGCAGGAGTGGGGAGGTTTAAGAGGGTGGTATGGGCGTAGGGAATGCTGTCTGCCGAGTCCGAGAAAGCGCCATCGCCCCCCGCCCCACCTTCCGACGACGCGGGAAAATTCCGCGGTCGGTCGCTGTGGCGGCGTCAGAAACGCGTGAGATTTCGGCGCCCGAGGATCCCGTTCACACGACACCCTTCCTTATCTCGTCTGCTTGCTTGCCCATTGTTGTCATTGTTTCCAGGGATCTCTCTCTCTCCCCCTCGGCTCTCTCCATTCTGCTCTCTCCCACTCGGAGACGACTAGCCGAACGCGCTTCCGGAGCTATCGCGCCGCCACCATCTCGGTGCTCGCGAGGCCGCCGTGGAAAAGCGCCATTCGTCGGGGCGTGCCGAGGGAACGAACGATAGGGGGGCAGATAGAGGGAGGTGAGGGTGGGGTGGCTCAGGTCTATGCGCTCTATGCCGGAGGATCGAGTACGTCTGTATGCACGTGACTGCGCCAAAGCAGTTGTCTCATGGAATAAAATAATAGTGCAACTTGGGTGATCATTGTATAGCTCGGAGAGCTCTCTCTTCGGGCCCCCTTCCTAAAATGGGAGAAGCCTGAAATAATCAATTTTCGATCACGTCGATTGTTTTAATTGAACGATTAATCTGCTACATCGATTATTTTCCTTATAATCAATGCCGAGCATTGCTTTGGCACTTGTATTTTACAAAATGACGAACAAAAATAAAGTGATTGGTAAATAAATCGTGCGGCTCAATAGATATACAATCGATTATTTATTAATTATTTTGGGAGACTAAAGAAGCAATAAAAGATAATTTCAAAATGATAAATCTTTGAATCGATTATACTATATTCCTCAGGATAGGCGTCTCTATTTCCTAACGTTTTGTTCCGCGAACTACTAACTCCCCTGCTAACTATTTATGAAGAGAACTAAGTTCAAAATGGGTGAAAAACTTAATACTCCATGAGAACACATTTTTTCCAAGTTGCGAATTTGAGATGGATGGTTTTAATTCTGGTATCTTATTTTACATGTCTTTTACAAAAGATAGTTTGTCATCTTATATTTATTTTAAAGTGGTATGATACTCATATCAACTGTCTTGGGGAATGTGTTAATCGATTAGCTTTCCTAAATATATCATACTGAAATTCCATTACAAAAACATTTTGAAAGTTTGGGCTACCAAGAAATATCCTCGGCCCACAATAGTCTGCGAGGTATTGGTTGGAAAGCGAATATACTAATAATACAGATATACTTTTGTAGTTTGGAAAGCAGATATCTCTTCTTTATTAGAAGATCATTGCTTTCGTGTAATCTCGTGTCATATTGTATTACATTGCATGCATCCTTCAAGACCGTCACGTTATTAACCAGTGAGCGACAGCAGCGGCCACGGTGCTTCAGTAGTCAGTCCCTATTTCATTGAATGTTAATTGAAATAATAGCAATTGAACTGATTTAAAGATTTAATATTATTAAATAGAAAAAAGTGGAAAGATAATTAGCTACGGCAAAATCGTAAATTCAATGTACAAAAGAGAAAATTTAGTTGAAGCTAAATGATAAATACGTTCTAAATTATATATAGTTACCGCCGAAAACCGTGGGTTGACGATTGTTGATGATAGCGACGCTGTCGGAACCGCATTTTTCCTTCTTCCACTATCTTAATTATTGTTTTAGTATTAATAAAGGAATGGGAAAAATTCTCGTATATTTTTAATGGTGGTATTTCATCTCCTCTTGTCTTGACGTGTATTTTTAACTCCGTGATGAAGTATCACGTATACCCTTAATAACTGCTCCATTTTGCAAGAAGGCACATATATTCCAATCTGACAGATGGAAACTAATTTAAAACAATTATACATTATACCCCAGTTATCCAGATAATTAACGGCGAAATTTTTTTTCGTATTTCTAAGAATGGAAGACAATGCTGAAAAATGGTTGTGGGATCCCAGGAGCAGTTATACTGCATAATGTATAAAAATTTCACGAGATAACCAGTTCGAATCAAAGCAAATAAATAACCTTAAACTAATTATCATGGAGCTTCATCGAATTGAAGTGGACCTCTTTTCCAGAGAAATACATTTTTCTTCCTAATTATGATACACCTAGCAATGGTATATTTTAGTGATAAATATTATAAATGTTGAAATTATTTCAACTTTTCAACCTGGTTTTACCGACCCATCGTTGGTTCCCTTTCACTTGATCGACAATGATTCGTTCTCATTTACTGAATATTGTTAGTTAATAGTAATTGCTATTGCTCAAATAATTTAAGACTGCGCTTGGGGTAGATATTTTGGCCCTCAACCGAATAACTGAATACGGGTTTCTCTGAATTTTGTGGAACGAAACGAAAGGTCAAAGCGAGGATTGACTCGAAATCAGGAATTGTTTTCTGCTGAGTGCTAGTATTTGTAAACCGGAGAAGCACGATTCTGTCGGTACCGATTATTAACAACTGATTAACTAAACACTCTTTAAAAGGTGTGTGTGATTTATAATATATAGGGATGCTAAAGGCAAGTCAATCAAGTTTTAATGATAAATGCCAAGATTTTCCAAATGAATGATTTCTGATCTGTTTTCCCACATATAATTGATAATAATCAATTGCTTTGAGCTCCTAAGGCATATGAAATGAGGGTGAAAAATCCATAAAAGTTGTAAATAACTATGATAGGAAAAGAAAACGTCGATGTATGTGATTTTTCATTTACGGAATTATTGCAGTATTTCTTCCGTTGAAATATAACATGTACTACCTTGATCAAAAAGTTCCCGGAATAACCACCGTGTGGCGCTCCCATCGTTCCGAATTGAGTTCTGTTTTTTTGTTAAATTGGTACATCTGTTGTTGATATTCCCTTTAAATCTTAGTGTCATAACTTGACATTTGCAAAAGTTACGTAGCCAAGAGTACATCTATCTCTGTGTGTGTTGGCGATTTTTTACAATTGCAGAAATGGATTTAAATTTGCAACAACGAACTTGTATTAAATTTTGCGTAAAAAACGGATTTAGTGGCGCACGGACGTTGGAAATGTTGGAAAAGTGTTTCGGCAACGATTCTCTAAAAAAAACGGTCGTTTACCAGTGGCACGAGCGGTTCAGAAGTGGTCGTGAGTCAATCGAAGATGATGAACGCAGTGGCAGACCATCGACATCGAAAGTCGGTGAAAAAATTGATAAAGTAAAAGAAATGTTGGTCAATAACCGCAAATTAACCATCAGAGAAATAGCGGAGGACTTGAACATTGCCTATGGATCCGCCCAAGACATTGTGGTTAATGATTTGGGTTTCCGTCGAGAAGCAGCAAAGTTGGTGCCAAAAGACCTCAATTTCATGCAAAAAAGAGACCGTGTTGACGTCGCAAAAGACATGATTTGCGAGGCTGAATCCGATCCCACATTCATCAAAAGGATCATTACTGGAGACGAGACGTGGGTTTATGAGTACGACACGCAATCCAGACATCATGCAAGTGAATGGCGTTCACCAAATGAGCCGAGACCAAAAAAACCACGTCGTTTTCAGTCAAAAAAGAAGGCAATGCTGACGGTTTTCATGGATTACAACGGTGTAGTGCATCATGAATTTTTGCCAGAAGGCCAGACAGTAAACAAAGAGTATTATTTGGGCGTTATGAGACGTTTGCGTGAAGCAATTCGCCGAAAGAGACCAGAAATGTGGGCAGAAAACTCGTGGATTTTGCACCATGATAACGCACCGTCGCACAGTGCTATCATTATTCGTAATTTTTTGACGAAAAATGCAACAAATACCATCCAACAGCCACCGAATTCACCTGATTTGGCTCCCTGTGACTTCTTTCTGTTCAATCGAGTTAAAAAACCATTACGGGGAACGCGTTTTAGCAGCCGAGAGGAAGTAATGGAAAAATCGCAGGAAGCACTGATGGACATACCGAAAACCGAATATAAAAAATGTTTCGAGGATTGGATCAAGCGCTGGCATAAGTGTGTTGCAGTCGATGGGGATTACTTTGAAGGGGACAATATAGATTTAGATGAATAAACTTGTATTTTTAATTTTCTGAATAAATTCCGGGAAATTTTTGATCAAGGTAGTATTCTCTCATTTAGTAAAACGTGTTTGCTCAATTGCTTGAGAGAAAATACTTTGTTTGGAAAATGTCTGAAAATATTTTTGCAAGCCTGACTGAAATCCAACAATACGACGTATGCAGCAATTTTAAAGTGTAAAAATCTTCATCGGTTTCCTCGACGAATCGCTCGATGTCCGGCCGAGTGCTTTAGCCAGTTAAGCTACCGAGGCGTCCTTCACTCCAACGCCTCGATAGCATAACTGGCCAAAGTACTCGGCCGGGCATCGAGGGATCTGGGTTCCAATTCCGGTCAAGGGGAATGATTTTTACACTCTGAAATTGTTGCATTGTTTTGCACATTTGGCTGATGACTCCATGATAAGTTACTGTCGCGGCATCTCTCGCAGTTTCTTAGAATGTTACACCAATATTGGTGGATTCGGTATTTTTTTCTAATTATAAGGGGATTAGAGAAGCTCCAATGTTGATAATGTGTTGAACCGATACATTATACATTATGGTGCGGCATGCCAGATTTCAGAGCCACCAATTTGCTATTGTCATATCGACTGCCATGGTAAATAATGTTCATTTCTCTAAGTCCACCACAGTGACTATAGGTACCCAGTTTTCATATTTTGACGGATTATATCGGTGATACTTGATACTAGAAGAGAATCTTCAAAGTTCACCATCATGATAATATAATTGCCAAAATGATTTTCAGGGTATCGCGATAGGCAGAGAAGCTTTCGCAAGGAGAAGGGAATTGATGACTGGGACGTTAAGCAAGACTCCTAAGAAAAGATTAAGAGAAAACCTTGATATGGAGTGTGATTTTGTAAACCACGGTAATTTGGTCATCGAAGCAGGATGATAGGCGTAGCTTGAAGGCTTTTGGGATTTGGGTGTGGAGAAGGTTAAATAGGCAGAAAGGAAAACAAACGAGGAAGTGCTAGGCAGGATAAGGGAGAAAGGGATAGATTCAAAGACGGCAGGAAAGGTGGATGTAGAGCATGTTGTTCGGAGATGGGTTGTTGAAGACTGGCAGAGGGGAGAACACTAGGCAGACGAGGTTGAAGGAGGAAACATGTGGCATGTTGGGCGGAATGATGGGAGGAAGGAAGCATGCGGCGCTGAAGAAGGTTTTATTATAGTGTTGGATGTCAAGTGGTGTCTTATAAGACGAAACTAAGAAATGTAACGGCGTGCAGTGTGTATCCATCCAGAACCAATCTTAAGCGGTAGACTACTTTTTAATAATAATACATATTCAAAATCCTTGATTGCAAATGTTATGGTCTTAAAAGATACCAACATGAGTTTTGGTAGGAAATATGTGTCATGTGTGGTTTAATTTTCTCTCTGGGTCAGCATTTGTTGACTGCAAACATATACGAGATCTTATGAATCACATTGAAGATAATTGTGCATAGCATATTGTCTCTGTTCGTTATCATTGTCACAGGACTCGCATTATCTTCTGGGATCAATTAATCCATCATGAGTATCATATGGTCTTCGAAGTTCATCGTCAAAACCCAACGATTGCCAATTTATTATAATGGGGCTGAAAAAAGATACATTATGGCTTCCTCATCATGAGTTTCATGGCACCATCAAAATGATCTTTGAGAGCGTATACGGTGATCACAAATAAGTGATGCAAAATTGTCCTTATATTTGTACACCATGCAAAATGCAAAGACCAGCCATATTGGATTCGGGATTTGAAACACTTGCGGAGATTCTTAGGATGTTGAGGTTGTTGTGTACTTGAAATCTAAGTGGGTAAATAGTGTTACCAGAATATCGATGAAAACTATTCCTCAAGAATGATTAGACAGTATTTATTTCTTCATTATAAAGTTTCAGTTTTAGCGAGATTATTTTTTTTTATTTAAAAATAATTTTTTTTAATTAAAAATATTATATCCAATAAAAATATTGGCTTTTTAAAATTTTGTAACTAATAGCAACAGCTTAAGTAATGATTCTATCTAATATTGAAAAATGTATTCCACTTTATCGAGAACGTCTGCCTTGACTTTTGAGCAATCATAATATTAATTACATTCTTATATGCTTTTATATTTATCATATCAGCTATTCGGCTAATAGGGCTGATAGGAACAGGCTCATGATTTGAGATAAAGAGGGACTTCGTTTGCGAGTTTGTTTCTTACTATACTTCTTAAATTGAGTGTTTACACAAAAAAGTAACCCAAAAATTCACGTTCGCATGCATACATGGTTTTCGTACTTGAGACGCGTGGTCCTTCACGCGGACGCCAATGCTCCAATCCGCTAGTGAATATTCTATCCCAGAGAAATGTAGGTGGAACAGTACTTCCCGGGCTGAGTGGTTTCTTCTTGTCCTTGATTTCGCGATATCTAAAACTCCTGCCTGCTGGTAGCGTTCACTTTGAGGAAGGCAACGGGCGGAATTTCCCAATGGACCGCTGCGGAGCATGGGATGGGGGATTTTTCATCTTCTCTTTTCGCCTTATCGAAGGCAGGCCGGCGGGATGTGTTATTGTGTGGGGGTGCTGAGAGAGAGAGAGGAGGAGGATAAGGAAGTAGGGAATAGACGCGCGTGGGTTTCGCGTTGCGTCATCGGGATTGGTGGTGGTCACTAATGGGAGGGGGGTGGGACCGGCTCCGTCCGAAATCCGGTTGTTCCGCGAATAATAGCGCCAGTAGACGTTTTACGTGGGAAGATGATCATCCCGGTTTGTGAAATCATTCACGGGGCGGCTTCCAAAGGTAGAAAATGTTAGTGTGAAAATGGCGGTTGACGCCTATGATTTATTGCGCCTGTGGATTGCTCTCCCTCTCAGCTCCACTTTCTGATTCATCTTGATGGCGAGGGCGATTTTATTTTATGGATGAAAATGTTCTCTGGCGTCTTCTCGAGAAAACAGCTACAGTAGGTGAACAAATTGACTGGATTAATTCCGCATAGCTAATTCTCGTCACAATAATGCATTTGGCGGTTGTGCTTTCAGAGGGTAATCTCGGGATTTTCTAACTCTGGAATTTGAGAGTTCATCAAAAGGAAATACAAAGTATGTCCGGAAAGGATCCACCCATGCAATATATTGAAAACAATAGCCTATCTAGAACAGTGAGGCCCCTAGTCCCCTTCGAAGTACTCCCCTTGGGATCTCATACACTTATCCCAGCGTCTCTTCCACTTTTCAAAACAATCGAAAAGTGCTTTTTCAGAATGGTTATCAGCTGCCTTGTCGCATTCTTTTTTATCTCTTCAACGCCAAGAATTTCGGGCTGCAGTTACAGGGGACATGCTACAAGAAGAAAACGATGACCCAGGTTTTCTTAAAAAGGTCATAACTGGAGATGAATTATAGGTGTACGGCTATGACCCTTAAACCAAAGCCCAATCTTCCCAATAATCGTTGGCGAGAAAAAGGAGAATGCGACGAAGCAGCTGTTGACCATTCCAAAAAAGGGCTTTGCCGATTGTTTTGAAAAGTGGAAGAGACGCTGAGATAAGTACAGATATGAGGTCCCAGGGGGGAGTACCTCGAAGGGGACTAAGGCCTCAGTGTTCTAGGTAAGTTTTTTTTTCAAAATATTGCTAGGCTGGATAGTCTCCAAACAGAACTCGTATATAACGTTCCTTTCGTTCCTTCAATTAAATTTCATAATCCCAAAATAAATTTTACCATATATTAACATCCGGAAGTCAATTTAATTGCAATTCTGTGTGAAATTTCTTTTTTTCCAATCCAAAATAATTTTTCACCTTTGTTTCAGCTGCGGATGAGAGATTTCGCAAATTGATGCGTGAGGAAATCAGGAAATGATTTACTCATCATGAATGGGAATTGGTGATTAAGATTTATGCGTGGTGTAACTTGAGGTTATTTTTTAGTTTGAGGAGGTGGCATGCTAATGTTTCTTCAGTGTATCTATATTTGATGAAATTTATTGTCTCCGGCGTAACTTTATGGACTTTGCATAGCATATAGAAATGAAATTAAATTATTGGCTTTGTACTTCCACGCACTTTATTTAAAAACACGACCCAAGTTTCGACGTTGAACGTCATCATCAGGCTTCTTTGAGGACCACCTGATGATGACGTTCAACCTCGAAACTTGGGTGGTTTTTTTAAAATAAAGTGTGTGGAATTAAAAATTCAATTATTTCCTTTCAATCTATATTTGAGCTTGCGAAATCCAAAGTAAAAACCATTTTCTCAAATTCATTTACTCGTTCAGAATTAAATCACCTTTTAATAACTCAGCTGAAAGTAGTAATTTAGATGTTTAACATATTGTGGAGAGAGATCCCACCGGCGTGAGATTGGGAGATACTACTGCATCTTTTTTAAGGAGCAGAAATCTAAGAAACCGTGTCATCCTCAGCCAATAGAATAACCGCAGCATCTTCCATTTGTGAGGTATCTCAGGAGCTAGTTGGAAGCTGCTGCTTGGAAGATAGGCATGCACTCCCAGTTGGATTTAGGACTTTGCTTACATATTTATTTTTTTGAGAATTGCATTATTTACGCTCGGATAATAGTCAAACTTGAAATAAGGAGAAAATATTTGCACAGCTAAAACATCAGATCCATCCATTCTTTGTAGTTTGGGGAGAGTAAAAGAAACTATGGCGCACAGAATCGTTATGATAAACTCTTTATATTTCTCCCTTGAAATCCACTGCTCTGGCAAATGAGCCTGCTAGGTAGGTATTCTTCTTATGTGTTCCCGGCAAATGTTGTCACATAGGTATACGAGTATTGATATTCAAGTACCTTGTTTTTCTCGCTTCTGTTATTTCAACGCACCTAAATTATTACCGGATTTGCATAAGAATGAGACCTTTTGTATTTCACTGGGAAATTCATATCGGGGAACAGAGACGTGAATGAATAAACAGCAAAACTACATTGGTATTAGTAATTGGAAACATCACGAGAGAAAATTGATTTAGGAGCTTGCTCCGAAAAGATAACGATTAAAGTAATTGCTAAACTTGAGTCTTCATTGAACCAGGTATTAATTTTGTACCTTGTGGTGTAAATTTAGAGGTTTGGATGTCTTTAAGGAAAGGATTTAGGGCAAGCTATTAAAAAAAGCGTCACTTTTTTCTCTCGGGGAGTCGGTAATTCGGTTTCGGATGTTAGGGTGGGTGAGGATAAGGGAAGCATGTGCCTTGGAGACGACTCCTACGATATGAAATTTAGTTTCGATATTTAAAAAAATGAAATAGCACCCAAAAATCGAATATATTGTGTTTTAACAACACATTTGCACTTCTTTCTGACTTACCGGCTTCTTTTTATACCCGCTCAATATTGTGATCATATCTGATCCTCATCCTTCCAGAAATCGATCCAGGTTCCGCTTGTCAGTACTAGGTCTTTCACAAATTCAGCACTCTAATTATCAGAGACGACTCGCCTTGGATAAAGGCTTTGAGTTTGAGCACTTTCTTCAGGGGTCGAATTAGAGACCAAAAATGCAGGTATTTACTACTAGAGACGAAAGTACCGAATAGAAATAATGGATTAATCAATTCCAGGGCATGCAGTCCTTGCAATTTTTGAACGTTATTTCCGGGACCAATGCAAGCTACTCGTTATCTGTTAGGAATGACGATTGGTTTCCTTACCACCAGTGGTTTAACATTCCACGAGGAGAATAGTCAGGCGTCCACTAACTGAGCAACTAAAATACATTTTCAACTCAGTACCTCTGTTAGAATGACAGGAAAATATAACTCAAACTTAAGAAGTCTGGCTGGCAGACGGTACAGTGGCAACGATTGATTTTATTTATTTATTCAGCCTTTGTCCGAAATCAGTACTTTTTGGCCTTTACATCGGACTGTTAACAGTGAAAACAATGGAGACGATGACAAACACCCAAGCCCTAGATGGAGGCAAACCCACCCAGGCGGGGTTCGAAACCGTGACCCTTGGATTGGCAGACGAGGACGTCATCCCACCGTTTAATCAATTTATTTGAGGTCATCAGACAATTGGCGTCATTTTTTCCTCCAGTAATCACCACGCTGGGTTTCCCATAGAACTTAATGGGCTAACTTTCACGTAGGAAAATAAAGTTATCAAATATATTTTTTTCCACAGCTGGATTTTGGAGCAATACATTCAGATTTATAGCCTTGCTTGCGAGGGGGCGCGAGTATGCCCTCGTGTGTAGTAAGGTGTGTAAATTTGGGAAACATTCGTAACAAAACTGTCTCAGGCTTTACTATGTAGAAATTCTCAACTTATGAAGAAATCCCAATCAATGCTTCACAAGGAAGAAACGATACGAAGTTAATTAGTCTCAAAGTAAACTTTTCACAACTATAAAAATGATTTATGAATTCTACTCTTTGAGTGGAATTAACTAAGTATTTGTGTCGTAACTGCGACGTTTACTTTGAACGTAATTAGGTTTTGAAAATTTCTTCCTAATGAAACATTGGTTGGTTGAAAGCAGGGTACAAAAATTGAATTCCTGTTCATTAGCATTTTTGATCCACGTGAGTTCAGAGAAGTAGTATATCCATTATTGCCAAGCATATTTGGCAATGGTAACGATATATCGCATCACCTTTCCTGACTCCACTCTCTGATTGCAAATATATTAATCCTCCGTCCGACACGCAGATGAGTGTCGAGTTAACATGCCACGAGATGAGAGGTAAATTTAAGGATTAGGCCATGAATAATCGCTTATGATCAGAAAATATAGAAAGTTTAGCTTTGAGTGGAAACTCTATGAAGTAAATAAAAAATAAGCTTGGTAACGTTCCGCTAAACTCCAGAAATATAATATTTGTAATACTTCACGCATTATACATCTAATTATTTGAGATTTTACAAAGTGAAAAATCATTTATCGACGTTAAATATTTCCAAGTTACGACATCTGTCATCAATTTAAATCCTAAAATAATATGTCCATATTTTGTTTCTTGGTTCATTTTATAAAGAATAATATTGCCTTTCTGTAAACGTACCCAGTGCAGAATTTGAAAGATGCGTCCGGGAGTATTTTGCAGAGTCCTCACTTGCTTGATTTTTTTTTTGGAATTTCCATCAGAATGTCATGTATTAAAATTCTATTTTATATAATATTCCCTGCATCATATACCCACAGAAAGGTGAGATCCGTAGAGAAGCTAGAATTTAAATCAGTCGCCTATGAGCTCCAGTCATTCCTCATCAAGTTTGGTGACGTTGGCGTCTATTGGCGCCATCAATCATGATTCATACGAACTATTAATTTTATTGAAACTTTCCTAGTCTATTTATTTCAAATAATGAAACATTAATAATATAACATTATATATATATATATATCATTATTATTTTATAAAAATTTAATATATATATATATATCATTATAATTTGTTATCTACCACGTGGATGAAGGTTTTTCATAGTATTACACCTCGACCCGAATTTCAGGTTTATCTGTCCATACGTCAAGTACTCCCTGTATTGTAAATTTCACTGATGTCCCTCCAAAAGGTTTTATTCATTGGAGTTTTAATAATTGCGCTTACCCGCGCTAATTTTTCCGAAAATCTTCGGTAAAACGAGTACGTATGTTTAACTTGGAGTCTTATGCTTGGATACTGTTACTCTTATAATCGTTAATCAAAATATAAAGGAACTCTCCGATGTCATTAAGGTAATATTTTAAACATCACAATAATATTTTAATTGTTGTACAAATATGTACACCACTTAAGTCGTTACACTGGGAGATATTACTGATAAAATTTCCGATAGTTTCGTGAAAGGAAACAGCGCATTGAATCAAATACGATTGGTGGCATTTGTTGATGCATTTAGCATCAGCAAAAAGTAAACGTATATTAATGCTCCAAAATATACAATGAGTATGTTATATAAATAATATAAGTCAAGAAATATATTTTAGGACTAAATTCCCATGCATACAAATATATATTTGGTAATTAATTTCTAACATTAATGATTACTTTTCTCAAACACTCAGAACTTCCATTGCAACGATTAGTCAAGTTTCACAATGTATTCATAAATTGTTATCTTTGCTATAGCTAATAATTTATGAGTACCTGCAACAACAACAAATATAAGTGGCATTATTCATCAGAAAAATTTAAAAAAATACGACTATAACTTGCAGTGTTGCTAAATAAATTTCAATATGATACAAATAAAAAGAATTAAAGTGACTTTTTATCCCTAGAGGTTCGCGTAATCAATCATTAGCCGTATTATTCAATAGCTAAAACAAACATTTCTGCATCTCAATTACATAATTTGCTCTGCGCAGTATATTTCTCACTCTCCTTATTTTTCTTGCCTCCATTCACGGAATCAAAAATGTTTAGTCTTAAGTTGCCAGCATTTGAAGTAATTAGCGATCTTATTGCCATTATACCTCCCCGGTGGCTTAGGAGATTATGCAGAATGATCACAAGTTCAGTCGAACACCAATATTGCATCACGGAACCCATGTCTATGAATTCGAAACCGTAACGACCGAGGTCGGATTGGTGCAGTGTGTTGTACTAGATTCCTACACCAAGGTCCTGGGGTATACGGGGTATTGGCATTCCAGTGGTGACATTTACCTGTCATTCTAGGCCAATATGAAACGTTGTGTAATGAGCATTGTGCCACCACAAGTACAACACACCAGCCTTCAATTTGACGAATATGGAATCCTAGAATGTTTTGTTTATTGTGGGTTTAAGCACCAGATGAGAGGACCCATTTCAAATCAATTTATCTTCTACCTATATTTCATTTGAGGAACTGAACTATCCTAAATGTGAAAAATTAATTTTGTCCTGAAGTTTTTTTTGCCTCCAATAACGATCTTCGGAATAAAAAATTATCAAAACCATGATTCCAAGAGAACATCCTCTGGTTATACAATGGTTTTCGCATTAAGGTCGCGGTGAAATAGATTAAAATAAATCAGTGCGTCTGTATTTGGTTTCTCCAGGTTTCCACACGATAAATCACCACCATTGGACATATTTTCATCATCCTCTGCAGTAGCCCGCCATCACATGGTGTCAATCATCAGCTTGAAAAGAAGAATCACGACTGAGACATGCCATCAACCCTTGAAATATATTAACTACGCCAGTAAGTATTAAAATAGTTTGTGCATTATTATTCCAGGTACCTTTTTCTTTACTTCAACTCCGTTTCATCTTTTATCCCTTCCCCATTGATAACGATAAAACACCGCCACTAATTTATTTATTCACCGTTCGTGCCCAGGAGGTCTTCTTAATAATAATACTTCAAAATGGTGTCTTTCTTAATTTACATGGCTAATATTACAAACCAACATCCGGGTCATGACGTGCTCCGATTAATTCGACGCTGAGAGATTCAATTCCCCGCACGACACAGACGAATGCTCGAACATAAATCCGAATCGCCGGGATGTTTTCATCGCATAGAAATTGAATCTCCCCTGCCATTTGGGCCCGATGGCGGCGGTAATAATTAACGGCGAGACGATTCCCGAAGCACATATGAGTGAGTTCATGCATCGAGGGCAGTCGTGGATTGAATAACCTCGGCTAATCCACGTTCTTGAACCTAATGTCCCACATGGGAATCGATCCTCTCTGCCCCAGGGGGTGGGTTGTACGAGGAAGGTGACAAATGAGCCAGCTTGGAGGGGGAAATCCATTGGTTGCTTTGATGGGCAATGAGGGTCGGTAAAGCCATGAAACTTAAAGCTGACAATGTGGTAGTACCCTTGGAAGGAATCTTTTAACGATCATCTTTTCAAGGCGAACTCGAGAATGGCATTGGTTCCTGGCAAAATGGAGCGTCCACTGTTATGTATATGTATGACCGGGCACATCTTCCTACAATATGTAGCTCGAGTCACTACAAACATATGAGGAAAGGGGTAAATTTGGTATATTACATAAAAAATGATTTGTACATGGGTTATTTGGGTTAAGAAACAGTGGAATTACTTGAGTTAGAACAGTAAAGGTGTGTCCTTCATGAATATCCTTGGTTTCACCAGTGCGGTCGAACCATTAGATAGGAACTAAGACAACAAAACAGCTGGAAAAAATACCAAGGGATCAGGTCTATTTAGTAACTCAATGGAAGAATAACGAGATGCCAGTTCCAAAAATATTTTTCCAATCATCATCAGGTGTCATGATGCATTTTTACTATCATATTCTAGTATATACATACCCATTGGGGGAATGGGAAGATGGGAAAAGGGGGAAGGGTAGGGAGAATGGTAAGCTATAATATGCTTTTTACTGCTTAAAAAGGAAGGTGGGGGAAGGGGGGCAGTTACTAATATATATATAAATTAATATTGATTTATATTATTAATTTATATATATAAATTAATAATATAAATCGCTCTTAATAAAATAATATTTTTGCGAATCACAACTGACAATCAAACCAAATCTAAATATTTTTTAAAGTAAAAATTAATATTCTGTGCTGTTTTTCATGTTTCTCAAGACTAAATTATCGATCTGTACAAATAATCTCGTTTATTTGGCGATCACGATGCGAGTGGAGGAAATAGCAGCCTTTCTATCCGGTCGATTTCCCTTAATGAGCCGCAGTAGTTCGGTCCGGTGCTGCATTGCGGACATTGTATTATTTCCTTGATGTCAGAACTGATGCCGCATGTGGTTGCCGTTGCGAAAACCTGATTATTGACCGATGGAAGCACTTCTAACAGATAATCCATGTCATGTCTCGTACCGTGGATTACCGCTTCGAGCAAAACGATTTTGTGTTTAAAGATTTTCCTCAATCTGTTTTCACCGCGCACCTATGACCTAGTCATAATTTACGTTGCATCACGGAAATTTCTTGTTTCCCCATTTTGGAAGTCTGTACTGGTAGTAATCGTATCTCGCTGAATGCCACTATAATAAATCCACTTACCTTTATGGATACCGTTGAATCTATTATTCCTAATATTTGAAAACAGTTACACCTTTTACATAGATATAACATAACGAGGCTGAAGAAAATAATGTCCATGAAAAATGTGCGTTCTCTGCATTACAAAATTTTTCTATCAATGACCACAGAGTTCGATGATAATTTTAAATTTTTTTGGTAAAAAAAAACCATCAGTGTACTCTAAGAATTATAGAACGCCAAGTTAACAGAAAAATAACTTGCTAATGTATAATTTAAGTTTATTATGGTTATCAGTTATATTGGTTGATCAAACAAATCACTAGCTATGAGCATATATTGAATGCTTATGAGATACAGGGATGGGCAAGAATGGAACAAATTTAGACAGTAGAGAAATAGACGAGTGCGAAATTAGAATACCAATGTAAAGCGAAGAGAGAATGATGTTGAAATTAATCCGAAGAAGGAAGGAAAAATGAATGCAGGAAATATTGAGTGTCTATAGAATGTGGAAGATTCTGATAGAGGCAGAATGTGAGGCAAGAGGTTTAAGAGGAGGAAAAGGGGAACTTTTCAGACGGCAACGAGGAAAATGGAAACATTTTAGACTGCAACGAGGGAGAATAAAGCTTTCTTCTGGGTGATTATGATAAGGAAGGCCTTTCGAGTTGTCTTCCGCATTAGTCCATCTTATATGAAAACAATATCGCAAGCATTCCAGCCGACATCTTTAGGTTAGAGGTGTCTAGTAATCTGAAGAAGTCAGCCGGGGTGCCTGCGAAAGAGCCGTCATGCTAGGTGGACCAAAACGGGAAGAAATCCCTGCCAGACCTCTTAGGCATAAAAGGAGACAGCTAATATCTAGAGTTTAAAGATGGATTTAATTTATTATGAGGCGTTAGGGTATTTAGTGTCATTTAAGGCGAATCAGGCATAAGCTAAGTGGAGCGGTGTTCAGCCTCTGGGTACATCAACAACCTATCTAGTCCGGTAGACTACAGATAATCGTGGTTTCAGTCAACCATTTACTAATTAAGAGTGCCGATAGGAAGGCAGAAATATACTTAAAAATACCATAGTACTGAAAGTGTTTAAAGTATAACGCACCCCCTAACATATTTTGTATGGAAACAAAAATAGAGTATGTCGGGATAAGCTTAAATATCTACAAATACCTTGAGTATGAAGTATTTTAGGAGTGTGAAAAAAGGAGATTTGCTAAGGTTACGAATGAGTGCACCATGAAAGAATGTTTTTAATGCGCCGGCAATGGACAACTGTTAAAAAAGTGCTCCTCTTGGTTTTTTTAATATTGAGCGAATGGTAAAGTTGTATTTTCAAGCAGATATACTTAAAAAATTCAGAGTTAATGCTTTGAGATTGGTAAAGGAGAGTAAGTTCCCTGGAATAACCTAAATTAAGGCTTCATGTTACTTTTCCCACCCCAAAAGGGAAAATTTTGGATGGTGTATTTATTATATTTACTAATTATGCAACTCTATGTAGAATCGTTAATTTTCATATTCCAATTTCCGTAATAGGATGTTAGTATGGCTTATCAGCATTGCCTTTTGAATTGATTGTAGCACCACAATCTAATGGGGAGACAACCTGGAGTTGGAGATCGATGGTTAGTTGGCAACGTGAAATTTCTTCTCTCCGAAGTAATTTTAACAGAACTAGTTGAAATGTTCTTTGCAAATCGATATAAAATTGAAATTTCGTGTAAAAAGTGTTAATTACTTGTGTTTGAAACAGATACTCATATGGAGAATACTCAGATACATTTTATGCAGCGAAGCCTTACATACACGTATAAATTTACCTCGCGTCATTACTCCAACTCTTATTCGAAATTCAACCCTCACACTTGAAAACAGCGACTGCTTACTTAGCTGTACATATCGATGTGCCCATCGCATTGGTTATAAGATTGCAGAATCCTGGGTTTATCCTCGATAAAACACGCCCCTCACTTTTCAGAGTCAACCTATGCGCATTCTGCCGTGAGCCATCGCACTGCTTAATGGCATTTTTCAAATCGTCACACCGCCGGAAGTAAAAACATATGCCCTTCGTTTCAGTGCGTCTCCAAGCCAATAAATGCGGAACTAGGTCAGCCGCCCACTTCCTCCCCTCGTCCGCATGGAACGATAAAAACGAAATAAACTCGGCGCTTAACGAGATTTCCACTGTTGTCGTATGAAATCGATATGCACCCATTTCCCTCTCGGCATATAAAAGCCTGAGGGAGGATGGAGGGGGAGACAGCGCTTTGGAAGGGCAATGACAGACGTACGCGACTGAGGAGGAGTAACCCTTGCTCGTATATTTTCGTCCGTGGAGCGAATGGCCGGCCTCTCGGACGTCTCCTCTTATCAGTCTGTTTACGATTTGCCTTCTTCCTATTGTTTTCTCCAAGCCAGATAAAGAGGAAGACAACGATTCTGATTCACAGCAACATCGTTCCCGAACGTGATTATTTCTCGTTCTATTTCGCGTGTACATTGTCTTCCTGAATGGGCGCTCGGGAGCTCGTAACTGAAATCGTCACGCGTCAGCTCTTTTAGTAGATACTTTCACTAAACCATAAGGGTAAACTTAAGTGACAATTGGCGGGCTTGGTTATTGCTTTCAAGTTGTGATATTCTGCACTGTGTAAGTAGGAATTTTCATGATAATCAGTATACTCTTAAATATAATTAAAATGCCCTTATTAATATATCCCAAACAGTACGTCTGCGCAAAGTTACGGGGGAATGGCGATATCTCACATTTTGCCACACTAAATGTTCTCAGTATGATTTCATTATAAATTCATTCCTTAACGTTGTATTGTTTCTGTGATTCTTAGGGCGCACCTCTCAGCTCAATCCTTCTATCTGATAATTGCATGTTTCATGGTATCCACTTCTGCCGTTAATTTTTTCGCGCTCCTCATAGGGTTATCCTCTGTTGGTCGAATGTTTCTGCAGGGAAAGTTAAGGTTCATTACAACTGAGAGCCCAAGCGCTATTTCGTTTGTCAATATTACTTTATTTTAATTTATTTTGTTTTCATCTCGGATAATCAGTCAAAGAACTTTCATTTATTGTAATTGGTAAATGGTGAGGAAGAACTCTTTTGTGGCACCGAACAGAGTAGATGTTAACAGTAGCTTGCAATTTAATCAAATTTGTTCCATTTTAAAAAAATCATCTATTTATTTATTTAGTCCGAAAACAGCACATTTTGGCCTTTACATCGAACTATCAACAACGATAACAATGGTCACGTTTACAAACACCTAAGCCCTAGATGGAGGGAAACTCACCCAGGCGGTAATGGAACCCGCGACCCTTGGAACGGCAGACGAGGACGTTACCCCGCCGCCACCGGGGTCTGCAAACAGATGGGAAAGAGGCAACGAGAAACCGGCAATAATAATTTCGAAACTCTAGTTTATGGAAAGCAGTTGTTTCACGAAGCCGAATTTTTTTAAATAAGACTCGTTCCTAATATCCTTTGACTGACTACATCCTTTCACTTCGCTTCTTTCGACACCTCATAATCACTCTATTACGTCTCGTTTTTCTACGCACGCCATGCCCTCTCCTTCTCTGAATCTCTCTCCCTCTTCCCATAATAACATTGTAGTAATTGCGCAAGAGATTTACTGGCCCTATCTCATAACCCTTTCCATCCTCTGGGTGACGCAGTTGACCGCATTAATTCCACCGTGACCGAGGGCGCTCCGTGCACTACTGCACATTTTGCCAGACCTTGGCGGCTGCGATGAAAAAAAATACGAAAACAAATTAATTTGAAGGTGGATATAAAATGACTTTTGTATAAACTTATATGCAAAAACATTCCTAAATGTTGCCATATACATGACTATGTATATATATATATATATATATATACTACCTTGATCAAAAAGTTCCCGGAATAACCACCGTGTGGCGCTCCCATCGTTCCGATTTGAATTCTGTTTTTTTTGTTAAATTGGTACATCTGTTGTTGATATTCCCTTTAAATCTTAGTGTCATAACTTGACATTTGCAAAAGTTACGTAGCCAAGAGTACATCTATCTCTGTGTGTGTTGGCGATTTTTTACAATTTCAGAAATGGATTTAAATTTGCAACAACGAACTTGTATTAAATTTTGCGTAAAAAACGGATTTAGTGGCGCACGGACGTTGGAAATGTTGGAAAAGTGTTTCGGCAACGATTCTCTAAAAAAAACGGTCGTTTACCAGTGGCACGAGCGGTTCAGAAGTGGTCGTGAGTCAATCGAAGATGATGAACGCAGTGGCAGACCATCGACATCGAAAGTCGGTGAAAAAATTGATAAAGTAAAAGAAATGTTGGTCAATAACCGCAAATTAACCATCAGAGAAATAGCGGAGGACTTGAACATTGCCTATGGATCCGCCCAAGACATTGTGGTTAATGATTTGGGTTTCCGTCGTGTAGCAGCAAAGTTGGTGCCAAAAGACCTCAATTTCATGCAAAAAAGAGACCGTGTTGACGTCGCAAAAGACATGATTTGCGAGGCTGAATCCGATCCCACATTCATCAAAAGGATCATTACTGGAGACGAGACGTGGGTTTATGAGTACGACACGCAATCCAGACATCAGGCAAGTGAATGGCGTTCACCAAATGAGCCGAGACCAAAAAAACCACGTCGTTTTCAGTCAAAAAAGAAGGCAATGCTGACGGTTTTCATGGATTACAACGGTGTAGTGCATCATGAATTTTTGCCAGAAGGCCAGACAGTAAACAAAGAGTATTATTTGGGCGTTATGAGACGTTTGCGTGAAGCAATTCGCCGAAAGAGACCAGAAATGTGGGCAGAAAACTCGTGGATTTTGCACCATGATAACGCACCGTCGCACAGTGCTATCATTATTCGTAATTTTTTGACGAAAAATGCAACAAATACCATCCAACAGCCACCGAATTCACCTGATTTGGCTCCCTGTGACTTCTTTCTGTTCAATCGAGTTAAAAAACCATTACGGGGAACGCGTTTTAGCAGCCGAGAGGAAGTAATGGAAAAATCGCAGGAAGCACTGATGGACATACCGAAAACCGAATATAAAAAATGTTTCGAGGATTGGATCAAGCGATAAGTGTGTTGCAGTCGATGGGGATTACTTTGAAGGGGACAATATACGAGGGTCATCCGGAAAGTAGTACCCGTTCGTGCCGCATGAAGTGCTGACGACGCGAGTAGCCGCTGGACGAGGTCAGATAGCTTCAGTGGCTTGTCTGCCTTCTCTGAGCCAAGTTGCGTGACGCTAGCATTGCCTGTGTTGTTTCTGTGATTGTTTACAATGTTTAAAAAAATTGAGAACGCCGCCAGTTGTGAAGTGAGGGGAGTGATTAAATTCCTCAATGCAAGAAACGTTCGCCCATGTGATATTCATCGCCAATTAAAGGAGGTGTATGGAGACAATGTAATGGACGAGTCGTCTGTTCGGCGGTGGTGTCGCAACTTCAACATGGGGAGGGGGAACACACACGACGATGAGCGTTCGGAGAGACCGTCTGTCATTACAGACCAACTGGTGAGCTCAGTTGACGAATTCGTGAGGAACAATCGGCGCGTCACAATTGATGACATCTGTGAGCATTTTCCCAATGTTTCTCGAACAATTGTTCATGAAATTGTTAAACACCATCTGCATTATGCAAAAATTTGTGCAAGATGGGTCCCTCGCGTATCTCAATGAGCTGGCGGCGAAGGACTATGCAGCAGGAATACAGAAACTTGTCACACGTTATGACAAATGCCTTAATTTGCTTGGAGATTATGTTGAGAAGTAGTTTAAAGTATCCTCTTTCAAATAAAATTTTTTATGTTTGTTAATATTTACTTTTGTGTCTTTATTTCACGAACGGGTACTACTTTCCGGATGACCCTCGTAGATTTAGATGAATAAACTTGTATTTTTAATTTTCTGAATAAATTCCGGGAAATTTTTGATCAAGGTAGTATATATATATATATATATATATATATATATATATATATATATATATATATATATATATATATATATATATATATATATATATAGGCAGTAATTGACTTTATCCACAAATAATTAATTGTCTTTGAATAAATGGAATCGGGTGCTTGGGTTCGAATTTGTTTTTACTGCGTATCGTGTGAGGGAAGAAATAATGCTTGAACACGAGTATGTTGGTGAACCTATTTATTCTTTCTTATTTTAAACGGTGATCGAATCTACCAATGTGATTTGGTGATATAATTATTCCCTCGGTGACAGTAAAACGCGGATGTTCTGTTATGTTAGAAGTATTTTTCTTAAGGTCTGAGTCTAAATTGTTCTCCTAGGTTAGGACATGTGTGGGGAGAGGGAGGGAGCACGCGAGGGGATGGGATGACGGACGAGTGAGCTGATACTGAATTAATCCGGGCTCCGACGCTCAAAAAAAGTAGGACCTCTCGCTTCTGAACGTTTGAAAATGGTAACTCCACTCTTTTACTTGGGACCCCTTTTTGTGTCGATTGTTGCCATGCTCATGAGTTCCGAAATGGATGCTGTTATATGAACATCCGATGACTATTTCAAAATCTTAGAGTAGAAATGGCCTTCGTTTGAAGAGATTGCTCATCAATTGGACCGTTGGATCCCATCTGCCTTCATTTGATTTTATACATCTACATCTACTTAATACCCCGCAAGGGGGTGTGGCGGGGTGTGTTAGGACACCACCCGTAATTAAGAAAAGAAAAAAAACCGCATGCAAAAACCACAAATTCATACATCCACGAAAAAACATGACATACATTCATACAAGAACACTTACACCCCACACACATGCAAACACTCGAACTACCAACTAACATACACATGCACCTGAAAGTATACCTAACATCTTTGCAGTATTTAATTTTGTTCCGACTTGTAAATTCAATGTTTTCGATATTTCTAACGTGACTTCGGTTTCTTACTATCATGATTTCTGATTGTTTGGGGAAAGAATGAGTATTTGTATCTATATGTACTGGAATCTATCTCCCTAATTTCATCTTTGTGGTCTGATCTACCTTCTTAGTGTGGGGCCATTATAATTCCTTCAGTGCCATAGTTAAACTCGTTTGTTCTGAACCTTTCTGAAAGTCTAAGCCTCACTTGTTCTCTCCGCACTTCAAGTGGTTCCCAGCCTAAATCCCCTAAGAGACCTGTCACACTTGTGTTCTTATCATAACAATTTTTAACGAATCTAGCGGATTTTCTCTGGACTTTATCTAATTCTTATTGCCAAACTGTCTCCCAAGGATCTCAAATACTTGCGGCATATTCCAAATGAGGCCTAACTAGAGCGATAAGTCCTGCCTCCTTTCGATTTCTCCAAAAAATCCGTATTGGCTTTACTTTCTTTGGTGGTAGTGAATCAACATGTTTTCACAACTTTAACTGTTGGTTATCTAGCGGATAATTTTCTCATATTCACTTCCACTGTTAAAATGTGATATTCCCGTTCAGATTACATCCCTATAGCTTCAGTAATTTCTCGCACTTTGTCAGCGGTCCTCCACGACTGTTTTATGCACTTTTTCAATATCTTCTGGAGTAGTGGCACATTTTGGCCGACCACTACGCGGATGATCATCTACGAGGGTAAAATGAAACGTTCTCGGCCCAACTTTCATTTCCAGGCCGTAGTCTTCCATCTCAACTGAGATTTTCAGTCAATATGCCTTATTCGGGAAATTGAGAAGTTCCAACACTGGGCAGCCCGTTTCGATAAAACTGTTACGATAAAACGAAAAGCGTCACTGAAATGCTTCTGGAGTTGGGGTGGGAATCATTAGAAGGAAGACGGTTCAATGCTAGGTTGAACTTACTAAATAAATTTAGATCCGCATGTTTCAGCGACGAGGTCTTGCAAATTTTTCGCACTCCAAGATACATTGGTCGCTCGGATCACGTATGTAAAATGCGGTAAATCGTTGCCAGGACTAGCAGACTCAAGGACTCCTTCCCACGGACAGTACGGGATAGCAACTTTAGGGTTATACATAGGTAGCAAAAATTCCACTTGTCACTCTCAGCATCTAGGGAATAATTAGTTCTACTCAATGGCATGCACTTTCACTAATATACTCAGTATATGGGATCCTCACGAAGCTGTACTGATTTCGGAACGGGATCGCGTGCAGCGTAGAGCAGCTAAATTTGTAAAACTTTATTATGATAAACTTAGTGGCGTATTAATAGACCAGAGACTTTGGCGATTCTGCTCGGACATAGGAGCCTCCTTCGTCGACCTGAGGCCAGCCCTTCTATCGTGCAAGACTCCCCTGGACCGATCTGGGGTCCATTACACGGCGGAAGCTGGGAGTAAGATAACGGATAGGATACTCGACCACTATAGGCTTTTTTTAGGATAGAGAGTAGGTCGCTAATATCTGATATAGCTAGCGCAGAGAAAATCATTAATGAACAAATAAAAGAAACGGACAACACTGTCATTGATGTAGAAAGATATTTGACTCGCACTTCTCCACAATCGCGTCCTAAATTACAGTCAGTCATAAATACGTGCGTCATTCCAAATAAAAATAACCTATCTATCCTTGTACTAAATTGTAGAAGCCTCAAATATAAAACTTCGGATATCGAGCACATGATACAAAGCCATTCCACCGATATACGTAGCATTAGGCGCAGAGAGTTGACTGTGTAATTATATAAACGACCAAGAAATTTTCCCAATAAATTTCACAGTTTACCGATACGATAAAGGTACAAATCCCGGAGGAGGAGTTTTTGGCAGTGAAAAGTATTTTTGAAAGTAGACAATGCGTATTTGAAAATAATAACATAGAAAGTGTTTGGTGCACCTTACTGCGAGCTAATCAACCCAACATTAACTTATACTCTATCTATAGGCCTCCACACTCAGATGTTAAAACATTTCATGCCCTTTATGTATATACCTCAATAAATATACAAATTTTCACGTAAAAATAATAACAGCATCAGCATAATTGGTGGTGACTTCAACCTCCCTGGCATCGATTGGGACAGCAATAGCGTTAAATCTCAGACATTCGATCGCGGATCTTGTAATTACTTATCCTGGATAGCTAATATCGTGGTTCTTGATTATCGAGGCAATAGTGCGTTGAAAATATGTTAGCTGAGCTTCATTATTTTCCGAAATACATTGGGCTGCAGGTCACTGTGTCAGTAAATTACTTCACTGAATGGATTTCGAGGATATGGTGCGAGACGATCATTACCTCGTGTTTCTAATTCTAATTATTTTCCATGCTGTAAAATTAATACCTACATTTCGGCCCGTCCTATATAGTTCATTCCAAGTCGGACACAATAATATGGACCTCCTGGGTACCCAAATAGCATGGAAATTTTCTTTAAATTTAAGGGGCTTAGTTAATGTACCTGAATTCAATAGTTGATTCGGTATTCCATACGCCTGCTTGCAATTCCCTCCGACTGCTCAGTGCATGTGCATCATTGGGCGCATATTGTTGTAAATGCCAAAAAAATATTTGCAGTGAAAAATATACGGAAAACATAAATTTCATCTATTGCACCGGGTCAGTACTCTTTATGGTCTTTAATATTCATCAGAAAAATACTGGTACTTTTTTAAGCGAAGCCCATCTCTAAATGAGCCCTTCCATGACGAAGTAGGGATATTGGAAAGAATTCCAAATGATTGGAGGAATTAAGTCAGAGCAGGAACTTCCCAAACCTGTCTTTTATTATGCAACAATATATTAAAACTCCAAATTACCCTTTTATGCGGAGAATGCGTCAATCGCAAAGTTCTCACGTTTATAGTGGTGAAAGCGAAGATGAGCAATAGAAGATGTCGGCAACTGAGGCCGAGTTAATTAGAATTGCGCTATGGACAATGTTTCGGCACTTTGACCAGAAGCGAGAACGGATAGAGGGGAGGAAGGGGGAGTCGAGGGAAAAGTTAATTCAGAGAAAACGAAATAATATTCGGAAGACAATCCACATTTGCTATATACAATGGCTAAAATGGTTTTTCCTTTCTCATCTATCATTAACTTGCCAATAAATGATGGATCATCATATAAATTCTCAAATCAATGCTGGATTCTTACTGATTTGATGTGACTTGTTCCTCTGACGAAAAATTATGTTGGTCCGAACACCGTTGTGAAATTAGAGAAAAATTCGAGTCGAATGACAAGGATGCTAAGCTAAGACACCTTGGCCTTGAAATATTTACTCTTTCATTCGCGTTTTGCTCCAAAAAAAAGTACGGTTGTCGATCTGAAGGTCGGTTTCATGGGTCAGAGCTCACCTAGTACTAAGCCCAACGACCCGTGAAATGCACACAATAGGGTAAGTTTTCATGGTAGGTATGGTTTCTCTCCCTGTTGCATAACCTAGGAAGATCTGATACCTGAAAATTCATACATTTTGAGTGCCCATAGGCTTCTTAAGGAATTGAACCGTCTGGTCAGAAGTCAAACACTCTACCCACTGGTCTACCACGGCTTTTTTTCCCTATGTTTATTCCCCAATTAAGTTAGCATTATACCTATTGTATCACTAGGGGATGTAGCTCAGTGGTAGAGCGTTCGCTTTGCATGTGAAAGGTCCCGGGTTCGATCCCCGGCATCTCCATCTTTTAGCGAAATTAGCGGCATCTCCAGTTTTTTTATCCATTCGAATATTCCATTGCTAACCGAAGGACTATTTTGAAACTCTTGACGCTTCGTTCATGGTGCAGCCCTTTCATTTGCTCATTACGAGAGTCTGCTGTGGCTTTTTTGTCTTTTTTATGCCCTCGTGTCCGTAATGAAGGTGGGGAAAAATTCACTGATGTTGCATTATCTTCCTTAAACATCAGTAAATGGAATAAATCAAAGGAGACATTTTCTCTACCCCACATTTTGTCCTCATGTCCGAGCCTTCCTAAAATTTAAAAATATACTAACCGAGAACGGAAATAATTGGTGACAAATTTTCATTCCTCGCAACAATTTAAGATGGAAAATATTTAATAGACCGTAAGAGTAATAAGCTTTATTTTTGGAGCTAATACGTACTAGCAAAACTTATTTCGTCCTGACCAAGTTAGTTAATTACATTTTTCTGTTAAGTTGAGTAAGTGTAGTAAAGTAAATGTAGAATAAATAATCAATGATCGATTTTAATACTAGGTATGTTTGTATATAATCTTCCGCGAAATTTCCTTTATTTTAGCATGTACAACTCCTCACCCGCATAATATCACTTCTCACCACGTGTAAGGTAGTGCAGTTGGGCTGGTTAGGGCACGGAATGGAAATAATGGGCACAAATAGAACCTAAATGAATTTGAAGGAAAACGACAAAAAATCGATTTTCATAAATCATGTTGCCGTAGCAGAAATTTTCGCAATCAATTATAAACCGAAAATTGGTGACATCTCGTAAAACCAAAGTTTAAGTAAAAATGTGGAGGTGCCGGGGATCGAACCCGGGACCGTCCACATGCAAAGCGAACGCTCTACCACTGATCTACACCCCCGACTTATTTAACAGGGGATTTGTATAATTATTAAGCGTTGTATATTAGCCATGGTACGCACGGGATTGAATTTTTTAATCACAAACCTTAGCGCGTGCGCATGATAGATACGCCTCTGTAAGATTTTTCCACTTAAAAACTGTGACAGAGGTACACCCATTTAATGGAGACTAGGGTTGTGGGCGAATGTAAAAGGGTATGGAGGGGAGACTGATGCCATGTAGCATGGTAGCATGTCATGCATTTTTCTAATTTTTGGTAGCAATATTGGCAACATGAACTCGCCATTCCTCCATCTACAATATTTTTTGCTTAGCTTATAATAGAAACTTCTCTTAAAGTCCATTCTACATTGGGTCTTCAGTCTCAAGACTTGCCACCGGATGATTTTAATTCTATCTTTCAAAATTATACTTTCACAGGCTGTCTCAGCTAGTCACCAAAAACTGCTCTAGCCAGGTTTTGAATTTTGTCTGACTCATAAACTTGTGGCCTCACTAAGGCGGAATAGCCTCTCTATTTTTCTTTCTTATTATTTATATGTTCCTTCGACTTATCCAATAAAACCATTTACCATTATATTTCGGTTCATTCCGTCCTACGCGGAAACAATACCAGGACCTATACAAGCCTTCTACGATTCTCCAATCGGATTTCCTGTTTCTGTACTCATATCCGAATTTATCGAAAATTTCGTAGCCTCTAAGTGTTATTTATAACGGAAGTGGGTCAGATGACGTTAATTGTCGCTGTGTAGGGCGTTCACTCCTCGATGACCCGGACGTTTCCGGCCAGGGTGGGAAATAAAAAAATCGCAGTGTCTTAACATTCTTAACCAACCTCGAGAGGGAGGCATATAGTATCCTCCCATTCTGGCTGCCCGTCGAATGTGACCAGGCGTTTCATCCCTCGTGCGAGGGAGAAAGGGTAATTATATTCAAAACTCCACTCATTCTTTACTTTCTGCTCATCCGAGGACGACCGCCTCCCTTCCCGCAGGTTCCCCCACTCTTAGCTCGCACCTCACTGACTACATGCCCGAATGCGCGCATATATATGTATTGCCTTCTTTATTTCTCTCCGAGTTCTTTCACAGCCTCATCTGGTCGAGCCCGTTTGACCTTCGACCATTCTCTCTTCTCTCTCTCGTGCCCTTCCCCATCCTCCTATAAAAAATCATCCCACTCATCTTCGATCTGGCTCACGCCCACTCTGCAGGGATGTTTTGGCGGCGCCAATAGAAAAATTATCGAGGAATTTGACGCCCATATTTTTTGAAATAGTATTTTCGAATGAATGCAGTCATTTGTTTGACGTGCCGACACTTCTTTATTTTGTGTATGTTTTTAATTTGATTTTCATGATTTGTTTCTTTCGCGTGATCTTCCAGGTATTTTTGTGCGTTTTTGTTTATGGTTGACATGAGCCATGTGTACGAGGCAGCCTTTGAGCTTGACAATTTCCAGTTTCAAAATATGTACTCGTATTTTCTCGAAATTGTCCCCTCACATGAAACTTCAACAAGTCAGAATTCAATACCGGCCGTGAACTATGAACTGGGTTAATCGAAACACTGCTCAATCCTTCAATTGTCAAACTTCAAGTTGGAAAGTTTACGAGGAACAAAGGAACGGGAGGAATGGTCATGGCGCAAGTTAAAAATTTTGTGATGTTTCCAATATACGCTGCATCTAAAGTTCGCTGTATGAGGGATCGTTAAATTAATGGGTTGGCGTTGTAGCTTTCGAGTAGTAGTATTTAGGGAAGGCGACCGACAGCTGACATCATTTGCGCTTTTAGGGATGGACAGGAAAGGATGAAGGATGGAGAGAAACCCGGCGTCGGCATTAGCCTATTCTTTACGAAAGGCCCAGGGGGTTCGCGGCTTAACGCCCCATCCGATGGACGGCGTACTCACTCAAAGTGCCCTCCACAAAGCACTTCAGGTAGGGATCGATATACAACTGAAAAATATTCAATACCGCCGGGATTTGAACGGGCCCTCTGGGTGGGAAGTCAGTACGATAGCCACCGAACTATCTCACGTAGCTTTCGAATGGCCGAATTGTGCCATGAGCCATTGAGTGTCAGATGCGAAGAAAATCTCGAAAAACATTTTACTAAAGAACTGAGATAATGAAAATAAAGTGGATTTTATTTCCAATTGTTGCAACCGAACCCACACAAATGCCCGCGCTGACTCATTAGATCTATTTGCACATTCGCCTGTTTTTCCTATATTGTCCAGGTTAGTCAATCCTGACCAGTGAATCATCGAATTTATGGTAATGCTATATTGATGTCAGAAGTTAATTTTAATCGTCCCGTCGCTCTCGCTCTTTTACCAAAAATAAATTAAATGGCGTCGTGAAAATATCTTATGCCAATAATTATCGAATTTTTCGAGGTGGTATCAATAAATATGACGTCTGCCCCTGCTTCACGCCACTCCCACATATCTCACAACATCCTTTTCTTCTTTCGCCCGCCCCCCAAAACCTTTCGCGCGGTCTCGATGATGCAAAAACGCCCCTCCCCTTCGAGCCTCCGCTCGCAACAATGGGCGAGTCGGAAGAATTTTCGACGCCTGAGCCTTTATAAGGAGCTGAGTAGGAAGGAAGAACTGTCCCTGTCTGCTGAGAGGGATGGGAATGTAGGAGGAGTAGAAGAAGGACAGGGTTGGCCAGCGAGTACGGGCATGGGAGTGGGGAAGGAGGGTTTGAAGGACTGTGATAGGCATGGGAAGAAAGGGAGGGAGGAGGTGAATTGAAGCAAGCGGTGAAGGAGTGTGATGTGTTGCCATCCTCGTCGCCGCAGGGTCTTACACGTTACGCTAAATCAGTGAAAGTGGCAGATTGTCTTCTTGCTTGGCGCCTGCCTGTTGGAGTGAAAAAATAATGGAATCTTGGAGCATATTTCTTAAATACGAGTTCTCTTTCGTTGGTGTTCTCAGAACACCGACGAAAACTTGAAGTCTGCATGAATATTTTAATTCTGTTCAGTTCCCTTTTCTTTATATGTTAAGTGGAAGAATGGACCATAAGGTCCCAATTTCGCCCCTCTATCTATCTATATGTCTTCAAACAAAATTGAACAAAAATTAAACATGAACTTTTGTGTGGCAACTCGAACTTCCCAAAGTACCACATTAGAACTGAGGTGAATGCCTGTTCCGAAAGGACTAAGTAATCCAATATGAATGCAACAGGCTTTTAAATAAGCTGTTGGTAAATATTAGAAGAACGCCCTCTCGAATTAGCTGTGAGTGGAGAGTTATAACACCTATTCTTATTTTTGACATTTTGTTGGAATCTAGGATTAAGACTTTTGTCTGCCCAACTTAGGCAACTTTTGATATTTTCATTCTGTAAGCGAGGCATATCGATTAGCTGGTATGCGCATTTACTTATGTCGTAAAAATCAAGTGTTAAAATCAAGTTTGATATGCTTGCCTCCGTGGAAAATAAAATGGATTTCATATTCTCTATTATTGAATGGCATATTGCATTACAAATTGATAGGGAATAATAATGACGAAATCGTGCACTTATTTCATACCGTTTGCAGAAATGTAACTTCTAATTTAACGATGAATAGTAATTGCGAGCAATGCGTAGACCGACAGAGTTAGTCTTCTAAACAATACATCCCCTTGATGAACAGAGATGGCGGTTACGAATCCCATATCTGACATGACACTCAGGTAAACTAGTGATTCGTTCACAGGTAAATATACAACATAAAAACCAAAGGTACTCGAACCACAAGTAGCTTTTTACCACAACAAACAAATCTTATTAATACAATTGAATCTTGTGTATTGAATGTTCGGGAAAGATGCTTTCCTTTTTTTATATTTTTTTAATTTATTTATGCATACCCTGCAAGCCACCGCCAGGGTGTGTGGCAGGGGGTGGCAACACACACACCAGAATAATGTAACTCGAATATTTCCCATCTGATTTTGATTAACCTTAGTTTTCTTAATGCAGATGCTTCTGAGGTGGTTTTTCTTGCTCGGTTCGATACTAACGTCACTTTCTTGTCTTTGACTCGGCCTCGTGTACTTGTGTTTACTTACACCCTCCGTGTCGATAGCTGTAAGCGTGGATGGATATGTTTTCCCAGTAATTCATTGCTGTGGATTATTTCTGATTTAATTCGAAATCCCTCTCCTAAGACCGATGAGGTCGCTACTAAAATACCGTCTGTATATTTTTGCTTGTGTCACGGTGGATGACGACAGTTATCGATGAATAATGAAACTACATCTACTCAATTGCCTGCAAGTCGTACTACGGTCGGAGAGATCACGTCAATAAAATGAGATAGATTAAGTGTAGAACTGATATATTTAAAATTTATTTTTTCAGGAACGATAAGAGATCAGAATAATATTCCCCAACCACGGTAGGGTCATATTCGGGTCGAAATTATTCTAGTGCGTATGCATCCCCTGCCACACACCCTAGCAGTGGCTTGCAGGATACTAAAATAACTAAGTCACCACAAGGGCATTTGATGGCGGGTGAGGTTGGGTAGCTGAGCTCAGAGTTCATGCATGCATTGGAATTTACACGTAAATTAGCTCATATACAAAAACACACGCATCCATACATACACACAGATACATCATGCAATAATACACTACATCATTAAAGTCTTTTCTTGAAGAATATATGTTAGAGTACTTGGGTTGGATTTTATTATGTTCATAATATCGTGCGAGGGAAGAACGAATACTTGAATCTGTAGTGACGGTGTTTAGCTCTATTATTTTATCTCGCTGGTCGAATCTACCAATATAATTTGGTGCCATGATAACATGATTCTCATGATTATTTTAGATTTTCCGTCGTTATTGCCAATGAAAAAAAGTATGGTACCATTAATTCCGGCGTATTCTTTCATTTATTTAATACAATGATAAAAGTTCCCCTTAGACCCATAGGATATTCACTCAGGAGCAATAAGTAATAATTTGTATTTCCTCATAGCTGCATTTATGCATTTTAAGTGAGTTAATTTCAAGTGTGTCACACATGTATAATTTATGGATGAAAAGCAAGTGGAACGCCTCACCGGAAAGAAACCTCAGGCACGAGAAATCAGGAGGGAAATGGAAACTCATATAAAATATTTCATCCTCTCTCCTTGGACTGCGCTCACACTTCCCCGCGAATTCGTACTTGTGGGGATTACAATGTGCTAAAATACTCTCCTACGAGGACATAAAAACTCGTGGTATCAAATCTCTGAATCGGGTTTGTATGTTGTCTTCGAAGAAACCCAAGCTAGGGACAGTAGTTAGCGACATCTTCGATTGTGTGGAGACGTCTCTCTTGGCACGATTGGCAGAGATCTGGGGAAGCGCTGTCTGCTACTTTTCAGTGCTTAGCTGTATTCTCCTTTCGCGGTGAGCTCCCACTTCATTAATTCATCGATAATGCGGCCAATGTGGTCAGTAGGTATTCTCCTAAAATGTAGTTATTTGTGGCATGTGTATTTTGTGTGAGCAAGGAGTGTAATGATATTTCCCTGTCTTTCACATTTATGTGATTGGAAAGGTACGAACAACGCTCAATACCGAACATTATCTTATGGGAATAGCTAATCACATATTCTCAATTATCCAGGGGCTTTAAATCCTTTGACTGACTTGAGCTTCAATGTGACTAAAATGCTATATATCCTAAAATGAACTGGTTTTATCTTGTAATTTTGGAAAATAAGAAAAAAAGATTAACAATATACACATAATAGAATGTTTTCTTTGTCGTATAAGTCCCACGCGACTCAAGCAAAATAGATTTCAATCTTAACTGAAAAGACAGCGTGTTGATTTGGGTGTTTTCATGTGGCTGTATATTGATTTTCAGTCATGGGAAATATTAGAAATTTTCAGAAAACCCTAAGATAGATGGGTTACTAAAGTATCTTTCATATTTCTTAATCATGATACTCGTAATTGTTAGTGTTAATGTAAGGAGCTGGTTTTGAAAAAGTCATTAAAGAATTTCTATGTGGGCGTAACAACCATGAAACTGTGCTAATCGTTCCCCTTGTGCCACGCGTTGTCTCTCTCTCTCTCTGACCATATAGCAGCCAATGAGAGATTGTCATTCCATTTATCCTTTGAGGCTCGCCTAATCTCTTCCCTTCTCTTGCGTGTCGGCAACACATTAGAGGGGTCAACTCGACGAGGGTCTTTGGGGAGGGGATATGGATGACCCAGGACAACAACTCTATTGCAGAGAGGGATGGACCTCTCATTATTTGGTGTGAGGGAGAGATTTTCCGGTGTGTTGGCGTCCAAATAATAATCAAGCATCGCATGCGTCACGAGGCACACGTGTGTGGTCAAGCGTCGAACACTCGCCATCTAACAAACAACGTAATCATTGCTTCGGGAGTGTGGGGAATGAAAATTGTTCATCCGTTTATTAGCTGATGTCCGTAAATTAATTGAAAATAAAATCAAAAACCCAAATTTCTCCATGAGCACTCGTTGTTAAAGTCACCGACTGGTAACATAATTCAAGTATCGATACGTGATACCTTTTACGGAAGACATCTGTATGATACAGTCGTTTCCCAAATTATCAGCGTCAATTTTATTTCCATGAAGTTAAATAAATTCTAATTGAATCTTTCAAGACCATTGACATAATGACACAATAAATTTGAAATATTATGACATAATATTTCAAAATGTTATAAAGTTGTGAGAGAATGCGACTATGATTAAAGTTTCTACGTACTTTTAGCTAATCCATCTGTTGCGAATCATTCTCGTAATATTTTAACAATAAAATTAACAAAACTTAAATAAAATACTAAAGAGTCACAGGAAGGATTAGAGCCAAATTTCGGAATGGCCGATAAATCCATTAACTACCACTAAAAAACTAATCCGATCGGATTATGGATATTTTACGCATACATTTAATTTCAGTCGTGAGATCGGCGCATAACCATAATCAGGTTTAATTAATCAGGTTAATGACGTGATGTTCACTCTGGCGTATGAATTTCGGAGGTCGGCCTGTTTAGTCTCCCACTCTAATCTGTATAACAGCCTTCAGCGCGACGGCAGATCCTTTGGGCATATTTCTCCGACAACACTACCTCTATCACTCCCCCGGATTATCCCTTTTGGCACTAATTGCATAAGTCGCGGGGTGCTCACATATATAACCCAAGGAGAAAAGCAAACGATTACCTCGATTGCACATGTACAAACCGGATATTCATGAAAGGCTCTCCCCATCTTGTGCCATCGGGAATCTCTCTCTTTTCTACTTTTACGTTACCCTTTTTATAAAGCTGACTTCCTCCATCACATTTTTCACTCTATTCAGAATATTTCACAAATTATGGATTGCTTTGTTTCCTTGAGGAATTTAAAAAAAAGGCTAGCTTTGGAAAAAACTTGATCACGCGAATGACTTTATTTTCCGTTTCACGCAATTCATTGAGATGTGGCATCTGTTAGGCGAGAGCAATTGAGTTACTGACTAACTTCACTGACAATAAAAGAAACGGGGCGGTGAACTAAAATGGATATCCTCTCTTAGGCAAGAGCTCTCTCCACATTCTATCGAGATTAAAGTTAGGTCGAGTCAAGGTTATAACATTTCAAATTTATTTACCTTAAGGAATGAAAGCAAAATCTTCTCGTCCATTTGGAGAGTCATTGAAGAGTTTTTAGAGCCAAAAATTACCATTTTGTCATATCGATTCATAGTACTGCGTGTTTGGGAAAGTTAGGTTCAACTTAGAAAGCTTCATAACAGCATTCAAAGCTATTCGGATGTTATGCATGTTTTTCAGATACACGTATTTGTGTCTAGCCTCCTTTTTATAAACGATATGTATTGCTTTTTCTGTTTCCACACGTGCCTTAGCCCCATAGAAACTAACTATGACACATGTCAAACTCAAAAAGGACAAACGACACAATAAATTTTCCCAAAATTTAATCGGATATCACTTTCCACTTTCTAAGGAAATTTAATTCATTCATTTAAGATTTAAGTTCATTCCTCATAATAAATATCAGTATATACTTTTAAATAAAGAAAAATAATATTAAAAAAAATAGCCATTGCTCTTAGGCAGAGACCTTGGGATTGGGATTTACTAAAGATTTGGGTAATTTAATAATAGCTTCGGCTCCGCTCGTGCTCAAGTCTAGGAAAATTTTGTTTCACCGAATCATTTTTCACATTCCTCTGTAACTTCAATTTTATTACCTTTATTTTCGTAGTGAAACAAGAAATTTGAATATAAATCAACATGTATTAAGGCTTTACATAAAAACAGCCGGCAGGTTATGAGTTGACAGAGACCCTTTGTATCGGAGTAAATAAATAACTTTGAAAGTATTTGAAAAAAATCAAAAAAAATGAAAAGATCGAAAGAAAATTATTAATCTGGTTGCGAGAACGAAATGCATATACGTATTTTACATAAAAACTAATTGGTAAGGTACGGGAAACGTTGGTGAGAATTCCTATTTATGTATTTTAATAGGAGATAAGTAAAAGTGAAAGATTTTGGTCGTTGCCGCTTCCATGTAACTTTTAGGTTTCTTCTTCTAGATAGATTTGCGGGAAACCAGATTGCTAGTGTAAAGTTAAACCCTCCATAATATATGAAATTGCAATCTACATTTAATGCAATAACCTGATCAAAGGGAAAAAACTGACGTTAATTCCAATACGAATATGAATAGCCCCAAGCCGAGATGAACTCTCCCAGTCCAGATAAACTCTTGTATAATTAAGTACGTATGATTTTTATCGAATATTTCCAATCCTCATTAATTTGGTGAATTTCTCGTTCTCCAGCAAGCCAATGTTCGATCGTAGATTTGGATCTGTCTTTGTTAGTGCTTGAATGACTTGAATTTGTCATCAACATATTTCCCCTGAGTCGTATTAACAGCGATGTATGAATTTAATGCTCAGAATACGAAAATCTACTGTCAAAACGAAAAATAGTCTTCCAGGAATATTTTGTACCCAAATAATTAATGTGCAAGGAGAATGCTCAGGATACCTAGAGTCACCTGGATTTGAACCCTAGACCCCTGAGCACTTGCGGAACGTTCTATCTTTACGATGATTAAGTATACGACTCCAAATATTCAACTTTTGCAAATCTTTTGGGCTTATTTCTAGTTCTAAATCGTACCCGTCAAGCTACCGTTAGGGTTTATGGCAAGGGGTGATTAAACAATAGGTATGCGAATCCGAATTAAGTTTTTCTTCATCTTAATTTACCAGTAACTTTGTTAAATAATTGCAATAAATTAGATAATGATAACTAAAGGTACATTTATTACAGTATCTAAATGTTGAACACTTTTGGAAACATGCGAGAAGAGCTACTTTTTACAAGAAGAAAAATAAAATAAAGAGGAGATGAAATAATGACCACATTATACGTAGGCTACTTAAAATAAATGAAAATAACTATTTTTCTCCTAGCGCAGTCATTGACGGTTATTCTAATACCATATCGTTCGCGGGAAAAAAGTACCTTAAATTTGTGTTGTGTGGTGTTGTGTTTACATTTTTAACCCTGTTTAACGCTGACAGCAAGGGAATAAATTACCCTGGATAGCAATGATAGGCGAAACCACGAGTAGTCAAGGGGGATTGACTGCCAAAACAGACGAACGTAAGGATTCCTTCTTCCCTCTAACATTTCATGACCCTAGAAAATATCATGCACGAACAATTTCGGGCTCAACTGACTCGCTTCCTTGTGGCGGCTTGCAGGGTAAGATGCAGATACATCCAACAAACTATTGACTCCCTCATGGGAAGCCTAAATCTGGAATACCACGTACAACGTGTATCATTATTGCAGCGTCGAGCTTGTTTGCACCTCCCAAGCATCCTCTTGAATATCGGCGGTTATATGTCTAACATTTTAACGAAATGTTACGTAACTTGAGGGCCTCGTCTTTGGAGATGGTGAGGGACGGTCACGAGCCGTTGCGCCATCAGGGAAATGGCCAAGATTTAGCTCGCGGCGCGACAGGAGGAAAACTGGGTTGTCTTTATTCCGCCGCTTATCTCCGACCGAATCGGAGACACGGACGGATTTCAAGGCCGACACTCGTTTAGTTCTTTTTTTGTTTGGAGCGTTCGTGCATTTATATTCATCTTCATATGATCTTCCGAGTGTGTGGAAACAACACTGATGGGCGTAAGGGGACGATGTGGGGGAGCAGCTCTCCCGTACATCCTCGAGGGGGGCGAGGGCTAGATAACTCTCGCCCAAGGAGTTCTCTCTCTCTCGAGTGTCCACTCGGGAGATACTCGCTAGACGAAGAGAGTCCCTCACGGCTGACCGAGATTCCAAGGCGATTGTCACGGATTAGGTAACGGGCGAGAAGCAGTGTGGTCACGCACTTGCGTACCGACGTGCCTATGGTTCTCGATCGGCTAATTGTCGCAGCGGAAAGTTTTCACGATTCCCACTGTTTAAGAGTTGACGCATTTCATAGTCTTTTCCACACCGCATCGAAGATCGGTGCGTGCGCAGACAGGCCACCCGAGAGCCTTCTGTGTCACTTGGTCACCTTCGGTGGTCGTCTAGGTCGTTCATACAAAGCACTGCGTCAACTTCGTCGAACGAGGAAATAGATAAAGATGTGGAATTATATAATTTTCAAATGAAGACCGCCGGGTTCCTCAAAGATTGTGTGGAAATTAAGCTGTGACGGGTTTAAAAAGAAACATAACTAGGACGAAACTCCCTCCAAATATCTTGGAATCAAGCGAGACTAAACATTTTTAGAATGGTAGAGGCCATTGATTTAATCATGACACTGAGGGAATTGTTAAGATTCCACTGACTCTATCTCCGCAGATCAGACCTCCCGAATAAAATTAACGAAACTCTGGCAATTGCAGCTTTACTCAAAAGTAGAGCTCATAGAAAATGTAATGTACCCGCATCGTTCAGATCCGAGAATTTAATCTGATATTCCTAATTCGAATACGGCAAACTCACCTTAGTTTAAACAATATCAGATTGTGTCCTTTAACTCTCGCTAGATTCGCTAGAAATTGTTATGATAAGAACACAAGTGTGAAAGGTCTCTTAGGGGATTTAGGCTGGGAGCCACTTGAAGTGCGAAGAGAACAAGCGAGGCTTAGACTTTTAGAAAGGTTCAGAACAAACGAGTTTAACTATGACACTGAAGGAATTATAATGGCCCCACACTACTTAGGTAGATCAGACCACAAATAAAAAATAAGGGAGATAGATTCCAGTACAGATAGATACGATTACTCATTCTTTTCCCGAACAATCAGAAATCATAATAGTAAGAAACAGAAGTCACTTTAGAAATACCAAAAAACATTGAATTTACAAGTCGGAACAAATTTAAACATTGCAAAGATGTTAGGTATACTTTCAGGTGCATGTGTATGTTAGTTGGTAGGTTGACTGTTTGCATGTTTGTGGGGTGTAAGTGTTCTTGCATGAATTTATGGCATGTTTTTTTGTGGATGTCTGAATTTGTGGTTTTTGCATGCGGTTTTTTTTCTTTTCTAAATTACGGGTGTCCTAACACCCCCCGCCACACGCCCTAACGGCCGCTTGCGGGGTATTAATTAGATGTAGATGAACTCTCCGCCTCAAGCCAAAGTAAAAATGAGGGTTAGAGTGAAATGCATAAAATATACAGCTCTGGGTTTTGAAATAAAAGAAAAATGAAAGACGCAAACTATAAAATAAATGGGACCGAGTGAAGTATCTCAAAACAGGTCAAATACTTGTCTGTTAACTAGGTATGAAACCTGTAGTGGCGTGTACAGGGTAGCACTAAAGAAGCTACGTGTGCCATTAGTCTATGTGGCAGAAAATGTAGCCTCGTCTATATCTACACCTACATGATACTCCGCAAGCCGCCCCAAGGGCGTGTGGCGGGGGTGTTAGGTTGATCCACATAGGAGGTTAATCCACAACCTGTACATGTCTCAAACTGCTCAGGTGTGAGTGGGGAACAGATAGTCCGAATGGGCAATGTTAGAAAGAGGTGTACGGTAGGGTTGCCCATTCTCACCAGTGCTATTCAACGTATATGTGGAGTAAATGATTAAAGAGGGATGGGAAGAACTGAAGGTAGGAATGAATTTTGGAGGGGATTTCGTAAAATCAGTTAGGTTTGCTAATAAGGTTGGTTGTTTTTCATGTTGTTGATTTTGAATGTGGTATTGTTCCTATTTACGGGTGGTGACCTAACACCCCTTGCGGCGGCTTGCGGGGTATTATGTAGATGTAGATGACCAAGCTCTAGTTTGTCGGTCAGTCAATGGGTTATAATCACTGCTGAGTGAATTGGAAATTCAGTACGATATATATAGGATGACAATCAATATAAATAAAAAAAGGTTATGCGGTTTTCCAGAAATAGAAAGGCTAATCTTCAAATTAAAATAGGAGGTGAAAACTAGAGCAGGTAGAACATTTTACGTATCTTAGAAGTGGTTTGGATCGAAATGGTAGGGAAAGTAGGAGGGAAATTAGGAGAAAAATTGCGATAGTCAAAGAAGCTTTCCTTAGGAGGGAATTGATTTTTTGATTGACTCGTAGGAAGAGCCTCACTAAAACTTTAATATGAAGCGTGGTTATGTACGGCGCGGAAACCTTGGTCATTGAAGTAGGATGATAAGCTTAGATTGGAGGCTTTTGAAATGTGGATGTGGAGAAGGATGTAGAAATGAAAGTTGAAAGAAAGGAAACCAACGAGAAAGTGCTAGGCACGGTGAGGGAGGAGAAGAGATTGCCGGAAGAAATCCAAAAGAGGCAGGAAAGATGGACTCAGAGCTCATCGCAGTCAAATCGTGTTTGTCCAAAGCAAAAGCAAACTCGCATGCTTAAGGACGGCACCGTACATTAAAATACCTAAAATACGAATTTAATTCAGTTACAGCGGTAAGGACAACTTTTACCGACGAACTACCTATTATATCCGTATTTGTTAGACATTTTATTTTAATTAGTAAAGGTTCGTCACTCTTTTAGAATAACTGTACTTAACAGCAATTGTTCATCACTCTCGTGCATCTACTTCTACATAACACCCCGCAAGCCGCCGCAAGGGCGTGTGGCGGGGGGTGTTGGGTCACGAACCGTAAAAAGGAAAAATACCACATGCAAAACAACAGCATGGAAAATTACACCCACAGCAGCGCACACTCATGCAAAAATCCCTTCATCCAACACTCATGCAAACACATACCACAAACCAAAAAAATACTGCACCCCAGGATGCAGCACGAAAGCCATCCTACAACACGCAAGCCAGGACACAACAAGCAAGAATGTAAAACACCACTACCACATGAACATTCACCACAAAACCCTCTACCCCCCGAGGAGACTGTAAAAGGCAGGGAATGCGACCCAACGTTGCAGGTAGCAGGAGTTTCCCCCCGCGGAGAGAGACGAGGGATTGAAAGGGAGAATTAAAACAGATGAACAGAACACGAATGAGGTCATTCGGAAAATTTATTACCTCTTGCTTGTAGTTTAACTGTACTCTACAATTTTATCTGCATGTAATTGCTAGCGATATTGCTTGAGCTATATTATTGGAGGTTTCTTCAAATATTTATTTAGATCAAGATATCCTAACCATTTCTTATTTTGAAATAAGGCATGATGGATTGCCAATGTTGATCGAATTGACTAAATTCATCTATGAAAGATGAGGTTGAATTTAATAACCAAAGCCTCGCAAACGGTCAATTAATACTGTTTCATTTCGGAGGTTAAATTTGTGACACGATTGACATTCGGAGACATCACAGATGAGTGGAATCCAGTAGTCCATTGGACGGGGCAGAGCATGACCTGAATATTTCTTTGAGTGACCTCGGATCGTGCGGAATTGTTCCTCATCGTTGAAAGCGACACCATTCTGCAAAATCAGGAAATGGCAAACAAGAAAAATTAATCCACTTCTAGGCCGTCGAGCCCTTCAAGACCGTGTGACACGCGGTCTGGGCTTCACCATGATTACAAAGGAAAAAAACTCGGAATGAATGGGATATTAAGAAGCCTATTTTTCGAGGACCACATATCTCATATTTCTCGTCTCTCCACAACTCATAAGCGTAAACAAATCAATCAAACAAACACATTCAGCGTAATATAAGGTCATATCGCTTGATGCGTGGCCTATAAATGTCTGTCCTCAACACGGTGATTACACGAATTTTATTTTCCAAGTGCTCAGTTTAGTATTAGCTACTTTTTGGACAATTGTAACTTCGCAGATATGAATATCTCTCACGGACTGGTCACGACAATTGATAAATAATTATATTTGTAGATTATTACCATCATAGTTGTGAATACGCTGTTATATAAACAACTATATCTATAACCTACCCCACAAGCCCTCACAAGGACGTGTGCCAGAGGGTGTTATGCCACCAGCCATGCTACATCTAATACAATACTTCTACAAACGTGGCACCACGTACCCCTCTCAAAAAGCACCTGGAGGGGACGATCGGTTTTCATTCATTCAACATTCGTTACATTCATTACAATTGCTACACTGTTAGTAACCACTCCATTGATTGCACTAAGAACACAAATAACGAGGTATTATTAAAAAGGGCGGGCTAACATGTAACGAAGTCACCATCTATCAGGTAGCATTCCACTCATGCAGGACGAAAAATTCACAAATGAATTATATCTAAAAATCAATAACATCTACTGCTTAATTTAATCTACTATATGAATTAATTTATACACAAATTAATTGGGCCTAGGCATTCTTTTATCGGATAATATACCAGATATATGATGTTTGATTCCCTCGCCTGGGAGCTGGTACAAGTATATTCGGATTTAGACGGAGAATTGGATGATTTCGTTGAACACTAACACCTCAGTTTGTTTTTATGTAACCATATTACCCTAGCCACCTCATTTCTCACGACTACTATGCATATTTTCATCAATAATATATGTTTTCATATCAGAATAGAATACTCATGTTTTTCTGGTTCTCCTTTGGCTAGAATAATTCCAAGGGATATTAGATGTATACTCTTGTAAATATGATATTAATATCGTTTAAATAAGTAAATTTAAATTTTAAATCTGAATTTCTAATGCTTAAAGGTTTAAGCAATGTTATTCGTAATCGTTGACACAAGAGAGCGCGTTTACCAAAAAAACACTTGCATTGAAACCTAGTCCTTTGATGATCCTCGTTTGAAGTTTACGCTATGCACCTGTCCACATTCCGTGTCCTTGCTTAAGCAAAAACTGTGCCCCCGTCGGGTAATGAGGCAATAATACTCTTTCTACCGTTGAAATCGCTGGAGCCATGTGAAGGGTATGACGGGAAATAATGACCTGGAGAATGATAGAGTTGAGTGGTAACTCTAACTCACGACGTTCTACGCTGGATTTATGGCGTTCCACATTGTGCTTAGAAATACAACCATCCAACTCCCAAGTCACTAAGCTCGTAACTAAAAGGCCGCAGACGAGTCATCATTCTCGCACTTCCCCGTTTTATGAATTTCGCGTGTGCAGCGCGCGGTCAGCACCGTAAGGGTCCTTAATTAAGATCGGCAATACATATCCTTCACTCGCAACTGTGCCTCATCCCGAAACCCTTGAGCCCCTCCATTACCTTGAGCCCAATACCAATGGGATAAAATGGACGTGTAATAGATCAGAGTTCTATTGCCTCTACAATGCATCATTTAGAAGCAGTAATTTGTCTGAAAAGGCCCTAAAGTGTATAGCTAAAATGAAAAAGATAAGTAATTTGAGCTTCTTCACCGATGTCCATTGGCAATGCATATAATCAATCAGTAGAAATACAGATTAGTCATTAAAGTTACCTCCACAGGAGCTTTTCGGTGTGTAAGTAATGGCGTCCCATCTGAGGGTCTTGCTCGAATAGGATTTCTGGAGAGATATTCAGACTTTTCTACGGTCATCATCAAATTGACGTATGTATATACTTAGACAATACACAGAAACCCAAAACTTCATGATATGACACTGAGGCCCATGTTTTAAATTTACTATTTCTAAAAAGTCTCAAAATAAGTCAACGCCATTTGCCTGTATAATAAAATGCGATTAAAAGACTAAAGAAACATCGGTATAATAATAAAGATTGGATTTATTTTAAACATGATTTACTCTCAACTTTAAATAAATTTATCATCAATATCCCAAGGAACCAGAAATTATGAGCAGAGTCTCCTTTTCAATAATCAATATTTCTTACCACCGTAAAAGTACACTAAAATACATGAACACCCTCTGCCGCACGCCATTTTGGCGGCTTGTAGGGTGGAAATTTCATGTAAATAGGACTCTAGTATTTCCTCGTGTTTCTGCGTTCTGTAAATGACTGATATAAGGTGCTGACTCTTTGTTTATCATATGCATGTTGGCAATATTTTACTTCGTTATGCGTGGACAGATCAAGCCAAAAGTGGTTAATTGGGGTGCACAAAACCCCATACGTATTCAAATGAAATTATATATTCCTGTATTTAATTCGATTTAAACCCCTCATTGATAAATATAATTTATTTAGGCGTGATTTTGTCAAGGTTTTACAAAGATCCGATATAGATATAGATTTTCAATTATCATGTTTTTGTATTTTGTATTTTTTGTATCATGCCTATTGTATTAAAGGTTTCATCCCTCTAATTAGGCGAGAATTGCACTTCGTAAATCCCTACGCCAACAATAAATCCTTGGCAAGCACCAATTTTATTTCATTATGCTTCGCATACGTGGATCACTATTTGTTCCTAATTTTCTCGAGCCATCGTTAAGATGATTCTAAGAAAATCTTGGAATTGTGTTCAGATATATGTTTAATAATCCCCCCGCCGTGCGCCCTTGTGCTAGGTGGGATGTAGGTGAATAGATATAAATTCTATTGTATTTGTGAATTGTCCGTTCGGAATGCGTAGAATACTAACCGGTAAGAAGTGCCTTAACGGCATGTGTAATGAAAAAGTTAAAGAGAGGTGTTATTTTGCTCTAGTTAGACCTCATTTGGAATATGCCGCAAGTATTTGGGATCCGTGGGAGAAAATTTGGCAAAAAGAATTAGATAAAGTCCAGAGAAAATCCGCTAGATTTGTTAAAAATTGTTATGATAAAAACACAAGTGTGACAGGTCTCTTAGGGGATTTAGGCTGGGAACCACTTGAAGTGCGGAGAGAACAAGCGAGGCTTAGACTTTTAGAAAGGTTCAGAACAAACGAGTTTAAATATGACACTGAAGGAATTATAATGGCCCCACACTACTTAGGTAGATCAGACCACAAAGATAAACTAAGGGAGATAGATTCCAAGACAGATAGGTACAAATACTCATTCTTTCCCCGAACAATCAGTAATCATAATAGCAAGAAACCGAAGTCACTTTAGAAATATTAAAAACTTTGAATTTACAAGTCGGAACAAAATTAAACACTATAGAGATGTTAGGTATACTTTCAGGTGCATGTGTATGTTAGTTGGTAGTTTGAGTGTTTGCATGTGTGTGGGGTGTAAGTGTTCATGCATGAATGTATGCCATATTTTTTTTTTTTTTTTATATATATATGATTTTGTCGTTATTGCATGCGATTTTTTTTTTTTTATTATTTTTCTTTTCTAAATTATGGGTGGTGTCCTAGCACCCCCCGCCACACGCCCTTGCGGCGGCTTGCGGGGTATTGAGTAGATGTAGATGTAGATGTAGATGTGTGCCTGGCCTCTTTAAATTTATTTTCTTGTCGTCTTTATGCAGGCATAGTAATAGCTGCTAACCATGTAATACTCGTAATATATGTGTAAGTATGCTCCATGATTGGTGTTCGCTCGCCCCCTTCCCTCGCGATTTTGGTGAATCACGGAGTTCCAGGTGCATGAGGAAATAGAGGGAATATATGTGGAATAGCTGGTGACCTACCCCCCCTGCCACATGTCCTTGCGACGGCTTACGGAGTGTTGTGTAGATGTAAAAAATTAGCACCCCAATTATTTTAATACCATTTGTTACCATGTAAAATTTTACCGGACCACGAGCAGTCACATCGATTGCTATCCCAGCAGAAAATAAACTCAAGAAAACTCGACCCATTGCAAAGCGCCTATGCGGAGTCCTGAGTCGCCTCTACTATATCTTGCCTATCTGCGTCAATCCAGAGTCACCCTTGCAATCAGTTGTGCCCCACCCTATATCGGTAGGTCATACCAGTCGTTGAAATAAGGGAAATAAAATCGAATGAGGCTGAGAAATGAACCGATTTATGTTCACGTTCGGATCTCACGCTATTTCCGACTACAGCGGGTACGAGCTGAAGTATTCTTGCAAATAACGAAAAGCATGAAACAAATTTTTATATGGCAACAAATTACGAATGATTAGTATAAATCATCTGAATTGACATTACAAATGATGGAAACTGGGAACAAATATCTACTTTTAAAATTATTTAAACGTTTGGGCCTGAGAAATTTTACAAATCGAAATACTCCACAAACTGCTTCGCATGCAGTACAGTATTATATTTTTAATCAATACTCTATGCAAGAACATGTTAGGTGACCGGCTGATATTTAAACTACAATCATTTAAATTAAAGCGACAAATTAGGCTACGTACTTTAAAAACATTACATCTCGGGCGACAATGGTAACAATTATCCATTATCGTTTCTTTATTGTCCCTTATTGCTCTCTTTTTTTACTCTTGTAGTTGATCGCTCGCCAGTAAAATGACATTTTAAACCTGTCTGTTCTCGTGTTCATCTCTCAAATCGTGATCTCTACCTCCAAGGCTCGTTTTGGACACCATCACGAAAGATGCCTGTTTTTGATTTGCACGAGAGCTTTCGTCTACGATTGAACCTTTTTGTCTGCACTATTATTCGGAATAGTTTTAATGAAGCCCGAAAACCGGATGGGGTCTCAGGTGGGGGAAGAAGATGGGGCGAAAGAGAGATATTTTCCGAGGGCTGTGGAGCGGTGGGCTAAGGCAGGTGGCATGGAAGAGATATGCCGGTGCAGGCACGGGTGTGAGGGGAGGCGCATTCAATCTTAATTCCCATGAGCAGTCCGCGCGCTAGTGATGTACCCCCCTCCTCCTCCCCCGAGGTCAAAGTAGAAAGTTCCTACTCTCATCCATCCGCCTCCTAAAAAAGTCCCCTTGGGTATTCCTTCTTTCATCCCCCCCTCCCCCAAAGCAATTCTCCTGCACACACACTCCCTCTCCCCATAGTCCTCAGACCAAGCAAATCAATTTTCCCTCGCCTCGGAGAGAGAAACTAAGGGAACATGAGGTGGGTGGGTTGTTGATGACGGAAGGCGTTAAAAAGAAAATGGAACGTCGGGGGAGCCTGGTTCACGCAGCATAATAACATATTTCCTTGCTGATTTATCGCAATATGGCATGATACTTGTTGAACACGGTGCTTCTCTTAGCGTTTGAACAGCGCCCCCGCGGGGGATGCCAAGCTCTCTTAGAGAATCCGCAATGCATAAGGTTATGAATCGGCGTGTAATTGTTGATTTTCATTTGGTATTCCTGGCGTTGAAATCAAAAGTTTCTTTTCTTGATAGCTTTAAAGGATGAGATTGCCAGAGAAAATCGTACGGGTCATGAAACGTCTTTCATTTATGCTTAGTGTAGTGCCCAGTGGGTGAGGGCCAAGGTGGAATGATGGGCGGGATAGTCCAGCAAGCAGAGATTTTTGGGTTCGGACCGAAGTGATCTGATTCAAAACACAATAATGTCCCTGAACTTCCCCAAGCTGTAAACTCAGCAATTCAATATCAGTGATTTCATGGGAGCCACAGGTAGGACAGGAGAAGGAACTTCTGTCGCTTCCTTTAAGTTATAATTTTCCCAATCCAATTAAAAAGGACTTCGTATCAGATCCTAGCTCATCCTCAATACGGAAACTACCTTGTGATTGAAGACTGTAGTTCTGGTTGGTATGGGGAAACCAATTAAAGCCGCTGCTAGTAGACTAGTGAATTAAGGATTTTTACTATATTTAAAATTATGAATAAGAGAAATCAATGAGGTGACTTTTTAAACGTTTGCCAACGATAATGACTTAGTTTGGCCGTTTTATTCGGGCCATTAAATTAGTGTGGATCGTGATGATAGAAGATTCATAGCCACGTAGAATTTATTCCTCTGTAGAGGAACTGTCAGTACTTTGATAACTTCAAATGTTAGGAGTTTTACCAATTCGTGGGCAGCCCCCAGTGTTTGAAGCGCTTTTTCGCTTTAAAGACCACAAAATAGGAAAAAGAAAACGATAGTCGAATTTTTTTTCCTTTTCTATTTTCCTTCCTACTCTTTCCTTAAGACACAATTCGTTCTTCCTTTCGTGTAATAATGCAATTAGACTTTGATACATAACCTTTTTGGGGCTAGTCAGGTGCATATTGGAAATAAAATATTTTATTATTAATGAATGCATTTTTTATACCGTACCTGCGAGCGCACAGTGTATTTTTAGCCCCAATTATACACCATGGTTGTTTCTTAGATTAGTCTGGTGGTCAAAATATCCAAAATAATTTTGGTAGAGAATTAGTACTGAAGAGACCGATGGTATATCCAGTATTTGCCATGGTATCCACTTGCCACTCTTCCATAGTGAAAGGAATTCTTTATTTTTATTTCTGATCTATTTCAGTGTGTAGTACGTAAATAGTTACATGTACAATTCCATCGAAAAGCGAAGATGTTATGACCTGCTTTTTAAGGTACTCGGATAGTTTAAATCATGCGGAAATGTAAATATATTTAGCAGGAACTCCTCCATAGTGGATGTGGGATTCGAACCCTCGACCGTTGGGTTAAAATGAGTTCAACAGGACAGATATAATTAATGATTACGCTGAGGAATATGTTTTTGCCCCTCAATCAATCGGAACATTCGTGTAACGCCGTTTCCAAGCAAGATAAATAGACTTAAGATTCATTTTTAAAATACTATTTTTTTCTACATCAGCTAGCGATTAAAAATGAAAAACAATGAGACATCAACGCTCAAGCGCATATGATAAAATTAATGCCACTATTAACATATTATTATAACAGTACTCTAATGTTAATTTTTACAATGCAGACAATCACATTCCATCAGGTAGCGTGGCCGAGCGGTCTAAGGCGCTGGTTTAAGGCACCAGTCTCTTCGGAGGCGTGGGTTCGAATCCCACCGCTGCCATTTATTTTTCGCCCTTCTGCGATTTAATTTCATTTTTATGATCTTGAAAATTTTAAATACATTAATAATATGGTAAGAGAAACTCAATCTTACCCTAAGACAGAAGATATCACGTTAAAAGGCATTTTACAGCTACACTGCCATCTAAATGTATTTGTGTATTATGTATCCGTGTGTATGTGTACATTTGCATAACCCTGCAAGCCGTCGCAAAGGCGTATGGTCGGGGAGGTTAGGTACCCGCCATTCATTCACGATTATGTTACTATGTAAACATGAATATGTATTTGCTCATATAAACAAATACGCATACACATAATAATGGCTATATACATCAATCAATAATTGGTGCGTTTGACTAAATCGTCAAATTTTGATTTTCAAATATATCTACATCTACATCTACTTAATACCCCGCAAGCCGCCGCAAGGGCGTATATAAACATATTCGGATGCTGGGACCCTATTTTGTTACGATCTTGTACCGTACAGGGGAAGGTGCATCTGAATCTGCAAGTGACAATGTTGATCTTTCTCGTTTTATCCCGATGGTTGAATCCACTAATATGATTTGGGGACATAGTGATTCTACCGGTGTCACTGGAAAACTCTGGTATCCTGTTGTGGCAGTAGTTCAATGCCATAGATTTCCATCTATTCAGGATCATGACAAAGCCTAATTTCAGCACTCAAACATTTGGAGTTGGAGAACCTTTTAAATTATGAATCACGTTTACAAGATATTAACATCATTTACAATCACACGCTCTTCCGGAGGGTCGTGGGGTCCATCTACGTTGGCATGGTACCCTGTAAGCCGTTCCTGAGGTGTATGACGGGGTGATGACTCTCCCCAAACATGCAACATCATAATTAAGTTTAGGTAAAATTTTACCAACAGAAATGATAAATAATTCAAAAGATGGAAATAATGTTCATTTTACTTAATTTTATTCCCTTTTTTCACATCACAAATAACTAGTTCAATCCTTTCAATCCCTCGTCCCTCTCCGCGGGGGCTAATTCCTGCTACCTGCAACGTTGGGTCGCATTCCCTGCCTTTTACAGACTCTTTGGGGGTAGAGTGTTTCGTGGTGCATTTTCATGTTGTAGTGATGTTTCAATTTCTTGCTTGTTGTGTCCTGGCTTCCGTGTTGTAGGATGGCTTTCGTGCTGCAACATTTTTAGTTGTTTTGCGGTATATGTGTTTGCATGAGTATTGGATGAAGAGATTTTTGCATGAGTGTGTGCGCTGCTTTGGGTGTAATTTGCCGTGTTGTTTTTTTTGTATGTGGTATTTTTCCTTTTTACGGTTGGTGACCCAACACCCCCCGCCACACGCCCTTGCGGCGGCTTGCGGGGTATTATGTAGATGTAGATGTAGTTTGTAGGTGAATTAAACCTTGTTTTGAATTTGGTCTTCCTCCACCATGTATGCAAATTTGAAAGCTATTTCATAGTTGAAGAATTCTGCATGTCCGGGTTTTCACCGCGTTGTTGTTTGAAGCCGACAACAGTTTCGCCGAAGTTTCATCCGGCGTCTTCAGGTCGAAGACGCCGGATGAAACTTCGGCGAAACTGTTGTCGGCTTCAAACAACAACGCGGTGAAAACCCGGACATGCAGAATTCTTCAAGCCACCGCCGCGAAAATCTACGCAGCCACTATTTCATAGTTATTTCACAAATATTTTTCTATTTTCCCTTCCTCTCCCACATCCTCCCTTATCACTCAGCCTTCCCACCTGGTGCTTGTATCCCCTGCCACATAATTGTTTGGTGAATTTCGGGGTATGTATGTTGATGTGGATATGTCGAATATCTACAAAAGCTTACTTGTAATGTGGTATGCAAGTGCAAAATACTTCCGTACGCATGCAGAATGAGCTACTATAAGGAAAACGATGTGCAAAATCACACATTGAAATAAATGGAAAGTAATTACATAGTATTATTAGCAATGGTACTCCTGTCTTAGCAGTACCATAAACACAGTAATCAGCATGAAGGTCGGTTGCTAGGTCATGGTAGAGTTCACTCAGTATTAAACCAGGCGGCGTGTGAAATATATACTACAAGGGTTTGGGGCGCATTTCCTTTCCCTGTCTATTAACTATTTTTTCTAAGTTAGAGATTTCTACAAAATCGATTAAAAATATGTCATATAAATAGATAAAATGCAGAAAATGGAAATAATAATGCCGACGGTGGGATTCGAACACACGCTTTCAGAGAATTTACCAGCGCCTGAGACCCCTCGGCCACGCTTCCTCTGTTATGCAATTTAGTTGTGTTGCTTGCATGGCAGGTTTTCCGTAAAAAACATTCTCTTCAATCTTAAACCACAACATTTTTGGAACCTACTATTATGCAAAGGTTGAGTAATTTGTCATAGGAGATGGTAGAAGCCAACTCTTGTTACATATGTTCTCATTATCGGAATTTCGGATTACATTGAAATTCTTTACCCATTTTTGGCGGTAAGTTATTTTTCTGCGATCATGAAATGCATGGAAGAATAGCTTCCTCCTGCCACACACCTTCCCGTTGGCTTGCAGGGTATTATGCGGATGTGGTAGTTATATCTCTCCTCGCGTCCTTTCTTATTTCTCGTGGAGGAAGGCTTGTACATCTACATCTACATCTACTCAATACCCCGCAAGCCGCCGCAAGGGCGTGTGGCGGGGGGTGCTAGGACACCACCCATAATTTAGAAAAGAAAAATTAAAAAAAAAAAAATCGCATGCAATAACAACAAAATCATATATAAAAAAAAAACATGGCATACATTCATGCATGAACACTTACACCCCACACACATGCAAACACTCAAACTACCAACTAACATACACATGCACCTGAAAGTATACCTAACATCTCTATAGTGTTTAATTTTGTTCCGACTTGTAAATTCAAAGTTTTTAATATTTCTAAAGTGACTTCGGTTTCTTGCTATTATGATTACTGATTGTTCGGGGAAAGAATGAGTATTTGTACCTATCTGTCTTGGAATCTATCTCCCTTAGTTTATCTTTGTGGTCTGATCTACCTAAGTAGTGTGGGGCCATTATAATTCCTTCAGTGTCATATTTAAACTCGTTTGTTCTGAACCTTTCTAAAAGTCTAAGCCTCGCTTGTTCTCTCCGCACTTCAAGTGGTTCCCAGCCTAAATCCCCTAAGAGACCTGTCACACTTGTTTTTTTATCATAACAATTTTTAACGAATCTAGCGGATTTTCTCTGGACTTTATCTAATTCTTTTTGCCAAATATTCTCCCACGGATCCCAAATACTTGCGGCATATTCCAAATGAGGTCTAACTAGAGCAAAATAACACCTCTCTTTAACTTTTTCATTACATTTCCCCACCACCCGTTTTATGAAGCCAAGTTTCTTTAAAGCTGATCCGCATATTGTCCTGATATGTGCTCCCCATGAAAGGCGTGGTGTTAGAACAACCCCCAAATATTTAACTTGATTTGCCGTAGTCAATACTGAACCCTCTATTTTGTAGTTTATATCCTGTTCCTCGCTTCCTTTATTGCAAAATTTCAAAACTGCACATTTATCTATATTAAGTGTTAATCCCCATTTATTGCACCATCCCGAGATATTGTCTAAGTCTCTAGAGAGTAGCTCGCGATCTAGTTGGCTCCTTATTTCCCTGTATATCACCGTGTCGTCAGCAAATAACCTTAGATTGCTACTAACGTGTGTGCTTAAGTCATTTATGTATATTAAGAACAGAAGAGGCCCTATTACACTTCCCTGGGGGACGCCCGAAGTTACATCTCTCTCCGTTGAGCACAACCCATCTATGACTACTATTTGTTTGCGGTTTGACAAGAAGTCCCTAATCCAATTAATTATTTTCTTATTGATCCCATAGTATTTAAGTTTGTGTAACAATTTACTGTGTGGGACTTTGTCGAAGGCTTTTTTGAAATCCAGGAATACTGCATCGACTTGGGTGTTGTTTTCTCCCGATCTAAGTATATCGTGAATGAAGAGACCAAGTTGTGTTTCGCAAGATCTGCTTTTCCTAAATCCGTGCTGGTTGTGGATTAGTATTTTCCTACTATCAAGAAATTTCATAATGTTAGTGACAATAACGTGTTCCAATATTTTACAAGAGATCGATGTTAAAGAAATGGGTCGGTAATTGGTTGGTTTATCCCTATCGCCGCCTTTATAGATGGGAGTTATATGGGCTAGCTTCCAGTCGCGAGGCACTGAGCCTTCTTCTATCGATTTTAGAAAAACAATATGTAAAAATGGGGCAATGTCGTCAGCTAATTCCTTTAATATTCTAGCAGGTATTTCTTCCGGACCAGGTGCCTTGTGTGCTTTGATACTACGGAGCAGATGTACTATTCCCTGCTTGGTCAGTGTAAGATCGCTCATGTGTTCCCCGGGTGGGTGTGGAGGATCGTTTGGTGCGTTTGTGTTTTTGTTGTAGACGCTCTGGAAAAAATGGTTTAAAATATTTGCCTTTTTCACGCTATCTGTAATGATTTCTCCATTTTCCGTCTTCAAAGAGTGAACAGTGGGACGTTTACCCTGTATTTCCCCAACATAGGACCAGAATGACTTTGGATTTTCCTCAAGATATTCGCTTAGCATTTTAGATTTAAAAGAGTGTAGTGCTGTGCGCATAATACTTTTCGTCTTACTACGACATTCTTTTAGTAGCTGTTTGGTTGTATTCACAAAACTTATATCGTCACTTTTTAAACTCTTTTTGAAATTTGACTGTAGCTTTCTTTGCCTTCTTAATGCCGATCTGACTTCCCCGTTGTACCATCTAGGTTCCTTACTGTCGCATTTGAGTTTGGACGGGATGTACGTCTTTATTCCTTCGCGTAAAATATTTAAGAAATAATTCCAAGTGTTCTCTGTATTTGTTGTCAGTGTTTTTGTCTTGTATTCCGGTAATTTTATGTTTAAATATTCTCTTAGTCCGTTAAAATTTGCCTTGTTGTATAGGTATATTTTACGCTTTTCTTTGTTTATTTTGACGAACTTAGTTTTTAACTCCACAAGAATAGCCTTATGGTCACTGATTCCGTCTATTATTTCAATGTTAGTAATGATTTCGGGCATAGAAGTCGCAAAGATGTCTAGTATGCTTTGGCCCCTTGTTGGTGATTTAACTATTTGTTCTAAGGAGTGTTTTGTGAATATATGAAGGAGTTCTTGGCATGAATCTCTGTTTTTGGCAGATTTTCCCACGCAGTAGTTTTCCCAGTCAATTGACGGTAGATTTGTGTCACCAGCGATTATAGTAATACTGTTGCTTTGTCTGCTGCTGATAGTGGATATTTGTTCGTCGAGCTTGTGTAGGACATCTGTGTTAGAAACTGGGGGTCTATAAAATGAACACACGTATAGGCTTCTGCCGTTGTAGTCCTTAATGTTGCACCAAACGCTTTCTATGTCATCTACGTCGCATTCATATCGTTGGCTACTAAGATGTGACTTTACTGCAATGAATACTCCCCCACCCAACCTATTTGGTCTGTCCCTTCTGTAAATTGTGAAGCCGTTTGGAAAAACCTCATTGTTTGCTATATCTCCCGTGAGCCAACTTTCTGTTCCAACTACTATGTCTGCGTTTGTACTGACAAAAATATGTTCAATATCCGATATTTTGTTTCTAATGCTACGGCAATTTAATGTTATAATTTTAATATGGCTAATAACTTCTTGTTTTTCGGTTTTATGTACGCTAACAAAACTGTTTTGAGACGATTCGTGGTGAACAGAGACAAAAGAATTACATTCACTTGCATTGCTATCAATCATCGTATTTCATTGCTATACATCGTGTTTCTCTCGTGAAAACCACCCTCAGGCAGCGGAACATCTTAATAAATGTTTCTTGTTAATAAAAAGTTGGTTTCGTACGAATAAGTATCTTTGATGTGAAACAATTTATAGCGGATCGCAAAAAAATTGTGTTTTGGGAGGTTTTGAACGGCTGGTAGGTGGGGGAAACAAGGACGATAAATGGTCACTCGGGCGAAAGGTAAGATGGTCAATTGGGATGGTAAGTCGTTAAGGGTCAGGGGGATGAGGCGAGGGAAAGCTTAAGGGTAAGAAAAGATAACGTGTGTACGAGCCTTGATGAGGGCACGAGTTTCGAAGAGGGTTAATGGGAAGCTTTCCTATCAGGGCTCTGGGGGTGTTTTATCTCGGGACGATGGAACTATTTGTGGAAAATAAAGAAGGTGAAAGTTAGGTTGGGAGATAGAAGAGAGGATGTGGATGTGGTTGTCACCGATTTCAAAAGACGCATGTATGCTTTTCTGAGTAAGCCTCTCGCCTGTCCCAAATGTAATGTTCTCTTAGTTTTCTTTAGCATTACTTAATGGCGCCCCTCATGTGCCCTTGGACTACCGACCTTTCGTCAGGGGTTTTCCCGGAGCCAAACCACCAGAAGTTACATGGCGGTGCTGACGCTTCATCCTTATTTAAATCCACGTCATACATCTACATGAGGATGTACATCTACACAATACCCGGCAAGCCGCCGCAAGGGCAGCAAACAAACAAGGGCGGTGTACAAATGCTAATTCTTTCCCCGAATAATCAGAAATCATAATAGTAATAGACCGAAGTCACTTTTGAAATATTAAAAACATTGAATTTACAAATCGAAACAAAATTAAACATTACAAAAATATTAGGCATATTTGTAGGTGCATGTGTATGTTAGTTGTTAGTTTGAATGTTTGCATGTGAGTGGGGTTTAAGTGTTCTTGCATGAATGTATACCATGATTTGTTTGTGGATGGTATAAATTTGTGGCTTTTGCATGCGGTTTTTTTCTTTCTTAATTACGGGTGTCCTAACACCCCCCGCCACACGCCCTTCTACGTCTATTTAATACCCCGCAAACCGCCGCAAGGGCGTGTGGCGGGGGGTGTTAGGACACCACCCGTAATTTAGAAAAGAAAAAGAAAAAAAACCGCATGCAATAACCACAAAATCATATATCCGCAAAAAAAAATGACATATAGTACATTCATGCATGAACACTTACAACCCACACGCATGCAAACACTCAATCTACATCTTACATACACATGCACCTGATTGTATACCTAAATACCCCTTGCGGCGGCTGTGGGGTATAATGTAGATGTAGACAGATATACTCAGATAGGACTACTATCATGCAATCGAACGAACGAAGTTACTCACCACGAAGGAATCTACTTACATGTAAAAATATTCACTAACTGGACAATATTGCGCTTATTTTAGGTCCTCTATTGCAATTCATAACTCAGTGTTTCAGCCAGAAAAATAGAGACTGCTAATCATATTTGGACGTCGAATTTTTTTTGTCCATAGTTGCATCTTATTCATGGCACGTGAATTCGTCTGTTCGCATTTTGTGAACATGCTTGGTGTTTGCATGCTTGGTTTGGATATGTAAACTCAGGGAGATAAATAGTTTAAAAGATAGATTTAAAATGTCACTTTTTCTTCGTGCCATTAGAGATCAAAATACATATGTCCGCAGGCGGGAAGGAGATAATTAGCATTGGTAGTGTATGTATTTTGTCGATGTCCTGCGTGTTTTTTCAATAGACCCATCTTATTAATACTACTCCCGTATGATTTGAATATACTTATCCTGTTATTGCATATTTTTGTATGCAAGTATCTCCTTTCGTATGATTAACTTTCCATCCAATGCGTGATTAAACTGATATTTCTGTAGAGGTGTTATGAGTGGGATTGTGCATTTGTGGCTGGTGACCTAACACTCCCCGCTACCCACCCTCTATGGCGGCTTCTGGGTTATTGTGTAGATGTACCTGCTAGGTGGGATTTTGTTTTATGTATCGAAGATGATTTGTAGTTTCTTCAACCATAAATGATTTAGTGATATTTTTCCATTATTGGAACACTCCCTCTAGTTCGTTCTCTAATTAAAGATCTTTGAAACCGTGAGACTTCAAATCTGCACGTAATTTTCCATTATATATAACATGTGATTTTATAATACATTTAAAATGTTTAATATCTGGTTCTGTATGGCGTAGTAACAACAGCATTTTTAAATTCCAAAGGGATATGAGCTAACTCATGTTCCATAAAGTGCAGCGTGAATACCTCTGGGTGAGGTGACATCTCTAAACCTGGGTAATGAGTAATGATTTTTCAAATTTACTGCCTGTGTTTTAATTTCCAAGTGAACTCTTCAGTTCTAAAAACTGTGCATGCCTGTGGTAAATTTATCAGAGGTAGTAAGCGAGTGAAACTAGGAATCGCTACAATATGGCTCCTCGGTGAAACTTACCTTTCGACAGTTTCGACACAAGTTTCGAAGGTGAATGGACCCGTAATATATTGCGTACGTCTTTGCTGGTCCGACCCCCCGGAGTCTACTCCTCGTCCGCGACGGGCGTGGGAAATGAGAAAGCAAGGAGGAATCGCCCTAAAAGAATCGCGCATGCACGCAGCGAGGGAGAAAGGGTAAGCCCGGAGTAGTGGAGTTACATGGAGAAAACACGTGAGCAATGGTTAAAAGGGAACGCCGCGCGCCTTTTCCGGGACGACGACGGAAACGTTTAGTCACGACAAGCGTACCTCCCTCTTCCCCCCTTCCTATGGGAGCCGAGATGGTCACGGCCGGGCGGCGCCTCTTCACGTCGGTGGCGCCTCACAGTCCTACCTCCGGTAGGCGCGTGTCAGCAACCCAGATTCAAAGACGAAGGAAACTATGTATGAGTTACGTGACAGCAAGTGAATGGCTACAAATTAGATGACGGAGATAAGAAAAATTCCATCTTTCTCCGAATGATTAATCCCAATATTTTCTCTAGATTCAAGTGCTCGTTCTCGTACGTTACGTAAACATAATAATATCGAACCCCAGCACCCGTTCATTTTTAATGAAAGGTATTTGACTGAAAGAATAAAATGGGAAGGCACTGGCGAAAATAGGAACAGTCTCCCTCAACTCACTTTATTGGTAGCATCCTTGGTATTCACCACGCGCCCTTGGCCCAGGTGGTAGGGTATCGGGTAAATAAATAAAATTGTGGATCTAATTCATTTTTGAATTGTTCATCCTGCATGAGTGTAATGCTACCTGATAGATGGTGACTGCGTTGCATGTGAGTCCACCCTTTTTAATGGGATTCCTTATTTTTGCTTTTAGAGGAGTCAGTGGAGCGATCATTAGTATTGTAGCAGTTGTAATGTGTGCAGCGGATGTTGAAGGAATTGTGTCCGGTCCCCCCTTTCCACATTCTCTTTGAATGAACACGGGGTGCCCTGTGTCTGTCGAAGTATTGAATTGGATATATTATGGATGGTGACCTAACACCCCCATCACACATCCTTGCGACGGCTGGCGATGTACGAGTAGTTTATATAGAGACATATATCTACTGAGAACAATCCTTAACTGGAGGCCCCGCATCTGGCACCAATCGCTAATATTGTTGAGATTGCTAAAAGGGATACTGTCGATTTTATTTATTATGTCGCGGTATTTTATCATGTCTACGAAGAATAATATGACGCTAATGGTTGTTTAAGAATTCATACACATATTAAATATAAATGGGAATATAAGCCGGGGTCTAACCACGTTTCCCTGTGGAATGTGAAAGGCAAATTTCACGGATTCGAAAGTAATTACATCAATTATTAAGTTTTCGCTCATAGAGAAAATCGCGAGTACAATGTACTGCTTCATTAATTCCAATTAATCGTAATTTTTTGATATTGTAATCATTGGTTGATGAATCGAATAATTTTTTGCCTAACTCTACTTACAGCTTCCTGCTTTTTTTTCTTGATTCCCCCGATTTGAGGATGATGTGGATGAAAACATCTTAGCTGTACTTCACAATATCTGTTATTTCGGAACCTTCGTACGTTCGTATATCGCTTGTGAAAAAACATAATTCCACTTAAAATTATTAGCTGAATTTATTATCATTGGCGACTTGAACAGAATGGTTTCAGGCGTCACTTTGTGGAAGCGATTCATTTCAAAAAAACAAATACTTGGTTATTCCACATATGTTTTTTATTAACAAATATATGTGGAATAACCAAGTATTTTATTTATTCCTCCCGTTCCCCCCTTCTGGACCTCCCTCTGTTCCACAGCCCTTCTCCCCCCCTGACGCCCTACCCAACCGCCTTCCACCCCGCCCCCCAAACATGCACAATAGTTTCCCTTCTCTTCCCCCTCCTCTTCCCTGTCTACTGTATAAAGCTCTGTGTCTTTCTGTACTTTACCTGATGATGACTTTATAAGTCGAAACCCCCGGGTAGTGTTTAATAAAAAATATATGTGGAATAACCAAGTATTTATTTTTCTGCATTGGCAATTTAATAATCCAGAGGCTTCACCAAAATTACAAATAAAAAAGGAAATTCTTTCGAATGAATTGCGAATGTAAAATTTAATATATAGTTTACTTATATTATAGTTTGTTTTCCTTTTGGCATCTCTTGGGAAATACAATCAAGGACTGAGTATCTCATGAAGGACCTCTATTATGCTTTATATGCTGTAGATGTAGATATGAAGTATCCTGCAAATACAAAGTAATATAGCTTGTGCGTGAAAAACAGGCGGTATCAGTGCCACTTGAATAATTAATCAGAGGTCGTTCATTGTTCGTCAATGAGAGGCATGACAGGAAACATCGTATGTTGTTTTGTGATTTTGAAACCTTTCACTTATCAGTGGGTGATAAATTGAATTGGCCGACGTACAACTACCAACAAGATGACATGAAAAATAGAAAGGTCAATGGAAGGTTTTTAAGCAAACATGAATTTAAAAATCTTTGTATCATGAGACAGAAAATATCGCCGATTTTATTCTTTAATGCATGCCCAAAAGTCGCAAGTACCTACATCTGATAGAAAGATAAACAAGCTTCGGCCGTTTCACAAGCGTGATGCTCTGAATTAAATTTGTTACAAAATTGAACTATATGCTATTCATTGCCAAATTTATTCCCTTGTATTGCACATTTTGATTGTCTTGTTTTCTATTTCATTTAGGCTGTCCAATCTGTAATGCTGAAAAATATTCCAATTACAATTTAAAAATTTAATCTATTCGAAAAGATAAGCTTTATTCTGCCATTTTCTTCTTTCCACAATTAGGTATTTATATTACGACACCCTAACACTCTCTAGCCACACGCTCTACATCTACATCTACATCTAGTGGGGTATGTTGCAATTTAAGCTAAGGTTTATGTAAAATACATGACCTAGAAAATGCGACGTTGAAGTCAATTATACCAAAAATGCACGGGAAAAGTTATCATGTATCTTTTCACTTAAAAAAGGACACGTTATTCCTCTAAGCAGTCCACGTCGAGATAAATTATATCATCTCCTTCTTCTTCGTTTACCATTCCCTTTCGCTTTCGCAAAGGGGTCCAAATTGTTGATCTTCTCAATCTTCTCTTCCCCCTTGAGTCGTGCACCCGCCCACGTTACGCGAGAATTAAGAGTGTACACATTTCTCCCCCTGTGTGAACCACCGCTGTAAAGGTCAGGAGATTTATACGCCCCCGGTCGGCGACGGCCTCCCTGCGTGCGTCCGTGACCACTGCGAGGGGTTCCCAGAGGGCTTCCCCCTTTGATTTGGTCGGAGGGGGTGGGTCGTACGGCCAGCCCTCATCATCGAGACGGGTGCGCTCGTCCCGTTCTCTCTCACCTGTTTGCTTATCACGAAGAGCCTCTCAGAAGCACTTGGCGAGATTAATATCCTTCGTCGGGATCTGCGTTGATGATTGTGGTGATGATCAAAAAGATGAGTTGCCGGTTTCGGAATCAGCGATTCCGCAACGTACTCTATGACACAGTGGCACAATAATAAGGATCGTTGATCTCTCTTCATTGTTGACCTGTACCATAGATTCAATCTTCTACTCTTTATGATGTGAGCATGCAGTTAAAGAGAATGAGTGGCTTTGTTTTATAACGATCTATAAAAATGATCCTAATTCCACTAACCTTGTTCGTTTCATTTCCAAAAGAGGTGAATGCATGGAATTTTCATGCTATGAAATTATTTACATGTACATCATTTTAATGTTTTAACTGCTTTATTTTTAAATTAAAGTCTAAGAAATATTTAATTTTAATGTTGAATGCCTCTGCCTATCTCCCTAATGATGGCTTGAAATGAATGGTACATGAAATGTAATCGTAGAGATAGATGCATGATTTATGGTGATATTTAAACATATAGCTTAAACGGCTAGCTGGAGACTGCATTGCCAGCCTCTTCAGACCGCTTGGAAACCGATTTTTGATTTTTACCTACATAACATAAAATCAATGTACAAATCATAGAAAGGGTTAATCAGGAAATAAAATAAAGAATAGAAATGAAGGCTGATTAAGTTTTCATCGCAAATTGCAAAATAATATAAGTTCCTCGTTTTAATAAGACTCATCAAGTTGATATCAGCGGATAGTTCTCTAATAACGATTAGGTTAAGTGTTTTCAAATTGATATTAAATATGCATGCACGACAAATAATCGTATAATAAAAGCTAATATTTCTAAGTGATACTCAAAGATTTTGGTCGCGAAAATTTCAATGTTTTTTCATAAATAAGTACACAAATAAGAATATTTTGTGACAAACTGCTTTTAAATTGATTTCATATTTAGATACATAATAATACTAACAATATGCGAAATTATTTAGAATATTGTGCCTCTCTCTTTGACTAAAAATACCTCCATGAAAATGAGGGGATTATGTGGTTCGCTTGTACGTTTACCAAGCATAACAGACAAATTTGATATTTTTAACGTTATAAATCTTATTTTATTGATGTAGTTATTTATCATTTATCGAGAAAAGGGACGCTGTGGTCGAGGGGTAGAGTCTTGACTACTAAGCGGAGGGACCGGGTTCGATTCCAGCAAGTCGGGTACCCTCAGCTCGAACCGAGCTGTGTAATTTTTCGGATACCGTATCTTCCCGGGAAACCATAGCTGGCACAGGGATAGGATCTGGCCCCCCTACCATGATATGTGAGTTACACATGCCGTCGGACTTTGGATGAACTCTACCGGCAACTACCAAACCGACCGTTGGGTTGATTACTATGCTTATGGTTTTTTTTAGTAAAACAAAAGTTTTCTCCACATAATAGGCAAAGATGATTAATCAGGATGTTATCATCCCAAATGCAATGCTTAACTTATAATTCAACCATTAAAATCGCCTTAGCTAATTATGTGAATAATATTTCGGGGAATTCCAATGACCAGTACCAATAGAATCATTGAGATCAGATGAATTAAAACCTTTATAATTGCTAAAAGATACCTCTAATTTTTGCCAAGTGGAAATATTTCTGAAGGTATTTACATGGTTATTGATCTTAATAACTATGATGTCAAATTTATAGACTTTTTATCTTTCCCTCTGATGCACTTTCTTCGAGGAGATTCACATGGTGTTTTGGGAAATATATTTTACTACATGACCATAGAAATTTAAGTTTTCCTAAAATAATAGCAGTTATACCGAAATTCTAATAAAATAATTTTAAGTCTAATTTAAAATGCTTATTTTATCTGCCTGCCGGTACACAAGGTCTATCCCATATCCCATTACTTATTTTTTCCCGGATAGACGGAACGACGGATGTCGGTTTATCTGGCCGGGTTCAAGGGAGGGGAGTCTCAGGAAAGGCTGGAGGCCGGTGGAAGTTGGCTCCCAGCCTTTAAGGAGCGGGGACTGTTCGCTTGCAAAACCTCTATTACGTTAGCTCGTAACGCTCCGCCATGAACTGGTCATTAGAACATCTACATCTACATAATCCCCGCAAGCCACTGCAAGGGCGTGTGACGGGGGGAGTTAAGTCACCACCCGTAACAAGGAACAATACTAACATGCAGAACTACACCCACAGCGCTACGCCATTAAAAATGTTGCGTGAAACCGGATAAAACCGGGACAGAGACTCATGACATGCTCAAGGAAGCTCATAGTGACAACACCATGGGTAGACCGGGTGTATTTGAGTGGCACAAGTTGTTTCGGGAGGGTAGAGAAGATGTTGAAGACCCCGAACGTTCAGGACGCCCTTCGACCTCAAATGGTGTATTGTATATTATTTGTGAATATAGTGAGATATATGGTTACTAAAAGGTAAATGGATGTCTCATTTTTATTTGAAAAGACTTCCCATTGAATTGCAATTAATATTACCATCGAGTGAACCAATGTGCTTTTCTGCGCGACGATGGCAGACCAATTCAATTTTCGTCGGTTATAATTTATGTGCAATACGTCCGATAGTTGTCCCTCATGGAAAAGTGGTCTATCCGTTTAGAAAAAATCCTTGCCTTCCAGTCACGAGACCTTCGTTTCGCACCCGAGGGAGAACCTCCACCATCCCTTCCCCCAGGGCCACGTAGCGCCGCGGTATGGGTAGTGCGACACTTGCCCTTCCCGCCACTTCCTCCCCCCTCTCTCACCTCATCCCATCACCCGCTCAATCACGCAGCCCTGCTCTTTGGAGAGGCATCGCGGGAAGCGTCTCCTTTGTAGTTGTTTATTGCGGCACGTATCGAGGAGGGAAACATAGGCCCGAGACGCGTCCACACGCCTGCCTACCTGCTTGCTTGTTTGCGTGCGTGCGTCATAGTGTGATTAGTGTGCATCGCAAAATAGGAGAAGCGCTGGAGAAACGGCAAATCTCGTTACCCCCTACCCCACCCCCTGTTCCCATCTCCGTTAGAAAATGCCGTTATTGTCTTTAACTCCGGTCGCTAATGTTGCAAACACCATAAATAGTGAAATCAAAACAGTTCGCTCGTCGTGAACCTTGCGAAGAAGTCATGATTTCATTGCAGCGCCATTTAACAGTACAGAGGCGCTTCGTAAAATGAAACACATTATTATGTGGTGTGGATGACCGACTAAGAGCGAGAAAACTCTGTACATTCCCTATCATTAATGATTAAGATAATAGCTAACATTTGGAGGTAAAAATATTAAATTCAAAAGTATAAACTTCCAGATAATAATTTTTACTGATAGGATATTTTTATAAAATTTTGCAGTAACTTTTTTGGTTAATTGAAAAATTGATAAATCTAAATCCGCTCCATTGAAAGACTGAAAATATGTTTTGTGGAAGTAATTGAAAACGGAAAAATTGCGGCGATGAGTAAACGCGAGGGAGAACTGGGAATACGTCACTAAGAGGAAACCCACATGGCACCATTGGAACCGAGTGTTTCATTTAGTACACTCATCTACTTCTATATCTACTTAATACCCCGCAAGCCGCCGCAAGGGAGTGTGGCGGGGTGTGTTAGGTCAGGACACCACCCGTAATTTAGAAAGAAAAGAAAAAAAACCGCATGCAAGAGCCACAAATTCATAGTCCACAAACAAAACATGGTATACATTCATGCAAAAACATTTGCACCCCACGCACATGCAAACATACAAACTACCAACTAGCATATCCATGCACCTACAAATATACCTGATATCTTTGAAATGTTTAATTTTTTTCCGACTTTTATATTAAATGTTTTTAATATTTCTCCAGTGACTTCGGTTTCTTACGATTATGATTTCTGCTTGTTCAGGGAAAGAATGAGTTATTGTATCTATCTTTACTAGAATCTACCTCCCTTATTTTATCTCTGTGGTCTGATCTTCTTAAGTAGTGTGGGGCCATCAACAACACATTCATAATTTATGTCACAAAGTAGTTTAAAATTTTGGCCAATATATTAACTCTTCACTACCCTAGTTCAAAACACGCTTAAGTCATGACAACGTGGAAGAAACTTGGACACAATTTGTCAATATTATGCAAAAAGGCGTCACAGATTTCATCCCCATGAGTGCGTTGAAGAAATTTGCGTCCCTATGTGGTGCAATGAAGGCGTTATAAAAGCCCTTCGAAGGCAGAGAATGCTTCACACTAAGGTAAAGAAAGCAGGCACGAACACATCATCCTCGGACAATAAACAGTTATTGGCACCGCTTTTTACTAGGCTTTAAACGTAAAGTACTTTTCGATTATTTAGATACTGACCCCAAAGCTTTTTGGTCATATTTCAGGGAAGTAAAAGGGTGTGAGCAAACCGTGGCTTGCTTAAGGGTAACAATGTCATTCATACTAACAGCGAAGGAAAAGCTAACATTCTAAATACATTCCTCCAAAACGTTTTCACGAACAATTTTGCCACCGCGTATCTCCAAGAAACAATACATACTGGACCCATGGCAAAAATAACACCGGACGAACAATGAATAGTCAAATTCCTTGATGGGATAAAACCCAACAAATCCCCGGGTCCCGAAAATATACCAGCTAGGGTGTTAAAACATTTAGCTTCTAACATTCCCTCGTATCTCGAAGTAATATTTAACAAATCCCTTAGAGAGTACAAAGTCCCTAAGAATAGGAAGACCGTGCAAATAAGGCCTATTTTTAAAAGTGGTGACAGGGAGTACCCTAGTAATTGCAGACTTATTACATTGAATTAAATCTCTCACTTCTCTGTGTTGCAACATTTTAGAGCACATAATTGTAAGTTCCGTAATGAGATACTTTGATAACATTAACTTTTGAAGTGGAAATCAACACGGGTTCAGGAAAATCCGCTCATGCGAGACCCAATTAGGATTACTCACACATGACTTACTATTATCTTTAAATTGCTACGTTTTAGCCTCTCACTTCAATAAATCGCACTCATAATCTTCCAATGCTCTCACACTTTGATACAAGGTATAGAAAGCGAAATACGCTTTAAAATAGGCATTTTTAACGCTAGGTACTGTAATGACTTGATTTATCAAACTAAGTTTAATTGGGAAATACATGCGCAAAAGTATGCTACTCTGCTCTAGCTTCTTAATGCAAAGTTTTCCCTTGATGTTAATATATTCATAGATTGGACCCATTCCCAGCATTTTCCCGCCAATTTACAGGAGAAAGGGCACGTTTTAAAATTATTTTAGCCAACCTTCACTAAACAAAACAGCAAGTATTTCAGTCTCTGGAATGCAAACGATCGGCCAAGAAGGTTTTGGACGTTAGATGTTAAGATGTATGATGTTGAAAAATTTGATGAAATGGTATGATTTTTAAAAATTTAGATGAAGCACTCACTAATAATAGAATTAATTTTGCCAAAAGTTCAGACTCAATGCCTTAACAGTATCTTAGATTATTAAGTCGAAATTTACGGTCTCCTTTAAAACGCACCGAAATGGGTCTCTGGCGACAACCTCTACCCCAGTAGAATACCGCCGCAAGCCGCCTTAAAGGTGGGTGGCAGCGGGATTATAGTGTCTATATCGCGCACATACCAACATGCTAAACCAATTGTGTTCACACCTCCCAAAAAAGTCTTTGTGAAGGAAAAATGTCCTTATGTCCAAGCATCTAAGTATTTAGGTAATTTACGTCGTGCATTCTCCTCTACGCAAAAACTCGATCGATCCGCCCCTGTATTCAACCTATTTGCGTACTTGATCGTATTTATCTGTAAACCTGGTAAATTGAATCTCGCAAAAGCGCAAATTTAAAAGGCCATCTCTATTTTCATCCTTTTCTGCAGTGGAACGTGAATTTTTAAGGTGGTTTCCACAATCAGTCTGCGGAACAAGTTTGTCGAAAATTTCTAAGCCTTCTGCTGCCCACAGATCATCCCCATATCCTCCTCTTCCCTATTTACTCTCCAAGGTTCACTTTGCATCAAAAATTTCAGTATGATTTCATCAAGGCCGCGCAATAATTCTGCCGAAAAGGTGCGGAAGGGTGACAGGGGTCGGAGGATGCAAAAGAAATGGGGCGATGTGTCCCCCTCGCCCACACCCTATTCAATCTCATGCAGCATTCAAGTGTTTCCTTACCTGCCACTCGATTTATTTCCACCTCTTTCACACAGTTTCCGAATTTCCGCCAAGCTTGCGCAGCAGGTGAGGTTGATGTCTTCCTACGATAGCGGTATCCGAAGCGCGAATGGTGAGTTGGAGCCAAACTCTCCCGAGCTGAGCGTTGTGATACAGTGTACAAGGTGTTCATATTTGAGGAATGCTATTTTCACACTCAATTTTTGGATGAAATCTTTTCTTTGTTGGAGATCGATATTCTGGCTGCATCTCAGGTGCTGAAACTTTTTCATGCCGTCGGGTATTTTCGCCAAGCGAAGTGTTATTATTTTCCGAATTTATTTCACCACAAGCACATAAATAGGACATTCAAATCAATGAATAACAAATTTAAGCTGGTTAGTACGATGCATGGCCACATAGATAAGGAAACGGCAAGAACTGTTAACATGTGGTTAGTAATTAATGTCACTTTCGAATTTTCAAGCAAAGTTTGCTTGTAGTTTTAGAAAAGGTCCAATGTATAATGCTTAATTTGCCCTTAAACATTAAATAAACTTAATAAATGAAGAGTATAACGACTATGAAAAACGATCTTTCTGAATCATTAAATCAATCTAAAAAATTTTCAAGGTCATCAGGTATGATGCACATCTACAATGAGCACTAGGAACTGATGCGTCGTACCTTCACAGTGCTATTTTCAAAAGTTCTTCAAATGAAATAAGCCTGCGGGAAAAAATATTCTATCAACAGATTCATACCCACAACACAGCACCTTATAGCTCTCATTCCTAGTTTTTCCATTTTTTACTTTAAAATATGCTCCCATTTCAGTCAAAATATTTTCAGTTTCACGTATATATGTATGCCTATTTAATATAAGGACATGCAAGCTTCTTGGCTTCTAGAATTTATAGTAGACCCAAAAAACCCTATGGCTGGCGCAATGTGTCAGCTCCCTACAGCAGAACTGAGTCTTCTAACTAAAGGAAACGTCTGGGAGTTAGTGCTGAATTTCCATCCCTTCGCTCCACTACAATTGCCCAGAAATGTACAGTTCTAAGAAAATCTCACTGACATAATATAGATTTCTATGAGAATTATTCTGATTCAACCAGAGACCTCCTGATCGTAATTCGGATGCTTTGCCCACTAGACCCACGTTAACGTCTAGTAACGATATTTGAGTCACCTTTTCGGGCCATTGCGGCACCGCTAGAGAAAATGTGAGTACAACTGGCAACCCTACCAGAGAAATTAGTGCACCCGAATAAATCAGCCATCACACGAACTCTAAGTTGAGTTAGGTGGCCAAAGGCTCAAATCCATATCAGCAGACAAAACGTTGAGAGTTTGAAACAAAAAGGTTGATTGGTCGGGGGACATGCCTCCAAAAGACTTCACATAATTAATACGCTTTTATTATTAATAATAACAGCTAATGATATTCTATTGGGGAACTTTTTAGTCCTATGGGTAGAGCGTTGAACAAATGACCAGAGTTTAACCTGAAGAGTGGACAAGTAAATCTAAAATAGTACCAATTATTGTTTGCCATGATTTGTTCTTTTATGAAGAAGCTGTTGCTCAAATAATTTTATACGATTGCCAATATTCTTATTCACTGAAATAACGACATGCACGATTTTATCCATAATTTGCTTAGAATACGCACTGGCACTATTGTTACCGCGAACACCCAAGTCTGCCTTCTTTAGAAAGGAACACCGCTAAATTAGCGCCATAATAAACAGTGTATGCAAATCGCGATACATGACCATAGCTATAAACTAATTGTGGATGAGAAGGGCTGCAAGAAGATTTTAGTTCTTTACTCCAGAACTCCTCAATTCAAAGGTACTGGGAATAAATCCGATTTGTAATTATTGTTTTTTAAGCACAATGCTGTACACCAGAATATAGTGTAAGTGATCAGCTAAAGCGCAGATTTCAATTATCATCATCATCAGCATTTCAATCCCAGGATTGGTTTACTGCAGTCCTCCGTGCTACGTTATTTAATTTCAATTCCCTCAATCCCTGATGCCTTCTCTTGTTTCACTTCCCTCTTAATTTGTCCTTTGTACATGTCTCTTGGTCTTCCTCGTGGAATCTTCCCGTCTATTTTTCCTTCTATTATATTCCTTATCAATATTATGGGACCTGGATATAGATATTCTATTTCGGTCCACCATAATCATTTTCTGAAAATAACCATCTGTTCTGAAGGCTGTGAATCACGCAGTTTCTTTATTTCAGAAAAGAGTAATGCAGTAACCGTCTAACTATGACAGAATCGGTCATTTTAAGTTTCGCTTATTGCACACTAATTTGAACCCAAAAGACGCGTGGAGCAGCTGTATGATATTTTTTATGAATTTAATGAATCTGTTTTTATTTTGTTTAATGTCATCGTTTAATGTGTATCACACGGTGAGAGAAACTTCCACGTAAAACGTGTTGCAGGGGCTGTTAGAAAAACAGCCTTTGGTGTATATTTCTGGAGAAATGTGAAGTTTTCGGTGCGGCAATTGGATATAATGATTTTGATGGCATTCGGTTAAGTGTTTTAACTGAATAAGAGCCAACAAATTTCGTGAGACAGGAAAGTATTTCTCTCTTTCTATATCCTACATTTCATCCAGATGGTTCAACACGATGAGCAGTAAATAAAATTCTATTTGTCAACTATTAGCTAAAAAGTACCTACAGGTAAGAAAATAAATGTTTCCGCCCGGGATCGAACCGGGGACCTTGCGCGTGTGAGGCGCACGTGATAACCACTACACTACGGAAACCGATGACTTAGTTTCCGGAAGTTTTAAGAGACATCGCGTCTGACCACTGTCAAAAAATTACTCCACTTAAATTGATATTTATTCCATTACAATGATTTTTGAACGGCTCCTTCAGAGTGAGAGGTAGGAGAGACTGCCAGAGCCGAGGCATTCGTTTTAAGGAATTTTTTTAACACAAGTTTTTACATCGCGTGTTGAACACTGTATGCTTTGTCAATAGTTCATGCCTCTAAACTGAACGCAATTCTTATTGTCAAGTGCACTCTCGTGTTAGAGGACATTGAATGTGCATTCAGGGTAATGTATGAGACTGTCGCAATTATTGTGATTCATAAACTTGAATTTCTCTTGGCCAAGCATTTCGCATTGGAAATAACTAGTATGTATTATATTTAAAGAGTGCTGAAGGTTTAGATGGCTTTGTGTCCATCTGCGTATGTGAAAATGATGTGAGCAGTCAACATAGCATTGGGCCCTTATTATTTCTCCATGCTGTTATAAGTTAATTCCGGTGACCTGTACCATCTTAAGGGATTTATTTTTATTCTGGTTTACTTTGTTTGTGTTTGGAGTAAATTCCATCCTGATTTTCCTGGCCGGAATGTCACGTGTGCTTTGCTATTTAAGATATGGGAATTATATTTTGCCCTTTCTTCGGTGGATCCGAAATACTTGGCGCGCTTTCAGGTGTGGCCTCACAAAGGCGAAATGCCATCAACCCTTTTCTTCAGTTTCACATTTTTACAAAACCAGTACAATGATGATCAGTCCTTTAAGGTGTACCTACATATTTCTCTAATGTTCTTGTGCACTACCATGAGTGTTTGTCCCCCATTTCTTCTCTTCCAAAGGTTCATTTTGTTAATTGCTCAATTGTAATTCTCTAATTGCTAAAATATAATTCTAATCCGCATTAATTCATTAGTTCGATCTATCATCTAGTACGCCGATTGATGGTATGTTTTTTTTTAATTTCTTCCGCAGCCCATTAAAATTACCTTGGTAGAATATATATATATATATATATATATATATATATATATATATATATATATATATATATATATATATATATATATATATATATACTAAACGCTCTTCTTTAATCACTTTCACGAATTGAGTTTGCATTTATACCAAAGATAGCTATGTAGACTAAGAAGAGCAGTTCCCTCCCGATCGACTGCTGCTTAAGGAACACCGAAATAGAAATTGTATACTCGATTAAATACTTGGGCGTTACCGTCACTCACGACCTCTCCTAGGTGAAACATACATTATATACATATATGTGAGCAAGCTAACAAAAAATTAGTAACATATTCGTCTACATTACATTATATTATCTACATTCGTGTACATATGTACTCAATATCAAGTAAGTCGCCTCGAAAACGTTTGACGGGGGTGTTAGTACCCATGCCTTTGATTTATAATTCTGGAGAAAAGTGAATTTATGATTCAAGCAATTAGAGATTACGATTTTCCATGATCTTGTTTAAGGGTTTTAATTTGGTACCGCTATTATCACAAATCAAATGAGGGAAGAAAGTATAGTACTATTTGCCTCATTCCTACATTTAATTGGAATCTCCATTCTCTGAATAAGTACACTAATTTGCGAAATGGTATTCAACGTAGCTTCTTTAAATTTTTCTCAGCACATAGCTCCGTCACTGGCAAATAATTCAATGCCGCTACTAGCACGGGATCTGACCACTTATTCATAGTTGTCTTCATTTACATAAAGCAACACAAACCACCGCCGGAGTGTGTGGCGTTGGGGAAGGGGGGGAAACAAGTATTTGATGCATAATTCTTGGAAAACATCACTGATTTGTGAAAGTAACGAAGAGCCTTCTTACACAATGTTCAAATGGTTAACCTCAGTACCGTTCGGATTACCTACTTTTTGATGACATAATTTATTTAAAGCTTTCTTTTCCTCATGCAATTTAAGACATTCCAACCTGATTTTATGGTGAGAAATTAAAAAATTGCTGTGTCACCAGGTACCTGAAGTAGTCAAAAAAATTGTTTCCGCCCGGGATCGAACCGGGGACCTTGCGCGTGTGAGGCGCACGTGATAACCGCTACACTACGGAAACTCTTGAATGAGTGAAAAGTCAAAAACATATACAAACAATTTTACATGAAGTTAGTAAAGTCTTCGTGGGCTTTTCACCGGGTCAAGGCTTCAGCTGGCGACGCTTCAATAGCGGAGTTAACCATCGAAGGGTCGGCAGCTGAATACCTGCCCCGGTGGAAATAATGTGCGGACGTCACTAGAATCTTGCGCCGGGAAGGTCCCAAAAATTTCATTACATGAGGATTTTCGACTATTTTGGTCATGAGTTTTAGCTTGGTATGGTAGTGATAGTAAAATTTCGAGAAAAATATTTATCCTCGCCTCATTCTATTTCCTACATTTAATTCTAATGGTGTAGCCAGACTCCATGGCGAGGAAGTAATAACTCCCTGAATGCCATCAGCTCACTCAAGCAGGTGAAAAAAAGTGTTTCCGCCCGGGATCTAACTGGGGACCTTGCGCGTGTAAGGCGCACGTGATAACCACAACACAACGGAAACCTGGCAAATTACTAGCGCAGTTGGAAATGTATCCCCAATACTGCAATGACTTTGGAATGGCCCCGAGTGCCAATTTTTTATTACAATGGGAAGGCAATGATATGCGAAAAGATTTATAAATCCTATAAAAAATAACAACCGCGTAGTTTCCACATACCGTCAGTATTTCGGTGTTTATTATCTTTCTTAAAATTTGCAAATTTACTTTGTAATACCCATTTTAAGACATTGTAGTCCGCTTTTCTAAACAAGTTCCATATTTTTTAAACTCATTTTTCTTTTGGACTTCTTATTTGAGATTCCAAATGGTGAAAACTTAGCATTTACTGCTCGGTGGTCACTGATCCCTTTGATAATTTCTATAGTTTCTACTTTTTCGGGTATTTTAGTTACTAACAAATAACGAATGTTACTGCCCCTAGTTGGTGAATTGAGAATTTGATGAATGGAGCTAATTTGAAAAAATGCAATAGCCACCCGTAGGTATCTTCATCTTTACCTTCGTGTTACTGTCTTTGTGTTACTTAAATATAGGTGACTCATGGAAAAGTTGGATACATGTTCGAATTTTTTAATGTGATGGACATCATTTTTCTTACAGTACTCTTTCGAGTTTAAATTACTCCCAATGGCACGTAAGACATACTTCTATTAAAGGTTATAGTAAAATAAGACTCAGGTAGAGAACTATATATTACTAGGATGCTTAGTATAAGGAAATTTTTTAAGAATATTCCTGAGATATTTTGATCTCCCATCGTTCGTGGAAATATGCAATTTTATTTTAATTTTTTCGGACACTGCTGTCTAGAACGGACTCCAAATTGCTCGTACAAACATATGTTCCATTTGCGGCATCTAGTACTCAACAAAACTATTGATCTGTTATCATTGGGGTAACATTTATTTTTTAATTTCGAGCGATATTAGTCAACTTCCAATCGCGAGGTTCTATTCGATGTACCATCTTTCTTTTACTCATTTCATGAGTATGGTATGATAACTTCCCCTCTTTTAGTACACAAGTTAGAAGGTATTTCTCCCGGTCTTAAAGATTCATTTGTTTTGATTTCTTCGCGCTGCCTTGCTATTTCTTTCAGTGGTCTATTTACGTCTCTCATTCGGTTATTCGTTATTTGAAGGGCTTCGTTTGCTGCGCTAGTTTTTTTCTCTAGATTAGGCGTTTTCGCCAAATTGATTTACAAAGCAGGCCTTGTACCGAGAAAATTGGTTTACGATTTCGTCCTTATTTACTTTGTTTGTTACAAATTATATGTTTTTTTTCAATGTTCAGTGAGTTAGCTTCCCCTGTTATTCTAATGTGCTGTCAGAAAATATTTTGGATTTTCCTCTGAATGTTTTCGGACGATTATGCTTTTGAATGGTCTTGGAATATTGTTCATGGAGTTTTGCCTTTAATACTCTGACAGTTTCCTCTTTAATGTTCTCTATATGCTCTACTAATAAGTTATTCAAATATTTTAAAAGCTGGAATGTAATATTTTTGCCGCCTCGATGCTATTCTAATTTTTCCATTTCAACTCTGCAGTACCCAGTTAAAATTTTTGCACCGTTCACATACTATATATCGCGTAAATTATTTACAAATTATTACCAAACAGCTTTATGTTGTCGGACGTGGGCTAAAATCATGAACTTGAACAGCAAATCATCATTGATTTTTGCCGAGGGCCAACCAAAGTCGATTTATTGAAACTATGCGTTTACTTTTTCCTTTTCTTTGATAACTTGATTTTTGTCACAAATTTGTTTTCTATGCCTGAAGTAACTACATTATGAGCCCTGAAGTCCCTCAGCATATCCGTCCTCCAACAAGGGTACTTCATTTATCAATCTTTTTCCGAGCTAATCCAAGCCCCATCTGTTCGTGAAAAAACCCAATTCCTGGCACTGCTGTCTATAACGGGCGTCACATTGCTTAAAATCATACATTCGCAGCTCTTAGGGTTCAAAGCTATTGGTCTGTTGATAATCGAGTTATTTTTAATTTTTACTTTGGTCTTCTGCCTTACGTTTTAATTGATTTTTGTCAAGAGTTCGTTTTTTAATGTCTACAATAGTTGTTTCATGATCCCTGATGACTTCGTGAATGTACTCCATGTACTAACTGGGACATTTAGTTTTGTCTCGAATTCGCTTTTCATTCCTAAAAAAAATTTTATGACCCCTAAGGCCTTCGTAAATAAAGTAGGTAGGTATATTGCTGCCTTCACTAGATGATTTTACTGATTTTTCTAACAAAGTTTTGACAAATAATCTAAGAAGCGCGTTACTGGAATACGGTTTTTAACAACCTTGTTTTGATGCAATCCGTATCCCAATTAATCGCCACCAGATAAATATCACCAGCGATCATACTGAATTTTGTTTCCAACTGAGTGCTGGTACAATGAGTGTCGAGAATGAGTAAACATCTACATATATTGAAGTCACGGGTCTGTAGAGTGAATCTTAATAGTAAACTTATTTGGTTGTAATCCTTTCCGTTACTGCCAGTAATCAGCAAAACCAGTAGTAACCATTAAAAGATAATATTTCTCTTGGACCTTTTCGTCACATTTACCCAGCACTCCTATAATAAATCCTAATTTTTTTACTGCTTGTCCACATATGCCCCGTATAAGTTTCACACAGGAGAGGTAGTGAGTGAGAGTAAGGCCTAAGTATTCAATCGAGTCTACACATTCCATTACGATGTTCTTGAAGCGGTAGAGGTTCGGGTGAGAATCACTCTTTTTCCAAGCTTTCATCACTACGCCCTTTTTAAATTTTAATTCTAATTGCCAAGTGTAGCGCCAGCGTTGGATAGCATTAGGGTCAAATGATAAAGCTGCTTTGTCCTCAGGATTACGGATATCACAGTAAACCACTGCATCGTCGGCAAATAAACGTATCTTACCCCTGAATGCGGAGTCAATGTCGTTAACGTAAAATAGGAATAAAAGAGGTCCGAAAACACTTCCCTAAGAACACCTGAAGTAACTTCTACTGCATTTGACCTAACTCCATCTCTTACTACCCTTTGTGCCCGGCAATCCAAAAATTTTTTAATACTAACCCAGGATATTTTTATCTATGCCATATACTTCTAGCCTCGTGAGCAGTTTACTATGAGGTACTTAGTCAGTACTTAGTAAAACTGCATGTCAAGTATAAATAAGGCGTTGAAATCGTACAAAAATATTTCAAATGTATTTTTCATATTGCATAATAATTTATGAGATTTAACTGATTCGTTTCGTCCCGGAAGCTCAAAAGTTAAGAAATCGGTCCTCAGTACAAAAAATGTGTTATTTTTGCTTTTATGGTGCAAATTAGGATAAGAAAACCATTAAAAAGCATCCTATAAATATAAACACAGAAAGATACTGGCTAAATTTAAATAATAATGAATTGAACTTCAATCCGTATGTCTTGTTAGCAATGATGTCGAAAATGTGTTATTAGCCCCATAGTTTTATGATAGGAGAGATCATGTCAATTAAATTAGAGAGATTAAATGTAGAGCATTTAATTTCTGTTTTTATTCTATTTCTCTATCTCTATCTAAAGAATTTCCTTAACCTAAAACTGCTTTGTGCATTTCATATGGATTTGTATTTGTAAGTTTAACTTTTGTCATCCGGTATGTCCACTGTTGCCGCGCTTGAAGGAACCAGACCGACCTCCGACCGATTTTAGTCTCCGTAATACTTATTAGGGGAGGCGACCGAAATCTGCGGTCATTTGCGATTATAGTCTCCGTTAATTAGTATGTCTTCTTCCCGCCTTTGGGAAATTTATTCTTCTTGTATTCTCTTAAATTCTATACCACATTAATTCAGTGTAAGCAGTAATTTTATTTGAACTAATATTTTCTCTTATTGTATGTTAGTGGTGAGAGCTTGGGAATTAATAGAGATTTCAATATTATCTACCTTATAATGTGTGAATGTGCTTAATCTAAATATTCTAAAGGTATTCCTGAACTTATATACCACCCCGAAACTTCTCGTTCTGCCTGGCCTACACCCTACGCTTTTGAGTATCGTACGGGCTTCCTATGAGCAGCGCGAAGAACAAAAAATGTTAGGATTTTAGTTGAAAAACAAACGTCATGGGACCCTTTCGAGTAAAATATTACGTTGGCGAGTCAGTAATATCGAAGCCCCTGGTATAATGCACATAATTGGAGCATTAACGATAATTCAGCTGTGCGAACATTTGACGCTGGGTCACTTCCGACGAGAGTATTGCCTGAGATCCTTAAGATCTCCAGTCGCCGCGGAGACATCGCTGAAGGTGAGGGCCGCCGCGGCGACGCCCCGTGGGGAGAGGCAAAACAAAGTAGGGGGAAGGGGGCTCGTCGCCATAATGGTGTTGATGAGAGATTTTCTGAGATGCTAAGCTGAATTCGTCTGGTTACACCCCTCGATGCGAGAGAGAGAAATGTATATATTAAAGGAGGAAGGGAAAAAAATCGTGAAAGTTACAAGGTCAGGATTCTGGGTCGCTTAATCGTATCCATTTCTCCGGATCGAAAGAGCGCCGCAACGATGCTAAGCGAGAGCGTGTTGATTGTTTTTCCTCGCCAGGTGAAATAAAGAATACGTTTGATGACGTTAACTGAAACGGTTTGCATTTGTCCCGAGCAGACATTGATGTCCAGATTATTATTCTTGATTGAAAATTTGGTGATATCTAGAATTCACTCGTCATTTAACTCCTCGTCCTATTTAGATATCATCTTAATCAGTCGATAATAAAATGATGTATAGGAGTGGTAAATTCACACAATTATACCCTACGGGTCACCATACGGTTGTCTGGTAATAGATGTTGGGATGCCAACCAGCCTTTATCATGTATTTTAATTGTAGTTAGAATTCCGACTTCAGCTGCAGTGGATATCCCATGCGATTCGTGGAAATGTTTTTTCTGGAGGAGAGGACGCTCATCTTCAGGAAAGCTGTGCGTGGGATGTCTGTCTCAGAAAAGTGGGCGGAGGAAAAATGCTCCGTGGATGTTGAGGTATTATGTTCAGATCAAGTATATTACTAGAAGGTCTAAGCGGAGTGCATGGCGCCAATCATGCCAGAAAATTATAGCCAAATATCGTAGACGAATGCGATTCAGTAGCTGATTCCTAAAAAATTAGGTTTAATTTTTTTATACCCAAATTGCGCCCAATCCTGGAGTTTAACATCGTCTTCGGGTGAGTTGCGGTCTCATGATTGAAGAATTCTTCAAGCGACGAATACTTTGTGAAATAGCCGTTGAGAATGTGGCCTCTGTGGATGGGTGAATGTGTGGAGGGAAGAAAGAGAGGAGAAAAATAGGCAGGCGGTCGGTGCCACACCTCTGACTACAGCCTCCGTAACTCATGAGGAAAATGCACCGAGGCCTCCTGCGAAGGGCAAATCTTTTCCAGTTCCCGGACAAATAAGATGATTCGGTTCAAGCATGAACTTTCTCCATTAAGACGCCACTCATGTAAAGGAGGGCGATCTCCGCATGCTTTCTTTATGCCTCCAAGTTTTATTCATCTCGGGAAGATGGAACGTAGGGGAAACACGTATCGGAATGGTTTGGAAAGTTTTACTTTGTTAACTTCGATGAAAAAATTTTCACGATGTCTAAGCGGGTTCAGAATGTCATGGAAATGATTTATTATTATTTTACTGTTATTATTGGGAATCGGGATGGTGCGGTGGCTAACGCACTGGCTTCCCACGGAGAAGGCCCGGTTTTGAATCCTGGAGGCGATAGATATTTTTCACTCTTATCCCGATCCCTACTTGAGGTGCTAAGAGGAGAGCAACTTCAGTTATTACGACGTGCGTCGATGGGACGTTAAACTGCAGACCCTTTGGCGTCTTTCGATAAGATTAGGCTAATGCCGATGCCGGGGTTCTCTCCACCCTTCTTTTCCCATCCATCCCTAATGGCGCAAATGACCTTAGCTGTCAGTCGCCTCCCCTAAAACTACTACTACTACTGTTATTCTTACTTGTAGCTCCTGTCGCATAAAAGAGATTTATTTTAGTTTTATTTGGTACCCTGTGAGCCACCACTGAGGTGTTTAGCAGGGGGGATCACACACCAAAATACCCCTGACTCAAAACACCTTTCTCTCCTAGTGCGGTCGGACAAACGTTATTTTATTCTGATTCCTTATCGATCGCAGGAAAAATGAAATCTTAAATCTATTCTTCACTTAAACTCTCGAACTTTATTCAAATGATCTAATCTACCGTAAAACGAAGGGGCTAATAAAACAATTTCAACATCATTGCCTAAGAGACATCCTTCCAATTAATGCAAGAGATTTAATCTGCAATTTAACCTTCGCTCCTTGAGTAAGTCCAACCTAGATTCTCTCATAATTCAGATACGCTACTCGATTTATCATAGCAACGCTTAACTCCTAGCCCCTCAATGATTTAAAAAATCACAATAAAAGCGTTGCCTCTATATGGTACCCTGCAAGCCCCCGCTAGGCTGTGTGGCAAGGGGTGCATGAAAGGCAAGCAAGATCACAATTAAGTGTGGCCTAACTATAAGTTACAATAAATATATCAAATAATACAAATAAAAGAAATTAGTTTTACGACGTCATGCAATATTCTATTTAAGTGTAAAATTTTGATCCTGTATACTCTAATAATTTTGATACGCTACTCATTTATGAAAAACTGAGTGACCCGCGAACCATAACCAGGGCAGGGGGGACACCAGACAATTTTGACCCAAATATGACCCTAACGCGGTCGGACAATGAATATACGAGCGGGTATATTATCGAGCCCGGAGGATTTAGTAGGCTTAATATTTTTCAATAGACGTTCTATTTCATTAAATGGGATTTCGATGCTGGGCATCGGTTGACAGAAACGAATTGGTAAGGTATCGGAGACTTTCGGTGAGACATTGGTGAAGACGCTTTGAAAGAAGAACTTGATAAATTGGCCTTTTCCAAACTGCTAGCAACTCTTTCGTCTTTACGTTTCTGAGTGAATTAACTGTAGACTTATATCACTGAACCTCTATCACGTACGACCAAAGCACCTTCGATTATCTTTCAATATGTCTGCTAATCTTTTCCTTATGAATTCGCTTAGCGCTTTCCAAAATCCTTCATGGTATTCGCCCCTGATGTCTTATTGTAATGATCTTATTCTTCGGTCGGGAGAGATATCATCCCTAATACTTTTTATCTTAACGTGACATAGCCTTTGACGTTGCAACGGTTTTCTAACATCCGCGTTGTACCATGTGGGTTCCGTGTTATCTTTTATAAATGTGCTGGAAATGAACTTGTTTACTGCTGAATGTGTTATGTCAAGGAGGGTGATTCCACGTATTCTGGGTATTTCGGTGATTACTATATTTCTTAAAATTTGCAAATTTACTCCGTAGCACGTATTTTACTCCGTAGCACGTAATATAAAATTAAAAATGCGCTATTTAAACTGTAAAGGAGGATGACTCAAAGCGATCGGAAAAAATGTGCCTGATTATATCTTCACTGATGATAATGAAGAAATAGGGAGAGAGTAAGAGAAAATACATTAGGGACAAGAAGAATGCACCCAAGAAAACCAAGGATCACAGGCCTGGTTCATAAGCGAAACGCAAAAGGAATTTGTTTTTTTTTACTTTAAAAGTTCACGCAGCTCATGTTTTTCGTATGATGACGGTTCATGGAGTCGGTTTCAAAGCAATGGAAACGAATTTCATCTGGGAGTGAAATTCCCGTAGACATTCGAGCAATTGGTTCACAGGACCGAGCGAAAGGCCCTCCGAAAAAGGCGTATTTCCTCCGCGGTGACACCAACGCGGTTCCATATTTTTCGGGTTCCTGAAAACAGTTTCGCTCGCTATAGTTTCCAGGATTTACATTCGACTGCGGCGTGACACATTCCCCGTTAACACCTCGAAACCGCCGTCCTTCGCTCAGCCGACCACACAATACCAGAAAGGAAGGATCTCTGCCTTAGCCGCACACCCGGCAGGCGACGACCATTCATCCGGCAAGTGTCCTCCTCCCTAGAGGGGATGGGGTGTCCTGCATCACCACCCCAACGACCCCACCCCACCCTCGCCGTTATCCCTCCGTTGCCCTACTTTCGCCTGCACACACACGAAGTTAGTGAAATGGGAATAAGTCACACGCACGCACACACACGCGCGCGCGCAGGAACATGCGGACGGGGTAAGGGGAGTGGAACGGAAGGATGAAGGAGAAAGTGAAGGATGGAGATATGTCAGGGAGACTGAGAGAGAGAGAGAGAAACAGCGAGGAGAAACAAGGCAGCACCTACTTTTTTCGAGCCACTGTTTTCCAGCTCTTCAAGAATTTTCTTTTTCTCTTCCGCATTCGCTGATACAGTAGCTTTCGCGGGTAAACCCATTAGCACCTTTCTCTCTCTTTCTCTCTCCGAATCTCACAATGGCTACCAGCATTTCTATTAGTCGAAGAAAGGAGATGGAAAACGGATCGCGAAGGCTGCGTGAGTCATAACCGGGTCATTGCAATGGGCAACTATAAAGAGAGGTTGCATCAAAAGGAGACCACATGGTTTTTAAGTCATTTACGCACCGCTTCACACTAGCTCAAATTTTAGCCGGGATTCACCAAAATGTTTGGGGGTAATTTCTTCGGTTATTTTTCGGGAGCCCGAGTATCATAAGCCGAAGTGCTCACATTGCTTTTGACCGATTTGAGGTTCGGAGTAGTTCCTGGCAAGGTATTACGTCCTAATACGTACATTTGAAAATACGAGTCAACGGAGAAGTAAAGGAAACTTCATACTATGCTTTGTAAATAAGCAATTATATTGAAACTTTCTTTGGATATGTTTATTTTCTATTCTTATCTAGTGGGCCAATCTCACAATAATGATCTGACCACCAACATGTTTACGTACGCAACTTTTACCATAACTGAATGCGAGTCAGTGTTAAATTATACATGAACAATACCTTCTTTTTTGCATTTAATATAGCGAATGAAACAATAGAAAATCTCCCAGCACAAATCATGCAACACCACACTGTGATGCCGACGATGGTCTCGAGTAATTAAATACCCATACTACATGTATGTGGTTCTCATACTTAACACGTTCACGTATTACACGATTTCACTGAGAGATGCTCTGGCTCGGCGTGGCTTAATGTGTCATTTTTATGGGAATATTAAATTTTACATCTTTTTATTAGATATTTTAGTACCCTGCAAGTCACCGCCAAGGTGTGTCGCAGGGAGTGACACACCAGACTAATTTTGACACGAATATTTTTACTCCTACCGCGGACGAACAATGTTATTCTAATCCCTTATCGTTCGTGGAAAAATAACGTCTTAAATCTCTCTGTTCTATAATTATTCTCTCTAATTTTTACTGACATGAATTCGCCTATCTGTTGTCACAGTTTTAATTCGCGCTATGATAGATGAAAAACCAAACATATAAGGGTGGCATTCCGAGGAAGCGGCAAGGTTTGCCGTAATTCATCATTCATGTCACTGTGTCGACCGGCAACCCTGTAAACGCTGGATTAAACGGCATTCTCATTTTTTCACGATGCCTCGTTATAAGGTTTTTCGGAAAAGTGATGCAACTTAGGGATGAAAGCGTCACCGGAGCAGCGGGCAAGCAGGCACCACCATATCGAGAGATACATTGAGGTGCAGTCGGCGCGTAACCGCTGACAAAACTTGTCAAGGTAACTAGGAGAACCGACCGACGTCATTTCAACCTTTCAAAAGCGTCCTCTAATGGCGGCTCCACGGTGGCGAGATCTACTTTCTTATGCTGGGACACCCCAAGCTCAGCTAGGTCAAGCCCAGCGAGAGATTCTTGAGGGCCACCTGGAGATTTCGGTGAATTGCCGACGTAATCGGAATTTTTTGAGAATAGGTTTATGTCACTGTGGTTTTCATGAGCTACGCAACTACAACTGCGTCATAAAACTCGAGCCGGTTCGGGGGCGATTGTCTCTTCATCTGCTCAAAACCTCGCAAGTAGCTTGTATTTAGTTTGCACATCCTTTCGAATTCATGTAGATGTAGTAGATGTAGAAATGCTTTTATAAATCATGCAATAATTTACCAAAGCAATTAATGCTTGTCTTAAAGTAAATATATTCGAATACTATGGTGCGATTTTTTTTACAATTACCTATCTTCAAAGGAAGAATTAGTGCCTGCATCTGTCGATGATGTGGTCTATCTCTCTTTGTTTAATCCCGTTGGTGGAATCTACCATTGTAATTCGTTATCATACTAATACCCTCGCTGTCGCTAGAAAAATCGGGTGCCCTGTACCTTTCTAAAAACGTAACTGTAAGTCTTTTGTGATCTCTTCGTGAATCCATGCGCTCCCAACCTAATTCATCCGGCATATGAATCACACTTACTCTCTTCTTGTAGCAATTTTCAGCAAATCAGGTGAATTTTCTTTCAACCTGGAGACAAGAAGGTCAAGGAGAAAAGGACGCCAGAGATTAACAAGGGATTGTGGGTAAACGTGGAGTGTTCTTGAAAGAAAGAAACGATTTGGTTTTTTGATTGCTATGACGGATTCCTTATCATAGTTTTTGTTTTGATCGCAAATCGTGTGACGAAATAACGATTGTTTGGATTCATTAGTGATGGAGTCTATTTTTCTTGTTTAATTTGAATTTTATTTCTCTCATTTGAGCGTTATAATGTGCTGAGACGACGTAAGGTCTTAACGATTTCCTCCCTGTCTCACCTCATTTCATGTGTGTTTTTCTGAATTGGGTGTTTTCGTTAAGGGCATCTGTCTATGAAGACGGTAATAAAGGGGAAAATGTTAGGAAAAAGAGTAGGGAGAAGAAAGAAATAGGAACTTTGGATAGAATTAACGTAGGCAGAAAATATGCAGAGCTATACATTGAGTCGTCTTGTGGAGTGGTGTTTAAGGATATTTTGTATGATGTTAGTTAGGTCTCAGGAGTCAAGTACTATGTAATTCCAGGGTCCATCGAAAACCTACCCTATTCCGGTAGACTAGTGCTATTCCTATACCAGTCTACAATCCTTACGTTGTTCTATATTTATGCTTAATTTTGTATATTTTCACTCCCTCCTACTATGATTAGTAATTATCTTAATGACGATGCAACCATTTCAGAGAGTAAAAATCATTCACCTTAACCAGGGTTGTATCGTAATGAATATTAGCGGACTCCGTCATAAGTTACTGTCGCGGCATCTTACGTAGTTTCTTGTAATTTATTTTCATTTTTATCTCAGTATAAGACGATGTGTATTAACATTAAGTTTACTTTAATGTATCATAACACTACTTGATTGGTATTATTTATTTTATGTAATATCGAGAAGGGTTTAGACGGTAGAAGGAACTATTTAGTTCAGATCTATCCCCATCAATTAGTTTTCTTTTTATTATCGTTTCAAAATACACATCTCTGTACCTATTTCATGTGCCTTAGTCCGCCTTGGTTTTATCGTGTCCGAAGGTAGTGCCATCCAAGTCATTCCATTTTCCGTCATACCCCTTATGAAAGTAATCCATATTCTATCCAATGTTTTTTCAGCCTTATCAAATTTTAACATCAGCACGTTTTCCGGCGAATCCTAAATATTTGCTTAATATCTTAAATCAGACCTAAACCAACCTGAAATGATACTTTCCTCGTAGCTTTTCATAGTGTTTTTTTAAGTCCATGCATTTAATTTCTGCTTCCTTTAGGAGGGTTTTCATATTTCTTCAATTTTTGTGCCTTATTAAAGGTGTGAAGTGAACGTGAATAACAAATGATTGACTTAGTCTTTTGGTGGGAGGACGCGACTAATTGAGGATCGGCTACCGTGATTTCCGCTAAATCAATCAAATACGCCAATAAAATATTGAAGAACACTTCGAGGGGCATCATTAAGTGTGAGAACTCAGGTCCACTCTTCCGTCAATGGTCGATCTGACCTTTGCATCACACGTTGAAGGCTCTCCTTCAGGGTTGCCGAACGCATTCTGACGTCTGAGAAGTGTGCGTGCGGGACGGCACGTATGTGGAATAAGCACGTCCTCAGATAGCGAAAAATGGGATCTGAATAGAAGTTTATAAGTTATAATTCAGGTCGGGAGACGCTCGCTATGTCGCGCACAATATGCCGAAAATCTTCTCTTCGAAAACAAAGCGATCGACACCTAATAGTGAAAAATTCAAGGTTAATAAAATGGTCAATTGCCGTTAGTTAAATTAAGCCACCTTTTTTCAGGGCAGTGGTCGCAGTTATTGAAAACAGCTGCCACGGAGCCCTTTGTTTGGCAGAATGAACGACGTTCGGTGTCAGCCAGGGTATCAGGATATTTGAGAAATCATTACGTCTCTGCGAAGTATATCCCAAGACTCGGAGATAGAATGAGTTAAATAACAGATAAATACCATCCGCAGCAATTGTCATTTCAAGCTTCCCAGCCTTATAGATTTAAAATATTGATATACAAAAGCAATGCAATTTTCACCCTAGGCACTGAAATATTCGACGACCTGATTATGTATATCTATGCATGTCTACATCAGTTACAAGTATGATGTACTTTTACCGATCTTTCAAGAGCTCTCATAAATGTACTTGAAGAAAGAAAGAAGTCCCATAAAAGTAATCAAAGGTGTGAGAAATACTTGAATTAAAACAGAAATAATTAATATTTAACAAAATGTATAAACTTTACTTAGACAGGGTTACGTATTTAGTTATATGTCTGAAAGTAAATATTGAAGAAGTAAAATAATCTATGAGACTGCTTCATTTTAAAATCTTTTAGCGAAATGGAATGCAAAATTACTTAACAGAGGAAAATACTTGGAAATTCCCTATCAGATTCATTATGGTGATCTTGATTTAAGCGTAATTGTTCAAGTAGTGATAGAATTATGGACAGACATGGGTGCAAATCGTTAAAAATATGTATGCATCGATATTTTTCTGTGTTTTGATCGCTGGATTGACAAATTACCAGCTTTGCAAGCAAATATTTTTCACTGCAAATACAACTGAGTCCGGTGTGTCCTGTTTTTTCAAACGACAGGGGAGAAAGGACCTTATTCAGTCTGTGTGGTTGAACGGGAGTTTATCCACAGCGGAGCGGATGTTTACTAGTAAAAATCTCTTTTTTCTTTCGCACTAAAATTGGTAAACGAATGGAGGACCGACCTGCGCCCGCCCCAATTACGGCGATTTCACAGTGACCACCTTTTCGGGCACACCGAGAGCGAAGGGGGGTTGGGGGGGGGGATACATTGTAGCGTTTGAAAAGAGGAACTGGAATAGACACCAAAGGAGAAGCATTCGTAGGTGACCGTAAGAGAAGGTCGATTAGCGACCATTGGGAAACACTGAAGAAAGGGAAAATGGATAAGACGGAATGAAGATGAAGAAACGTTAGAGAAGCCGTTATTTTAATGACCTATTTATTTCTTTGCCACCAATAGAATTGACGTGTTTTTCTGAGCTACCGAGGCATTGATAAACATCAAAAGGGGACAAAAAATGTATTTAATCACAAAAAGCTTTAAAGGGCCTGTGTAGAAATCCGCCATCCACGTAGAAAGATTGCGCATAACAATAGGGTATTGGAGTAAATACTTTAGAAGACAGATTACAAGATAAAATGGCGTAAAAACTAATGATATAATAATTTTTTGGTGTGTTATTCAAACCTTTCTATTTAAAAAATATTTTATTGAAATTTATAGCAAAAATTTGATTCATTTGCATTTATAAATTAATATAAATATGCTTAGCCGTTGATATTTAATTTTATTCGCTTTGACGAGCCGTGTGTTGTATGCGTGTCATAATTATATATATATATATATATATATATATATATATATATATATATATATATATATATATATATATATATATATTTATGAATATTATGCATGTTATTTTAAATCAACCCAATAACAAACAGTTGGCAAATAGACCCCCTACCACACGCCCTTGCGGCAGTTTGCGGGGTATTGTATAGGTTTAGATTTGCACTGTCTGTCCAAAGGTTTTGCACGCAATGAACTCATGAGTTTCTATTAAAAAATTCTCTCGCAAATACGTAGATAATTAGGGGACTGATGAAGCGAATTGTCACCTCATATCGTACAAACTTAAAAGACCAGCAGGCATTAGTATGTTGATTTGTGATTTACATTTGATTGATTGCTACTCCAAATGAAGATCGTGAGTTCGAATCCTACCCGAGGCATTGTTCCTCCTACACTGTATTCCAGCCAACGAGAGTTTGGGCACTTGAGACAAAATAACTATTTGATAGAGAAAAAAGCGGGAAAAACGTTCGTAGCTTTGACGCGGCGAGGAGAAAGAGGATGATGAGAGATTATGGAGTTATCGAACCACGAGAGTGGAAAAGACTTATTCTGCCGAGGAGAACTACAGGAGAGGAAAGGCGAGGCGTAGCGACGTGTGTGTCTGTGTGTGTTTTGAGAGAAAGAGAGAGAGAGGCCCCTTCCCGTGATTCCGCGCGCGCCGTGTGTTTGTGTGTGTGAGCGCGTCCGCTGTGCCAGTTACCCACTTTTATTCCCAGCCGCCTAGCCACCACCTTATGGCTTTTGCTGGCAGTTCCCAACCCGAAAGAGGTCGGTCGCTGTCTCCTCCTCCTCTTCTGCCGTCGTCTCTCTCTCTGACATGAGTGAGTAGGAAGAGGTGGTACACGCTTCCCTCATCCAGTCCGAGCGTTTTGGAGTGCCGCACGAATCCCTAAAACTGTTGACCCTTACGCCTGCGTCGAGGGTAAAACTGGGCGGCGAAGTAGGTCTCGTGAATCAATGGTTGTTTTCAGCGGTGTTGTAAAACAACAGTATTGTGCATAGGTAATCCACACCCGCGCGCGCATAGATTTCCTATCTTCTTCATCGCCTGTCTCCCAACTTCCTCCGCAGCCTCGTTATATGCCTTAAACTATCTGTTCCTTCGTGATACATTCAAAACTGAGGATGTTACACAGCGAGTTGTCATAAAGAGATTAAAACGTTTCTGTTGAAAATGAGAATTTATATCGCTTCGCGGTACGAAAACCTATGCCTTTTTGGTTTTACTTAAGTTACGATTGAAGTTTGAATGTTTCGCAAACCATTCCGGATAATATAAATGCTCAGAATAAAACTTTTTGATTTAAAAAGAAAGGCCGAATTAAAGTTTAAGGTTATCTACGTTGCATGAAGTAAATCTTTACTATTCGATACAGATGAATATGGTGGCTGAAGCTAAATCGGCGTCATTAGAGACCCATCTCGCCAGGAGGAAGCGATGAATCAATTAAAGTTCAAATATAAAGATAAATAGTGATAAATAATGAATGAAGTGATTAAATGCCGTTTAAACCAGAATGTATTCTAAAATAAGGAATTTCATTAATTGCATCCCTAAAGCAATTTCCCTCATTCCAGCAATAGCAAACGTAGGAAGAGATTCGCAAGCATACATTTTTGAGTTCATACAAAATTTGCTGCGTTAAAGATAGACAGTAAATACAGAGTATTCGCGTTCAAATTCACCGACAATAAACACTACGTTTCGGGAACCAGTGCGGGGAAATATTCCACAGCTTTACTTAGTAAATTTATTCCACACTTTGTCTAGCTTTACTTAGTAAATTGATTCCACACAATGACTGTGGCAGTCACACAAATAGTGCCTTAATTACATGCTGTCAGCATTTTTTTAATTCATCTCGTCTGCTCTTTATGCTGGGAGGAAGAAGTGTTGACCGCAAATTTTCGAGAGAGCGAAAGAGAGAAGCGCGTACGAGCGTATTTCCGCGGCTAGCGTGGTCGGTAAGTATGTATGTGTATGTGGGTCGACCGTAAATTTTCCACGTACTTCTCCGTCAATTGTTTCGTCTTCTGGGTCCTGGGAAAAAGGAAGATCGATAATTGCATTGCGAACGAGACCCGCCGTCCCATATCACCCGGCCTCAAGCCAATGAGTATTTACAACTTCGCGGATTGTTTTATGACCCTGTTGAATAGGAGTCGTATGGTGATTCATTGATCTAGCCTAAGGGGAAAAGTAGGGGCGCGTGCCCCCTCCCTCCGAATAACCAAAGCTAATTGTCGAAATAAATTGACTTTTTACATCTCATTCCGCTTTACTGTGACTGGAGGGAGGGGAAGGAGGTCACACCGCTCATCCACTTGGGGCGTCCCCTTCCGAACGGTGCGAATTTACTTCAAATTTGCGGATTTAATGGCGGCAAAAACGTGCGAAGAAAGGAGTATGGAATCGAATAATTTTCTTGTTATCCGTAAAACTCCTGTAGCCATGTCCTCATGATAACAGATCCTAACGATAGGCATTAATTGTTATTACATTGGATTTCAGTCCTTCGATATTTGTGTTGGTCATATCCCAAGAGCGGTTCGAGTCAGGCGACGAATATCCAAGCATCAAAGCTTCGAAAATAGGGAAGGATACTTTAATCTCGGGTTCTGCCCATGATAATATTTATTAGCATACCAACTGCATGGGAGAATTGGTTGTAATAGGCCGACCGTGTAATGAATGTCGACAGTTTGTTTTCCGGTGACATAAAACCTTTAAGCCATATGTGTCCATCTCTCTCGCGAGTGCTTCAAGGATAGTGAGAGAACTGACTCCCTACTCAAGGTTTCTCTAACCACATTTTCGTGGATCACTATTTTGTACGCTCCCCATTTAATTACTTGTTATCTTACAATTAGTGCGAAAAAATACTATTCCGTTGATGATTTCTAAAAGGAAAATGGAACAGTTCCAGAGCAGAATGGAACAGAAGTTCCTTATTAATGAAAGAAGTGCTAAACATGGGATAGGCTTCATATTTCTTCCAATAGTGTTGCGCTCTTTCCTTAGTTCAGTCCGAAAAAATCATTAGAGTTCTGGATAACTCATACCTGGATAAAGTCATAAAATTCGAAATTAAGCCCAGGAGATAGTGTTTATGTGCGGAATGGTAAATGTTTTCTCGGTGAATCACATGAAGGCGCAGGACCGCGATAAAAGTGACATTAATGCTTGAAAGTAAGTACGCCTTGTCACACAACCGTATCTCTATGGCTGTACGTAGCCATAGGGTTACAAGCGCCCGGAGGCAAGTAATAAAACCTCTTAATCTCAATAATAAGGCAGAATTCAACGAGCGGCGTAGATGAAAAAGCCAACGTGTCTTAGGTACATACTTGCCTTGCTGTATTTACGAACGCTGTATGCCTATCTAAGAATTTTTGAATTACCATCGCCATTAACTACTTTAATGCATGCTTCGTAACGATACTATTACTTCATTCTCTTTTTTACTTTAACCCTGGGGCTGCTATACATGGCCTTCTAGATTTGGATGGGATTAAAAACCTACAATGTGTCAGATATGCCAGAAAATTCATTGCTTTATTTTCTCTTCGTCCTTTTCTACCGGGAGACATCTGTTTCGTCACATTCGCGTACGAAATAGTAGCATAGTATACTTAAGCCTAAATATATCTCCTCTTAACAGTCTATGAAAATGGTATATAATGAAATGGCCCTAATATTATGCCTTCAGCTCTTCAGCAGTGAAAAATGACGAAGCAAACTTTAGCGCAAAAAATTCGCAGTGCTTCGGAGTTTACTCAATATTCAGCGTTATTATGATAATGTTTCATTGAATATTTACGTATTAATTGGTTTTATTTGTACCTGATGTATGCTCTGCTCCACGATCATTTAGTAATGCCGTGCGAATTCACAAATAAAAGGAAGCACATTCTCTACCGGTGTGAGTTCAATAAATTTCAGCAAATGGCTGACTTCTTAAGGGAAGCGATCTCGGGGTTGGTTTACAGCGACTGATATCTTCCTCTATTTTCTGACGAAGAATCTAAAATTTTCCACTTCAACAAGAAATTGTACGCATGAACAGTATTACCATCAGCAGAATAAACTCTAATATTGCTTATTTCCAATATCCTGCCGAATTCCTTTACGATTCCACATTATGAGGGACGCCCATGCAAGTCATAGCCATTGCTTATTGAATGTTATCATTATTATTAGTTTTTGCCTCGGTAAATAAAATCTAATGGGATGGAATTACATTAGTAAATTCTTTTAAGCGCTGGCTCCGTGGAATAAACTATTCGTAAGCATAGTCACTTCACAAACTTAATGAACCTCATACTGTTTACTTTGGCGGATTTATTTCGATGTGTATCGCTGTATATCGTAAGGTTTCTAATGTCTTAGCCTTTTTAAAGCTGTGTTCAGAGGAAATGGGTTTGATAAATTTAAGTTTTAGAATTTTAATTATATGCCATAATTATTGTGGTAAATAATACAAAATTCGCTTTAAAGTAGGCTAAAAAGCTCTCTCTAATTGTGCAAGGGAAGAAGATAAGAGAATTATAAATTAAATTTATATCTTATATACAACATATACCCTAGAATTATAATATGCGAACGATTTTTTTCACTCTTCTGACTAAGTGTTTTAGGCTTTACTGCGTGACTCACTAGATACCTTAAAATTGTCGTTATTCCCTCACACGATATGTAATAATAACAATATATTTACTTAAAGACAAACATTTAACGTTTTGGTAAATTATTGCACGTTGACATATATTGACATATATATGTACAAGTGTTTTTGCATATAAGTTAATATATAATAAAATGCATGTGTAAACCAATAGTTGTGTATCAATAGCTGGTGCCTTACTACCTCCTTGCGGTGGAGTGAGCAGATATAGATTTACATATTCATCATCAGTCAGCCTCAGATTTGGTAAAATAAATCAAATTTAAGAAGCATTAAAATAGATTACCGCGAGTATTTCCGGTGATTTCAGGCAACCTATTCTGTGAATCTGGGTGCTGTTGCCATAATATTTTATGCTAAGAATTTGCTTTTGTGCGCCCAAAGTTTCATTTTATGTTAAGAATTATATTCAGCGAATGAAGTTAATATCTGATTGTGTAATTGGGTATGCTTTCATTACAATTTTTGTCAACAAAGAACCTATATGAAATCCAATAATTCATTACGCACAATACTAAAATTCCTCTCATTTTTCAAAGCTGCTGCTACTTCTAACTTTGACTAAGGAAAAATTTAATCGGTGGCCAGGCGGAAAAATTTTATCTGTAACGAATTGGAAGAAATGTGATTTTAAATTGACTTTGCACATGTACGTTAAGCTTTTAATGCGTTAATATTTCCACACGTTCCTGATTTAAAGTACTGGCACACACATGTAAATTATTGTTTATGAAAGTAATTGAGTGATGAAAGCAATTATGATTCACTATTTTCAACGAATATTGGAGGATCATGGGCGTCGTGTGCTATGAGTTCGATATACTAATAAACTCAAAGGTATTCTGATGGCACTTAAATTCCTACTGCGCAAGCTGACCTATTTCTAACTAATCTTCAGTTCTGTCAGTTAAGCATGACGTATTTTCCATTTCAAGGAGATATTTAGGCATGTTTTTAACATATTTCGCAATTTATTACATTTTTTGGCATCTCAAATGAGAAGACTGCACCAAATTTTTATAAACAAATTTTCACTACGAGGTTATGCATACCTACGTAGATAAACATATTAAGGTAATATGAAAGTGATAGGTATTATTTAAGTATTGGAGGGATGATCGTAATTATACCAAAGATTTATCGTAGTGTAGTTTAGTAGCCCTCGTAGTCCCTCTGTGAAAACATGCGAACGCATCGTAATGCAGAACACTGTTAGCCCAACAAGAGGTCTATGGTCTTAGGCCAAGCAGCTGCGTTTATAGACTGATTTCTCAAATGTTGCATGATAGAGCTAGGGCAGAGAAAAATTTTTAATTTTATACGCTAAATTTCACTAAATATGTACATTCGTAATCAAGTGAGGCTCTAAATTCTCAAAACTCAATAGGTAGAGTGTACAGAGTTTAAGGACATAATTCTTATGGGGAGATAACCAAGCATTGAAAAGTCTCTTAGATTCTTTTATGTTTCATGATAAGAATGATCGTTTCCGATTTATAGTGAACCTGATGTAGCATTCACTTAAGATTTTATAGCGAAGCTTTTCATGGCCAGTAAGGGGCGCATAACGCAGAGGCGTCGTGGGTCATTTGCAGTCATCACTGCCCTTTCCATTCGTAAACTTAACTTACTGTTGATTTTCGCTCTTTCAAAAATACCGATTGGTTTTATTTGTTTAGGAATACTTTGTAGAGAACTTTATAAATAAACTTGCCACTACCTAAATCTATTTTTTCACAACATTAGACCACTTTCTGCCGAAATCAAAAACAAATTTCTACCATATTGTTTTTATTAAACCGTGGTTATAATCAGCAACATTTGTATTGATTTTTATTGATACTTTTAGAGAAAGGTGCGAGGCACTTGAATTTTTCTCCATCACCCAATGTATAATATAATTCATTTATTAACTCCAACAGAAATATTTCCATTCATTCATAAAATTTTAGTGCAAAAATATAGGTTTCAGGTAGTCTCGAAGAAACATTTTTTATGAGACTACCTCACAAAAAATCGTGCATTGCATTGCATAAAAATCGTGCATATATGCTAAATAAATACGACGCAAATTGAGCCAACAATTGAAAGAATATTGTCGTACTTAAATGTTTTTAAATATGTCGGAACTTGGCTGAGCAAAACACATTCTTTAAACTACTGAAAGAACTTATCTGTCATAGGCCTAAATTAGTAACCTATTCTGCACTTTTTGAACCCATGCACAAAAAATAATTTTTAAAGAAAGTTAAATTAGGTTTTAATTATTGAGAATAATATTGCTTACATAAGTCATGCATTCATCTCCGCAAAAAGAATTGTTTAATCACATTTATTATGCAAAGTAATTCCAATGCTTTGAAAATATCTATTTGAAAGAACTCAATTAAAACAAATAGGGGCTTATATCGAATTTCTCAAGCAAAAATATTTTTTTATATTTATAGTATTTGAATATACTTAAAAATATTTAAATTTTTCACCACAGCACCATAATTTAATTTGCACTGGACTAAGTTATTTTAAAGGACTGTACAGAAATATAATGATCATTAAATGCTTTTGAAATAAAATTTATACAAAAACTATTTTTCATTTCTTGTAACATTTGACACATTTTTACCCCGTATTAACTGATGATCAATGATCCAAGATTCTTTATTTAACTAACTAAATCAACAATTTGACAATTTAAATTTGATACTTTCACTTATAGAACTTGATACATTAAATTCCAAGTACAACTACTGCACTTGCATTCATCATAGCACTCAAACTTGGTTTTCTCATTCAGTTGAATTCATAGCAGTCTTAAAAATTTCAATTATACTCTAATTCTAATTTCTATCAAATCCTAGTTCAATAAAGCATAATTAGGAACGTGATCACAAGAAATCAGAATTATCAGACGACCCTTAACCCATTATTACAAAAACAATTGATGTAGACAGAAAATAAACTGAATTAATCAGAGAATATTGCGGTACACTTGAGCTCATTAACTTAATAATTGCTATTAGACTAGCTAATTCTTACACACTGCTGACCAATAAATATCTGCATGTTTCAGAGTCCGAAATAATGTTTTGTGAGCTAGCATATCAAAGGCTTTATTAATATCAAAAAATAAACTCAGATCACGCGCGTTAGAGATCCAGAAGGAAAGTCAAATTGGTTAGTGCCTTTGAGCTCATTTTTGACCATTATGCCATCTGTTTTACGTTTACATATGTCTTGTTAAACATGTTGATAACTCTTTGCCATTTGCATATTTCCCAACACTTGGAGCACACGATTGTGCAGTAATGCTTTGGGTGTGTTGATAATGTTCTCTCCGCGCTAAAAAAACATTTCTTCGATGGTTTTTCACCCTAAATGGAAAACCCTGTCACGCGTGTCTGCAGCAGTGTCTTTCAGTGAAGCTTACAAGTGTTGGCAGACTTACTCCCAACGAACATCAGGCACGCGTATTCCTGCGGTCTTCCTCTCGACTCAAAGCGCCCATTAGTACGTATAAACATGTCGTCAGAGGCCGTGTCAAGTCCCTCCAATGAAGCAATGCTGTGGCTCCAGCATGCACATTTTAGGTGACCGTTGAACGAAAGTGAAGCGTCCGCGGGGTGACGCATTTGCATGTGCATCTACTCACTAGCTGCACGCTCGTATGAAATGTCGAGGTCTCCCGCAGTCCCTCGCCCCGATCGGCTCGCAAGTGAGAGGCTTCCCGCGAATCCCCTCCCCAGATCCCGCAAATATCAACAACAACAGCATCGCCGTCGGACGTCCCGGACGACGGGCGTCAAAACATGACGCTCCGCAAAGTCGCAGTCCAAGGGTAAACAACGAACGTGTTAACGTGGAACGCATTATTATTTTAATGATTTAACGGACCGATTCGCAACCAAAGGGAAGATTTTTCTCCGTCTCTGTTGAAAATTCCATAAGCCTGGTCAATAATTGCACTTTTTCCTCGCCAATGGGTTCCGAGGGAGTGGGGATGAACGATCTTAGTCCTTGGACTCCATTCCCATCCGGAAAACGGGCGGTTTTCTATGTTTTCCTCGGGAATGTACAAAAAGTGACAAATAATTTCTTTTTATGCATAATTAAGGGAATTGTGATAACCATAAAGGTACTTAAGTATCTTTCCTTGACCCATCATTTTCATGTAATGATTGAAGTCGGATAATACATATATTCAGGCAAAGAGCATGAGTTATTTCGGTTTTGTTTGACTATTGTGTCATTGGTTTCAAATCGGAGAATGTTAACCTTGAACGCTAGCGGTGAGGAAAAACATTGTGATTCATTCGGAGTTGGTGCGTCTGTATGTAAATATGTACATGCATAGAAAGCTATACGAATGGTAATGTAAATGTAATACGCTTGTATATATATTTACGCAAACATACTTAAATAAACATAATTTGTAAGAACTTAAATCCACATTTTGTAACCATTTACGATGAAATAAAAATAGCAACGCAATGAATTTGCCAGATGCATCGTTAAGTACGTGTTTACTGTTCATCTTGACCTGAGGAAATAGCAAGGCTTGGGGAGACAGTCTTCACCTTCAGGAAATGCAATGAGCGAGAAAAAATCCTGCATACGTTCGAGTGAATCTAGAAGCACACGTGGCCGTAATCGTCATCAATCTTCCACATCATCTCCATAGATTCCCATTCTAGGATTGATTCGTAGCGTCCTTCCAATCACTTCTCTTACTTGACAATCTCTTTATGCCTTCATGGTTCCTTGTCTCGGTGTTCTCCATCATCTGCTTCTCGTAATTCATCCTTGGACTTCCTCTGTAGATCTCCTTCTTCGTATCCTTTCTTTATTGTAATTATTAAAAAATCATTCCTCGGAATGTATCCAATTAGTTTTTCTCTTCTTTTTGGCGAGCACTTCAGTAAGTTCTTCTCTCCGCTCTCCCTATTAAGGACTTTTTCTTTAGTAACTGGGTCAAATCCATTTCACCACATTCCACCGTTTACAATACTCGTTTTTCTCTACTTCTGCAATTTTTCACTCCTCGCGATCATAGAAAATTAAACTATTATCATACAGGTGGCTCTAATGAACCGTTTCCCTGCGAAGAAATAAGTACCATTTGAAGTTAGCCTCATGTTTTACTTTTGCAAATGTTTCCCTTGAAACCCTCTGCATTGTACTTCCCTGCTGCTTTTAATGTCGCATGTGTTTGTTTCTATTGTTAAAGGACATACTATATACATCTACATAATACCCCGCAAGCCGCCACAAGGGCGTTTGGCGGGGGTATCGAGCCACCACCCGTAAAAGAAAAGAAAACCACATGCAAACTCAACACATCCATCCAAACCTTTACCCACAGTGGCGTATACGTTCATGCAGAAATCCTCTATAGCTCAACAATCCCATCACATCTAGCATTTTATCTGCTCATGATAATGAAATTGAAATTAAACCATATGGCTTTCCCTCATTGATTCTATGTGGGAAAGCCAAGTAGTTTAAATTCAATTTCAATATGAAGATTTTCCACCAAGTGATGCCAGAAACTGTTTTATTTGCTCATGATATTTCCCTTGTTTACAACCCATTTTTATTACTTTAAGCTCATACATTCCCTTTCTCATCTCCATACATTCTAGTGATCAAACTAATATTTGAGTAGAGGTGACATGAATGGGATTCTACATCTACATCTACTTAATAACCCGCAAGCCGCCGCAAGGTCGTGTGGTGGAGGGTGTTAGGACACCACCCGTAATTAATAAAGGAAAAAACCGCATGCAAAAGCCACACATTTATACCATCCACAAACAAAATATGGTATACATTCATGCAAGATCACTTACACCCCACACACAAACAAACACTCAAACTGACAACTAACATACACATGCCCCTACAAATATACCTAATATTTTTGCAATGTTTAATTTTGTTCCGACTGGTAAATTCAATGTTTTTAATATTTCTTGGGTGACTTCGGTTTCTTACTATTATGATTTCTGATTGTTCGGGGAAAGAATGAGTATTTGTAGCTATCTGTACTGGATTCTATCTCCCTTATTTTATCTTTGTGGTCTGATCTACCTAAGTAGTGTGGGGCCATTATAATTCCTTTTGTGTCATCGTTAAACTCGCTTGTTCTGAACCTTTCCAAAAGTCTAAGCCTCACTTGTTCTCTCCGCACTTCAAGTGGTTCCCAGCCTAAATCCCCTAAGAGACCTGTAACACTTGTGTTCTTATCATAACAATTTTTAACAAATCTAGCGGAATTTCTCTGGACTTTATATTATTCTTATTGCCAAATTTTCTCCCAAGGATCCCAAATACTTGCGGCATATTCCAAATGAGGTCTAACTAGAGCAAAATAACACCTCTCTTTAACTTTTTCATTACATTTCCCTACCACCCATTTAATGAAGCCGAATTTCTTTAAAGCGGATCCGCATATTGTCATGATGTGTGCTCCCCATGAAAGGCGTGGTGTTAGAACTACCCCCAAATATTTAACTTGATTGTCCGTAGCTAGTACTGAACCATCTATTTCGTAATTTATGTCCTGTTTGCCCCTTCCTTTCCTCCAAAAGTTTAAAACTGCGCATTTGTCTACAACCTCCTTCATTGCTGCCGTTGCACGCGGAGACTTCAAGGTTAAGACACGTACCGCTGCGTCACGACTCGACGTAAATAAACGCAACACCTCTCGTTTTAGTCGTCAGAATTGTCGCTAAATGGCGCACTGTGTCTCGTTTCGACCCGTTGAACGGTTTGCGTGGAATAAAATCAGTCCATTCTTTTTTCGGTCACACCTTGTATATTTAGCATTAATCCCCATTCCTTGCACCATTCCGAGATTGTGTCTGCCTCTAGAGAGTAGCTCGCGATCTAGTTGGCTCCTTATTTCCTTGTATACTACCCTGTCGTCAGCAAATAACCTGAGATTTGCTACTAACGTGTGCGCTTAAGTCATTAATATATATTAAGAACAGAAGAGGCCCTATAACGCTTCCCTGGGGACGTCCGAAGTTACATCTCTATCCGTTGAGCATGTGCATGCATGCATGGCTGGTGACCAATAACCCTCAGCCACACGTTCTGGCGGCGGCTTGCGGCGTATTGTGTAGATGTAGCTGTGGTGTTTTCGTCATGTGTGTTTACTTAGATGCAAGCTTGCCTATATCGCCTGCAGTATGTTCATCCTTTCCCCATGTATCCGCCAATCGCCTTTATATCTTTTACTTGATCTCTTTACTGGTTTTCTCGATGCAAGAATTGAAGATCACAGACGATAATGAGTCAGTGGTACTGGCCTTGCTCCTTTCTTTTATTTATTCACCTTTACGCTCGTAATTAATTAAGGGTCTGAAGGAAGAGATGCCTTGTATAGATTTCCTTTTCGTAAACTCTCTCCACCGCCTCATCTAATAGGGTCTGGGTATCTCTTTCTTCCTTTCATTCTGGGTCACGAATGATATCTGAAAATTTTAAACGTCTAACATGAATTTAACGATTATGCAATTTGACTTCAAGGTCAAGTGAGCTCGGTATACTGGTTTGTTCTCTGCCCATTCTATAGAATTTTATTTGGCTGAGGGGAAATACTACGTGCCAAAAATATTTTTAAAAAGTCCACAAAAAATTGAAAAGAAAATACTTAGGTTTTTAGTTGCTTAATATTCGACTGATAACATGTTTAATTACCATACTCCAAAGGAAAGGTGACTTTTGAGATCTGGGCGTGGATAAAAATGGAAAAAATGCAAACAAAAAGGAAAGCAAGTGAAAAATAATTGGGCATGGGAGAGGACAGAGAGGAGGTTATTTGGGAGATATTCCAAGGAAGTGGATGCGGTAGATATTTAGAGGTAATGGGATGCTGAACAGTGTAGTGCAGGGGAAAATAATGGGTAAGCGAGGTGGAGGGAGAAGATAATAGGCGGTTTGTATGGAATTTATGTACGCAGGGCTAAAGATCGAGTTATTGTAATAGGTTGCGTGGGGTTTAAAGCTATAAATTGTCGTAATACACAGGGCTTTGAAGTGCGACAGTACATACCTTCGGCCTGGGTCTATTGAAAAGCTCTTCTAACCCTGTTCATTACTACTTAATTCAATACCAGATCAAGAAGGGGAAGCTTCCAAAGAGGGGTTACATATCAACCTTAATTTTTTGCCGGTGTTAACAGTACGAGGGCGGTTCAATAAGTACCCGTATTAGAAATGAAGAAACCATTTTCTCAATAATATTTTTTGTATTTTTCAACATTGTCCCCTTTTAGAAAGATACACTTCTCCCAATGTTCCGGCTATTTTTTTAACCCCTTCAAAAAATAGGATTTGTCGAACTCTCTAAAATGCGCCTCTGTCTCGGCGATAACTTCCTCGTTAGAGCTAAATTTTTTCCCGCGAGCCATTTTTTCATGTTTGGGAATAAGTAAAAGTCGCAGGGAGCCAGATCGGGTGAATCCGGGGGGTGCGGCAGCAATTCATAACGTAGTTCATACAGTTCATGAAGTTGACAGCCGGATCAGCTTGTTGTCCACCGTGAGCAATCACGGCACCCATCGGGCTGACAATTTTTTCATCGCCAACTTATCATGTAAAATATTTATTGCCATCCGGTCGACTCACCCACGGCCTCTGCTACTTCGCGCACTTTCGTTCGTCGACCAGCGAGAATCATGGCGTGGACTTTTTGAATGATTTCCTCGATAACCACGTCTGCCGGGCGTCCTGGTCGCTCCTCATCAAAAACAGATGTTCCTCACGTTTAAATTCGTTGAACCAATATCTAATTGTGGCCATAGATGGCGAAGTGTCCCCATACACAGCATCCAACTTGGTTTTTATCTCCTCACATTTCTTCCCATCCAAAAACAAAAAGCGAATTACCGAACGACACTGCTCTTTTTCCGTCTTAGCGAAAATCACGAAACACGTCTTACTCGAATGGCTGCCAAATCCAAACTAACCTTTAAATCAGTCAAAAATTTTTTTCGCCGTCGTTTGATAGATGGCAGCACACAATGATAACATAAACTTCCCTCAGGAACGCCCTTGGTCTTCAAACACGGATACTTATTGAACCACCCTCGTATGTGTTGTGTGTGGTCTAATGCATAGTATATATTCACCTCCTTTCATTAGATATGCCTCGAAATCATTGGTTATACACTTTCTGCTGTGGTTTGGGTTAGTAGGGAATGTGGTGTGACGGTGTTGCGGCAATGATGATTCGTATAAATTGTGAGAAAAGAATTTCCTCGGACGACCTCAAAGCGCTCACATTTCCTGTTTCACTCTAACGTTACTATGATGCAAAAATTAATCTTCTGTGTACCTATGTATATTTGAAAAGCATTTCTTTTCTTCTTTAGTTACACCCATCACATTGATCGGTATTTCATTAAAAAATGTTAACGCAATTCTACAGCACTTTTTAGCTTAACTATGATCTGACATGGGCATAGGGCATTAGAGGTATCTGCGGAGCATTCAGGAAACTGTAAAACTAGGGTTCATAATATCCACATCTATGCAATATCTTTCATGCCGCTTCAAGGGTGTATGGTGGGTGGTGTTATGTCACCACTCATAAAAAAGAATAACACCACTGGCGTTATTAACAAGGACGTGCCTATTCACACCCACAGAGACGCATTTATTCATGCAAAACCCAACAAATATGAAAATACATGTACTAACATTCACATGCACCTACGAATGTACCTGATTTCTATAATGACTTTACCCGATCTCATTGAACGAATGGTGCGGAAATATTCGAATGAAAAAGTTATGGAGAGGTATAACTGCAGTAAAAATATTTTAGTTTTTTTATTTCTAAGGGAATGGTCGTATGTACAGTAGGATTTCATTTCAAATGGTTGTGACTGATATTTTAAAGCATATAGTATTAGAATAGTGGTTAGAACCTACTTGTAAACTCTACTCTTTCCCAGCACATGCCTGAAGATTAGGCACGGGAACCATTCGTCGCTTGAGGAAGACAGGTTTATCTCCCTCACTCCTCTCAGTTTGTCGAATCGCATGCTTGCGTCTTCCATGGAAGGGAATCTCACGCAATCTCTTCAAATCGAGGCATCACATTCATTTCGCGGAAGTTCGTAGCCATAGAACGATTCAAGCAGCAAGTTCATTAAAGGAACTTCCGTTAATGACGCTTAAAAGAATGCGTGAGACATTCCTTTCCATGGCTTTCGTCAGTCTGTCCAATGTAGGTGGTTCAAGTTGCTTTCTGTACATAGAAACGCTTTGTATCGATGTAACTCTGTAAAAATAACAGTTTTAATGTAACAGGAATTCAGATAATCTGAAATATCTTTGGTTGAGGCATCTTACGAGCTCGAAAATCCTGTGTGCATACCGTGAGTGCCACCTTTTCTCAACTTGAAGATTGATTTGAGATATGGGAATATGTCATAAGATATTGAGCCCATCCATACCGTTGTCCATAGCGCACACATTCAGTTCAAGGGTGCGGTTATCTTTTTTGTGACACCGATATATTTACCCAGAAAACTACACAGTTCAGTTATAGCTGGACGTGCCTAGGGGAAAAAACAAAAATTTTAATTATTCTTGGAGTTTGGTGCTGAGGAGGGACTCTTTTACATGTACTCTTTACGCGTGGAGGAAACACACACATTTACAAGATTAAACTTACAGATAAATTTCACATATTATACACTAATAGCAATAGTATTTTTAAATACAATATCTTAGGACAGTAACACAATACATTAGTTGCCTAGTTCAATTACTAACTATAAAAATATACCAAATACACACAATAGACAAAATTAATACAATATACACATGTAAAATGCATACACATACTATAAATACACATGCTATACATACACATACCATACATACACATACTATACATACACATACTATGCATGCACATACTATTCATGAACGGTAGTCCACTGACCCGAGGACCCGGGTTAGAATATGGGTCGATTTCGCATCAGGGTACAATCAGATTCACCAAAACTGGATGATTCTTCGGGTGCGAGACTTTTTTATGAAAACTACGAATGAAGAAAGCAACTGCCTTCCCTTCTTACCCGGATGTGCGAATTTCATACGCCTCGGATTTCAGTAATTTGGTGAGCTCTTCCCTCACCTATCATATCCGTCAGAAGGTTGATTGATATTTTTTTAACAGTGAGTAACTCACGCGCGTCAATTCAAGCTTCCCGAAAATAAATTGATAATCACCGTTACCCTGGTAATTTGTGACCTAAAACCCCTGCTGCTATCCCTTGTGTGCATGTATTGATTCAAGCGAGTGAAAAATGTGGTGACCATACCGTTATGCTGTTGCCGGAATGTATATTTTGGGCTTAATTTAACTTTTTAACCATTTTTAAAGATAAGCGAGCGAGTTTCGATACATACGATTAAGATACGTTGCACAGATATCTCAAATGATATCGAATCCATTGCCTTACCTCTCGTAATAGGATGACACTTGCTTCGATGACTACTACAGGATGAAAAATCTCTGGAAATTTCAGAGGTCAATATAGACCACCCAGTCAGTTTTCTTAATAGAAAATAAAACTGATTTTTATTCAGTTAATTTGGTTCAATATTTTTCCCAACCGCTTCATACCCCGGTTTGTTCAAGAAGGCAAGCATACATTCGAAACCTACACTCGGTATTGAATATCCTGCAAGTCGTAGCTCCCTCGTCGATCTTTGAATATATGGTTTAAATCATTGCGTTAGAGGTTTTATGATTTTACCATATTTTTATTAGTACACACCGTGACCGATTTTTTCGCAATCAGACATCAAATGGTGGCATTTTTTAAGCTTACCTCCCACCAATCGGGGAGGGAAAAATTGGACCGGCAGGAATTTTTTTTGTTGGGAGACATGATGGGAGAGTGGTGTGAGGTTGCTCAGTAGGGGGTCGAGGGGTGACACGATAAGTAGTTAGCTGAGGCAGACTGGACAACTGCAAGGCACGTGCGGGGAGAGGGAAACTCAGGTGTTGGGAAAACACGATGACGCACGATTCCCCGATACCCTCACGCTGAATACCACTCCCTCTCAGTTCCCCTATAACAAACATTTCCTCCACCCCAATCCTCTCCTTTCCACATTGTGGAATGTCAACTTTAAAAAGTTGCCAGATGATACTATATTTAGAAGAAACCGGTCGCTTTGGGCATGTCAATAAAACTGGAAACGCGTAAAGCTTTTTTATTGGATATAACCCTATTCCAAAGTGTTACGCCGAAAAATGTCAAGTGCGTAAATAGTTATTTTAAACTTGCGGTCAAGTTCACAGCTCATTAGAACTAGGTAGCTCGATTAATATTCAAGAAACTAATTATTTTTGGCAAATCAGCAGCTGCTCCCTTGCTTTCCTCGTGGGCAAAATAAATTTAAGAAATCATCACAGGAATAATTTTAACACATTAAGAATCAGATTTTTACGGAAGAACCTAACAATAAATGAAAGGCTTGTTTGCCCCTTTCTAAAATCCCGCATTCAAAAGAATTTACCGCAAAATTTCGAGGCTCACCTCTGACGTAATTTCATTGGGATCGCCTCATTTCAGTCGGGAGCGGTAATGATTGGGACGGTTCATTAAATGCGCCGTCATTTCCTAAAGGGGTCATTGCTTTTCATCGATAATTGTCGCGGACATTTTTCCACGACTGATGAAACGAATTCCCTTCAGAGGTGAAATTTACGAGCGCGGTATGACAAAGTTCGCACCCCCCACCGTCACATTCACCTCCATCCCCCCGAGGGTTGATTCTCCTTAACGCATGCATCTCCACGCGGAATCGCTCGCGTGCGATCCTTCCCGAGATGACGAATGGCGGGAAGAGGCGAGTGAACCACGTGCGAGATGGTATGCTAGGCGGTGGGGCTCGAATCCCATAACGTTTATCGTTGGGGGGGGGGGGGGCAGGCGACTGGATTTAATTTCCACTTAAGATGATTGGAGGCTTCTGCATCACCATAAATTCCTGCGTGTCTCCAGCTACACCACTCTTTGATGGGAGGTGGGGGAAGAGCAAGCGAGGATGGAGAGAGAGAGAGGGAGGGAGATTCTCATACCGAATTGCAATTAGAGCTAATTGCGCCTTCACGTAATCACGAAGCGATCCTTCACTTCCGAGTTCGCTCCGTCAAGTTCAACGTTTGTCGGAGGCCAGTTGAAGGTGCGTTGCCCCTATTCAAGAATCCTCCACGGTAGCTTCGAGTCGCACCAACGACTTAATATGTTGCAGCTGACATTGAAATGTTGTCGAAAGTAAACCACACCCCTTCGTGGCGGCTCGCTGCGTAATTTTAATTGTGCGTCCACTCATGAAAAGAGCAAGCTGGACTGGGAACTGGACGAACGAAAAAGAGTTTGGCATGACAGTGATTGGGAAAAGGTTTTTGGTGTAAATTCGAGGAAGGGAGAGGACGGAGGAAATACTCAGACACCTACGGTTCGCTGACAGTTGGTTTTAATAAAAGATAAAGGAGAAATTGAGAGAAAGCGAGGGTGAGGTAGGAGAGCTCTTTGAACGAAATATTGTTGATAACAGGAGGGAACGAAGGAGTTTAGAATGAACGTGACGCTTTAGAACTTCACAGTAATAAATAATAGTTTTCAGGGACTATCCAAAACTTACCTATGGTCGGTAGGCTAAATATATTTATCTAATATTTAAAACATTGACCAAATAAACCATTAGAATGAATTAATGCAGCATTGATGGTGTAGAGAGGATGTTTATGTGTCGATGTACCTATTTTAATGTGTTTTAACCACCAATCAGCTGCCTCAAAGAATTCATGCTGTTAACGGTAACCCTGAAACAGGTTTCCTCTGAGGCACCTACATTCCACTTAATAAATTTTGTAAATCTATTCTGTCAAACGCTATATTACTTGTTATGAATATATATGTATTTATTTGGTGTTATATATGCGCATACAGTATTATCAGGTTTACATTCAGTAGTTTCAGTGTTTACAGGAATACAAGTTAGGTTTAATTAGGATTTTACGTACCGCATATTACGAAAAATGATACGCATATCTCACCTTGCAAGAGGATGACTGGCAGGGGTTATGAGGTCGCCAGCCATTAGGGCTCCTGAAGGTTTAATGAGATCTGTTGTAAGCCATATTTCCTGCTATTGTGCTCTCTAATTTCGCGAGTAAATTATTATTACTTACATGGAACAGTTCTGCAGTAAATATCCCTTAACCTTGCACTGTAACATCACCTTCCAACGGTACCAATAAATTTCCTTCCGAGTCCGAATTAAACTCGAGTGATGTTTTCACTTTTCTAAAAATATCAGTTGTGCTTGTAATCTTCGTGATTCCCTATTCCCCCAACTCTGTCCGATATTAATGTTTTCAATTTTTCACGAAAATTGGGCGTGAAAAGAATCTCCGTAAGATGGGTACTGCGTTTGTTCTCAGTGTAGAATAAACCCGTTCGTTAGGTCGATTTGGAGGCTGGGTTGGCGCATTGCCGTGGCAATCCTGATTAGTTTGTGCGTTGGCAACTGTGGACGGATACTCTGCTACGCTCCAGAGAAAAAGAAACAGTCGAAACGGAGTTTCGTAAGGCTATCTTGCTCCGATGAAGGCGAGGGCATGAAATCGGCCGACAAGATGATGACCACGATTTTTTGGAATGCACGCGGAATCATCTGCATCAATTACTAGCGAAAAGGACAAACGATAAATGGAGAATATTATGCTTAGTTATTGCACCGGTTAAGCTAATAAATCAAGAAAAGTCCTCAATCAGCAATGAAAAAAATTCTCTTCTGTCAAGACAATGCACGGCAGTTGCGACGGCGAAAATTATGGAATTGAAGTTCGAATGATCACGAAATCCATCGTATTTACTATTTTTTGTCCCCTGTGACTTATTTTAATTTCCAAAACTTGAAGGAATGGTTCGGCGGACAAAGATTCATTTTGAACGAGGTGGTCATCGCCAACATAGATGCCTATTTTGAGGACCTTTCGAAATCCTACATTTCTGACGGCTTAAAAAAGTTGGAGAAACGCTAGGTTATGTGTATTGAACTTAAAAGGAGATTTCATCGAAAATTAAAAGGATATCTACCCAAAAAATGTGTTTTTCTATTTTTTCCTAATGAATTATCGAACGAACTACGTATGTTGAAGTGATAAGAGTCAAATTTGATAGCATGCTTTTCCACTTCAGGAATATTGGGCCCAAATGAATTAATTTGGTAGTAGGGAATACTGCATGACAACTTTGTTCACAGGAAGATGACATAATGCACGAGGCAATGGTATCAGATTGACAGTTTTTGATGATGTGAAAGTAACAAATTTTAACAAACTAATTCTCCACTACGAAACTGAAAACAAATGGAATTATTGTGACATAAAATATAGGTATTCCATATTTTATTTAGTGGGTAGGGTGCGATCCAGAATTGGATCAGACTCAGGAGCATGTGTAAACTTTGGTTGCGTATTAGCTTGCTGGAAATTTATCTAGTTATTACTTGTAGGTGATTGTAATATCCAGAATTACCACACCTAGAGTTTAATAGAATGAATGATACTCTTTTTATCCATCGACTGACGTTTTTTTAACGAGAGAGCCTGAGTCTTCTCATTAGACCCAGAAAATACTCTACTTTCCTTGGAGAATTAAATGCATGCATTTAATAACCATTTATAAATGTCTCTTCTCGAAGTCATGCCAATCCTTATTGGAGAACTTGGCATTACGTTCCATTTCCATTAGGCGCTTAATGACTGAATCATCATCAGTCCTCAAGTTCATGTCACGCATGAGGAACTCGCAGAAAATTTACAAGGGAAGTAGTGGCCAGCGGAGCAGAAAAATATAACGTGAAAGTGGTAATTACGAACCCTCTACTGTAAAACCCAAAGAAACCAAAGAATTGGGTCACTTTCGAGTCATTGAGAATAGGTGCTCAGGATATTGTCTTTAGGTTCGGGAATAATTGTCGAGCAGAATATGGTAGATAACAGTGTTGATTTATTTATAGGTGATATGAGGGGATTAAAGAGAAAAACACGAGTTGAATAATGTACTACAAACGAGCAAACGCCAACAAATGTGTTGGCCAAAATTATGATAACATTATTTCATGCATAAAGATTTCGTCTCATGCACGTACAAATTGATTGAACTTAGTGGATATCGTTAGCTGTTTTATTCATCAATATTACGCTCATTAAGAACAACTATTTTATATAAAACTTAAAATTTTAAAACTCGTACTGTAAAAATTTTTCCACATCTTTCGGTTTTATTTATTTAAATTTGAACACTGAACTTTAATTTTACAAGTACTGTAGGTTTTGGAGAATCAGAGGGGAAGCTTATTATTCCATGCCGAGTTTTGGGGTTAATATTTATAATTACGCTTAAAAATTACATTTAAATTTGTGTGTAGTTACCATCAAAAAACGGAAAGCATCATTTTATTACTTCATTCAGCAACTAAATGCATTGATCTAACAAAAGAAGTCTAACTTGTCCTCGGCGTCGAAAATGCCATTCATTGGAATTCGTATAAATGCCGCATGATTATCATTATGATCATAATTATTATCAGCCGTGCGCTTAAGTACTTAATTCCTCTCGCATCCAATCGGACCCACTTCTATGCTCGCCACATATTCCTCGGGGTGGGAATAAGCGGCACTTCAGAGAGAGGTTGGGAAATCTTCCTACGGGTTTCGGAGGCACAAATCAGGGCATATTACACGGAATGCTCATCACGCTCGTATCGAAATGCACCACGCGTGGGTGGACTATAGCGTCCCCGTCGCAACGGTTGGTTTCCGGCACGACGCAAGCCTCTTCCCCGTCCCATTGAATAAGACATTACCTGTCTGGATGGGGCGTGAATTGCAGACTTCCCTCTTCGAACATCAACAGAGCCGACAGTGGGAAAGGCGATCTTTTGTCATCCCTCGGGCGGTAACATGCACAGGCGTTCGCGTTGTTTCCAGTGTCAAGGCATTAAATATACGCCGCATTTATCACGTCTACCGCTTCTCTGACAATTTTTTGACCTTCATCCGTCACGTCGCTTCATGTATTTTTTGGCAGCACAGACTTGGGATGCGCGCAACCTATTTTTTCATTTTATGATGGTGGTGTGACTACGTGAGGCTCTAAATAAAGGCTACATGTAGTTAATCTTTTCATTAGCTTTGTGCATAGCATATAGTTAAAATTTATTTATTATTACTAATATCATTGAAGTTGATTGTGTTTGTATAATGCTACAGAATGATGATGTTTCTATTCTAATGAAATATAATCTATTTTATATGCGTACAAGTACCAGTATGGCTTGTATTTCAACAAACAAACCGACAAACGTCGACCATATATTCACATGGATTTAGATACATGGAAAACGTATGAATATATATGCGAGAGGGTATCGTAAAATTTAATTATTATTATTAAATAACCGAGATCAAAACTTGATTTTTATTTGTTATTCTAAAGATTTCTTCAACTCTTCACAGTCACCATCCAGAGTTATATTTCACACAGTGTTTCTTGACCTTTCGAAAACTGTCGAAAACCATTGTTTCACTTCTTGAATGGCGTCATTTTTGTTGTCAAATCCCCAATCAATCAATAGATTTTTGAGTTCTGAGAATAAGAAAGGACGCCTGGGGTGAGATCGGGAAAATAGGACGAATATGTGTGAAACATTTCAAAGTAGCACCGCTTTGATCCCTTAAGTGAACCTCGAAATGAGTTAGCAGGTGCCTTACAAGCAAGAAGACGGTTGCCCTTGGTGATCATATCGTGCTGTTTCCTTTCCAGAGCAACATGCAATATGTTCAGCAGTTTGCAGTAATGGGCACCAGTGATCCTGACCCTTCTCCAGTTGGCCTGTTGAGATGTCTCCACGACAGTTCCAAAAAACAGACATCATGACCTTCCCTGCAGACTTCTGCACCTTGGCCTTCTTGGGGTGAGGTGAGTCGCTGTGCTTCCAATCCTTGCTCATCTCTTTGGTCTCTGAATCATATTGATAGAACAAAGATTAATTAAAAATCATCCCCATAGCAGTATAAATCACTGTTGAAGGATGAATGCATGAAGCAAATATCTGAAAGGAATCCAACAATCAATTATAAATTATTAAATTGTCCACTTTTTTCTTTGGTTGCCTATTTTTAATTATTTTATATTATGGTTTAGCCTATTTAAATTATGCTGCGCTATAAGCTGGAGCGTGAAATTTAAATTTAATGTTGGAATTAAGTAGCAAATTTTCTCAAAGGGCAAATAATGTCTTTAAATGAAGTACTAGTAGTAGCAGAGATGGACTTTTTGTATAGCCTTGGATGTGTAGATATGTGTAGATACTATTTTTTCTCCCTTATCATGAGTGGAAGCGGAATGGCCGAACTAGGGCAGCCAGGTGATTGGGACGTGTTCGTCGGCCAAACATCTAGTTTCCCTAAAAATATGTGCAATGAATGATAAAGTTAAAAGCTGATTTTTTTTATCTGTAATATGTAGAACATTGAAAACATTAGGAATAGCATCTGTATATGAAAATGATGTTCTTTACGGTGACACATTTACGACCTTTGGGCCTTTGAATGCTTATACCAAGCTTTGCTATTTTGTTAGAGTGAACGCTGACTTAAACCTCCTCCCAACATATAAATAAACAATTTTAACAGCAGAATCGCGAAAAACATTGGGTGAACATATTATCGTGTCAAAGTTAAAATACCGACAGTGATCCCCATACCTGTAGTGTAGGGCTGAATCTGCGCAACTCCAATCCATAGAGACGGGTGCTTGGGTTTGAAGAGAGTAAAAAGAAAAAACTATAGGAAAATTAAAAGAGGAATGAGAATTCCACGAATAAGATTGAATGCTTGAGGGGGATGAGAGCGAATGAAGATTGCTAGTAGGAGAGCGGAATGATTGCTGGAGAAGTTATAAAAAATAAACCATGACCCTGTGAAGGATGGCTTAAAAGTTTCATGGCCATAGATTTTTTTCTTAATCAAATAAATGCCAATATTTCCTAGGTATGAGACGTGTGTCATGAATGCTATCGATTCTTTGACTCCCTGAGTACACTGTCAAACAATGAAGCTTTGAAAATTATATCTCGCTCTTACAGACATCATATACTCTTCGATAATTCCAATCATCACCATACTTTTCCGCTCTGATTTTCTTCTCCGATACGTTTTTTGCACTTTACAGTATTTGCTACATTATAAAATTATAATAATTCCTCACCACAGGAAAGTACTTGAGTGGAACAGAAGTCAAAAGGCGACGATGTAGTATCGGCACTCAGGGAGATTGAATATCGGTTGGTTCATGAGTTAATGTCAAGGGTCGATGAAAGCATTTTGTTAGTTCGCCATTTTGATCCGGATCCAACGTAGACGAAGATGGATTGATTTACTTTTCCCGCATGTGATTCAAAATGAAATGATAGAGTTTTAGATTAAGCGGAACCAATTTTCACAGGGCAACGTTTGCCTGTAACTTTTAATTTTCGGAACAAAGAAGAAGTAACGTAGGATTTCTAAAAAATATTAAGGCTCTACTACCGATATTTGATTTTTTTAGTTCCCTCTATTGTACCTGAGATACGCCTGCTTTAATATCCTCTTTGTTCTTCTCGCCTTTTTCATGTTAGCTTATGCGCTAGCTGATTCTTGAATAAATGCCGATAAATATTAACCCTTCCTTTAAAAGTAAAGACCAATGGATCAGCATTTCTTCGAATTCTAAAATATAATTTAGCGATAATATACTAAATAAAAGCTAATCCTCTCCGCGCCATTGTAGAGCCCCGGCGAGGAGGTAGAATTACGACCACGTTAAAGTAAATAGTTTAGTTTAGTAATTAATTGAAATGATTTGAAGGAAATTCTTTTTCTCATTCATACTTCCAGACTTCTGAAAATGATGTTTTTTTTTGTATGGGCATGACAGGGTGGCATCCCGTATAGCCCAGCTTAGATAGTATAAATATAGGCATAGCAAACGTACATGCATGCATGCTATCAGTTTACAATTTCTTAAGAAGCATTGTCTAATCGTCTCACTGGCACTAGATAGTGAGAAAGTATTGGTGGCGCATATACCTGTGATAAGCTGTTGCTATTCAAATTCCAAAACATTTTTCTGGCCTTTATAAGACCAGAACTATGTCAAAATCGACGATTGGGCGAAGACATCCGTGCGCTAATGGAAAAATGAGCTTAACGCCGCCATAATTTACAATGATTTTCGAATCGAGATTTACCTATCCTACTACAAACATATTCGTTTGGCCAGAAAATCTCCCCCCGCAGCAAAATTCATGCGTGCTGTCGAAGGAAATAAAGGCGAACGAGTGAACGTGCGCACGAATTTCGTTAGCGTGGTTCCGTGACGCAGCGGCGTTTCTTTCAAAACGCTGCGATGACGATCTTTTTCCTACGGCAAGTAAACGCCAGACGAGCGATGACGAAGTTAAAGGTCGCGCGTTTTTTCTTCCCTTCCTCCTTCCAAGACTTGATAAGGGTTTGATGATCCAGGGAGTCGGTTCCTTCACGGAAGAAGATGATGACCTTGTGCTTTAAATGCATAGGCGAGCTAATCTCGATACTACTGATTCAGGAAACGCGTGCTCTGCGGGACTGGCGCGTTTCTACGTTATCATTAACATTGAGTCCTCCTTTCGGATTCGTCACATCGGATTCTCCGGGTGATTTTTACACTCGCCGGTCTGTTTTTTTTTTTAACGTCAATGGTCGGTTGACTATACGAGAATGCACGCGTCGGGTTCGGATGAGATAAGAAGGCGGCGGTCCTTGACGCAAATGAGAACAGAACAAATGTCATTGCGAAAGCGGGCAGCGGTGCGGCCGCATCCCGTGAGTGAAATAGATCGCCAGACTCCTTCTCCCACACTTTCTGCTCCCGCCTATGAGTTAGGCACATATTTTGCTCTCTAATTAAGGCTAATTGGAACATATGCAACGATGGATGTCTGATGGATCATTTAGTCAACTCGCAAATGTTATCCTTTGGACAGGATCATAAAAAAGAAGAAAAAAATGCGCAAAATAAGAATGCGGACAAAGCGTCCGGTTGATTGGCGAAACGTCATCCTCGTAATTATGGCCGATGTCGAGAAAAAATATTGATGCGTCTGACTTTCGACATGTTAACAATTACGAAGGCGTGTCGCTTACTCAATCAGGAGGAACATATTGATATTTTGATATGCATCAGTTATCATCGTCAATAATACTGCCGGCGGCCAAGAACACCTGGGCGCAGAAAAACGTATTTTAAATTTGCTTTAGAAATTAAGCCATGAGGTTGTGTTCATTTAATCTTCTCCACTCTTCCTCCCCTCTCATTTTTTTCCAGCACCGCGTTTCGAAAACGTGTTGTCATCCTTGGTCTGCTTTGGCTTGCAAAATAGGCAATTGTTTCATGTTTCAAGTGCAATTATACGTTGTTCATAAATTGCCATATGATAGTTTCTGTATGAACAAGTTATTTATTTTTTTTAAATATCGGAGTCATGGTGCGGGTTGTCCTTCCTTATCATTGTCTCCCTCCAACAAACTCGCTCAAGGGTAGGAGGAGCCCATCTGTGCCATGCCTTTATTTCCTCCGTTTGCTTCCATCATCTTTCCTCGCCGTCCCTTCGCTATGGCTGAGCATAAATATGAAAAGCCTGTCGCGAAGGAAGTAATGCGCTCCGCTCCGGGCGAGGACATCAAGTTCCCCCTACCTCCCCATTCCCCCAATCCACCTTTTCCTCCCCATCCTTCCTTTTCTACAGCCCTTCATTTAATTGTTTCTTTTCTTTGAAAACATCTCCATTGTTAGTGGGGTCATTATTCAAGCGAACTTAGCTTGCTTTTCGAGCGTTCTCATATGGGCGTCGTTGATTGCGTCTCCCAGATACGCCCCAAATAATACTCTGGTCTTTTAAGGTGCGGTGCGGAGTTCGCCCGGACGAAAAATTTGCTCGTTTTGCAATTCATGAAGAGTCTCCCTCTGTAGTAATTTCTAAGAGTAAATTTACATCTCTCGCTTCGACCTTAAATGTAATTCATTATGTCCCACCTGACGGAAACGTGTTCACGGACAGCAAGCGGGACGAATCGTGTCTCTTGGTTTTGCCAGGAACTTTAAACGCAATGCATCGCAGGCGTTCAAATATTGTATGTCAACAAAAGCATTTCTTAGTCGTCGAAATTACCTCCTCGTCATATCGTTACACGCAACGAGCAGGTCGTCGTCGCACACTTCGCATTATTTGGAGGGCAATTTTCTCATCCCCTATGAACATAATCGTGTGTTCCCGGGTCAGTGAAATTGGAGAGAAAATTCCGGTGGAAACTTTTATTTTACTTGAAATTTTGCGAGTAGTAAAGCTCGTAAAATATCCTTGGTGTATAGACATTTGAGGAATCTTTTCCTAAAAGTAGGATAGAGAGAGTGAGAAATGAATGGGTCATAAAATGATGTAATTTGGATGCAGTGAAGATAGAAAAATATAAATGAAGTTTGCTATTCTGGTTTTGGTATTTTCTTAATTAATATTAGGGAATATGACCGAAAGCTGATCTGTCGCATATCTGGCATGAGCTGGCTTAGATGCGCCATTAGAGATAGGTGTGTCAATTGGTAGAGGAAGGAATTACGGGGAATGAAGGAAGGGTGGAGAGAAACCCGGCTAGGACATGAACTACAATACGTTTTAAAGAATGGGGCCAAAAGGTACACAGCACGGCGCACTCCACTTGGAGTGCTCTCTCAACATGGCACCGGCTACCTCTGAAAAATTCTGCCACTGTCAGGATGACATCGTGAGCCCTCGAGGTGGAAAGCCCAGTACACTAGCCACCGCAGCTGATTTGGTCATGCTGACCAAATCAGCTGCGTTCCCTCTGCGCCAGTGGGCAGAGGGAACCTCTCCTAAGCCCTGATTGAAGGTGAGTGCCTGTGACTAGCAAGGATCAATGCTATTTAGTACATCCGAGCTAGAGAGCGCGTGATCATTTTTCGTTTATTATATTTCTTAATTTTATTTCAATAATTGTGATTGGTGGGCCCCTGACGCAGAGGGAAACCTCTCGTAAGCCCTGATAGGGTGAGAGTGTATGCGACTAGCAAGGATCACTGCTGCATAGTACATCCAAGCTAGAGAATGCGTGATTAATTTTCACTTTTTTAGTATTCAAAAAAATTAATTTTTTTCCCCCTCCATTTCATTGTTCTAACCGTTTGCGGTATTTAAATATTTCAATTATTTTCAGTTTTTTACTATATTTATTGTTAGTCTTATTTTCAGTTAATTATTTAATTTTATAATTTTTATCGATTTACTGTTTCTATTTTCTCCAATATCCCCCACCCATCCTTTGCCCATTTATAAGAGTACGGCTGGGGTGAACTCTTCCCATTATATCAATTTGCAGTACGCTCATAAAATTAAATCAGTAAAATACAAAAATTTTCCATAGAGTGATGGAACGCGTCGCGTCACCCGAGTCAGCCTGTGGAGGAAGTGTTTCATTCAAGCATGAATGTTTCTTCTTCTTTTCATATCCCACTGGCAATTAAGGTCCAACCTGACCTAGCTGAAAGCATGAAAAAATATTATCCTCCGAGCAAGCGTAGTTAACGTACCGTAATTAAAAAAATAAAATACTTGCATCTCAAAGCAAAAGTCAAGAAAAAATTATCGATTAAATCGATAAAACGATAATTATCAAATGAGTATCGAATGAAAAGTGCGATACGCTCATATATTGATAAATATTGCCCATCCCTAGGAACACAGCGTAGCTACCTCTCGTCCCAGTCAGCCACTTCGCCCACTCTATCACCAGGCTTGGTCGAGTGTGATATCTGTGTCAGGGTTATACGTTTCGATGCCCCGGGCCGGCGTCGATAAGGTGTTTCCCGCGGGTGGATCATATCATTTTTTTTATTTCCCACGTTATCACCTCCGCTCATCTCGGAATGGAACTTTTTGCTTCCAAAAGCCGGTGTTGTGGTACCAAATCGTCCCCATTAATACTCCCATGACATTGCGTAATTCAAGTCTTCTATTGTAGTTATGGGGATAAGGGAAAGACTGATGGACGAGGCGTCGTTATTTATTTTCCGGAAAGCAGGTCATCTATGATTGAATAGCTGTGAAACGAAGCGGCTGTATGAGTGGATAGAACAAAAACATTTAAAGAACCTTGACTGAGTGATTGTAACCCATTCTGAGTTGAATAGCAAGTTTCTATGGAATTATTTCCCAGGGCCCTGCATTTGGAACGCGAGGTAAAAATATCGATGGTTCCACACTTATTTGATCCGATCAGAATTTGGGTTGGGAAATTTAGAACTAATTGAAGAGAGTATTATTTAAAAAAGAAATCCTAGTCAAAATTTTGTAAATTTCAATATGCATCGACCCCAGCTGTGTAATCATGGACATTAAATGTAATCATGAATTAGATAGACCAATATTATTATAAACATATATAGGATGAGCTCACAAATAACTGACAATATATATCGGTATCTAGTTCGATTATATTAATGTGGCCTCGACAATATTTTTCTATTTAACATATGTGCTAATGATGTCATGGTGATCCTATATAATACCCTATCTTCAATTTCAAGAAATGCACATTGTAAATAATTTTTCATTCAAGCGTTAAGGAGTTATTGTTTCCAGGAGATTAATGCTTTGTTTTTTACTTCAGGATGCCCGTCAAATTAACATGACATTGATGAAAATTAACTCGTTCTGATAAAGTTGAAATTGTACTGCGCTTACTTCTTTTCTGGTTTGCGGAAATATTCCATTTATTTCTATGGCGTATGGTATGTACAATTGTATATATTACGAAGGTTGAAAATGACTGATTGTAAATTACCTGTAATTATTTGGCATATGCAAGTCTTTCTTTGAAGTTTATTCTGAAAGAATTCTACTTAGAAGTAAAGTGTAGTAATTGACTTCGCCCCACTTTGATAAGACGTTAATTGACGTGAATTACTAATTCGACATATTTAGCCCTTCAGTGCCAAAATGAGAGGCGTAGAAAACTCCTCCTAAGTCGCAAATCTAAGGTGATTGGCATTAAAATTTATGAGTATAGTGACAAAACTTGTATGCAAGTGTTTACGGTTTTATTAAGAGTAAAAATGTTGCGTTTAAAAAAAATAATTTAAGTCCACGGTGTAATGCAGTTCCTTGTCGTTCGTAGATATAAGCAGAATAAAATATTTTCCAATGAAAATATCGATTTCGCAACGGCCCTACGATTTTTGTTGCCATGCAATTTTTTTAGATATATATCGGAATCCCAGAACATGCAACTGTGCTTGGCCGGTCCTGTTTCGAGCTTAATGCAATCAATAAAGTTGGTATCAACAGGCCTGTCGCACGGTTTATTTGTGTCATTCGGCGTCGGGCCAAGCCTAACTGGCGATAAAACAAGAGGTCCGCACGGCCAATTATCGCGCGACATCTAAACGCGAAAAGTTACTGTTTCGCCGGCATACGGCCCAGCGTCGACGTCCCCACCGAGCTTCCTTTTTTTTCCCCAACTGGGACGGGCGAAACGACGACGCCCTCTTCCATTCCTACCGACACCCCCGACCTCCCCTCCCCTCACGGGCGGACGTGATCACCGCGAAATAAAGAAATGGGACCGAGGAACAACGCTAGCGAGAACCCGGCAGGAGTCCCTGAGTTGGTGCCCGAGTTACTACTGCCTGCCTCTCTCGATCTCTCTCCCTCCGTATTTTCTCTCGTCGGATGTCTGTTAAGTCACAAGCATCGATGTTCAATGTTTCCCTAGCATCGAACGTTCTACTATTCGGAACGTATACCCTAACGAGGATGTTAGCACAGAGTTGCACGAGCAGGAATGGCGTCGAGGTTAAGCGTGCCGACTAAAATTAGCGTTTAAATAGCCCGGCGAGAGAGAGGAAACTTGTTTGTGTCACGATTCTGTTTCTTTTAGTTTCGTAAAAATTAACATTTATGGTTGAAAATTCCTTGCGACTTCTTCGATGTTTTTTCACTCTGACCCGTGCATTTTGTTTTTTTCTTTAAGTTGACCACCAATTTTTTTCAGTCTGTTTTTTCCTGTGATAATAATTGAATACAAGCCAAGGCAATGCTGTTCATCTGCTTTATGCATGAATGGAAGTTTCAGCGTGCGCTAAATCAGCGATAAGAAGGTTCCAGTTTTACCACCTGTACATGGTCCTAAAGGTATCTCGTTTTGATGTACATAGAAGATATGAAGACGAACATTTGATTGATACCGGAGAAATCGGAAATCCAGGTCAAGATTATTTCTCAATCAAAGATAATTGGGACGCATCGCTTTTAAACATATATTCATAATAATCGGTGCAAATTCATCAGTGCTTTTCCAATACTTATCTGTTAATAAGTTTATGAATATGTAAATGCATGATTTCGAGGAAATATTGATGCAATTTCACTTTAAACTCAATCATATTAATTATTAATAGATAAGCATGGAGTCCTTCATTTCAGTTTAATATTAAATGCATCGGTTGATTCTTTTGTTTTTCTGTTAATAACAGTTTAGCTAATTCTAATTAAATAAATATTTTATTTCCTAAACGAAATTGAATACGATGATTTCAGTCTTTATTTTTAAGTTCCTATTTTGATCATTCTTCCTCTCTGGTAGGGAACTTTTTTTATCTACATCGGGAATATAGTTAAAAATTCAATGATTAAATAAAATTTTAATATTGACATTAATCAGTCATGGTTAGAAGCAGCAATACTGTGTTGATAATATCTCAAATTAATGCTATCATCTCCATGACTATGTGTTAAATATTTTGAAAATCATGACCTGTCCACTTAATTGGAAAGATTTAATGATAATATAACTACAGGAATTAAAATTGTATTACGTTGATGAATACCTTCACATCATGCAGCAGCGAAGCAATGCAATTGCGTTTACTTGACTAATCAAGCCTCAACTTTTATGTGATTTACCTCGGAAATAAATCTGTCGTTTCTGTCAAACCCACGTTCAGAACCCTGTCTTAGGAAGCAAGACAATTGGACGCGCAGATTGGTATCGATGGATAAATTTCATTCGAACATCAATGGGTCGCCACAAGCGCAAAAATATGCTAACCCTTTCACATCCACTCTCCCGTCCGCCTTCCAAGTTGTTTATTTTCCTCTCTCTCTCTCTCCATACGCTGCCTTCTCCAGGCCAGCCAGCGTCTTTCTCCCTCCTCCTCCTCTTCCTTCCCCATCGCCCCAACCTTCCTTCGCCTCATCGGGCTATAGCGTCGACTGGAACGGCACCAGACCTCTTTTTCTTCTCCGTGACTCACACACCCCTCCTCTCGAGGTGGAGGCGGCCCACCTCATCGGTACCACCATCACAAGGCGAGATTGGAGAGGAGGCGGCGGCGCAGCGGTCTCTCTCATTCTCTTTCTCTCCATATTCCCACTCCCGTCTGCGAATTCTAACGCCACCGTTCAACGTCTGTGTTTCGACTGCCTTATTACCCACCCACAGGTGAATGCGCATGGCTCCGATGTAATCATGAACTTCAGTGCATTCCGATCTACGGCATTGTCTTCCAGTTTTTTTTGGCACTCGCCGATCAGCCAGCAAATAAGTAACTACCAAGTGAAAGAGTTCATGTCTGTAATACATTGCCATTAGTTTCATTTTGCTATTGGATTAGAAATAATATTTAACGTATTTCGTTATGTCAGATGATAACTACCATTTTAAATGTCAAACGATAATTTGTCTGTAATTGGCAAATGGGATGGAAACATCTTTTGATTTATTTCGCTTTGTTCACGATAAAACGTCTTATTATTGTTATTCATTGGCTATCAATCTAGGAAATTGTCCAACACGTCCGTCCGTTACCTTGATGCTTCAAAATATTTATTCGTTTATTTTTCCTCCTTAAAAAACGACCCAGTTTGCGAAGATTTGAAATGTTACTTTTGGACTTAGTGATACTTTTTGAAAAATCATATCGGCTAATCTTTCTTCATCGCATTCACTCCAGCAACATTTAAAACTTCACAACTTCTCCCACCCGTAAATCCAGTTCGTTTTTTTAAATTTTGTTTCCTTCCTACGATAACGACCCAAAGCTAAAATGAATTTCAAGGATAAGTAATTAGAATAGCAGGATTTTATTTAAGCTTCTTGTTCCATACTACTGGGAAATATTTCGGTCAGCTTCATGGCGACAGCAAATCCCCTGCTGAATGAGTGCTGACGGAGAGAAGGAGTGATAGTTTAACAGAGCGTATCGATATTTTCTGTTGCTGCTCCAAATGCAAATCAGTTCTTTCGGTTTAAATTGACCAATAGCGAAGCAACTTGTCGAAAGCAAAAGCATTATTTCCTAAATATATTTCCGAAAACGTTTCTTTGAAAACATTTGCAACTATCTTAAATCTTCAATGGTCAAGTTGCAATCACATTGGGGGGAGCAACTGCTTTTGAAGATTTAATACAAGTTGGCATCAAAGGGATATTTAGTATCCATATTCCACCAGGTCTAGTGTCTACGTATCATATCTAGTGTCCAGATTCCACTGTTGTCATACCACTAGGTGAACAGCAACGAACTACCTGTATACTCAGATGATCCTTATTATGCCATTTTTTACAATTTTTCAGCAGTTATTTCTAGAAATTCTTCATCATATCGTATGGTTGGTTGTACCTGAAAAAACCTTTTTGATGTGTCTATTGCGTAACGTCAAAGAGACTCTTGATTCCTTTGAAATTGGAGTCAATGTACATCAACATCATATCAAGAAAAAGGTAACCCAGTGGAGGTACAGTGTAGGTCATCAAAAACAAAGAACTCATTTTACATATTAAAACTGCATCCCTTTACATTTAGAAGCTATAAATGGCACCTTGTCAAGGTTAAAAAACATGCTCTTCACCCTTGGGTTATATCTAAAACATTTTATTGATACAGTGAATGTCTTCGGTGTAATACTCTTAACATTGAACTCCGATTATTTTATCATGCCCATTACGAAAACTATTGCATTTTACTTACTATGCCTAATATGTAATGAATTATAACATCATTATTATGCAGTCCTTCAAGTAAATATTCTTGGTTTTATAATTGTGTATTATAATAATGCATATAATATATTCTACTTTCCTGTGATCTTCTTATCTAAATTATCATAGTTTTCGTAGAATTAATTCTTCCTTGTTTCAACATTCACTATCCTTATCATTCAATTCTCTTTTATTATAGCATGCTTTAAGCTTTTGTATCATATGGCTTTCTGTATGCTACTTATACATGGGTGGACTGAAAAGTTTCCGACCTAACAAAGATACAAGACATTTTTTCTGACATTTTCTGAAATTTCTGAAATTTTCTGGGGTCTTAAACTTTCCAGATCACCCTCGTATGTTACCTCCTGATCTTATTACGCAGTTAACATACACTTCTTAGATTAAGAAGCATCCAGAGTTCTCTAGGAAGATGACGTCACGAATTCATGCTATAGGCAATTACGTCATTCTATATAATCTTTCCTGAAGTAATCGCAAACGTCACGTGTCAAGGCTGGCTTCTGCAATATATGCTTAGGCTGAGGATTTATTTAGCCTTTGTACAATGGTTTAATATTCCCCTCTTGGGGTACACGAACGCAATATTATTTACTGACGAGCTAATTTTACTTGAAGGGAATCCGTGAAGATCGAATGATATGTTTTGCAGTCAAACAATTGATGACCGAATCATTGATGAAAAATCATCTGCTGAATCTGTTCACTCACATATTACCTGATATTGTAAAGTCCTTGTTCTCAATTTCAATATTTCCATTTTCATTTGCTCAAGTTATTTTAGCGGTTTACAGGTGAGACCAGGGACTTAAAATGTTAGAACGATGCTGAGGACAGGGAAATTGGAACATATAAATCGGAAGATCAAGAGAGGAAAGATGGATAGCGATAATTGCTGCAGCGATAGTAATGGAGCGGATAGGAAGAGAGACGGCGAGGGGTGGCAATAATATTGAACAAAAAAGTAGGAAGATGCGTAGTAAGCATAGAGCAAGCGACTGATAGAATATTAATAGTAGAGGTAAATGCTGAACCAATGACCATTGATCAGCTCCACATACCACCAAGCAATCATGAGGAGAAAACGTCGACAGGTGAACGATTAATTTGATTAAATATTTGGGAGAATTCTTGATAGGAAGAATTTTATAGTGCTCGGGTGTTAGAAAGCGATGGTAGGCGAAAAAAGAGATGGTAGTGAGGTAGAGGGCGAAGATTCAGGAATAATGAATGACAGTGGAGCGAAAGAAATAGAGTTATACAGGAGGCAGGGCTTAATCATGACGAACAATAGGTTTAAACACTGTCATAGGCGTAGGTACTCGTATGTTTGAAAAATGTCTTGAGATACAGAAATATATCAGTCTATGTAATGGTTAGGCACAGAATTTAGAACAGCGTGATTAATTCGTAGTTTCCCGGGAACAGCTGGGGATTAGAACATAATTTAGCACTAATTGAGTTAAATGTCAGATTCAAGAGGATAAAATCGGGAAGACAGTTGAATAAATAAAATATAGGAGCATTAACCTGGCTAATAAGAAGGAATATCAGCTGGCTGTAGAGAAAATTATGAATTAGGAAAGGAAAATGGTACAATAGAAGAAAAATGAGAACGTACCATGAAAGGGATATTGAAATCCGCAAACAAAACTAATGGAACAGTAAATAGGAAAAGGGTATGGAATCCATGGATTACGGACGAGATAATTAGAAAGATAGACGTGAGAAGGAAATGGAAATATGTAAAAACACAACTCACAAATTTTCATTTGTTTTTACCTTCTAATATTTTGGTGAATGTGTAAATCACATCTTTGGCCTCATAGGTAGATCTTTAAGTGACATATTTCGGTGCGCTGAAGCAGAATGCCATGCTACATACTGACATGCCTGTATATTAACTGGGAAACGCAAAGATAAACCAGATGGCCATGACCCGTGGTCTCAATTTCACCGAAATGGAAGCAGTGTTTACGTGACTCAATCATGAAATCCTTCCTACCCTTCCGTCCGTCAATTTTAAACGAGTCCCCGTGCATGCCCAATGCGGGCCAGAGAAGTATGCGTTAATACCATAATTTTTTGATTTTTGCAAAAGAACATTTCAGCGACGCAAAAATTCGCTCGCATAGCCTAGGTAAAGACCTTAAACATTTCCTCCCAGTCGATGATTCTGAATTTTGGCAGGGAAATTGATCCCGGTTACAGTGTGTTTTGTCTCTGAAAGGGTTTGAGCAAAAAAACATAAAACTTCATACACTATGGAGGCATTTAGGGTGTCTATGACGTGATTTTTTTGTGAAGGATGCGTGCCTTTCTTTTTTCACCAGCCTTCGCTTCTTCAGGGGACGCTACCCATCAGCGCCGTCTGCGTCCTCAGTTCCAAACCGTCCAACCTTCAAGTCTGCGGGGTGAAAACCTTCACACCAGATGAGTAATTGCTCTTCGGACTCGATTTAAAATCATGGGTTTGCCAAAGAGAAGCTAATTATTTAATGGATTTAGAGTTGTAGCGGTGAAGGATGGGCTATGAAAAAAAACGTGGGAGTGGACAGAGATTTCTGTTTGGTTCAATGTGCGAGTACATTTTTGTGTGTAAAGCAGTTATATATGTATAGGTATAATCCGTAACAAGGAAAAATCCGGTAGATTTGGTGATGACTTTTGTATATTTATTGTGCGGAAGCTCAGAAATCTTAGAGGCAGTTTTATTTGGAAGGAGAGAAACTTCTATCTCGGTAGTCGGGTCAATGAGGTCATTTTTCTAACCACAGGTTAGAAAAATGCTTAAAGAGGACTTGAGATGGAAGGATGGGCACTAATAGTTTTCCAGAGCTGTTCCTACACTGGCCTCTTACCTCTGTTCAAATTTTTCTTCACTTATTGCTGGAAGTTTCTATATAAAAGTTTGCCTTCTTCGTTACAATTCCTTTTAATCCTCCAACCTTTTTTTATAGTATATCTGATTGCCAATAACCCTCATACCTCTATTCAAATAATAGTGATTATATTTTTCCTGTCATAAGAACAGATGATTTCCATACAACCAATACGCATCACATTTGGTTGATGTGTTCGCACTTGCCTCCTCGAAAATGTTCGGACTTGTAGAATAATACCACGATTATTTTGAAATTCGGGAAAAATTGAACAGAGGAAAATCATGGAAGTTTGTGAGTTGATTTCCCTTCCCAAGGATGAGCAAAAATTTTAAATAGCACATCCTAATATTTCAACTCAAAGATATTAATTTATTCTTATTCTCCTCCATGATTGATTACTATTATTGTTTCCAGTTTATATTCCAGGTGATTTTAAAGAATTGGGAACTTAAAGTTAAATATTTTGTCCTTAACTACGTGTGGAGTAGGTTAGGTTCAGTCCGAAGAAGGAGGTAACACGTACGTACCCTTTTCATCGGTTCACACTTATTTACTATATGACATTATTGCTTTTTAGTTTTGATATGAAATAAATAGGATAACTTTAAAAATCTCACGTTTTTCTAAAAATCATATCTAAATTATTTGCGCCCCGAGGACTCCGCGATCTTATTCATAAGCGTAAAAGAAATTGCCAGGCGATATGCGATACATAAAAGCACTTATTTTAGAAGAGAACAATCGATGTGTAATATTAATGTGGTATTATTTTATCGGAGAATCGAGACCTTTTTTGCAAACGAAATTTTTTACACCATTAAATGAGAAGAAGAGACATTTATAAGTGGGAAAGGACACACTTTGCTGCTGATTAAAGTCATATTCGTGGTGTTATTGGCCACTGAAAGAGAATCAATAGTCCTCTCGGATAATAACTCGAATGAATGACGATGAACGAAAGAATTTAATAAAAATTAGAGATGTACAAAATATATAGACTCATTGATTGTTTTAATACTCATCGATGACGAAGATATTAGACCAAAAACTATAAAAAGACATACTACTAAAAATTTTAATCAGTAAGGGCAAATATGTTTGTTGTCCCTTTAAATTAACATATAGGACTTAGATAATCCGAGCAGGAGCTTACCTCTGAGGTCAACCTAACGGTAAACGGCTTCAACTAACAACTTTGGAGGTCGCGAGTTTGACTAACTCCTGGGCCCTAGATCATTAATATATATTAAGAAGTCCTATGCCCTTAACCGTGGGTGTATATTTTTTTAAAATATAGTTTTCTTGGACAGTTTGGATGAGAGGTATCGCGCCCGACTTCCCAAAAATCATTAACATTGCTAGCGAACGCTGTCTTACTACACCGTGCGTGCTCTTCCTTGGAGTAGTACTGTTGAACCGCGGTTCAATACCCTGATGATTAACTCTTCATTATGGAAAAATACTCACAGGACACCCAAGCAACTTTCGTCTATAAAGACGCGGTATATAAGGAGGAAATTCAGAAAACTTTCTGATTATGTTAGGTCTTGGAGGGATAATTTTTTACATTTCTCTCTTTCCCTTCTTTTGTGCATGGGAATGCTACTTTATAGTTCACTTTTTATTATATCCTCCTCTGTCTATTTGAGAAGTCTCCATATGCAAGCGTTTTCTTTTTGAGACTCAGAATCCTCTCTCTCTCACTTTGTCCCTCAATCTCCCACTCCCTACATTTAGTATACGTGGGAGGTTCCTTGTATGTACTTTGAGGTTCACTCAGCGTCATCACAATGGGGAGAGCACTACGGCCTTCCTTCCATCTCCTCCATCTACTTCCCTTTCAGCATTCAATCAATGTCGCCCCCTCCCACAATTATTCTATTCTTCTCCTCTCATCTCTCGTTCAAATACCTTCTTCTGCCCACTTCTCCATCTTGCCATCCGCGCCGTACTCCATCCCTTCTCGCTACCCCAGAGACAGACCGTTTCTTTGCTTGATGTTTCAGACCAGACTATTCCGATGAGTTTTTTTCTAGTGTTTTCGGAAAAATATTTAACGAAGGGATGCTTGAGTGTTTTCCGTCGAAACTCAGACCGTTCTCCCTTGCCTGCTCCCTTCCCACTCCTCCCTATTCGCTATAGACAAGAAAAAAATCGAACGAGTCATTTTATTTTTGTCCTTCAAGCGGAATTGCGTTTCCATGGGAAGCATTCGGTTTTGTCAAAGCTATAGAGATAACAATTTTATGCAGGCACGGGATCTCTTAGATATTGGTAAGAGAATATGCACCTTACTTGGCTGAATATAGGAGGACACAATCTATACGTATATCATAGCTGAAAAAGGCCCTGCATCTGAATACGATTCCAAACACCATATAAGTGAACCATAGCTCCAGGAATAATTTTATCGTACTTTTTACTGAAAAGTCACAAAAATAATAGAAAACATTTTCATGAAAGGCTTTTACGACATTTAATAACTGAGAGCCAATGTAAAGAGCAAATTCAATTCCTCACCAGCAGGAAAGTAAATGAAAACAAATACTATCCTAACTACGTGAATTTGTTGCTCCTACATTTGGATTGCTCTTGTGTTGGCATGATTTTTTTTCCTTGAACGCAATTTAATAAGGAAATAAAAGACATAACTCGGAAAATACTTTTATATTTAATAATTAAAACGTACAAGATACTCAATTTGATATGATATCTGAGGTGCAATGATAAGCATGGATTATCTATTGGTGTAATTGGGCAGTTAAAAAAAATTTCACTTGCCAAACTGAATGAAAAGTTTTTAGTAATAATATAAATTAGCCATCGGAGTGTAAACACTGAGGAGCATCTGAGACCCCACGCGCCTCGTTTCTAAGCCCCCAACTTGGAGGACTGATCGCGGCAGTTCTTTATAACGAATACCAGAGTGGTAAGAGTATTAAAGCATTGCTCTTCGGTAACAGGGCTACGTTGCCTTTAACAGGATCGGTAATCCTAAGAAGTGACCCTTAGCTTAGTGCTCAAGGATAAGGAGTTGGTCTGGTTATATAACCGAATTTTGCGCGTTTATGGATTCGAACTAATAAATTATGAACATGGTTGTATTCTCCCCCAGCTAAATTCTTATAAAACCACAGCGGAGGAATTGCAATATAATAAAGATTAAGTTGACGTCAGTGGGCATAGGATGATTCAAGAGGAGAGGGAAGGAGGCAGTTGCTCTCGCTCGTCATAAAATTATCAAACACCCGAGTTTTAACCACTATAATCTGAAATTGTCTCCGACGTAACATTATGGAAATTTTACAAAATATTTCAACGAAAGAAGTAAATTAATAATTTCTCTCGAACTTTGTTAAAATACGACCGAGGTTTCGACGTCGGACGTCATCATCATTAATTTTAATAAAGGTCGTTTGGAATTAAGTTACTTCTTCCATTTAGATACGCTATAATCTGGTTTCTCGTGTTGATCTTTTACTTGCTACAATCCTATATTTATAATTTTGCAATGTTAATAATTATACATATTTTATCTAACTATGAATTAATTTGGTAAATCGGATGTTGCAACCCCATGAAGCTCCTTTTGAAAAATAAATAAAAAACACTTGTAAAAACTTCAACACGATTTTTAGAAGTCAACACTGCATTCAACGTATTCACATGATACCCATGTATAATACTGGGGATAACGTGTGCTTATTTAAAACGGTAAAACTTTAATGATTTTTTTTAAATTACAAAGCATTTTTCCAATTTTTCGAAAAATTAAAGGGTCAAGGAAATTTCTCATTCAACAATCGTTTTCTCCCCATAACATGAAGCCTCTACCCGATGATGTAGTGAACAAATGGTATTTATAATTATTTGTTCCCAAAACAGAAATGAATAGTTCATAAGTTAGATAGGGAATATAGTATAATGCTTGCGTCATTCCAGAGACGAGCATCAACGTCGGCTACCGTGTTTCCATAACCGGATTGTGCGTGACTGCGAAATGTCAGGAACTCCACATTACATAACCGAACTTTACATAACGATTAACGATTGTTTACGTAAATGAGGATTTGTATGTAGAGCACACGAATAAGGGAATTCAGAGGTATGATGAGAAATAATGGGCTTTTACGATGAATTTTCAATACAAGATTTAATTTATATTTGCCATCCCTAGAGGACTCTGTTCCCTGCATCTCCCTGAATTGACTTAATAATTTACACGCTACGTATATTATAATATTTACATACTACGTATGGCCTTTTTTAAAACTGAAAATGGTTGTAACATAAGAAAAAATATACTAGAATAAAAAATACATCTACACTAAGTCAAAATTCAATACGCTTGTAATCCAACGTTGACAGCATCATCATTAGTCGTCAAGGTGAGGATTGGTCTGTGCAGCTCTCCAACCTGTCCTGTCCCCTGTCTCTCATGGCTCCTTGTACCGACATTTTCTATTGCATACTTCTCGTTGCTCAACTTTGGCCTTCCCCTGTAATTATTCTCCACCTATATATCCCTCAATTACGGTCTTCAGTAAGCTATCGTGCCTCAGTAAATGCCCAATTATTGATTGTTCTTCTTCTAGTGAGAGACTTCCATAAGCTCGAAGTTCATGGTTCCCAAAAGGCATTTATGATTGTTACAGGCACAAATGACCTTGACCATACATACAAATCCATATAATCGTTGTACAATATGTCATAGTATGCCTCCCAGGTTTTTTTGACCCAATCTAAATGGCCATCTTGTCGGCGGCAAACGGCAGAGCGGTCGGTATTGTTGAGTCGAGCCAAACACGAACACTTTCCCTTCTTTTTCCTCTCCCCACTCGAGAATAAATCATGTAATGGCTGGTGGTAACTTTTATCGGTGATATTACACTAGCATTATGAGTGAGCGGTTGATATTGGTAGAAAATTATTTCATCCAAAATTATTATTTGCTCACTTTTCCGAAATCGTGAACAAAATTGATATTTCGCGCTTGAGTGAATGACCTCATGTTGTATGGTAAAAAGCGACTCTTCGAATCACCTATTCCTGTGTTTTGTTCCCCTTGAATCTGTAAACACCCCCCTCCTATATAACCTGCGATAAATTTACAGTTACACAGTACCCCGCCAGCCGCTACAAGGGCTTGTGATGGAGTATTAATGCATCAGCCTTTTACGTAAATATATGCATAAACATATGGTTGCACGGGCATGATCACACACACACACATCTACATTGGGTAACTTCTTCTTCTTAAGTGAAAGAAGGGACTCAATCAAGTCTCAATCTAGCCCAATTAAAAACATTTTATTATTATTATTGTTATGCCATAAAGGGTATATTCAAGTAAAGTTGTAAAATTGGCTTTCGAATCAAGCACCTAGGAGTAGTTCCGCCTGATTTTTTTAATGTTTACTTCTTGTGCGAGGGGAGGAGGCGTACTTGAATCTTTTATAATACTCTTGTGTGAAAATTCAGAATACTTGTACAATTGGCAATAGTTAGGAATATGTCTGAGTTGGAATGATACTTCCGTTGCCAGTGTTAAACTCGTGTAATTGGTATTTATTTCCATCGGGCAGTGTCGTCCATGAGGTCCCGCTCGGACGCGTTATTCATCGACAGCATCAACATCATATAGCGGGAAAATGTGGACTTCGATGGAGCAACGACACGAAAACCGTTGAATGCAACGGTCCCAATATCTTATCATATGTGATGTGAATGTCATGTCGTGATCTGAAACTGGAAGTCATCGATTTGCATAGCGAAGTCTACATATCGACGCATTCGATCTACTTCGCTCCGGGATGCTTGAAATTAAACTCGGCGAAACAACACTCGAACCGAAATGTGTACCACCTCCTCACTCGCCGATTAGCTGTATTGCCTAAAGATTTAGGGCCCTTGGAAGTAACAAGCGGTTGCGAAATAATGTTTCCGAAATATCACCAGCTCCATTTGACTCTAAGGTCGGTGAGATTTTAGCATTTGTGCATTGGGATGTGAATAGAATATTGCCAACGTGTATTTTTATCAACACCGAAAATGTGGACTTTGAATATAATTTCGTCACCCACCCACTTCTCCTCATATGGACCCATATGAATAAATAATAAAGGATTTAAGCCCATGGTTAACAAGGACTTAGTGTATATTTTTCTTTATACTTCTATAACATCAATGTGGTAATTTCAAATAATTTTTTAAAAGTTATAAGATAAATGTATGAATGTACGTAACATTTCACTATCGAAATAACATGCGATATAATGAAAGGCCTCTTTGTTCGAAATCACAATGTGCCGTCGTCACGCCTAAATATTGCAAAGTCTTACTGTTCTTCTAACCCTGTTTTCCTGGCCCTTCCTCCAGCTCCCTATCTCTACAATCCCCTCTCTTCCTCTATCACCGTCCTTCTCGAGACAAGATGCATTGCGTACATCATTGGTCCAGATCCTCCACTGATACTGTCTTGAATGCACTTTACTGGTATTCTTAGTGTATTTAAAGGAATATTATTTTGTCTCCCTCTGGCTTAATCATTCGCCAGGCTAGAAATAGTAATCACGCTCTTTAATTGCATGTCCTTATGGAAATGAAAAGCACACGTGGTTGGATTTTAAAACGCTATTTCACTGCATTCAAGAGGGAAATCGCTTTAAATAATTGTGACATGAAATTAAATGTGTTACGCGACTCAGGCGAAAATTTTTTCACTGATTTCAACTCACGAAATCTGATGAGACCAGCACATTGCTTCTCTAACTTCCTGCTTTGAAAATATCAAGTATCAACTACTTACAGTTAACTATTATTTTATACAGACATATTGAGAGACACTGTTTTTGAGGAATTCCCTCAAATCCTAATTACGTTTTTAGAGCCAATAAATCTTTAGAAAACCATTGTATATACATTTTAAATTGAGCATTATCACATCTACCGATAAAATCGTTTTAAATCGGGATAATTTTGACCAAATTCTAATCAATAGTTTTACTTTCAATAAAAAGCTAAATTTTGAATAGTATGTGCATGAGGAAACTTTTTCCTCAGATATCCTGCTCATTGAATGACAGTCTCATATACGGGTATGTTTTTCATCGTAAGAATATCTAAACTGGTTCAGGGGATCTCAAAAGAGCTATTCCCAGTGGAAACCCGAATTCAGTTTTTTAATGAATATCATACTCTTACCTATAATAACGTTTATAGTGAACTCAAATGTAAGAAAAATAAAAGTTTCCAAGTCTTAACGAAGGCGGAATAGACTGTATCGACGAAGAGAATTTTCATCATGTTTTTGAAATTAGTCTTTAGGGTGGCACATGTAAAAAATACATTCACCGGGTAATTTTAGTTTTCAGAGGCCGAATAGGATGTGGTATTAGGAGCACGAATTTTCAGCGCCAAAGGATTCTGGGAACCTTGATCATCTCATAAATTTCACAAATAATCATCGTACGCGTAAGTGGATCCACGGTGAGGTTTTATAGCCCGTAACTTTCGATCAGAGGACTACTTCACAACTTTCGATGATAAATTTTTTTTTTCGTTTCTATAATTTATATTTCTTAACCAAATTGTGGAAGTTTCCCTTCTCATTCACTTGATCATTTTTCATGAAGAGTGGATCATCACAAAGAAAAAATTGGGCTGCTACGTAATACAAATGCCATTATTAAGAAAAACAAAGACGACTCCCAATCTCGCTTCGCCGGATCCTCAATGATTTCTCGACGACACCAACGGTATGGCAGAGACTTCGCGAACTCCCGCTACAATTTTTTATGAAAAGTGGAACGCTGGTCATTTTCGTCCATGATACAGCATGCCATCAAGCATAAAAACCTTCATTGTGTAATTCAAGAAGGTTTACTTTTATTTATTTTAGTTTTAAGGCTGTAGCTTCAACATTTTGCGGTCCTTTCAAGTCGAGGTATTTTTTTGTTTTCGTCTTCATGTACTATTTCCCCATTCCCTTTATCATTTCATATTATTTCACCGGCGCCACACTTTTCAAAATACGAACTGTTCTTTCATACTTGCTTGTGGTTTGATTTATTCCTACATGCTTTCTGGATTAATCGTATAACAATTTTTGTTGCTTTCCGGACGATTCTGTTGACCTCTGTGCCCCCAGGAATCCCGATTGGCCGGTTTTGTATTTTATTAACTTTCTCTGAGTTTGACCCAATGGAGTTTATACAACACCACATGGCACACAGGCGGGAGTCAAACCTACAACCTCTCGTGTTGGTTGGAGGATCCGTTGCTCATGAGAGTGGCACGCCGAGAAATTGGGTTGTCGTTTCGTCCAGGTCGTCTCCTTTTGCATTTCTCAGTCGTTTTAAGCCTCAAAAGAAGAGGATTGTTGACCTCCAGTACCTTTTTCCCTACACTCGTAAAAATATTTGACTCTCCCTTCTCTTTCTCCAATACACGATATGAATGGAACATACGATTACAAATCGGGCTTCAATTTGTGAAACTTCTCCATTATTGAGACAAGAGCTTGTTAGTTCCCCTTAATGAGGATTTATTACCGCAATCTATTTACTTTTCACGAGCTGAAGATGACCCAAAGTGTCGAAACCTACATCGTGGCAATAAATCTTTTTCAAGAGGAATTTAAAAAGAATGTTTGTAATTGATTTTTCTTCCATATGATAAAAAGTTCTCTGATTAATAGTTTTAAATGACCATTGTGAATTGGTATTCGTCCTCTTTGGCTTTGAATTTTTTTTGGTCGACCTTTTCGCAATCGAAGGCTGGTTAATGGAAGAAAAAACATCAAATTAATGTCAACTTGATATTTTGTTGGCATTTTTACAAATGACAGATTTCATGGTAGTTTCTGTGCTTGGGATCCAAGATAAATGCATTAGAATTAAATGTGTTATTCAGCTGATTTTTACCACATGTAATTTCTTTAATAAGTCCATAAACAAATAATGGGCTCATGAGAGACTCATTACAAGAGTCTCTTTCCCTTCATTGACGTTAATCTAAACATGTCATACAAATTTTATACGGAAGACATGACATATTAGCGAGGAAATATATATATATATATATATATATATATATATATATATATTTCCTCGCTAATATGTCATGTCTTCCGTATAAAGTTTGTAAATATATATATATATATATATATATATATATATATATATATATATATATGTATATATAAGATAATATGACTAATAATATCTATTATTTATTATTAAGTTTTCACCAGTAATTTAGATAAGCAGTTTATTGCCGGAGGTCACAAATATTGGATAGCGTTAGTATGCCTTAAATCATCAGCAAAACTTCCGAGTTGTTATGGTGATTCGATTTAAGGTTTCAGTAGATCTTTCCCTCAGAATTTTGACTTAGTGTATGAGATGTATATTGTCTATTAGATTTATTCCTTAATTAAAATTTCTTGATTAAAATTGAACTTAAGCGTAGACCCTGCAGACTGAAGTGCCCATGCACTCACTGTAACTGCGATTTTCCCGGTACGGATAAAATTGAGTAGGACCTGGATCAATCATCGTTTTAAATTTTCTGGTGCTAAAATAACCTCGAATGGCAGGAAGTCAAAATTTACCACCTTGAAATTCTCTCCAGCTCATGTTATTTTTCTTCAAGTCAGCCACCATTAAGTTTTGAAGTCTGAATTCTTTTTAACTGTTTCATCGTTTGTTTGGGCAGCAGTAAAATGTATGTTTCAATCGATATTAACCATGAGATTAAATATCCGTTTATAGCTTTGCTTTATATGTCCCTAGGCAAGCAGATTTTATACTCTCCTACGCAAATTAGGCCATAGTAAATATTTTACTTCTGCGCGGAAAGGTTTTTTAGATTATGGAGGTGCGTGGAGTAGGAAAATCTCCCGAATTGAATAAATCCCCGAGTGTTCTTTTTCTAACTAGTACTTACTACAAAATGCAAACGGATAAAATATAAGTCATTCGACAAAAAATTAGGTTTTTGAATCATTTTTCAGTTTTTTCTTCTCATAACGTTCATGTTTCCTATTTCCCCTGTACCGTAATGTTTTATGACAATTCGTTATAATTACAGCTTATGCAGCTTTTTTCATGCGATACCATCTAATGGCAACTGGATGTAACACTTTAAAATATGATAATTTTTTTAGGTTTCAGATCAAGGAGATCCATTTAATCTTGATAAAATGTAGAAAATCATTCCGAGAGGTAACTTACAGTCTGGACACTTTTAATGACCGTGATATGTGTTAGTTGCGGGGAAAAACCAGTTTGGTTAATTCGTTCTTGTCTCATATTCCCTTTTAGCAAAACTCGAACGAGAGAACATATTTTCAGTGAGATTTAATTTCCCCCAATCCCGAGAATCAGCTGCTTACAGACAAATTGGAAAGTGATTATTGATGTAAACTGTAAAGGTTAAAGTTGCCTAATTTTAAGCCATAAATTAATTTTTATACAAGACGGAAGGTGATACGCACTCCGCCCTAAGGATAAAATGAACAAAAATGTAGTACACAAACACAGCCATCTGTTGTCTTTGCTGTTTGTTTGTCTACGTTGTTTATTGACCCATACTGCTGGGTCACTTGATTTGAAATAGCTGGTCTTAACCTCATATTAATTTTCTTTTACAATATAAAATCATTTTCTAAGACTTGCACTCTGAAGTACCTGTATCATCACAACTTCCCCTAGCAAAATACAACCCAACATCCTACCCTACAACAAGGTCTTCTTCATCTCCGAATGATTCCTTCCTCCCTTCATTCCGTCCGGCATTCCTATCCTATTTCTGCCCCTTCCTCATTTGCCTAACATTCTCTCCCCTCCATCACAGTCCTCAGCATCCCAGTGCGAGTCAATATGCTTTGCATCCATTTCCCCTGTCCCCTTATGATTTTTCCCATCAATCACCTCTTCCTCCCTCACCATATCTAGAACATTCTCATTTGTTTTCCTATCTGTCCACTTCACCTTCTCCATCCTTCTCTATACCGACATTTAAAAGGCGTCCAATCTACGCCTATCATCCTGTTTTAATGACCATGTTTCCGCGCCGTACGTAACTACGCTCCATATCATTGTTTAAACGGGCCTTTTCTTAACATCCTTGCCCAACGTTCCTGTCATCAATTCTCTTGTCCCTGTGAAAGCTTGTTTTCCCGACGCAATTCTTCTCCTTATTTCCTTACTACATTGACCATTTTGGTCCAAAATACTTCCGAGTTATGTAAATTGTTCCACCTGATCTTTATTTTGCCCTCCTATTTTAACATTAAACTTAGCCTTTCTGGAATACCACATGACCTTTGTTTTATTTATATTAATTCTCATCCCATATCTATAGTACAGAAATTCCAACCCACTCAGCAATGGTTAGAACCCCTTGGCTGACTGACAACATAGAGCTTGGTCATCAACAAACCTAATTTTACGATTTCTCCGCCGGCTTTCATTCCTATCTCTAGTTATTCTCAGGCCACTTTTATCATCTCCTCCACATATACGTTGGACAGCACCGGTGATAATGGACAACCCTTCCTAACACTGCCCATCCGGACTTTCCGTCCCCCACTTGCACCTGAGCAGCTTGAGACATGTACAGGTTATGGATTAACCTCCTATCCCTCCAATTTATTCCTATCTCCTGCAACATATTCATTATTTTTCCCATTCACTCTCTTAAATGCCTTTTCGACATCTATGAAACAGACGAATATGTCCTGATTGTATTCTATATTCCTCTCGATTAGTGATCTCATTACTGCAATGGCATCACGCTTGCCCAATCCCTTCGTGAGGCCAAACTGATCATCACCTAAGTTTTAATTTGCCCTGCTCTCAATCTTATTGTCGATGCTATTTACACATTTGTACCTGATGATGCCCCAAGTCGGTGGCACATTTTGTTGGTAAAATCTATGAAAAAGTACAAAATTTAATAAAGATATTAATTACTTACCCAAAGTAAGGCTTGAAATTAAAAGGATATTTATTGAAAGAATCGTTGGATGAATGCATTTTCAGCAAGTGTCCAATTTTAACGAGTACCAAGCGAGTTTACAAATTAAAATAACTGTCGCGTTTATCACACGTCATATTCCTGTAACAATGCCTGACAAAATATTTTTAATAGATTCCATTCCATTTAAATTTGCGCATTCACCGTCATGACGCATGAAACTTCAACCTATGCATTTGCTTTCTAAAACGAGAATAATTCGCTTTGAAGATGAATGCGAGTCGCAGTTTCTAAATATTCAATTCAATCAAGCCATGAGAAGGTCGTCGATCGAGAATATTATTCTTTTCCCTATTTGACTTGCGTTATTGTGTCCCGCAAGATCGATGCTTGTCATGAGTCGCGACTGGGATGGCCATGGAATTTCTGCGTTCGCATGCTATTCAATAGGCGTTTGCCTTGTTTTATGCGAGAAATTACTCACACCACGTTGAGGCGTTACGAAATCCCAATCGAGTATGTAATTTTTCTTTCTCCTTCAATTTCACTCTTTTTAGTTCAGCGTAATTTCTTATCAAGTATTAAAAAACTTAAGCATGAAAACGAAGTGTTTATCAAAACAGTCGATTGAAAAAAATTTAATCGGAATTGAGTCATGAGAGTTTACTGGTAATCAAGATAGGAAAGCAATGAGGAAGAACAGTGAGAAAACGGAAAGCATACAGGGTGCATACACGTTTGACCTGCGCTTATTAAAGAATTCTGACGAATTATGGGATCCCCTCCGGGGGAAAGGTGTACAGAATATTTGCTACATTGGTCAATCTAAGTAGGCGCGGTGTAAGTATTCTATAAAGCGAGATATTAGTCTTTGGGGGACATGAAGAAGAGTCCCGTTCACTCGAGTGCAAGGCTCGTCACCACAGCAGCGAATAGGAAACTATGGAACGGTGAAAATGTAAAAAAAAGATGTGGAGAGACCGCATTAGAAGTAAATGCACCAAGTTAATTTGTTAGTCTAAGTAAAAAAACGTAAATAGAGTAGATTTATACAAGTTGCTCGCTTGATTTTTCCGGAAAAGACCTGAGAGGCGAAAAATAAGAAAAATACGGCGGTAAGATGAGAAATAAACCAGGAAAAAGATTAGAACCAAAAAACATGTGACATTTCATTTGTGTGCGGTTTGAATTAGGTGCTTACCTCACGTTTTCGGAGGAGCACGACGAACTCTTGGTGGTCGGATCTCCTCAGGGGAATTCCGTCAGATATGGAGTGTCTCAGCTCAATTGATCAACTCATGTCCTATCCTCAAGTGAAGATCTTACCGATATGCTTTGCTTTGGTAACGTCTCATTGTGATCGGAAAATAATTATCCTTCCCCATATTTCCTTCTGGCCTTTCTCCCCCGTATAACCGTGAACAGGAAGTGGTCATGGGGGGGACAGCGCCCTGCGTAGCTCTCTCACAAATGAAAATGATGGATGAGAAATTGCGTCGTGTGCACTCTTCGAAGTTGAAAAAGAGAGTTCATTCATTTTGAGATAGTGAGTTCATTTTTTGTGTCGCTTCCGATAAACAGTGAACAAAGGTCCGGGATTGAAGCATGTGCGTTGTCTTTTCATTCTCAGTGTTTTCATGTGACGGATCCCATAGACTAAAGGCCTGCGTGCACTCATGTTTTCCGCCGCATTTTTCATTTTCCTTCCGCATTTACGTTCCTTTCCTGGCCTTTAGTTCGGCGATCATAACTAACACGATCTTACTCAGCGAAGTAGAATCTCATCAACAATATACTACCTTGATCAAAAAGTTCCCGGAATAACCACCGTGTGGCGCTCCCATCGTTCCGATTTGAGTTCTGTTTTTTTGTTAAATTGGTACATCTGTTGTTGATATTCCCTTTAAATCTTAGTGTCATAACTTGACATTTGCAAAAGTTACGTAGCCAAGAGTACATCTATCTCTGTGTGTGTTGGCGATTTTTTACAATTGCAGAAATGGATTTAAATTTGCAACAACGAACTTGTATTAAATTTTGCGTAAAAAACGGATTTAGTGGCGCACGAACGTTGGAAATGTTGGAAAAGTGTTTCGGCAACGATTCTCTAAAAAAACGGTCGTTTACCAGTGGCACGAGCGGTTCAGAAGTGGTCGTGAGTCAATCGAAGATGATGAACGCAGTGGCAGACCATCGACATCGAAAGTCGGTGAAAAAATTGATAAAGTAAAAGAAATGTTGGTCAATAACCGCAAATTAACCATCAGAGAAATAGCGGAGGACTTGAACATTGCCTATGGATCCGCCCAAGACATTGTGGTTAATGATTTGGGTTTCCGTCGTGTAGCATGCCAAAAGACCTCAATTTCATGCAAAAAAGAGACCGTGTTGACGTCGCAAAAGACATGATTTGCGAGGCTGAATCCGATCCCACATTCATCAAAAGGATCATTACTGGAGACGAGACGTGGGTTTATGAGTACGACACGCAATCCAGACATCAGGCAAGTGAATGGCGTTCACCAAATGAGCCGAGACCAAAAAAACCACGTCGTTTTCAGTCAAAAAAGAAGGCAATGCTGACGGTTTTCATGGATTACAACGGTGTAGTGCATCATGAATTTTTGCCAGAAGGCCAGACAGTAAACAAAGAGTATTATTTGGGCGTTATGAGACGTTTGCGTGAAGCAATTCGCCGAAAGAGACCAGAAATGTGGGCAGAAAACTCGTGGATTTTGCACCATGATAACGCACCGTCGCACAGTGCTATCATTATTCGTAATTTTTTGACGAAAAATGCAACAAATACCATCCAACAGCCACCGAATTCACCTGATTTGGCTCCCTGTGACTTCTTTCTGTTCAATCGAGTTAAAAAACCATTACGGGGAACGCGTTTTAGCAGCCGAGAGGAAGTAATGGAAAAATCGCAGGAAGCACTGATGGACATACCGAAAACCGAATATAAAAAATGTTTCGAGGATTGGATCAAGCGCTGGCATAAGTGTGTTGCAGTCGATGGGGATTACTTTGAAGGGGACAATATAGATTTAGATGAATTAACTTGTATTTTTAATTTTCTGAATAAATTCCGGGAAATTTTTGATCAAGGTAGTAAATGAATTAGCGAGGACTTAGGACGAGGGTAATAATTAATCTTCCAGAGTAAAGTATATGCCATTAAAAGTGTGCTAACTATGTTTATTTTATTACATATTTAACAAGTCATTTAAAATTTCGTATACCTAAGTGCAACTTTTAAAAGTTCATTATGAAGGTTCTCTATTGCTTTACACAGTAAGTTGTAAAAGAAACTGCAAAAACGTAAGTAAAATGTGAAGAAAAAATATATATACATGCGTTTAAATAAATAAATAAATAAAAATATATATATATATATAATGATGCAATAAATGCCAAGATTAATGATGGCAACCCCTACACAAGTTTTCCTCGGGGGTACCTGTAATACACTTTTGTTGTATTTAATATTTCTGTTCGATTTTATGAGATAAGGTAAGGTCTAGCAAAAATGTTATTGTCATTTAAGTATATTGCCGGCCTCTGTGGCGGCGGGATAACGCCTTAAACTACTTATCTAGAGGTCACAGCTTCTATTCCCACCCGAATGAGTTTTATCCACTCAGATCTTGGTTGTTTGCGATCGTCTTCGTAGTTGGCTGTTTTAGATTCAGTTGCTCAATTTATAAAATTTAAAGATGACAGCGTTCGTGTTGAATAGAGAAATATTACTGGGGAGAGATTGCCGTTTGGCAACGTTTAAACTCCTGGCCGAGCCAGTCCCATTCCATTCACCTCCTAACAGTTCGGGTTCCGTATTCAGGACTCGCAGCTTTCGGCCTCAACCCCGTCCGTGCCCCTTCTCTACGCGTCATCATCCCAATGCTTGCTCACGGAGGCGCGTACAACCCAGTCAGTGCTTTCCACGTCTTCTTCCCCTCATCCCCATTGTCCTCGTCGTTTTTCGGATTCGTCTCTCGTGGCCTGTCCGCGGCACGCGTCTTTCCGCGCCGGATGTCGAAACGTCGGAGTCGTCCGGAAAACAAACAAAAATAAAAAAAAACAAAATATAGGAAACAAAATTCGTCGCGCGTATCGTCCATCTCCAATTAACCTCTCAATCAAAACGACATACGGTTCCAACGGCCGAACACGTCAGAGAGAGGGAGGGAGAGAGAGAAAGAAAGAGGGAGAAAGATCCAGGGCGAGAAAATAATTCGGGGAAAATGATGAAATCTCGGGCCGTATCGGCAAAACACTGCCCCGACCCGTCCCGCTGAGAGCATTCCTTTTCAGTGGTTCGTTTTGTGCACCGCTCAGGCGAATGAAACGATGGGGGAGGTGGGGGGGATGAAACGGTGGAGGGAGGGAGGAGGCGTAAGTGGAAGGGGGGACCCCGAGTGACTGAGTCACCAGCCCGCGCTCCACCTTCCCGCGACGACCTATTTTCCCGTGACCTCATTACCCAACCCTCTCTCTCCCTCCCCGAACCCCGTTCGACCGCCGAGGCATGGATGTACCCACTGCGCTCCTCCACGCCCTCCCTCCGACCCTCATGAAGGCCTCTTCCGGTACACCCACTCTTCCGTTCGCCCCTCCTCCTACTTCACCCTCGAGGTGGCCTCGAGAGTCGATAATTTTACCACATGAGTGCTCCGTGCCGGCCTTTTTTTTTAGCAAAATGTTTCGTCTTTACTTTTTTTTCCTTTCTTTTCGGAAAATTGTTCGCACCGTCGACTTGGACCGTCTCCATCCGTGAAAGCCGTGTGTGCGTGCTTTGAGCGATTGGGTGTTATAAGATGCCGAAGGCTTATCACGGGAGATAAGGCGGTCGGATCCTGACTCGAGGTGAGGTTACCCGGGGTCCAATTCCCCTTTCCTTCCCGTCTGCTCGGAGAAATCGAAGTGCCTCCGAAGTAAATTCGCGCGAGGTCGGCATGAAGAAAATTTTGTCGAAGCCCTTCGAATCAAGCACGCGCGTGTGTGTGTATGCCCTTAAACCGCATATGTACAAGCTTATCTCTAGTGAATTCGGCGACTTCTGGCTCTCGCTTATTTCATTCTCTCCAGTATTAATTCTTTATGAAACGGAGTGATCCCCAGCGAATTGAATTTTTGGGAGAAGTACATATCAAGCTAGTATTTCCATTTCAAATATCAAGGGATGCAAATTACATAGAAAGTTCATTATATTTTCGTGGGACTTTCGCAGCCGTTGCTCTTGAACCTGAATGGAGGAGAATTTAATCAGGCGAAACTAAAATCAAGCGGTAAATTTTCAACTTCATCGTCGATTAATAATCTAATAGTTTGGGCGCTCATTAATATTCGTGTTCCTTCTCGCTTCTTCGTAGGGATGCCTTTCTTTCTATTTTGCTCGTACCTTTGCTTTGGTCGAAGGGTCCAACTCTGTGGCATTCTATTTTAAATATGCTCTCATCCTGACATCCATGTGGGAAGCTGAACACCGACACACTAAAGGAAATGAAGTGGCTACAAGGTCACGCCCAAAATGTTTGAGAGTTCTAGGTATAGAAATAGATCCCTAAAATGACTATATAATGTGGTAAACTTTCCGTCTCGTGCAAGCAGTGTTTTCCACCAACATTGAATGTCGTAAGAATACCGAATTTAAATGGGCGGAATCTAACTCTTAATCTTAAAAACATTTTTTTGGATTCCGTTAGCAATTTTCCTGTGTTTCATTGCAATTCTTTCAAGCCCAGGGTATTATGTTCAAATGGGGATGGATACATGTTCAACACTAGTGTAAATCGTAACTCCTGAATAGAAAGAATCGTATTATGTGAAGTTAATGTTTTATTTAGAGATTTTTATTACATCTCATTACTTTATGAAAGAAGAATCGACTCTCGCAATATTCGTATTTTTGGCAAGGAAACTCTACATCACATATTTACCGCAAACATTAGTTTGATATATGACAGTCATGCTATAAAATGTGCGGATTTGAATAAGAATTACGGAAAAAATCCAGTGAATATGTATATCTAAACGTTGATTTCACGGAAAAAAATTATACATAAAGGTGAGAGAAAAACTTGTCTTGTAAACTCTTTAAACGTGGTAATGAAACGGGAAGTATTTGTGGGAACCTGGTCGTAATGCTGAGTACCTACCTGAATATTGGATTCCGGCATAAGAAATTTCCGGGTGGATTCTGCACCGCCAATATCAACGATGATCTAAGTCGTTCGGAATTGAATAAAAAAGTATTTGTCCTTCCGCATCAAGCACTGCGTGAGGATCGGCGATGATTTGACCCGCATCGAAGTGATGGGGGAAGGCCTAGGGGGATTTCATGGCCCAGCACTAAGGTTAAGGAGCGTCGCTTGCGTCTCCTCAACCCCTTCACCAGCACCAGTACACCCTCCTTCTCCCGCGTCCAGTTCCCATTCCTTTGCCCTTCTTCACTCCTCCTCCTCCCCATCTCCTCACACTCCGTACCTGGGCCGCACGTGCCCGAAGAGGCAACTGCGAGCCTCCGCCCGCAGCGGTAATCGTGACGACCCATTTTCCCTAATTTTAAGGATCTCTTACCCGAGTTCCCTGGGCTGTTAAGCTCTCCTACTCAGAACTCCACTGCAGCCCCTGAAGCCCAAAGGGTCTACGTCAAAAAAATTACTTTCAAGGTGTAAAGTCAATCAAAGGTGCAATAATCTTGCTCTGTTCCCTTACTTCCTTTCGCATATTTTTTCTCTTATCAATTAATTTATGTTAATTTAATAGAACACATAGAATATCATATCGGGCGTTTAAAAGTTATAGTAAATGAAATAGTGATTTCATTTTGGTGATTTTTTTGATCCAGGAATAAGAAAGCCTCCGAATCCTCCCATTCCATTCATCTCCTAATAGTTCGGGTTCCGTATTCAGGACTCGCAGCTTTCGGCCTCAACCCCTTCCGTGCCCCTTTTCTACGCGTCATCATCCCAACATCCCACTTCTGAACGTAAAAGCCGAGGGATCCTGCTCGCTATCTACCAGTCTCTCTGGCTAAAGGAATAAGAAATTACTTAGAAAAATACTTCTAGGTGAAAAATGTTATGCATCTAGCTCAGGCAAGAGCTTTCGTTTCTTTGAATTATTACTATTCATTGAAAACCGTGGGTATTATCTGTAAAGAAAACCTGTTTACAAGTGTTATCATTGGCATTTTTAAAAATGTTATCACCATTTCACCTTTCACCAACTCTCTTCGTGAGAATGTCACAACGGAGGATTTTGTTTGCTTACTGTCGGGGCGAGTGTAGATGTTTGCATGTTAAGTTAGCTACAAATTTCATTATGATTTATTATAAGCAAGCAACGAAAAATCAAACCTCTTTTTTCAGTTCGGGACTCCCGACTGTCATTCATCTAAGCCAAAAGTTTAATCAAGATGTGAATCATCATGATCGCTACGATCATTGCATGCGCGTAAATCATCTCATGACGAGAATCATCCACGCCACTAAAGGGATTACGACCGGCGGCATCTGGTCTGCCAGTCGAGCGCCAGCTGACTATACGTCTTAGAGAACCTCCATTCATATGTAAGTAAAATATTCAAATAATTTTTCATCGTCCCTCATAAATCAACTCCAACTAAACTGGTGAGAAGAATCCAAATCCACTATGGTTTTTATTGCTTTTTGAAGCTTGCCCCCCAGAAGCTTTCGTGATCAGTTTCAGAAATTTGCCCATTAAAATGAGATGAATTCCGTACGAGTATTCACGAAAAGGACGGGCACATGTTGCCGAGTCGCGAAAAAAATAATAACGCCAATATTCACTTACATTTTTGTGAATCGTAAGACGAACCTCAAATATGGATTTGTTAAAGTTAATATTCCAAAATAACGTTCTGCAAAAAAACGTTCATTCTTTCAATCGCCTCGCGAATTAAATAAAGCCCGCAATCGCTGTCCTTTTCCATCACTACACTCAATTAGTCTTCCACTCATTCACTATATCTTTCAACTGTATTTAAGTACGATGGCACGTTTCTCCCTTCGATTGCACGCGGCGAACAAACCATCAAGCATTAATTATGGGCAAATTTGTAAAAGGGCGCCCAAAAACGGGTCGAGGGTGATCCTAAGATACTACGGGTGCACGCGGGGACTGCCAAATGTTGAAGATTACTGAGTGAGCGATAATTTTTTTAAATTTAAAGGTGGAGCTGGGGCCTTTGAAACATTTACGTACAAATTTTATATAAAACCATAAACACAGTAATCAACCCGAAGGTCGATTTAGTAGGTGATGGTAGAGTTCACCCAGTACTAAGCCCTATACGGCGTGTGAAAATTCACACATCAGGGTAGGCGGGCCAGCTCCTTTCCCTGTGCCGGTTATGGTTTCCCAGGAAGACCTGGTACCCGAAAAATCACTTAAGCTTGGGTGGATCTGCAGGTGCCCAAAGTGCCTTGCCCGGGAATCGAACCCCGGACCCTCCGGTAGGTGATGGTAGAGGAAATATACCTGTATATATATATATATATATATATATATATATATATATATACAGGTATATTTCCTCTACCATCACCTACCAAACCGAAGGTCGGTTTGGTAGGTGATGGTAGAGTTCTCCCCACGCCCGGCGTGTTCACACATCAGGGTAGGGGGACAGTCTTTTCCCTGCCCGGAGCCCTGAGACTTGCCCAAGACTCGAACCCAGGATCCTCCGGCCAGTAGTCCATCGCTCTACCCCCTGGACTACCACGACCCACACACAAACACATATATACATACATATATATTATATATATATATATATATATATATATATATATATATATATATATATATATACTCATATATACTCATATATACAGAAACAGATATAAGGAAAAGGGATAGGAACACATATAAAGGACGAACACAATAGAGGTGGGGAAGGCGGAATCGAACGGATCACAAGAGTAAATATATATATATATATATATATATACATAAATGTGTGTGTGTGTGTGTGTGTGGGTCGTGGGTCATATATGTATATGTAATTATGTACGCTAGTTGACTGAAACTTAGCGTGGCACAAATTTACTTGTGCTATGAGACTCAGCACGAGCAAAACTCTGTTGATATAAATTACAGGTTTAGATGTGATATGATGGAACTGTTTCATTATAACATAGACGAAAAATATTACAATTTTCCAGTTAATATTATACATAATTATACCACATATATATATATATATATATATATATATATATATATATATATATATATATTAAGTATATATATATATACTTATTAGTATACATAATAGTATTAAGTGAAAAATTGAAAAACCCGTCGTCCCTGTTATTATAAAACTCTGTTGATTTTGCAAACACGTACAATAAATGTAAACCCTTGAAGGCTCTTTTGAGACCCACCAACGATTATGTATCTTGTGAATAGTCTTATGAACCGACGCTTCTACTGAAAAACTGGAAATAATATTTGTTTTCAACTTACCTGAGTTTAACAATTGATTGTCAGATGCAGATCTGAATTGAATTATTTATGAAGGCAGGATTGCGATGCAGATTATCCAGAAAGGTTAGTCTTACCGGCTTACCCTAAGAACTCAAGCGCTCAGTTGTTAGCTCACTTATGGATGGAATTTAGGAGTCACCACAAAAGTTCTTCTCTTTCTGCACTTCAGGGGTTCAATGGAAATCAAAAAGATCTCAATACGAGCCCGAGAAATTCATGAGTCTGAAAAAATGGTTTAGTCTGCCTCTCTTATTGTGTGAGAAGTCATTTTTTCTGCACGGAAATTGTATAGGAGCTTAATTTCAATCGGCGTATTATTTTTAATTGTTTGAGATAAAAACCAAACGCATTGCTCCCCCTAGAGTACCTAGTTTCATGTAAATATCCTCGGCCCACCAAAACGGTTTGTAGCAGGGGATGCAAGCAAGCAAGCATGCTCGCTTATATTGGAAAAATATGTGTAACCCTTGGCTAAAATTTAATCATTTTACATTCCTATAAGAATTTTCATCGCCCACCAAAATTGTGTCGCATGAAATATTTTGGTCAGCGGCTAGAATTCATAGCCTATAGTTTAACTTTTGTTCTTACATGCGTTCCGTTGAATCTAAGCTACAAGTGAACGTTTTTCTGGAAGTTATGGGAATGTTTTTAAGTCTAGCGTATGTGTCTGTGATGCCGTTTATATGCATTGCGACAAAGAAAATGTTTCGTTGATACCTTTAAATTCTCAAAAGCAATCAATAAGTCTCTTAAGCGGGATGATGTTCCATTTCCCACACGAAATCCACATTCCTCGAGGAGAGCCATAATACAACGATGGAATTGATTTGGGTGTTTCCTTTTCAACTGTTCAAATTTAAATTATACATGCTGCTGTCACGCGGCTAATTTAAATCTATAAATCATCATGGTGATAATTTCAGTCTGAATGTAGACATCCACTCTTCCTTTTCTAATGCTCTTGTGTGCCCTTATAGCTCATCCGTCTAAAATCCCTCTCCACTTGGCCTACGCATTTGCCCCTCGACCTTGGTCCTCAGCCTTCCCCTTCTATGTTCCCCTCTGTTTATTTCTTAACTAATCCATTATTTATTTCTCAAGGTGTACTCATAACCATCTGGTTCTTCTTTTCTTATCATGCTCCAATTTTCGTTCTTCTCCTTTACTCTTTCATACGCTTCCTCGTTCCTCACCTTGAATTTTTAAATACATATTCTTTTAATCCTCAAGTTTCACTTGATAAATAAGTATGTTTTTGCAAGAAGGTGAAGGTGAAATGGATTTTTGATTTACCTTTTATAAAAATCATATAATTTAATATTTGTCTCTGACAAATATGAATAAGTCAACACCATGAGGATAAATTATTTAAGGACAATTATAAACACAGTAAGAGTCTAGTATAATAAATGTACTTACTGTGGAACGCAAAGTCTATGTTGTGTTAATATTCTATTATCATAAATTCCAAAGAAACTGCGGGAGATGCCGCAACAGTAACTTTTAACGGAGTCATCCGCTAATGTGCATTTTAATGCAACAATTTCAGAGCGTAAAAATCATTCGCCTTGACTGGGACTCGAACCCAGATCCCTCAATATCCGGTCGAGTGCTTTAGCCACTTAAGCTACCGAGGCGTCCTCTTAAACTCTGAAATTTTGGGGCTTTTAAAGGAACTAGATGTTATGACGAAATACCGTACATACAATGTCACATGCATTCGTAGTCGTGCGCGAGGCGCCACTGTCCACGAGGTTAAAAGCCAACTTTAAACACGTATGGTGTTTTCCCTTTGACAAATTCCAAAGAAACTGCGGGAGATGCCGCAACAGTAACTTTTAACGGAGTCATCCGCTAATGTGCATTTTAATGCAACAATTTCAGAGCGTAAAAATCATTCGCCTTGACTGGGACTCGAACCCAGATCCCTCAATATCCGGTCGAGTGCTTTAGCCACTTAAGCTACCGAGGCGTCCTCTTAAACTCTGAAATTTTGGGGCTTTTAAAGGAACTAGATGTTATGACGAAATACCGTACATACAATGTCACATGCATTCGTAGTCGTGCGCGAGGCGCCACTGTCCACGAGGTTAAAAGCCAACTTTAAACACGTATGGTGTTTTCCCTTTGACAAATTCCAAAGAAACTGCGGGAGATGCCGCAACAGTAACTTTTAACGGAGTCATCCGCTAATGTGCATTTTAATGCAACAATGTTGGCTTTTAACCTCGTGGACAGTGGCGCCTCGCGCACGACTACGAATGCATGTGACATTGTATGTACGGTATTTCGTCATAACATCTAGTTCCTTTAAAAGCCCCAAAATTTCAGAGTTTAAGAGGACGCCTCGGTAGCTTAAGTGGCTAAAGCACTCGACCGGATATTGAGGGATCTGGGTTCGAGTCCCAGTCAAGGCGAATGATTTTTACGCTCTGAAATTGTTGCATTAAAATGCACATTAGCGGATGACTCCGTTAAAAGTTACTGTTGCGGCATCTCCCGCAGTTTCTTTGGAATTTGTCAAAGGGAAAACACCATACGTGTTTAAAGTTGGCTTTTAACCTCGTGGACAGTGGCGCCTCGCGCACGACTACGAATGCATGTGACATTGTATGTACGGTATTTCGTCATAACATCTAGTTCCTTTAAAAGCCCCAAAATTTCAGAGTTTAAGAGGACGCCTCGGTAGCTTAAGTGGCTAAAGCACTCGACCGGATATTGAGGGATCTGGGTTCGAGTCCCAGTCAAGGCGAATGATTTTTACGCTCTGAAATTGTTCTATTATCATAACCGATTCCACCAATTTTGGCCTCAACTAGCTCTCAAATTAAGATTCAGCGTAGAACTAAATGTAAATAATAATAATTTTGTATTATAGTAAGAACTGTTGAACTAAATTTTACAAAAAAATTACGAATTAAGATTCACCAAAATCCTCCGAACCAAAAATTACAAGCATAGAACTCGTTTTTCATCATTATTTTTCGAACTTTTGCAATGCTACTTAGTACAGCAAAAGAACAATAACTTCAATCCTTTAAATATATTTGTTTATTTATTTTTCAGGAATTTCAAAGGAATTACTACTATTCAAACTTTATAATTATAATCCGAGAGTGTGGGAGAGACGATCACAATTAATTGCAGCTGTATTTTTTTATCCAACTATACATTTTTTTCAATATTTATTAACCACAGGCAGACAGTTCAGCCTTCCTGGCGTTTGCTCAGGTATATTTCGAGGCCACAATATTGATTAAACTAGCCAGTTCCCCTGCGTTGCGTGAGGTTTGGATAGTAAATTTCAGGCAATCCCTGAGGTGACTATTGCACTCGTTTAAGTGGAAAATGAAAATAAACTGTAATTCTCGCCATTTATTAAATTAATTTTTCATGAGCGAGTGTATTGACTCGCATTGTAACGGCCCTTAAAAGAGGTCTCGGCCCAGGCCGCTTTTTTGTGAATCTAACCTCAACGCCAGGAGTTACGATGACCAAATTTGAAGGTCTTGCACGAAGTACAAATAACTAGGTATTATTCATTTCCACTATGATTAAATTGATTAAAATTATAATTTTAGGGGAAATGAACGGTAAAATTCGGAAGTTAAGTTATTAAGCAATGCTTTTGTGAAAAAAGTTATTTGGTAAATTTTTTTACCCAATATTTCGAATATCCACAAAGTCATAGTCGAGTCTGTCGATTTTTGTGAAGAGTTCTTTATACTTTCTTCGATCTCGTATTTCGTGGGGATGGATCCAAAAAAAGGCAGAATATCATCTTATCCCTTGCAAAAATGCCGCTGCTTTAAATAAAATGTGTACACTGTCATGGGTTTCCCAGCTTTTATGAACCAGCTCCCTATAAAATTGGATATGGGCGTTATGTAACGGCATCGGGTGCATGTGTTGCGATTCCCGTGCGTGACATTGCGGTCCCATTGCCGAAGGATATATCTGCGACGCGTGTTCAGCTTAGGTTTTAGTTCCCAGCCGCGAAGAAGGCCGTAAACATTTCGGAAGTGTCAAGGTCGAAATCACTTCCATCTACCCTCCCCACCAGCTGAGGATGTTCCTCATCTCTCCTATCCCCGTAGGGACGAGCGTGATTCGACGACTAATGGTTTCGAACGTAAAAACGGCAATGTACACTAATTTAATACTAAATCCAATACAGTACCGCCCCAGATATTAAAAGAGAATAAAGACGTCCCCATCGGCTTGATCGTTCGATTGTTGATTGGGCAGTCCAGGCATGATTTCCTTGTGAAGCCTCTGGACACGGTCAATCTGACCATTCCTGGACTAGTTTCTGGTGGTGGGATATTTCTGAGTCGCTATGGAAGGCATAGGTAAAATAACTAAGCCCTTATTCTCTGAATGAGTGTAATGTTTACCCCCACCATAATCTTAGTTTGATGTGAGGTCTCCTTTAACCAATCAAAAGGAACATTTAAGTCCATAATAATATTTTATTTTGATATTTTACGCGGAGTATAACTGTTCCCCCGATGGAATTTTCCTATTTTTGTGTTTTCCCATTGAAAAGTCAACCCTTTAAACGAGCAAACTCTGAATGGTTGTTTAATGCCAAGAATACAATTACCTCGGTGCTAATAGAAAATCTGTTGGGGAGTTGTTAAGCCAAACATCTATCCATGTTCCCCCCTTCCATTCAGTCACGATCATCATCACCAGTACCTTGAAAGCTCCGTCCCTCTCCCTCCGGCCCCTCTCCTCTCTCTCCCCTCCACCCCTCGACCGACACCACCCGCGACGATTCTCGGTTCCCCTTCTCCCACCTATCGTTTCGCCTCCGTCCATATGAAACTGCTCAAGTCTTTTTGTACTCCTCGTGACCTCCAACATTCCCCTCACCCCTTCTCCCTCCCTTGCCTCACTTTCTTCCTCATTCCCATTTCCCCTACTAGCATCTTACAATGGTGGGTCCTTACTTAAGCGATTAATTTTTAAAATGTATACATACTTGCGCTTGAAAGATGTCTTACTTCGTTTGCTTATCCTGGTAACTCATTTGAGCTGGTTATTTTTCTGTTGGGAGCGTAGACAAAAGCATAGGGCGAGGGTAGGATCAATTAAGATGAGAATGCAATTTTTTAAGGCGAATAAAAACTTTACATTGCTTAAGTTCAAATTAGCCTTTGTTCCAACGTGAGTTTGCGGAACGATGATAATATGAATGTTTCGATTTTTTTTAGATGCTCCATGTCATCCTCAATACCTTCCAATCGACAAATCAATACTAATTTGGAATGAGCGTCGGAACATGATGAAGGTGACTGAAATTTATGTTCATGGCAAGATTTATTATACCCTCGAATATTTCGGCCGTAAACTTTGGATCCAACACATCTTGCGAAAATGTATCTATTAGATTTTTATTTTCTTCCATTGAAATTCCACCTTCATTCCCGTCCTCAATTGCCTTATTACGAGGTTTCAAGCATTCAAAGATGTTTGAATGTTCGTGAATCTCTATTGAGGAAATGAGTAAGTGATAAATAATAAAGTGGTTGTTGTAATACGAAACGAGCAAGCACTTCTCTCCTTCTCTGACGGAGTGCAAGAAGTTGAAGCGGGGCATCAATCTCTTCGCATAACATTATCTCCCTCAACACGCCCACCTTTTGTTTCCCTCCCCGACAACATTTCCGAGGTCTGCCCCTCCCAACCTCCTCTCCCTTCCCCCAACTCCCCGTCTCGGCCCAGTTTTCCCGCATCGCGTACTGCAGTCCCGTTTTCTGCTGGTACCCCATGTTTGCCATCCCTGGCGCTCCGTTCTCACCAGGAGGAGAAACCCCTCCCTCCCTCCTTCTCCTCCTTTTACCCCCGTCCCCTCATCCTACTCATGCCAAGCCGCCATCTTTCCGCCCCTTTCCCCACAAACACACGTCCCACATGTGTCCCATCCAGGGGGTAACGCGATGGGTTAAAAATGGTGGGCAGCTTGTGAGTGTCTCGCTAAGTGGGTGGGGCACTTGTTTGGTTTTTTCTATTTTTTCATAACTCCTTATCGTAGTCCAACCGTCTGCATGTTCCGCTATTCTTTTTTTTCGGTCCGTTTCTAAACGTATCCCTCTTTTACGCGGCGATTTTGTAGTGATTTATTTAAACTTGGCCTTCGAAAAATTTTTAAGGAAAAAAAGTGCCTGGATATCTTGCCATATACCTTTAACTCAGCTTCGTGTACAGCTCTCAAAGTTCCGTCTTTCACTTGAAAGAATGTGTCCACGGATATTGACGAAGCCTTTCAAGTAAATCTGCCTTAACGGCTCCGAGTGAGAATAACGGCGTTATTAAAAGAGGCAAATGTATTGATATGAGGGGTTTAATGTATTTAAAATTAAATCAGAAAAAAGAAGGGTGCCACTCTAGTTTGTTCATGTTGGGAGAATGACTGAGAGTCGATTCGCCAAAAAGTACGCATTGTACTAAATGTACGTATTGTTCTAGTGTAGGGAATAGATTGGGAAATTTCGAGGGAATTTGGTCGAAGAGAAGAGATATTAGAAGTATAAGGAACAGAAAAGAGTATGTTGTATTGTATGTAGGTGACAGAGGCGAAAGTAATACGTAAGGACAGGGTGTAGAAATTAGGAAAAGGTATTAGTCTCCTGAAATCACTCAAAATCAGATGTTTTTACTTTTCTTACGCCGAAAGGGAACGGTGTAAATCATTGGCAGCATAAAAAATCCTAACCAGTCTCCAACCTGTCACATACTCGTATATATTTTTGTTCACTCGGACTCATGTGGTGGGGTAACTCGACCATTAAAAATATTCATTGCTTAAAAAAACATGAGATGTAGGAATGCAATACTATCCATAAGGAAGTAGTCTCGTAAAATACGATCTATAAGGTTTCGAGTTTAGAGAAATGCAATGCGGTAGTGAAATCTCAGTTATCACAGTACTGAAAGGCTCAAGGAGACCATTGTGTTCGGGGGAGCCATTAGCCACCTGAAAATCAGAATTCAACACTGCCGATAGAGTTAGCAAGAGACCGGAAAAATTGATATTATGTTGATGACCAAAAGCAGCGTAGGATTACACCCATGGAAAATGTTGAGAAAAATAAATCTTATCCTACTTTCACCATAGGCGATATGAATATATTTTTTTGTTTATGAAAGGAAATGAAAAATGGTAAAACGTTTTGTTTGCTTACAATGCTGCATAGTTGGATAACACCTTATCCATAAAAAACTTAAGTTTTATTGTAATTACTAATTTTGCGAAGTCCATTTCTCTCATGGTCCAAACTGCGAATCCTCAACACCAATGTTTCTTTAGCATTTTAGACCATATGACCTTGGAATATTTTCTTACCGAAAGAATTTTTTCATAGATTTTATTATCCTATTCGGATTGATCTAACTCTAGAAACCATATTCTTCTCGATGAATACGAATACTTAACGCGTCTTCCCTATGTGGTCTAATTGACGTGAAAATGCACTTCCCGCGTACCATAATATCAAATGCATTCACGCATTTCCTGTCTCTCGAAGTGACGTTTCATTGACAACCACCTGCTTAAATCTCAGAAGAGGCGAAGTTAAGGGGGGGGGGTTGTTTACGTGGCGCTCGTGACAAATCTGAGGAATGGCGCTTGGTGGCCGTATGAACGACGCGCTCCGCGGTGAATCAACGAAGCGTGGAGGGCGGTGAAGAGACGACGTCGCCGGGGGACTGAAAACGTTGCCTTCCAAATCAGGAGAGCAACGACAGTGTCAAGGGGTGACCTGCGAAATCGCCCTGTGTGCTCGACTCTTGGCTCATCATGACTTCGACAAGGTCAGAATTCGCTCGGGACAATTCGCGCCGACGGCGCTTCGGTAATACGATTCTCGCGGCGCTGCGTACTGTTTCCGCAACCAAAATTGGGCGTTAAATTGATGATTTCATTTTATATATGACTGGTGGATGTGGATTCACTATTTTACTCCCCCCATTCCTTTGTCCTATCCTGCGAGTGGTACGTAGTAGAGTTCGTGTGGTTCATTTTTTTCATTACCTTAGAGCTCCACGGTTAGGGACAGCATGATGGCATGGCCTGTGAGGAATGAAGCATGATGGGAACCGAGGGACCTCATCGTTTGGTTAAGACCTGTGGGGAATGAAATCGTAGGCTAAACTGATGGTCAACAGTTCGAAACCAGGTCTGAAATTGAATAATACGTTTTAATGAGTTGCGTAATGTATTTTCTTGGTCAATTCTTACAACGGTCCAAAACGAGCATTGGTTTGGAAGTACTGAGTATTATTAATATTATTTTTAAATTATTTCTTCAAACAAACTAACTTTTAGAGCTATCTCCTGACAATGGATAAAAAATCCTCACTACAAAAGATGTTGGCAGTTCTGACTGTTACTTTTTCAATCATTTGCTTGTATTGTGTGTAATTCATTCATAGAACGAAATGCGTTTTACATATGCAATCAACTGTTTTCTATTTACCGAAAACCTTTCTCTACGAATGCAATTTCAATTTATCGTTAAGATAAAGGGTATATGCTGCAAGGAATAAACCTACCTGGCTATGGCACTTATGATATAATCGAACTTTTCTGATAACATAAAGGCGTTCGAAACCCCAACTTATCAATAGGACTTGTTGTTAAGTAGCATGGGCCAAAAAAAGGGAAAGCATTGGACATAGATTTTTCCATTATTCTACTTTAATGAATATCTCTTGCTTAATCTCGGTCGTTATTCAGAATCGCTCAAATATCAGGCCATAGAAAATGCTATTGCAAATCATGTTTGTGACTAGTGTGAGAAAGAGCGACCCAAATATGCCATGAGATCAACTGTTTTAAATTTGAGGAAGAAGTTGTGAAACAAAAATTGGTGTCAGTTTTACTAAATATTACTGACACAGGATATCGAAATGCACATTTATAGAAAAATTCAAAGAGAGAAAAAAAATGTTTCCGCCCGGGATCGAACCGGGGACCTTGCGCGTGTGAGGCGCACGTGATAACCACTACACTACGGAAACAGTTATCACATGTAGTGGAAGTATTGATACAAATTTCATTTAGCCGAATTCGGAATGATATTTTTACGTTATTAGAAGGATTTACCTCGGTTTACAGGGTGATAATGGTTGTAATGAGCACAACATTACTTATCTCCCTTTGCGGAGTGGTAATGGTAGTCTTTTGGTAAACATTTGATTTGAATATAAGACAATATGAACGCAAAGCATTGTTATGCAATGGAACTCCTGCGTATTAATGGTTTTGTTTTTGGACACCTGGTTGGTCTGTCCTGATTTGCAATATACATCTACGCCACACCCTGAGAGAATCCTCGGAGGCGTGCGGCAGGTGATGTTGGCAGCTTATCTAAAATATATTTGGCTGAACAAATGCATTTATATCTATTTAGGGGATTCCCATTGGTCCCAGGGCGTTGAATGTCTTCCACTCTTATGGCTCATGGAGCAAATGAAAATATTTGAAATCTGCTCCAATTTAATCGAAAACTTTAAAATACTCATCTACAAATAATTCTGCCAGAGCTCTTGGAGATGTCGGACTGTAATTAGGGCCTTTGATTTGATGTATTTGATGCGAGCAATAGTTGACCCAATTTTTGTTGTGATCGCTAATTCTACGGGGAAAGAATGAGTGTGTGCATTTATTCTATTACCTTGAACCTGTGAACATTTTTTGGACAATATTTCATAGCTTGTGAAGTTATCTATGTATGTGATAATTGGCACAGATTTATATAAATATATTTCAAATAATATTTTTAGTCTATTTGACGGGTTGATAAATTCTATGATCATATCTAATGCCAAAAAAATAAAAAATATAAAAATATATTTTATGTCATCAATTTTAAGTTAATGCCAACAAATGTAAGTTATTTTTAATACCTTCCGCTTATATCAGCAATGTATTATACTTCCTCTTTTGTTGAAAATTTCCCTGTGATTTATCAAAAAAATCGCGACATATTTTGATTTGCCTATGGCTTCAATATAGAAGAAAGATTTGCGCTCAAAATGTAAAATTTTGGATGGCTATTTTCATTACTTTATTGACTTTTTTCTCAATTCAAAATCTTACTCTTATTGGAAATTACACCTTTAGGCAATATTTCGAGAATTTATGTGAAACGAACATTTTATTACTATGTGGCCCTTTTTGTGCAATAGATTTTGCAGGTGGCTAAATATGTTTAGTAACGGCCTGCCACACTCCTGTGTGAAAATCATTCATTTGCGCGTCATATTCAAGAATCAAATTTGATTCTATGATTGAATTTTTGTTTTTCATTCCCTTTTTCGACATTTATATCGTTTCCTAGTGAATAGATACTTTCTCTTCTGATCCACTGCCCATGTTCACAATGGCGATTCAATACTGTCCAGTATATGTACTTCACCTTTTTTCAAACGCATCTCTTTGAATTCTTCCGGCATTATCCGTCGATTTATTCGAAGGATACCTTAGACATTAGTTGCCTAAAGAGAGCAAGCAGATGATATGTTCTAGTTATTCCACGCTAATTCAAACTTATCCAATGTTTCGATGCAGAATTCTAATGCCTTGGCCTCAGGAAAAGACATTTATATTCCTCTGAACGATTTCGTTCCAGAATAGCAAGAAAATTGAAGCTAATGCCCCGAGGTGGTAACAAATAACTATTATGTGAAAGCTATTCCAATGCGACCGCGTTTAGTGAGATTGCTCTGCTCGTAACGGTCTCCAGCGAAATTTCATCAGGTTTTCATCCACATCATGTTTTTTTCTCTGGATAGTTCCATGGGCAACAATTTTTTAGTTACATAGTCGATTATGGGAAGGATCTTTTTCAGTTTATCAATTTCATTGATTTTTCAATTATGAAAAATTAAATATTTTTGAGAACAGTATGAAATATTTTATAGTAATAGCTTTAACAATGCGAGCTTTCTGTAACTTGACGTGGGTTTCAGTATCGTGAAGTTTTTTTTTATTTCAGTCATTGGTATACTATATGATGGGAAAAAGTTTAATTTCATCGTCGATTGATTTACATCACTACACCATTTTACTTTTTATTTCATAATTAAAAAATGAAACCGAACATGCGTTCATATCAGTTTAAATTAGTTACAAAAATTTCTTGTGTTTAAACGGAAAAAAAACTATTTCAATGAAATTGTTCATCATTGTTGTAATTATTCCCCAATTTTGTCAGGCGTAATAGTGAATTAAATTTCTACGTTGCCACTTCAACCATTGTATAACCATAGTTCTTTTCGGGAGTGACAGATGAGATGAGACGGAGGGAAAGATAGCTTCCAAAATAACGCTCAACACTATCATAAAATAATGAAATAATACACTTGGTTTTTCACATAAAAGAGTCTTACATGGTAATTAAATAATTTATTATAATATTAGTGTCAATTATAAAAGCCAAAGACCTTCTTCAATCATGAAGAATTTTCTCTATAGTACCCCTGAAACTGTGACATGATAGTATAATAAATATGATAAAAATCAATACCGTCCATTGTAAAAATGATGATTCTTTACTTAATGTTCGTTCGCAGGTTTCCGCGGCGATGAGTAGGTGATTTCCACATTTTTCGGGCTGCGTCCGCGTATGTCGTTTAAATGTACAACAGTTTCGCCAGCTATCCTGCTGGCGTCCTCAGGTCAAGGATGAGAAGAAGCTTGTTGTCCCGTCTTATATAGGGAAAATCCGGCGCCAATACCGGGAAATTTCTTGGCCAACCAGGGAACGTCCTCATATTTGCGCGGAATAATTCTTTTCCACGCACTGTGGAGTGGATATCCATCCTCTCTGTTAAAATTTTTTTTCTGGCCTTTTAACGATTTCAATGGCCTCTCTGATTATTCTCTGGAAGTATTTTCCTTCTTTCGCTATTATACCGACCGCTACCTTAATGCTGCATCGCACCACCATCCCAGTCAGAAGACCTCACTGGTAGACACACTTGTCAACCGAGCATATAAAATATGTGACTCCGATTCTATTGCCAACGAGAAGAAACACTTGACAAATGCCCTGCAAAGGAATGGATACAGCGCTCATATGATCCAAAAAAGGGCCGAGAAGGAAGAAAAGAAGAGACAAACCACCGCTGTTCCTGACAGGGAGGAAGACTCCAGACCACGACCGAAGGCTTACGTCACCATCCCCTTCATCGCAGGGACTTCGGAAAGAATCGCGAGGGCTTTAAGGAAGCATGATGTGGTGACCAGATTCAACTGCGTCACCAAGATAGCTGACACCCTACCCGGACCCAAGGATGGAATTTCACCGTTAATATCAGAAGGCGTATACCAAGTGCCATGCTCCTGTGGCAAATGGTACATCGGTGAAACATGCCGAGCGCTGAAAACACGCATGAGTGAACACCAGAGGGCAACCAAGGCCAAACAGTTTAGAGCATCGGCCATCGCTGAGCACGCCTGGAGTGAACCCGGACACTATTCTGTTCGACGACGCTAAAATAATAGCGAAAGAAGGAAAATACTTCCAGAGAATAATCAGAGAGGCCATTGAAATCGTTAAAAGGCCAGAAAAAAAATTTTAACAGAGAGGATGGATATCCACTCCACAGTGCGTGGAAAAGAATTATTCCGCGCAAATATGAGGACGTTCCCTGGTTGGCCAAGAAATTTCCCGGTATTGGCGCCGGATTTTCCCTATATAAGACGGGACAACAAGCTTCTTCTCATCCTTGACCTGAGGACGCCAGCAGGATAGCTGGCGAAACTGTTGTACATTTAAACGACATACGCGGACGCAGCCCGAAAAATGTGGAAATCACATTCTTTACTTAATTTTCTCCAAAAGCCTTCCCTTTCTTGTTGGAAATCATTACTAAAAGGAAATCGGACACCGAGTGGCTATCTAAGGAAAAAAAGATGTTTCCGCCCGGGGTCGAACCGAGGACCTTGCGCGTGTGAAGCGCACGTGATAACCACTACACTACGGAAACCATGAGATACACTCGAGGCAATTTTCAGAAAAATCCAGAAAATGCCAACTATTATTTGCTGATTTTCCTTTGTCTACTAAGTTGTAATGGTTGCAATGGCCACATCACCCCCTTTCGTTGAGTGGTAATGGTAGTTAATTTGTATGCATGTGAATTAGAATGGAAAACAGTATGAAAGTTTTTACTCGGTGGAATTCGTGCTCGTTATTAGTTTTGAATTGGAACACTTGATCTAACCTGATTAGCACTCTAAATGTGAATTACAACCAGCGAGATTTCTGGGGGGGCGTATGGCAGGTGTATTCGGAAGTCCAACGAATAGAATTTCGGGAGAAGCTGACTCATTCATGATAGGAATGCCCATTGTCTTGCTCTTCTGCCTTATGAAATGTGAGGATATTTGCAAATCTGCAGTGATATAATTGAAAACTTTAAAGATTTTATGAATTTTTAATTTGATAAATACAAGTCCTTGAATCATGACGGAGGAAAAAAAATTTGAATATAATCGGGGATGATTTCTTTTCGGCGCATCCTCTTATGCTAGTAATTCTGCTACCGCCCACGGAGATGTCGAACTATAGTTAGGTACTTTGATTAGTGTGGCGGTGGTAATAACATAAGTTATTTTTCTGATCGCGAATTCTGCTCGGGAAAAAAATACCAGAAGACGGAAGGCGAGAAGATAGAGGATTTATTTTAATTTAATATAAACATCAGATTTATTTAAATATCAGAATAAATTGGAGCCGAAGTCTTTTTCAAATATCTCATTGGGCTTGCACAATCCGGTCAATCAATTTGGTATCCTGACCATTCCCTTTGTGCTACCAGCAAACTAACGCAATTGGGAAAAAAATTGTTTCCGCCCGGGATCGAACCGGGGACCTTGCGCGTGTGAGGCGCACGTGATGACCACTACACTACGGAAACCTTGCTCAATGTGTGAAATCGTTTTCAAGCCAATTTTTAATATTTTGATAAAAATATTTTTGGATGGTTCCCTTCGCATGAAGATTTGCAGTTTGACACCTACATAAGCCGAGACCAAGAGAAGCACACAATTTGTATGTTTATGCTATTTATTGTTATTAAAGCGCACCTAAACCTTACTGTTAGGTACGCTGTCGTGGTTTAATTCGAGGAAATTGTTTGCTTTCTCTCGCCATTTTTGCACAGTCACAATGCAAATATATTCATAAAATTATAACAATATCCAAAAATTGTGAGACATGAAAAATATGCGGGAAGTTGAGCCTACTTATATTCCATACCAAAGGTAAGATTTAAACATTTTCGTCTACAGTTTCCGAATATCAAATAGATCGAGGAACCACTGGTCTATGTGCCTTGATGTGTCCCCCGACAAGGGGATCCCCTAAATGGCATCCGTTTATGTTCAAAATAAACTTTTCATTTGATCTTGAGAGAAAAAGTCAAGCTTCCTTTCATTGTGTGATAATGCACTTTGTCTAATCTGAATAACATTCAACAATTTTGATTTTAAAACTGTTAATTTTCTTGATCCTGCTATTATTTTGCTGTTTGTTTTTTGCAATCATGTTGGGCGTTACATTGGTTGTAGGAAAAATTAAAGCCATATTAGGACATCATTTATGAAGGGATCTCAAGGATTAGGACTACCAAGTGCGATCAGAGAGAGAGAATGTTACCGTTCCTTTTCGAGGCAAACAATGTTTGAAAAGTAGGTGCAATGCCACCAGACTTTAATTTTGGAATCGGTGGATACCTGAAATATTCTTAAAAATAATGGCTTCTAACATTATTGTTAGGATTCTTAAATTTGATTTTGCCTTGATCTCTTTAACAAAAGCTGTAACATTCTTCCGAGTAACAAATTTAAGGATGTATATTTGAAGTTCCCTCATTGTATTTTATTTGATTCCAAAATCAAATCTTTCGTCGATGAATCCGGAATACTTATTTTAACATCAAGCTGGTCAATCTAAGACAATTATAACCTCTGGTTCAATTTTGTTCTGCTTTTACCCTGAATCCCTCAAACAAAGAAATGTTTGCTGTGGAGTGATCAGCACATTTTTCTAATACGTTTTACCCAAGCGATAAAAGTGACTCCTGAGCATTTAAAATTTTTCCAATTATCCAAATCGTTTCCTAGTTTCATTCAGAAAATTGATATTATGCTAGACATTTATTGTGCTCCAAAATTTGATGTTCTTAATTGGATATTGTTAGATGTTTCCCAGATAAGATGTAAATATCTAATTCCCACTCTTTGCAACAATCTCAATAATTTCTAATGCATGCGGAAGTATTACCCGTCTCCCGAGCGAGATTATTCTTTCTATATTTCCACCTTAGTAGTTTTTTTTCATATAAACATTATCAATTACATATCCACTATAGATAAGTATGCCATGCTTCGACTCCAATCGCCATCGTTCACTGTGACTTCTGTTTCACTAATTAAAAAATCAATGACTTGTGTGCTTTGCACCCGGGAAACAAATAGATTCGGTTAATTTTTACTATGGAGTAACAACGTAATTACGACGGTAGCATTGTACGTACGTAGGGCATCGATTTACAAATTGATCTAGGTAACGAATAAATGAAAATTTTAGATCGAGTAATTGTTTCTCCCTTTTCATATTGAAAGTGGTTAACATACCTTTTGGGTGTTATTTTTCTCCCAAAAGAGCTGAAGGCCGGTAGATGTCTGAAAAAATCCCATTGAGATATGAAAATACAATTTTGACTTTCATATTGCAACAAAAAACTTCATCATCCTAGATTTTCTCAGTATTGCTCTGCGTGATGCACGACATAATTTTCAATTATTACACCATGGACGCAATTAAGTAGCAATGGTGAAGCCGTCAATAACTATTTTTTTCCCTTGACGATTCACATGCATGAGATCTGAGATAATTTAAAGCAGCATTCAATTCGATTCAATTTCAAAAGGAAGATTACGATAGAAATATGAATGTCAAATGAAGGACAACAGACTGAAAAACCATAATGTGAGTCTAAGAGTTAATTGCATGAGGAGCAACGAAAGGTTTCAGTCAATATACCTTTCAACTTCAAAACTAATCAGCCTCTCCCTCTATGAAAATAGTCTATTTGATAAAAATCCTCAAGATTTTATTAAATGCTTTCCTTGGAGTTTGTTGGAGCATTGGTTCATGCTGCCGTTAATAGCCTTCGTGATGATTCTTTTTAAATTACAACAAACAACTACAAACTCTGAAGTGGTAAGTGGTATTAACTGTAAATCAATGCGGGCATGATTATTTCTGACCACGCCCAACTCTATAACATTGGGTTATCACGGCGAGGAATCTTCCCCTCAGTTCAATCACAACGTCACTGAATATTCGATCACTGATTTGTTTGTAGCTTTCGTCATATTTCGGTTATTATTTCTTAGATTAGTCATCCAAGTCTCGACGAACAACTCAAGCCAAAGAACGCAGATGACCAATTAATTGCATCCCCTATACACTTGATATACTGATTGTAATGAGTCACGTGAGCTTTGTCTCAAGCGTTAAGGATCCGGAAGTATGCCTACGGCGAAAAGTCGACAAAAAATATTATACCCACCCATTTGGAAAGGAATAAAGATCGACGAGAGGAGAAATTTCTCGCCCGCATCGGCAACGCCTTTCCGCTCAAATGACCTACAATTTTTGCTCCGATATGAAGCACGGTTGACGGAAAAAATGTTTATGTCCACGCGGAAGTGATCTTCAATGCTAAAAAAGAACACCCATTGTTTCCCGGAGGCATTTCGCAGTTTTGCCTTCGCTCGTGAAAACTGAGCGAGAGTACACTTCGGCGATGCTCAGATCGAGTGATTCCGGGATATTAGAATATTTAGCGTAAGAATGTAATGGATTTCAGCGTTTAATTGTCCATTTCCACGTCTTCCCTTGCGCCCGAGAGGCATGCCGTTCCCCTTGGCGGCCTTGGGATCGCCGGGAAATAAACACCGCGGCACTCCTTTAGCTTACCAGTGACCTCGATCGCTACGTTCCAACGAGCTACTAATAGTTACGGCTTATTGGACGCTCAGCTCCCGGCGGTGTCTCGTTTCCACGGAGCAAGCGTAGTACGATTTGGAGGATATTACCCTTAATCTCGTTCATCGTCGTGCTCTTCAAGCAGCAGTTAGTCCGGGTAAATTTGGTGTCGATATGTATTAGGCTCAATGATTTCTACGATTACGGAAAATTATCTTACTAGTCTAATATTAATCGTTTAATTTATGGGATAGTGACGGCCGTGAAACGGTTAAAATTGCGTAATTTAGTGTAAAAAGAAGAAATTCTTATCTTTGAACCCTTAATTCCATCGTTCCTCGTAGCTGTATTTATAATGTGGGGATCGGGATGGTACGGTGGCTAACGTACAGACTTCCCACCGCGAGGGCCCGGGTTTGAATCCCGTAGGCGGCAAATTTTTTCATTGGTATCCCGATCCCTACTTGAGGTGCGTTATGGAGAGCACTTTGAGTGTGTACGACGTCTGTCGGATGGGACGTTAAACTGCGGACCCCTTGGCGCCTTTCGAAAAGAGTAGGCTAATGCCGACGCCGGGACGGATTCACTATCGCGAATCGCATTCACACACACACTCAGGATTTGAAAGGATATCTCCTATGCCAGGGATCCGTTGTACTCACACTGGAATAAAAACAATAAAAATAAAAAGAACAGACCCAAGTTCCCGCTCGCAATCACTGAATCACTCGAGTGTGTTAGACCTTCGTGAATCGCACTGACTCACTCGTTCACTTACTAGTAACTTTGTTTTACCTCCCCCTCTTTACGAGCCAACAGTCGATCAAGTTCACGGTCTCGGCTATCTCGTTGTCATTGCTTCACGACAATAGGTACGTTAATTTTATAATTTTATTGAAAAATGATATTACCATAACTCACCCAGCAGAAGCCACTTTGGCTTTTTTTGTGTTGGTGATGGTGGAGAATTCCAAACGAAATTTTGCTGCTAGCTCTTAGTGTCTACATCTTGTGGCCAAGTTTCATCTACAATAATAACCATCAAAAGAAAATCATCATCTACCAGTACAATTAACTTCAGTTGTAGACAAACCGATTGATGAATGTACAATCATTCGAGTATGACCAGTCTGTAAACCCACAGCGCACAATTACGTCTCTTGTACAATTTTTCTGATGCAACTTGTGGGGGATACCCAATGTAATTTTCAATATTTCTGATAGTGCTTTTAACGCTATTCCATGATCTCCTCTCACAATAGCAGTAGGGGTGTTAATTTTTACTGTCGTAATGGCAGTGTCTGGAACACCAGGTCTACCTCCCTTTGAAATTGATTGTCACCCGTCTTTATACATTTTAAACTATTTCTTATATGTGAAATTGGGTAGAAAAAATCTCTCCTCAGATCTCCTGTGTACAGGCCTCCTGAATTAACGAGGCCTCATGAGAATGAAGTTTTTTCAACCAAATTTGAATGGAGCGTATTATTTGCTGAGTTTTAACCCCATAGTTGCCGCAGGCTAACTAAACATGTTGCAACTATTGCAGCTGATTAAATACTAGTTTTAAATCAATGAAACTTGAACCAAATACCCATAATACATAAAGCGAAAGCTAAACTATATATTATTAAGTCAAATTTTTGGACGTGAAATCATGCGAATAAAAAATGTATTATCTCTCTTTTTATTGAAGAGCCATTGTCATAAACGGGCGCAGATGATAATGTCGGCTCCTACACATAACAAACGACGAAGGCTTAATAGTTTCATGCAACTAATCTTTACTTTTCCGCGATAAGGCATACTTACAATGCAAAAAGCTCTTCAGGCAAAAGATCTGAGCAGCAATGTAAATGCAGACATATCATATTTTCGTCATAGCAATAGATAGCTTGGTATGTAAAGGTGTACAGAAATTTTACCATTATGAAAATCTGCCTTTAATATTCAGAAATAAGTATTTGCAGGAATGGGTCACTGCTTGTTAATATTGTATTAATTATTGATCCGGACTCATTTTGAGTCGATCGCCATTGGGTAATATAAACAAAGGTGTGATGTTCTTGAAAAGAATAATTTTTTTCTCTCACTGTTCGCTTTTGGTAGTTGCTGGTAAATAAAAGTCAATCGTGTGAGAGGTATTATTTCATTACAGAGAGAATATAATCTGACAAAAAGCTAAGTGGGTAGTAATTAAAGGATAGAAAGCTACTTTTGAGACCCTTGGGGCAAAGCTTTCCCGTCTCCTCCCGTTTTGATAGGACTGATATAATGGAAGTATTTGTGATTAGATTTCTCGAAGTAAATCTTAACCATACTATTTTCCGACTGAATTCAGCAAAAAACATATGGCCAAATGGACTTACAGTACTTAGGCTCTGAGAATAGCTAGATCGTCATCATGAAATAAATAAAGATCTTTCGTATATTTTTTTGTATTCCGTGATCAATAAATATATGCTTTACAAAATATTTCAGGTCCACCTGGAGATGATAATAATTCATTTGAATCCAGACTGAGTTTTGTACCGCTCTCAGGTTTTGTAATTGTTAAAAATGTTTATTGTTCGACATTAATTGAAGCTAACAGAGAGGTTTTTTAATCCGTTTGAAGGATATATTATGCGATTCTGTGTTTTTTTATGTCTTTGGAGAATGGCAATGATCTTTCATTTTTTTAATTTTTCTATAAGCATTAGAATGCACAAGGTTTTTTAGTGGAGAGTTGAAAAGAAAATTGCTTCGGGTAGGTAAAAACCTTGACGCTTTTCGATTAGCCATGAAAAGCAATTTAATGTTGGCTGGAAAGGACAATGTGCAGGGTATCCCTTTCTCTGTTGTTTACGAGATTAAATTGGAAGTAACTTTTTCCTTGAGTAAGTGTCCCCCATGCCAAATCCCATGTTGATAAATTTGGATGTGATTGTTATATTGTCTCTGCAATGTAAGTTGCACCTTTGAAAAAAATTGTTTTCCAAAAGAAATACTCATATACATGAATTAATAGACTGGTAACTTTATTATTGCACGTAATTAATACGATGAATAGTATGGTTGCACAAAAGTAATCACGCGTTATTAATTGTTTTAAATATTTTTGACGAAAAATGCATATCCCTTTACGAATGGTGGAATATAAAGATGGGCGCTCATTTCTTGAGGTAGTAATTCATTACTTAAAGTAGATCCAATTGTGTTAAATGAAGCATTAATGATAGAATCTGGAAAGGGTATTATCATATACGTACTAAATGTTTAGTTGAAATACGATCGTATATGCTCTTGAATTCCTAGTCATAATTAAATGATAGCCATCAACAATCATTTATCAAGTAAAACATTGCTCTTGCATATTTTGCCTTCCACCTCCAGGGCAAAAGAGAGAGTTTCTAAAACTCCGGGTAAATTTCCCGTTCATGAAGTTTATGTGTCATGATCGCTTTTAGCCACTTCTTTCACTTCCATTATAAGGAAATGGGTGCAAGTACGTTTTTCTGAGCATAATACCTAAATTAGATTCCATTGAATCCATGATGCTGAGTAATGAATGTAGACTTTTCGACAAAGGCGATGATTCATTTCAGGGTATTCATTTTGCGTTAGTGTCCTACGTGCTGCTTCAATATCAGTGAGACAAGTGTCAGCGACAAGATTTTCTCGCTGACTGGCGACCTTAAAAATGTGCCACTGAATGCACAATACGAGTGATAAAGTTGTCTCTTGGCAAATACCTTGAAGATTACCAGCTCACTGTCTCCTCTTCCAACCTCTAAAAGAATAGTGGTGACGTTATCCTCGAATTACTCACCTCTGAGTTGCTAAACACAATAGTATTCTCTGCTCATCAGAAGCCACGCAACCTCGTGTTTAATGGCTCGCCGTTGCATAATTGATTAACCCTGCTGTCGAATGTGACGGACACTGAAGGTATAATTCATGATCCCTGGCTGGATAGTAAATTTGTAATTATTGATTTAAAAGCTTTTCCGCATTCAATTGAATGCAAAAAAAATGTTGACTCACAATTATAAAAAAACTTGTGACCATTTTATTACTATGAACTAATTATTTATTTGACATTTCAATCGTATTTAATGGTATTATTTTTCAAATTATCAGAGAAATGGAAGTATTTAAAAGTATTTGTGTATTTTACCTAAACGATTTCATTCAAAGGAATGTGAATATTATTATTTCTCGTAATAAATTCGATTTATTAATTATACCGATTTGAAAAAAATTAAGGTTTTGATTATATATATATTAACCATAAACACAGTAATCAACCCGAAGGTCGGTTTGGTAGGTGATGGTAGAGTTCACCCAATACTAAGCCCGACGGCGTGTGAAATTCACATATCAGGGTAGGGGGGCCAGTTCCTTTCCCTGTGCCGGTTATGGTTTCCCAGAAAGATCTGGTACCCGAAAAATCACATAGCTTGGGTGGAGCTGCAGGTACCCAGAGACTTGCCCGGGAATCGAACCCGGGACCCTCCGGTCAGTCCAACGCTCTACCCTCTAGACTACCGCGACCCATATATATATATATATATATATATATATATTCGTTCGTCCTTTATGTGTTCCTATCCCTTTTCCTTATATCTGTTTCTGTATATATGAGTATTTATTCGCCGTTTGGCGGGATTTCGTGTTTGAATGTGTATATATATATATATATATATATATATATATATATATATATATATATATATATATATTTATTTATTTATATATATATGTTTATATTATATTTATATATTATATAAATGTGTATATATATATATATATGTATATGCTTTTGGCTGGGATATATATATATCCCAGCCAAAATCACAGGAAAACATTTATGAATAGATATAAATGCTTAAATACGTAGTAGGTGTATCATTCCTTTGTTTGCATCATGATCGCGAGTAATACTCTACCACGTCTGTCCAAATGCTACCCTCTACCATTGTATTCGATAATCCATGGGCACTCAATATTCCCTGCATTCACGTTTCTTGCCTAATTTTAATATCTCCCAATGTTTCTATATCCCCACCATGGTTAGAACTTCTTCGTTTCTTTTTCATTCTGCCCATTTCACTTTCTCTATTCCCCTCCACAATCACATCTCAAAAGCCTCCAGGCGACGTTTATCCTCTTACCTCAACGACCAAGTTTCCGAACCGTCCAATACTACGCCATATACTAGAGTTTTCACTAGTTCTTCAATGAAATTTTTAATCGTGATCCATGTCAAAAAAAAGAGCGAGTTGACGGCAGAATGAGCAATAAAAAAGGGATTCATAGGATTGAAAAATGAGCTAAATCTTTAATTCTACAATTGAATCATCTTCACACCACTAAAAGGGTATGTGGCAGGGGGGCAGGTTTTAATTCCTTGCTATCGTAACGCAAACGCCAACAGAAACGAGCGAGCGTCGCTGTCTCGGATCCCATTTCCAGGCCTGCGAAAATTTTCAGAAACAGAGAAAAGCACTTGAAATTTTCCACTTTTTACTTTATAAAAAGTGGAAAATTGCAAGTGTTTTTCTCTGTTTCTGTTATTATGGAACGATTCCACCACATCACACCTAAATCTCTATTGATATACTATATTTCACGTGGTTACGTAAATGCTCTCTCGACTTGAATCCACGAAGAACGACACGGTAAAACCGTGTTTTGGCCTGAATAGGCAATAGGGTGGAGAGGTATATAACGAGTCTGACCGGGACCAGTTGTCTGACTTTCGTGCCTCATATCTCCCGCTGCATTTTTGTTTGCCCATTCTTCGAATGGGGCTCGTTCAAATATACAGACGCTCAAAAATCCAAACCTTCCCTCGGTTGCAGTAGGAACATAAGTCTCTGAGCTCTGCTGGCTAAGCAAAAGATAAGCTGACGAAGAATCGCAGCACTCCCTTGCCGTATTCTAACGCCACGTATCTTGGCCGAAGTAAACAAAGCTTAGATTGAACTAGTTCAGTATCAGTCGTTTGTGACTCATATAAAGCAACACGATATTTTTTTAGCATTCTTAAACTTATCTCTTAATGAATTTGCCGCATGATTAATAGAATTCAGCTGTAACATATTTAGAAATATCATAACTCGTATTACTGTTTGGTAGTATACGGTTTAAAATACATGAATGTGTTGGATTGACACTAGCTTGACGCCTCTACATTTCTTAGTTTCCTCTAATAAGACACAACCTGACTACTACCCCACACTAGAATAAATTGCTCTTCAATTCTTCATACTTTCTACCTCATTTCATCCGTCTACCCTTTTCCTACTCCTACCTTGCTTGTCTAATATCCTCCCCTCTATCACAGTATACTATACAATATTCCTTCGCCAATCAGAATGCTCTGCATTCACCTTTACTGTCTCCTTTGGATTTCGCCCAACAATCCCCTCTCCTTCTTTACCATTCCTATTACGTCTTCGTTTGGTTTCCTTTTCGTTAGTTTTATCTTTTTATCCTTCCCCACGCCCACATCTTAGAAGCCTTCAAACTACGCCCATCATCTGCCTTTGATGACCAAGTTGCCATGTCGTACAAAATCATTCCATTTCAAAGTTTTCACTGCTCTTTTCTCAGTACATCTTACTCAGCGTTCCTGTCTTCAATCCCCTCCTCCTTTAGAAATCATCTTTGCCTTACATAATTCTTATTTCGACGTCCTGCTACTTTGACCATCTTGGTCACAAAAGACATGCTACGTTTTGCCCGTTCAAAATTGTTCCTCTCGCTCTAGTTTCAACCCTCCAATTTTGACGTAGCCTCCTCCTCGAAAACCTCAAAACCTTCGTGTTGGTTACAGTGATCTTCATCCCATATCTATTTCACTGATTTTGAAATGCAATCAGCAATGAATTTCACACGCCGTATAGGGCTTCGTACTGGGTGAACCCTACCAAACCGACCTTCGGGTTGATTACTGTGTTGATGTTTATATATGTATATATATATATGTATGTATGTATATATATATATATATATATATATATATATATATATATATATATATATATGTATATATGTATGTATATATACATATATATAAAAAAACCATAAACACAGTAATCAACCCGAAGGTCGGTTTAGTAGGTGATGGTAGAGATCACCCAGTACTAAGGCCTATACGGCGTGTGAAAGTTCACACATCAGGGTAGGGGGCCAGTTCCTTTCCCTGGGCCGGTTATGGCCTCCCAGGAAGACCTGGTACCCGAAAAATCACTTTAGCTTGGGTGGAGCTGCAGGTGCCCAGAATGCCTTGCCCGGGACCCTCCGGTCAGCAGTCCAACGCTCTACCCACTGGACTACCGCGGCCCACTATACATACATATATATATAATTATATATATATTTATACATATATATATACACATATATATACAATTATTATATTAATTAATATTATAACAAATGTTTAAGATTTGAAATATATCCTAGAAGATAAAAACGACGTACTATGCATATATATATATATATATATATATATATATATATATATTTTTTTTTTTAAGGTAATCTACCGGTTAAGGTAGTTTTTTCGATGGACATAACTACCAAACAAATATTTTATTACTCCTAACAAAACACAAAATCCATCATCCTACTCTATATCAGGCCCCTCTTCATCTCTGAGTACTTTCTTCCTCCCTTCATCCCGTCCAACATCCCTATCCTGTTCCTGCCCTTTCCTAGTTTGCCTAATATTCTCCCCTCCATTACAGTCTTCAACATCCCACTGCCAGGCAAAACCCCCTTCATCCCATTTTCTTGCCTCCATAGGATTGCTCCCAACAAACCCCTTTCTTTGCCCACCATACCATGTACTCCCTCCTTTGTTTCCTTCTCGGTCCATTTCACCTTCTCCATTCTTCTCCACACCCACATTTCGGAAGCCACAAATCTACGTCTATCCTCCTGCTTCAATGACCACGTTTCCGCGCCGTACATAGCTACGCTCCATATCAAAGTTTTTACGAGTCTTTTCTTAACATCCTTACTCAAAGTCCCCGTCATCAACTCCCTCCTCCTTGTGAAAGCCTCTTTGCCTAGCGCAATTCTTCTCCTTACGTCCCTACTACTTTGACCGTGTTGGTCCAAAACACTACCGAGATACGTAAACTGTTCTACCTGCTCTAGTTTTTGCCCTCCTATTTTAATGTTAAGCTTGCCCTTTTTCTTTCTAGAAAGTCGCATAACCTTTGTTTTCTTAATATTGATTCTCATCCCATACCTGTCGCACTGAATTTCCAATTCACTCAGCAATGCTTGCAGCCCCTTGGCTGACTGACAAACTAAAGCTTGGTCATCAGCAAACCTAACTGATTTTACGAATCCCCCGCCCACTTTCATTCCTACCTCGAGTTCTTCCCATGCCTCTTTGATCATTTCCTCTGCATACAGGTTGAACAGCAACGGTGATAATGGGCAACCCTGCCTTACACCCCTTCCTAACACTGCCCATCCTGACTCCCCGTTTCCCACCCGCACCTGAGCAGTCTGAGACATGTACAGGTTGCGGATTAGCCTCCTTTCCCTCCAATCTATTCCTATTTTCTGCAATATACTCATTAGTTTTTCCCAATTCACTCTATCAAACGCTTTTTCGAAATCTACGAAACAGGCAAATACCTCCTGGTTGTGTTCTATATTCCTCTCGATTAATAATCTCATTACTGCAATGGCATCACGCGTACCTCTCCCCTTCCTAAACCCAAACTGATCATACCCTAAGTAATCATTTGCCCTACTCTCTATCCTTTTGTTTATGATCCTGAGAACAACTTTAGCTGCGTGGGATATCAAACTAATTGTCCTATAGTCCTCACATGACGTGGCCTTTACCTTTTTCGGAATCGGAACTAAAACTGCTCTCACAAAGTCTTCCGGCCAGATTCCCTCCTCATAAATGCTACGGATCAGCCCATATAGCCTCTTCCTCCCACATTTTCCTAAGCATTTTAAAAGTTCCACGGGAATGTTATCTACCCCCACGGCCTTATTTAGTTTCATCTCCCTTAATGCCCTTTCTATCTCATTGTCTAGTATGCCTGGACCTAAGCTGTCTTCCTCTACGTCATTTTCTTTTTCAATGTCTAACTTTGTTGGTCTGAGTTCTTTACTATACAGTTCTTCTATATACTCCTTCCATCTCTCTTTGATCTTTCCTGCGTCAACTATTACCTTACCCGCCTTATCTCTAACTGTTAGCATAGCTCTTCCTTTCTTACTTCCCGATAACGATTTAACTTTGCTGTACAGCGCACCGATTTCACCCTTCCTCTGCAGACTTTCCATATCCTCGCACTGCGTCTTCCACCATGCTTCTTTTGCTTTATTTGTTGCCCGCCTCAATTTATTGCTCAATTCTTTGTACTTCATTTTGCCTAATTCTGTATTTATATTCTTCCATTTTCGCCGCTCATCCATCTTTGTAATCATATATATATATATATATATATATATATATATATATATATATATATATATATATATATATATATCATATATGTATCATAATATATATCATATATGCATCATAATATATATATATATATATATATACATACATAGTACGTCGTTTTTATCTTCTAGGATATATTTCAAATCTTAAACATTTGTTATTATTGCAAACATTGTCTTTATTTTTCTTTTGTCTTCCCCTCCAAAATTCTCTCGTGTATTCGTATATCATGTAGTTTTGCGACCTGGGGGCATATGTAGCGTCTCAAGAGAAGTCGAGGTAGGCATAGACCGAATCAGTGATATGCGTGTATTATATGTATTGATAACTGTATTGTCTCAGGGTGTGAAAAAAAGGCTCAAAAGCGTTTATAATGATGAGTGAAAAACTTATTTCTTAGTCTCAGTAAAACGAATTTAAAAAAATGAAATTACACAAAGAGGTAAAACAGGTAACATTTCAAGAGCCTAAATTTGAAGCCCCACCTGAATACGAGATCTGGGCCGAAAGGATGGAAAACTGTTGAAAATAATTTTAGTGAACTGAATTTGAGGTTGCCGTTAAATTTAAGACCCTTCACTTATGGTTTTACAATGGAAAATTCGCAAAAGCGGTCGTATGGAGACGTCGGTAAATGCGATTCGAGGTCCAACGTGTTTGCCAAAGGAGACCTGGACCGAATATTCTTCTCCGCCCTACCGCAAGTTAAGCGGTGCGAAACTGCTCCCCCATTGCCCCACGTGGGCCCCCAAGTGCTTCTTGCCCCGCGCGAAACGACTGTAAACGGCCGGGTCACGTAAATCTCATTCACCACCGCCGACCTTTACTGGAGACAAAGGCGCTCTGCGGGAGAGGACGTGAATGTTACGCCCACGCAAGCAGAGAGCGCGGCCGTGCCCCGTGAACTGGACTGAAAAAATTCGATCTTTCAACGGCCCTGGTTCGAATCCCTTCGCCTCCCGTCCCTCCTGCTCTCGCGTCGCCGCGCTCACCCAGACTGCGCGACACCGCCTTCCCCTCCCACCTCACGGTACCGTCGTAAACTTGACTCGTGAAATGTTTCTCTCCTCCTCCTTCACGGCGAACTATTTCATCTTCTCCGCTTATTCTCGCTCCAAAACCGTCTGCCCTTTCCTGCCGCACCCCTGCCGTAATTTCGCGATTCATTCTTTTTATCCATTCTTCCCTTCTCACCATTCGGTGAAGACAGCGCCTACGCGAAAAATGTTCATGGTTAGGAAGAAAACGAGAACTCACTTTCATGGAAATTAATAGGACGGTACTTAGTGGTAGGTCGACTGCTGAACCGAGGTCTGGGTTCAAATATCGGTGGCTCCGAGTACCTTCAATTTTGAAACTGTATGGTACTCGTACGGTCTACTTTGACGTGGAGGAGCGAAAACATTTTCCTGAACACATTGTTCAGCATTGGATGGAAACATGGCTAAATCAGTAACGCATAATAGTTTTTAGAAAGCAATATTTACGGTTTTGGGCGTTAGATAATTTTTAACACACCGAATAATAGAAGTATTATACCATGGCAAGGTCTCCGAAGTGGTGTAATGGCCCATGTTTGATCCACTACTGCTTCAATAGACCAACCATTTCTCCAAAAACTTACGTGATTTGATGATAAGTTTCATCACGGTGCTAACAAACCGGAGGTGGGGAATATCGAAGAAAAACAATTGACTTTACTGAAGACGCTAATCGCGAGAGCTTTAATCAACTGTTTCGTCAACCACCTAAATCATATCCACGGATCGGACCAAGAAATTAAAATGAGCATGTAAATGACAAGACGAATACTCCTAAATCCAGCCCCAATTATGAGCACTTTCCTCTTCCTTTTTAATTTGGTGCTTGCATTGATACTCTTACCTCCTGCCATGAATCGCTAGATGGCCTTAACATATGGTATGCAATTAGGTTACAATGCGAGGGACTCTTTTCGGATTCTTGCTGTGGTCCGGTAAATCGTCAGTTGAGACCACCCACAAAATGGGAGACGCTTACCTCCGATCAGAGATAGTCGCTCTTCCCTCACACTGCTGCTGTAGAAAACATAGTTTTATCTGTCATTCTTACTACGAACATATCGTTTTTTCTTCAGTTAATGAACAAAATAACGGTATGCTACTATTATGTCCTTGCCACGCGCCATTGCAGCGGAAGCTCAGGTTACTGTTCCTATGTTTTACACTTTGATTATTAATCGCATAAGGGTCTAGTCGTAAGCGAAACTCTTCTCCTGGCATAAAATGGTGGCTCACGCTGGAATATAAATTGTTGCATACATATTATTATTATTATATTAGTATGATATCGATTGACTGAAATCGAACGCTGTCATTAAGGTTTTCGTGAAGCAATTATAAATGATTTTTGGAAAAATGATTAACTTGGCGAAAATTAATGAATAATTAAAAGAAAACCCAAAAGATACGACAGCACGTTTGAATGAAAATACTTTGTAACTTCCACACAATTTTTATTCGTACTACCGGTTTCAACGCATCGGCGTCATCATCAGGTACCATGATGATGCCGTACCGTTGATGATGCCGTTCCATGGTATCATGATGATGCCGTACCATGATGATGGTACCATAGTACCTGATGATGACGCCGATGCGTTGGAACCGGTAGTACGAATAAAAATTGTGTGGAAGTTACAAAGTATTTTCATTCAAACGAACATGAACCTCCACAAAGTTGAGCCCGAGACCATAGAATTCATACGACAGCACGTTTCGCGGAAATGAAGGTCTTGTGTTTGTATTCGCGTATTAGGTTATGAAGGCGAAAATGGAGTCATATGCGAATATTCGTTCGGAAAAGAGGCAACAACATTTGTTCCATTTCTCGGACGTAATGAAAAGTTGAAAACTTTGTCTTCATATGCATCTAAAATATTCAGAAACCGAGGCAGTTGAACTTAATCAGGAGAAATTATACTTAAGACAGTCCACGTACCAAGATGCCTGAAACATAAAATTTACTTCCATTTTTTCCAACTTGTTATACACTATTTCATTGGCAATCATCTCATTGGTCTTCATTCAAATGCCTTCCACCATTTAATTAGTCCATCTCATTAAAAAATCACCATCAACGGGACATGAATACCTAGATTTTTTTGGAGCAACAGTTCATGATGCCTGCTCATTTACAAAAACACTCGTGCACACTCGCCCATTATTGTGTGATGCAAATAGACATATGCTTATGTGTATTCACTCGTCCTAAAGACAACCTAACTTCACACTTCAATAAACCCTTCTTCACTTCCACATACTTCCATCCTACCTTCATTCCTTCCAACAGGCTTATCCTTTTATTTCCCCTTCCTTCGTTCTCTCCTCTATCCAAGTCTTCAACATCCCGTCGCCAACCAAAACGCTCTGTCTTCATCTTCCTTTGGAATTTCTCCCACCATGCCTAATCCTTTCTCGTTTGTTTTCCTTTTTGTGCATTTCACCTTTTTCCATTCTCCTACTCATTTTAAGCCTATATTATTAGCCTTTGGGTGATGTGTGTATAGTGTTTATGAATATAATGTCCTAGGGTTACCCCATGGTAGGTGCATATTATCTAATTACTACTGATGCCCTGTATGGACCGGGGAGTGATACCCCTCTTCGGCCCCGGATTTCGTGTAAACGGGAGGCCGGGAGCTAGCCACTCCCGGTCAATCGGCTTCCGTCGCGTTTTCGCTCCGGTGGCGAGTGCCAAGGTTGTGGGGGTCTGCGTAGGGAGGTCGGAGATGTAAGGGTTTTGGTGGGCCCTTGTATCGAAGATCCACCCCGAAACAGACAACCACTCCTGAAGCGCTATATCCCTCGCGTTAGCCCTGGCGACCGCTCCGGTTTGGCGGAGCGGCGTCCCGAATGTGTGGCTCCGTGGTGGGTGGGGAGGCCGAGGGACGAATTATTAATTATTATGGAGGAAAAACCCTTTCCACCAACAAAAAGATCCCGTCCGGACTCGGGCGGGGGAGATCAATGCATAGGTGCTTGCAAGCGGTACCTCATAATGTCATGTGCTAAGGAAGGTGAGACCTTGAAAAAGGTCTCTCCTTTCCTTATACGGAGAGTTTTGTCGCAGATAGTACCTGGGGACCCAAAGAGCGTCAAGAAACTAAGGGACGGTACTCTGCTTATAGAGACAAATAATGAAAAACAAAGCGAAAAATTATTGGCAATGGGAATGCTCCATGATATTCCGGTAAAAGTGGAGGTGCACCGCACTCTCAACACTTGTCGGGGAGTCATCAGCCATTACGACCTCCTCTATGTCGACGTCGACGAAATCAAGAGAGAAATGTTCTCTCAGGGAGTGACGGATTGTCGTCGACTAACGACAAGGCGCAACGGCGAGAACATTAACACCACGTCCGTGATTTTGACGTTCGCACGTGATAGGCTGCCCGACAAGGTATTCATTGGATATGAATCGGTCCCAGTGAGGCCGTTCATTCCTAATCCCGTGCGTTGTTTTCAGTGCCAACGTTTCGGCCACGTCGCGTCGCGCTGCGAGGGCAAGGCAACCTGCCCGCGCTGTGGCAAGGACGCGCACGAGGATAGAGAGTGCTCCTCGGAAGCTCTTTGCGTCAATTGCGAGGGTACACATCCAGTGTACTCCCGTGATTGTCCAAAGATGAAAGAGGAAAGAAAGATCATGGAGATAAAGACGCTGGAAAAGATACCGTATTTGGAAGCGAGGAGAAAGTACAGGGCACTCGTCGCCCCGACGTTCTCCCGGTCCTTTGCTTCCGTCGCGTCTATCCCATTGCCAAAGTGCACCATCGCCACGCAAACTGACGCCCCTCAAGTCACCGCTTTGGACACGCGAAGCAAAAAACAGAAGAGCACCAAAGAGACAAAGAGTAAGGTGGACAATGCGCCACCTACTCCGGTGGGCCCTTCGAAGATGAGCCCACCACCAAAAACCACCAAGGGGAACACGACGATACGGCGTGAGAAGACACCTTCCCCTACACCTCCCGCAAAACCAGGGAGGCCGGAGGTTCTGGAGGACCAGAGTATCTCGGATACGGAGGTCCTGGCAACTGAGTGGAGGAGGAAACATCGCTTTAAGCGATGATTTCTTAAAAACCGGTCATCTCCCAAATTTTAAAACACATTTATTTATCTATTTATTTATTTTAATTATAATTAATTTTAATGGCCTTTTTACTGCAGTGGAACTGCAACGGTTTTTATCGGCACAAGGAGGAGCTGGCCGTTTTAATGGACGCTTTTGATCCCTCTTGCATCTGTCTGCAAGAGACGCATTTTAAAGCGACAGACAAGGGTGTTTTAAAGGGGTGCACTGTTTTTAGACTGGACGACACGAGTGGTCAACGCGCCCAAGGAGGAGTGGCAGTTGCCATTCGCGAGGCCCTTTACACCTCCCGAGTCCAACTGAACACCCCATTCCAGGCAGTGGCTGTCACAGTGCACACCCCAGAGACGATGACGTTATGCAACGTCTATCTGCCGGAGGGTGCACCGGTAACTCGTTTTAACTTGGAAGCCCTTGTCCGTCAGCTACCTCGGCCATTTATTTTGATGGGCGATTTTAATGCCCATGACCCACTATGGGGAGGCCCATCCACCCCAAGCAATAGGAGAGGGCGAATTTTATCGAATTTTATTGAGGATTTTAATTTGTTTTTATTAAATAGCGGGGAAAAAACTCGCTTCAACAGCTTCAATCGGGAATTTTCAGCAATAGATCTTGCCATATGCTCGAGAAGCCTAGCCCCGAAGCTGAAGATGAACGTCCACAACGATCTCTGTGGGAGTGACCACTTTCCTCTTCTACTCGAGAAAGTAGATCGTTCGCCAAACACCTTCAGACCTCCAGAAAACTGGCGTATCAGCCGTGCCGACTGGTCGCTTTTTAAGAATATTTTTCATTTTAAACACGACGCAAGTCTCGACGCGTTGCAAAATGTCGAGACACTGACTTCAACGCTCGTAGCCGCAGCTACCGAAAGTGTTCCTCGCACGTCCGGCACCCTTCATCGGGCACCCGTCCCTTGGTGGAATGAGGACTGCGACAGGGCGATCCGGACGAGGAAAAAAGCGTTGAATATTTTTAAGAAATACCCCACGGCAACAAACCTGGCAGCCTACCGCCACCTACGAGCGCGAGCCCGGAAGGCGGTGAAGCAGGCCAAGAGGGCATCCTGGATAGAGTATGTCGCTACCATTAACCAGAGAACCCCCCTTGCGCAGGTATGGGAGAAAGTCAAAAAAATCTCTGGGTCCAAGGGCTCCTTCGTCATCTCGCCACTGCTTGTTGCTGGACGGGTGGTGACTTCACCCCCAGAAATAAGCGACACTTTCGCCCAGCAGTTCGCGGCCAGCAGCAGTGATGAACTATATGACGCCAACTTCGCAAACTTCAAGAGGCAATGTGAGAGAGTCCCTCTCAATTTTGGCGAAGCTGGAAATCCTGCAGCATACAACGAGCCATTCTCGCCATGGGAACTAGAGTCCTCTATCATGGACTCCCATAACACCTCACCGGGAATGGATCAGATCCACAACGCCTTTCTTCGGAATATTCCGAAGTCAGCGTTGGGGGAGGTCCTCAATACCCTCAACCAATTGTGGATTGAGGGTAGTTTTCCGAATTCCTGGCGGGAGTCCCTGGTGATACCCGTTCCGAAACAGGGTAAGAACAAGAGCGACCCGAACAGCTATCGGCCCATCTCTCTCACCAGTTGCCTGTGCAAGGTGATGGAAAGAATGGTTAACCGACGTCTCGTCTGGTGCCTGGAGAGACAACACCTCCTCTCCGACGCTCAGTGCGGCTTCCGGCGTGAGAGGTCCACGACAGATCATCTGGTGCGCACTGACAATTTCATCCAGGAAGCCTTTCTGTTACGCCAACACGTCGTAGCAGTCTTCTTCGACCTCGAGAAGGCCTACGACAGTGTGTGGCGACGAAAGATTTTAAACACGTTGCACAAGTGGGGTTTTAAGGGCAATATGGCCATATTTATAAAAAAAATTTTAACAAACCGCCTTTTTAGAGTAAGGACGGGCAATCATTTATCCCGATCCTACACTCAGGAGAACGGCGTACCTCAGGGATCAGTCCTGAGCGTGACGTTGTTCGCCATCGCAATCAACGACGTAACGGAATGCATCAATGCCCCGGTGATGGCATCGCTATTTGTTGACGACCTGGCTATTTTCTGCCGCTCTACAAGACTGGCATACGCCTCCAGGCAAGCCCAGGTCACCTTGAACAAACTGGGAGAGTGGTCGCGAAGGAACGGGTTTCGCTTCTCCACGGAGAAAACGAAATGTGTTCATTTCCACCGTCTTCGCGGACAGCACACACCACCGACCTTATGCCTTCTGGGCAGAAATCTCCCATTTGTCGAGTCCATTCGCTTTCTCGGCATGATCCTGGACGAAAAACTAAATTGGCGGGAGCATATACGGGTATTACGGGAGAGGTGTCGCCAGACCCTAAATATCCTAAGGTTTTTGACCCACTCCAAATGGGGAGCAGATCGCTCTACCATGCTTTTATTATATCGAGGCTTGGTCCGTTCGAAGCTGGACTACGGGTCCATAATATACTCGTCAGGACGAGAGTCCTATTTGAAACCCCTGACGTGTGTCCACAATGCCGAGATACGTTTGGCCACTGGGGCATTTAGAACCAGCCCAGTCCCCAGCCTACTTGCTGACGCAGGTGAACCCTCGTTAGCAACCCGAAGGTTGATTTTGATGGGAAATTATGCCTGTAAAGTTTTATCCGTGACCAAGCACCCATGTTTTAACATTCTTTTTAAACCAAGATTTTTAGATATATTTAACAGGCGAAGAAGGGCAACTAGGCCCTTGGCCGTTCGTTTTACTGATTTTATCCAGGCACTCAATATTACCTTACCTCAAGTTCTCCCTGTCGGTTATGCTAAACATCCTCCTTGGCTAACACCAAAGCCGGATATGAAGTCGTTGCCTCATGCGCACTGCAAAGCGTTCACGACCGAGTCAGAATACCAAGGACTCTTTAACGCCTTCCTCGGATCGCACCCGGACTTCGTCCCGGTCTACACCGATGGGTCGAAGTCGGCGTCCGCATGTGCCTATGCAGTCGTCTCCCGCTACCATGGAGTCGTGAGGGAAAAATTGAACACGCTTTGCGGTATATTCACAGCCGAACTGTCAGCCATAAGAACCGCCCTAAAACAACTAAATGAAAATAACGGCTCTTTTCTCATCTGTTCGGACTCTTCTAGCGCCTTAAAATCCATTTCGGTGTTCTCATCAATGCACCCGATAGTCCAAGAGATCCATCATAGTCTCTTATCCCTTCAGAGAAAGGGGACCAGGGTATCCTTTATGTGGATTCCTGGTCATGTGGGAATACCTGGCAACGAAAAAGCCGACAAAGCAGCGAAGGAAGCCCTGGACCAAAATGAGTCCGATCATTGTTTGGTACCGGTGGAGGACATAAAGGCCGCCTTGCGGCATAATGTCCTAAACCAGTGGAAAGAAGCTTGGCGGTCCCTAATAAATAATAAACTTAGGGAGATAAAACCGGTTGTTTCGGCATGGCCCTCTTCCATCCGAAAGAATCGGAGGGAAGAGGTCACGATTACGCGTCTGAGGATAGGGCACTCTGCCCTCACACACTCGTACCTCTTCACAGAGGGAAAAGTGCAACCGCGCTGCAATGAGTGCGACCTGCCCCTTACAATGAAACATATTCTTACGCAGTGCCAAAAATATAAAAGGGCCAGAGAAAAGTTTCATGTAATGGGAGATCTGGATCAAATATTAGGAGACGACCCCAACTCTTTAAGCAAGGTTTTATTATTTTTAAAGGAAACTGGCCTAATGAGGAAACTTTAGCTGTGGTATTTTTATTCTTGCCGATGTCATTTGTTTTTACTATATATTTATTTATCTATTTATTTATTTATTTATTTATTAAACCCTAACTGTGGTTTTTAAAAGTTTCGACGTGGTGCAAAATGACCTCAGCCGTCGATGCACCCCATAAACAAAAATACTACTACTACTACTATTACACAGCCTTCACTACCCTTGGGTTGGACGATTGGCGCAAAGTTATAGTCCTAGTTTCACCATAACTCTCAAGCCCTGTCCGTCGATCATTTCCTGGCTTGCGTTTCAACAGCGAAAATTTACTGCAATCGGTTATGAAATAGGCAAGTTAATGACCATTAAATATTCATCAAGCCAAAACCCATTGAATTATATGATAAATATTCAATGAGAGATATCATGTTAATAAGGTAATATGTTAAAAGGCATTAATTAAGTAATAAAGGTAGCCAGAATAATGATATAAATAACCTCTATCTCAATGCAACAATTTCAGAGTGTAAAAATCATTCGCCTTGACTGGGACCCCAGTCAAGGTGAATGATTTTTACACTCTGAAATTGTTGCATTGAAATGCACATAGCGGATGACTCCGTTAAAAGTTACTGTTGCGGCATCTCCCGCAGTTTCTTTGAAATAACCTCTATCTCTTAATACGGGATAGTATGAAGTTAGCAGAGTTGTCATGGGTTCAATTAGGAGAAATTATAAAAAAAAACTTTGGTTTTATTTAGGAGAAACTGTAATCCAGTCAAATTCGTAAAGGTATGGGGTCTTATAATGTACTTTTTTTACAATGCCAAGGGTACATTTTTTGGATTCACACTCAGACCTTTGCATTGAGAGCACTCTGAAGTTTTCATTGTTTTCGAGGCTGCCATTGCACATTCTTTTGTATATTGGTGCCGAATTGCAGAGTTCGGTCAAATTTATTTCCAGCGCCGAACAGTGAACTCAAGGAAACTTGCTAAATGAAAGGAAATTTTTTACCCTGGATGCTGTTTATCCTGTATAGGTAAAAATTTCACTTTTTCATTTTATATTACGGCAATGGTTACCATAGTTAAATAATGATAACAAGTCAATGATATCAGTCATAATGATTAATTATGAATACTGCAAAAACGTAATCGAGGATCAAACGTAAGTTTAATGATTTTGCGCTGCAGTTAGCTTGCAGTTTTAGGTGAGGAACATAGGTTTGTAGCAATATCATGGTTTTCTGCAATCAGAAAGACCTCAAGAAGAACCTCGATGCAAGCTTTCTTAGCTCTCCGAAAGCCTAGATAGCGTACGGATTATGTTCATTGCATTGGCCATCACCGTCGTCGAACCTTCAGAACGGGTCGCGCGCGATTGCGTCGTTAACGCGAATGGACATGCGTAATTAAGCGTGCGATAGATTTCTCCTACCACAACGGGAACCTCTCTCTTCGCGCGAAGGAGGCTTCTACTAGCATAAGCGCGGAATTTTATTCCATACATTTAGGAAACTGGAGAAAGGTCACCCAGAACACAGAGGCGATGCCCAGCCACCACCTATTTCTTCTCGATTTTGCAACTCTCTCCTCGCTCTTTCCTATTAGGATCAAGCTGTCGTGCTCTTAACCGTCCTCTTCTCGGGTTTCGGAGCGACATGGGCAACATTGGAAGTGTTTTCGGTCTACAATGATGGCGGCAGAGTCAGGTTTTGAATTTGGATGGATTAACTTTCCCTCAATTTTGTGTCCCTTCGAAACTTGAAACTGCCACATTTTTCCAATGGAATCTTTTTAATCCGTTAGGTCTTCTTAGCGAATTTGAATAGGTACTTAAGCCCATGCACTGTAAACACTTACTCCGTTGTGTGAAAGGCATTGCTTGAATATCATCATTTATGTAATTGATGCGGCTTGCCCGGACATCGAGTTCTAGTAGTTTATCTACACAATTGAGTGCACAATACCATCGTTGCCTAGAAATGATTTATCATATATTAACGTGCTCCTCGGCAGTCGGTTAATGCTCAGCATATGGGTCAACGACAGATTTTTATCATTTTCCACCCCTCCTCATTATTCTTGAATGTTTTATCCCAACAGATATTACGGAAGATATCGCTGGGAAACAAGACCTGAACTACGCGGGTGGGTGGTCAAAGATTCCTCTCCACCGAACTCTTGGATGAGGATTTGACCTGGGGATATGCGTCGGGGTTTTCTGCTGTCGCGTTTTCAGTACACAGCCGGAAATGGTGACAAAATGGAACAGGATTGACTGCCAAGTGATGTAGGTAGGATTGAGGAGGATCTAGGCACGTACGTGGGGATAATCCGTAAAACTAGACGGCCACGAGCTGACGCTGTAACTTCCTTGCCGGAATAGTCCGCTACTGCGGAAAGGTGACATTTAATTTTATGGCATGGCGTGTAAAGGGAAAAAGTAGAAATGAAAACAAGGTCTCTGTATTCAAGCAAGCTTTCGTTCCACGGACGCCTACGTTGGCAAGTTTAACTTATTTTTATATTCGCGAAATGTGGGTGGGAAAAACGGCTGTCAGCTTACGAGAGCTTAATCCCTTGTTTTATCCGGATGGTCTATCCTAACGTTGCAGTGTTGTGTGTTTTTATTTGCAGGCGTCAAAACTGAAGTCGAGTGTCCTTTACCTTTCTAAAGTATTATATTCTAGCCTGAAGGCTGACTAAAAATAAGATATTTGGCGATGAAGATCTATCCCCGATGATCTGAAAGCTGTAAGTGTTCCAACAGATGTGATATTTGGGAAATCGAAAATGTTTAGATGCTCGAACAACATTTAATATTTCCTTCAATTTCTATTTTTCTGGTTGAAATGCTTGAATAAAATTATCTGACTTTTCCTGAGAATACTAAAGCTGCAAATAGTATGAAAATAGTTTGTTTATGTCTAGTGTTCCTCTGTTATGCTTTCAAGACATCTTGAATGAGATATACGCAAAATCTTGATTTATCAGTTCTCATTTTTTTAATTCATTTGTTTGAACTGAAATATGTTTCAATATAATTTACAAGCACCTCCATTAAAGTATATAACAATGGTTTTCGCTCATTTTACGTGAGATTACAGTATTTTACTATCCATGAATTAATGGTTGTTACATTCACACCATAGAATACTATCATGATTTATGACTTCCGTGTATACTTCATCCTAAATGTAAAAATAAACATCAGAAGGTGGCTTGTACGTATTATATCAGAGAAATTGACGTTCCAGATTCGGCCGAATGATCTAGTTATCGCTCGAAATACACACTTTGAATCCTTATTTTTATCCTTTCAAACGTGTGCGGGCATGTCTTCTTCCTATTTTAGTCACTCCCGCTGCGCCGTACTATCTTATTTCCGTCGGCTCACCAGTCATAAGTCTGGTACCTTCCACCCCAATGTAAGTACCTTCATAAACTAATCCCTTTTCCCCTTGTCCCTTTCCGGGAGAGTCGTATGCCTTCCTCCTTCCCTCTGTTGCCTCAACTTGCCTTCGTCCTCTAAATTTCAGTCGAGGGAAAAGAGGGCGCGTACGAACGTGGAGGTCACGCCCTTCCGACCCTGGCCTAGAATCAGGGTCTCTGGCCGTATCCAGATTAAATTCGGTGGCGTCGCACGAAAGACATTCGTCGTCACAGCTTGAGAAAACTTTTCAGGCGTAGATCAAAAATTGTACCAAACTCTCCATAGATAGTTCACTGTCGATGCCTTCAACTAACAATATGTTTCAGCAAGTGTTTACCCCGTTAGGCAAATATTGGAAAAATTCGACATTGGAAATTATTTATGCAAGGACTAACAATCCCATTTTTTGTTCATTCCTTAACTGAAGGTTTTATCCAACATTTTAGTCTTAAATTTCTTCAGGAAAAACATTCAATTCGCTCTGTTAAAGTTTCATTTTTCAGTTCAAACCAGTAATTTCATAAAATTCAAGAGGCAATATTCAAGTTTTAGAATCTATCGTCCGCATAGCCTTGCAACCGTGAAGAATGTTCATCCGACTAATGCAATTATTTAATATTCCGCCGGTGTGTCTGAACGCCTGGAATTTAAAAATATTGACTTCATGCAATAGGTGTTGGAGTAAATGCTGCCATGTTATGCCATATGAATATGAATTGCCCATCCTTGTCACCTAAATCGTAAACTCAGCGACGCTGCACTACTCGTCTCCGAAAAACATCATTGGAACTATTACGCCAAACGGAACGCAATAGTATGATTCCGTCTTTTCTAAGAAGCAATAATAAAATTTCATTTGACTATGTAGAATTGCAACAGATTTCGTCGGAGGGAGTATGCAGTCACAGCTGCTGCATGGCAAACGCTGACAAATGCGATTCACGGCGGCCTACATTTTAAGTGCGTAATAAGCGCCAAGCTGTTGACGTATTCCCGGTAAGTGATGCGTATAACACTCTCCTTGAAGATTCATCGTCCACATGCATGGCTGCCCTCGCTTTTAAAGTAGCTTCAAATGGGCTTCTATTGACGAAAACCGGTGTTAATTCATTAAATTATAATCAATTAATCATTAATTCATAATAAACATTTTCCCTATTAATTTAAATTCAATTCTTTGTTACAGACTTTTTAAATTATTGTTCACAATGAGGCGATCCCGACCTCTCAACTTTTAGCAAACGTGCAGTCTACACTTTGTTTACTCGCTTATAGTTTAATTTATCGAACCTCTTGAAACAATTAAATATTTTAAATTGCATCTTTAGTGCATCTTTTGAGTTTAAACTTGAGTATGAAGTGTTGAGCTGATTTATACAAGTGGGCTTATCTTGCAAACTAACGTATTGTAGCCCATTTAAGCAATTTTTTTATATCCAACGCGATTCATTTTTATTTTGCAGCAGCTTATGTAGAAATTATGATTGCAGGTTAAAATTATTGTCTGATTTTTTGCAAATGGCGACCGTCATTAGAGTATGTTCAGCAGAAAATAAAATTACTGATACGAAAATTGAAACAGTTGTTACAGAGTGCACTCAAACGGTGCATACAAAACACGATTCGGAATATTTAATTGTAACGTGATTTTAGTTTTGCTTGAGGATTTTAACCATCAGTGAGCAAAAAAGGTGCTAGCCCTAAATTATGAAGTCAAAAATGAGAGGTTATGAGAAATTATGTCATTGGATGAAGGAAAAATACTGTGAAAAAAATAATTTAAAAAAGGAGGAATCATATTATGTATGTGAAAAGTATTAATCAAAATAAAAGGGAATCCAATTGTCTAAAAATCTATTGTATTATTAAGTGAGGCTATTTCCTAGTTAACTGATTAGCGTGAGACGTCAAGACTTCTCTTTTTACCTAGAGCACATACATTGTGCATTTGAGTCTATCAGAAGTTAGTTAATTTTTATTTGCAAAGGGTTTAATGAGGCAGCAAGTGCAAACGTGTGTGTTCTACTCGTTGATTTCACTTTTCGTGTTCATAGATGTCAACGTCCAATATATTTTTATGGCATTTCGACGCGCTGCTACTCAAGTGTTGTTGCAATCATTGTTTTTGCCCCGTCGTTAGTGCCAAAGAACTTGATGGCTTTAAGTTGGCCATAAAAGCAACAATTTAAGTTACCTTCAAATATCATAGTGAAAACTATCCGACCCGTAGTGACGATCGTACATATTTGTTATTTTAACCTTATTCACGTGCTAATAATGCCGGACGCCGAGCTATGATGCTGACTGCCATGGTTTCTTGCGCCATTCCCATTACCAGCGTCTCGTAATTCATTCGTGGCCTTACTCTGAGATCTTCTTCTATATGGTTCCCTCCATAATAGCCATAAGTAAATTACTATGCTTCAGGATATTTCCAGTTAGTTTTTCATTCATTACCAGTTTGCGTCGTGCTTTCCCTTCACTTACTCTCTGTAGTATGTAGATTATTCATTTTTTACTGGCATATCTTTTTTATTTTATTCGCCATTTTATGACACTACATTCCCATCGCTTACAGCCTAATTTTCTCTGCTATTACTATTGTTCAAATATTACACCACGAATTTATGAAATGTCAAAGTAAACTCCATATATGTAAGTTTTATGAACCGCTTAACTGTGTCTGAGCTTCTTTTTGCCGTTAGTAGTTGCTCCTTGTTTTAGAAAGCGTTCTTCCCTTGCGACATCCGCTATCCACTTAGCATCTCCCCCTTGCTTCTTTCAGCTCTGTTTTGCCTACCGCTTAAATAGTAGTATTCTTTCAACTTTATGCCATATTGAAATTTTTATATTTTTAAATACTTAACTTAGTTCGACTTCAAACGATTATATTGAATGTGCATTTGGTTTATTTCAGCTCGTACTTTTTCATCCCCATCTACGTGCAGGCCTTCTTACCTCTCTGCGTGCTTGACTATATCTTCCGTAAACCGCAGCGTACGTATGTACTATATACCTCCTCCATGTATCCGCCCACCTTCTTTTATCTTTTCCTCGATCTCGTTTATTGCCTTCTCGATGCACGCACCCTTGCCTTAGTCATCGTGCATCATGACTATCCTCCATAATAAGAAAAATACAGCACATGAAATACACCTCCATATCGTATGTCGGCATTGCGGGTTCGCGACCCACGTAGCAACTGAATGGTATAAAAAAGCTTGACTAGTCGACAAGGATTTTGTTTCATTTCATTTTAATTCCCCCTTTTCACTCAACTTAAAGTATCTGAATTTTGCTAAGCCTTCCAATGCCAATAAATAGCATCTGTCGATTTTCTAGGTCTCACAGAAGGTGATTACCAATGTGTTTCCATTGATTTAATGAGTCAGCAAACACTTAAGTAAATACATATACATACAGACGTTTAATCTTCTGCGTTGTCGAAACATGGACGATGGACGCAGAAGAGAAATAATAGCATTTGAAATGTGATGATAGAAGAGATCGATGAAGATCGAATGGATGGATCTTGTGACAGGCTAAGTTGTACGAAGAGTGGAATATGAAGGAAGTTAAAAGAAAACGGTGAGTTAATACGGGACCATGGGACGCATTTTGAGACATTGAGACAATATAGCTTGCCAAAAATAACTGTGTAATAAAATATGAAAGGAGAGACGACCGATTCTGGAAGTGCTCCATAAAGAGAAATACATTTATAGGTACATTTGAAAGTATAGAAACATGAACACAGGGGAAGCAAGTTGATTGCCTCCGGAAAATCATCCGACCGCTTTTGACGATTCACTGGTTGTCGACGCAGATAGCTTTAATGGTTTAGGGCCAGATTTCTTTTCACCATCCAACCTCCGTCGCATCTTACTGCCGTTGAAGTCTCCTGCCTTTCTCACGCCGAGATGCGTAGCATGAAACAGTCAGACTGTATCGCCCCAATTAAAGCGATTAGTCAAAAGTACTAGAAGAAAGCGGTGAGCTTCAATAATTCAATTTTAGGATTTTTAAACGAAATATAAATTAATTGAGCGCAAATACTCTGATTTAATTATGAGGCTAATTTTTAATAACTCGCGGGAATTATAAATCGTGGATATTTATTTATATTTCCTTGGCATAAACCTCGTCACTCAGAATATAAAATCTGAGCGATTTTCGCGTGAACTTCGTCGTGTAACGTTGCAATTCCCCCCCGCTAGCATTTCGCACAAGGATGGGCATTTGTAAAAAAATGCATTGCCGGTATGTCATAACGCATGTGAGCCACTTCATGTCTCATCTACACTAAGACTACATAGTTTTCCACAGATTCATTTGCACTCTTATGCAGTATTTATGTGCAGCCATTATCGGTTTTTTTAATCTGTGTTACTGGCCTGACTTAATCCAACTGACATATTGCTGAGCGATAAAATCGAATTGTTTTATGGTAAGAACCTTGCTTTTAATTTGGAAAGGCTAGCACAGAATATTTTCCCATTTTTTCTACGAATGAAGCTTAGTTTATGCATGCTATTAGTATTTATGCATATCATAATTTATGGCAAAAATTAAGTTTCTGAATCAATTTTACTTAATTCATGATTCCATAAATGCGATATTTCATTTTTATCCAATCAGAATATACGGTTTTCTTCCTTTGGCTTTTCAATGGTGACATCTAAATATTTCAGTCCTCGATCAAAGGATTTAGGAGTCAGTAATCTTTTGTTCAACCAAGTGATTATTCTTTGTTTTCTCTGTTAGCCGAGGTGTTACATGCAAAAATCATTGAAATTAGTTTGAAAAGATTTATAAGTATCCCTATTTAGCCATTGTTTCACACTACTTCACTCTGAGTGAACTTTATCATAATGTTTTTTAAACTTCTTTAGCAAATGTTTCGAAAAAAACAAACCGTGGAGGCCTTCATATCCCATTTCCTAGATTGTCATCTTTTTCTCTTGCTTAATACCTTAAACTACGAAACGCACCCACTTAAAGCAAACGAAACACTTTATTTAGTCAATGTAATCAATCATTCGTTGATTGTGCTATTGAATATACAGCGATTGCTTAGTATTCCTTGGCAAGTTATAAAACTAGTAGCCCGTTTTCTAGTTTAAGGTCTAAATAAGATATTTTGTAACCAGTTGACACCAACAAAAAGTAAAGTGGGAAACTTAGGTAATAGATTTTACAGGATTTTTTTAATAATTGTGGATCACAGGGTCTAGTATAAGCTTTTAAACCATAGATGATCAGGTTTTTAAACGCTCCCCATTCAAATTAATTTGACTCTTATCAGTCTCTCAACCGTGACTGTACTCGAACATTTTAAGAAAAAGAGGACAATTAGTAAATGGAATGGACCTCCGGTTTCAATCTCGTTTCGAAATAAGCAGGATAATATTTGACCGAAACGTTTATTTTCTAAGCAAATCAATCACTTGGGTTCGATGTAAGTAAGAAGAGAATCATGCTACATGTTGCCGTAGAAAAAATCTAGTTGAAAAAAAAATAATAAGGATAATAATAATACATTCCACCTTCGGGGCAACTGGAAGGTAAAATCACAAAAGAAAGATTAGGGGTTGTACTTAATCGCCTGAGAAGATCATTGACATTCATTTCATGAACTCCGCCACAGAAACCTGGCGACGTAAGATGCTGCATCCAAAGAGATTTACAGCGTAGCTCTCTTTGTTAAATAAAGATGCATGAACCTTTGGGTTTCTCTCCGCTCGAGTATTGATTCAACATAAATTTGAATTGGAAGTAGCGCACATACTCATTTGTGACAGCAATCCTCAATAAACATAATTTAAATGGGACTCTCATATATTAGAAAGGTCTTTTCCTTCGACGAGTCACCATTCATAACATCAAGTTTAGACGATAAACGTGAAAGGTCTGTTGAGGAGAAAGTCTTTATTGGAGCGGATCTAAATAGTATTTTTCCACTCTTGTTGAACTATGCCACTAGTAGATATTAAATTGCATAGTGCTTGAATCACGACTGATTGCGTATCCTCGCACATGAATGGATTACTTATTTTCCGCTCCTGCCTTGTATGTTTTCAAAATGATTTATGACTTTTCCTGAAGGCACAAATTAAATATTTCTCGATGACTGGTTGGGAAGAGCAATGAACGTAAAGATTGATGGAAAAATCCTTTTTTCTCATGTGACATTCTCAGTTGTCAATTGTGGAAATATAGGTCTTGGAGAATACTCCCTGGCAATTTAGATGCGACAAGAGTAGGAGTCCAATTAGGGAGTTCCTAGACAAGTCCTGCACTTATATTTCCGAATAAGTACTTCCCCATTGCAATTAGTAGAATTACCATCTTAAATGCAATTAAAAATATAGTTGATCCAAGACTGTGAAGCAAGTATCAAGCATGAAAGCATAATGCGTCATCTGATTACTTTTAATCTGATTACATCATTTTTGCCATAATCACGATCACTCAATCAATTTGCAATAGATTTTTATAGCATTCGGTCATTTTAATTTGATTATAGTAGTAATTACATTATTGATTATTTCTTTATTGCAGGTTATTTATTGAATTTTATTCCTATTAATCCCAGAATTTAGAAATCTTCCGCTAACTTAATAAACAAGTATATTTATTATTTATTCATTAGTTGCTATAACATATTATATTGATTATGTTCTTTGGAATTCCAAATTAACGCTAAATTTCATTAGTTTTTTCTCAGGCCAAATACACGTTCCAACACCAGTGAAGCATATGAAATTGGGTTCACGACATTTCTTTTGTCAGAAAACCGTGCTGCAAATCTTACCTAATGGGTGTGCGATATAATGATATGTGCCATCTTTATTTTGACATTTTTTCACATCAACCAGTAAGAAAGGCATAGTTTGAACGAACGTTTGAATCGATGTTTGGTAATTTAGACAAATTGGGTAATATTGTCGATTGCGATAATCGGTTTTTTAATCATTGTGAAGACAATGCTGATTATATTCAATGCGAAGAAATTGTCGATATGACAACTAAAGATACACATGATGATACTAAAACTCTAATATTAAACTTAAACAGGCTTTGAACCTTGATCTTTGACCAGTTCATCTTCGATAGTTCAATTTCTACATGAACGGCTTGGGTGATATTGACGATACTTGCCGATGCACTAGATGTTTATCGCCTCTTGCTCGACATTTCTTTCGCATCGGTAACCGTAGAAAAATGAACATCGCAAAGCCCCGCCCGGATGACTCAGTATGTCGAGTGATATAAATTTTCTGCATCCAAAATCGTACATCGACCGCTTCGGACCTTAGCGACCTCGTTCGTCGTGCACGGATTCGATTCATTCATATCGCCTCAGAGTCGGACGGGGTGATTTTTTTCGTGCGTCATCACGTGCCTCTCTCTCTAAAGCGGTGAAGTCGCTCGTCGCGGGAAGTTAACGAGAGAAATCGTCCCCGCGTCGAATGCACACCGGCAGCGGACTTGCACGTGGCTCGCTGAGACCACGAGCGTCTCGGCGGGGTGGTCCCTCCTCTCTTCTCACCATTATTCTACCACCCGCCTCCCCCTCCGGTATCCCTTTCCGGGTGGATCGGTTTCGAAACAAATGCATGAGTACATACGCCGACCACGTCGATTCGGTTCCCCTCTCTCTCTCTCTCTCCGTGCTGTCGCATACCTGTGCCCGCGCTGCGTTGTTCTAGGAGGAGGGAGTCCGTTGTTCGGACTTGGGCGAATGGAGGAGATTCGTTCGCACCTTAACTCCCTTGATTTCGCAGTCGTGCGCCGCTTGTTATTGTTTTTTTTTCGTCTTTGTTTTTCTTCCTTCCTTCCTCCCCCACACTCCCCCGCACGTGCCCTCCTCTTGCCCTCCCTTTCCCTCCGTCCAGTCCGGTCACTTCTGCGCGGCTCTCATTCAACCCCCCACCCTCCTCTTCATTGCGCAACTCTCGATTTGTCTTCGGCCACGAACGGGGTGTCGTCCACCAGGCGCTCACTCTCTTTCCCAACTCGCCTCACAGGCACTTATCTATTTCACTCGCCTAATATTCGCCGTGAGCGGAGTGAGTGTGCACTTAGGGAAGTGAATTACTGACCCCGGGAGATCACCTTTTTCATTTTAAGTAATTTACGATAATTCATCGTTAGTCGCCAAACGTAGTCCTACTCCGGCTGCATTTCGTTTGACCTCCGTTCATTGAACTTCATCCGCGGAAGGAGTTTAAATTTCCTTGAGCTTTGTTTGGTGCTGTTCGCATGCTTTTACAAGAACAGTGTGAACTGAGCAAAAGGTCATTTTCAATTAGCTTGAATGTTATTGAACGTACACGTCCAGAGCAAATTGTAGTATTGAGACAATGGCGTTTAACGTTCACGTTCAGCAAAAGGCAAAGAAACATATGGCACAATTCTTCGGTTAGAGAAGAGGACAGAGAATGTTTTGGAATACAAATGAATGCGTCGGCACAGGGAACTGCTGACTGAAGCGCGTGGCATGGTGATAGGAAGTCGATGCAAAGCACACTATTCCCCGCATTCGGCCAAAGTCTCTTTTGCTATCATTATATTGATGAGCATGCATGAATTTCCACCGTGAAGATGAGGGATACAAGAAGAAAGATAAATACCAAAAGCTTCATAAATATAACTGTAATTCATTAAGAAATATAAGAATAGTACTTAGTGTGTCCGGTAGTGGCAATTTAAGCGAATTATATGATTGGATACCATTTATGAAAAACTTGCAAATTGCAAACAACATGATTTTATACCAAAGCGGCATCCGATAAGCCGCCATTTGGGTGTTTGGCTAGGGGTGGACACGAGCCAAGGAAGAATAGGGGAGAAATTATGCATAGTTGAAACTTATAAATAAAGCTATTAATGTAAATGTTAACCCTTGAAAATTTAGGCCAATGATCTCTGTATGCAGGATTTTATTACATGGCTTCCTGTCTTCAATATTTCTTTTGTAGTGGTCAAAATTAGTATCTTGCTCTGCTCAGTTTAATTTTTTTGGTGCGCCATATGATCCCGGCCATTTTTCTCTCAGTGCCCGCTAAAACGTAATTAATAATAATGAAATCACTCCAAAATGTTAATGCTCATAAATTTTCTTCAACGTTTTGTGCCTTTCAGTCTTCAGGTACCATTTCTTTCATCAGGTCTACTTTGTTTTGAAAATAAGAATTTTATGATTTTGAACGAACACTCAAAAAGGTTTAGATTATTTAAAACCGCATTATTATTATTTTATTCCTTTAAAATCCTATTACTTATATTCCAAGATATCTCTTTTTGTAATCAAAGAATATATGTGAACGCTATAAAAAAATAAAATTGCTTTGAATTGAAGAAATCATTCGTTAAATTCTCACTTAGAGAATTTCGCGTGAAGAGCAGAAATATGGGGACGTCCTGTAATTTTTTTTCCTTTTTTTTTAAACTTATCTCAACCAAGGAAAGATCTCGAAGGAATGATCGCAAGCGGATGTCGTAAATTGACTAACTGCTGCTAGCTACCCCAACAGCGACTTGTCTAGCATTTCCCAACACCACTACACCTTCGTACATCACATCACATGTAGAGCACAGATACATCTTGATTCCTCCAACGGCAAACCTAACTCTTCACGTTTATTCCCCTCCTGTGTAACTGTCCAAATCACCAACTCGCACTCCAAAAAAATGCCGAAAATAATAACTTCTGCTATAATTATACTTATGATCTTTTTGTTTTTATTCAAAAAACATCCCTTTGAAAGACACGAGAACTCTTGTAAAGAGTGATGCAGTATTCTTAATTAATACAGCAATGAGAAACAGCTACAGGGCTCGTCTCACACGGGCCACTTTCCATGGAACTCTTAGGAAGTCGTGCGAGAAGTTTAACGCAAAAGAGCTTAGGGCAGGCTTAATTTTTCCCTCCGAATTGCATTCAACTACCAATCAGAAGTAATCACAGAATAATTGCTCATGACAAAGTTGCTCTGAAGCGCAAACTGTAAAAGAGGTGATTAATCGTTTCAGGCGTAACTTTGTGGATTTTTTCTATGATGAAAAACGTAAAAATAAAACTTTGTAATACACCAAATAAAATAAACTTGAATGCGACCTAGATTTTACTCCGGTGCGGCATCATTATCGAGCCTGATGATCCTACACCGCCGTGAAACCTAAGTCTCATCAAAGTTTATTTTATGTGCGGCATTACAAAGTTTTATTTTCACGTTATTTTCTTATGTAAAAGAGATGGCAAATAGCGACAGTGCCAAACAAATATAAATCGGAGCTGAAATGAAGACAACGCGGAAGTTTTAACTCCCGAAGAATGGGGAATATCCTTGACTTTAAAAGAACAATGATAACAACTGTTACGGTAACTCTTTCCCAAGTCATCGTGTGCGATATTCTCGGAGTTGTATCGTTTGAAAGGACGCCACGAGATAAGTTGCATACCAGTGAGATCGTAATTTTTCTCGATCGAAATCTTGCCAGGTAATTCGACCCCTTGTGACGAGGCTTAAAACAGCGAACATCCAGGCGATGTTTGGGACGGCGGCGCTCTAAAATCGTGAATGGGATAATTAAATGGTCTTCCGTTGATGGGGACTCACCGTGAGAAATTCAAAGCCTTGAGGAGAGGGAATAGGTGAAAGAATAATACTCGACTTGTCCTTTTCAATCGAGATTTCCTTTCTCGTCCGCAAAAGACGTCTTGCCAAGTTGAAGTGTGAATGGAATAGGTCATTGGGACTTGATTTGTGTTCGCGGCTGCCCATTCGGCTCCGCTATATCAGTACAGTCCGGATCGTTATGGCCGTCTAAAATCTGATGATTTATGGTGGGCCTGCCCCACATTTCCATTTACTCAGCGGTACTCCAAATGCGCGCTATATGTTTTACAATCTTCTCTATTACCTTCGCTTGTTTATTAGTCGATGGCAGACAGCTTTTGAAACGTCACCGTTTTCAACAATTTAGTCGTGGAGTACGTCTTAGAATAAATTAAGATTAGATGTCTTTCAAAATCATGATAGCATTGAAGCCTAGCAACGAACGTTTTACTTACCTTTTGACAGATGTTCATGTTTTAACTTCGCCTATATCACTGTACGCTAAACTTCATCTGAATTTGAAAAATTAGTTACGAATCACGTGCGTGTGTGACACTAGAGTTAAAAGCGTAATATCGACCAGGTAGGAATAAGCATTCCGAAATTTTCATGGTGAAAATGAGTTCACGGTGAAAATGAAAATATTTGTGGCATAAAACCATCTTGCAGCAAATCTAATCCTATTACCTTGACATCACCTCCAATGACTGAATGTTTCTCTAGTGATCGGCACTTTTACATTCTTAGAATGGAGTTTTGTTGTATACAAGACAAGTTTTAATGAATTAATATTTATCAACACAGGTATGTGCGTAGTGAATATTGCTTCCAACTTGTAAAACATTATTTGACATATAAATATTTGTAGATACGAGATGTTTTATAGATACATTTTTAAATCCATGCGTAGCCCTTCAGAGAGGGGCATCTTTTTGTCAAATTGTCATTATACGGAAATTAGACATTAAGAAGTTTGCGACGTAAGCTGAGTGGAAACCTACTTTTTAAAAGTCTGCTCATTTGCTATCGCCTATCTATTGTAAATATTCAATTTTATTATTAATATGGAAATTATCTCCGTGATTATCTATTCCAGTCGGACTCATTGTATTCCGTGGGAATTATCTGTAGGAATGCTCATGAAAGAAACCGTTCTAACAAATGGTGAGCGTCCTCCATATCAGCATTACATTCAAATCAAAATCTCATCAATTGAACCCACAGTCTCATTCCATTCATTTTTAAATTGTCTCGCCATGATACTTCTATTTTTCACTTCAAAAGGCGCCATTGACATAACTAGGTAACCAGCTGTGAACTATAATAAATTACGGCTATTGATTTAGGTGGATAATTTATGATTGATGACCGAATCAATTCAAAATCAGTAGTAAAGAGGAGTATAGTAGCAATTTTGTGTTTAGTTGTTTATAGTGTAGTTTTGTGTTTGTGAGTAGACCACGAAGGTTGGATTTTATATTTGGAATGCCCATTTTACGCGCGTGTAGGAAATTTAACATAAAATTTCCTCTATATTTTCTTATTAAAAGAGCCTTTTACTAGTCATAGATGTCACCACCACTCGACTAGAGAAACAAAATTTGCGGTTTTTGCCTCTGAATATTAGCAGTAATTTTATTGGCAGTGGATTCGAGCAAAACTAGGAGTTAGTGCATAAACCATTCTATCTATTTAATTATATCTTTCTGAACCCAACGGAAAAATAAAATTGCCCTTAACTTAGCAAACAAGAATGAACTTCGTTACTAAACTGGACTTCATTTTTTTACACACTAGATATTACATAATCATACCATATTTTTGGATAACTAGCCTGGAATCCGTGAAAACGTATTTCGAAAATTGATTTCAATGCAAACAAAATAAATGGTTCGGGTAATAGTACGTAATTATTCCAGTGGCATGTAAATGTATACCTTTAAGTCTATTTATTACGTAAAACCTGATTTTAAAGGTTATTAATACTGAGGAATATAATTAAAGTCTTCCGTATATTATAATAGTGTGTCGCAATAAATTTAATTCACAAACTAATTAAAATCGCAATCATTTATATGTATCGCATAAGTTGTTCTCAATCATTTGAGAGAATACTGCGAAAGAGTTCATAGATCTAATACCATTTCAGTACATACAGTTTATAGTACATTTCAGAATACAGTTCACTCATTTTATTTCCCGAAGTCATCAATTTAACTCAACCACGAGGTTTCAGCACTCGCAACTGACAGACATACCTCTATTGTCTCAGCGAAAGGTTCCAAAGAAAGATCATTAGTATCTGAAGTCTCCTCTTCAATGCGACTCCTTTGCTATGAAAACAATATTGGTTCAAAATTCCGGTCCCTCTATAAAATTCACGCCACACGTTCAGCATGGACCAATACCCCTTCTGTTGGAAATCAATCTATTTCCAGCCAGACTTCCTTTACGTGTACTAAGGGGTAGGATGAGAGGGTGTTGAATATTTCACTGTCGGCACTAAAAGGCCTATGCGCCAAGCAACTGGAGCAGCAGTTGAGTGAGATCCAAGCCCCGGCACTCAACCCACGTGCCTGAATATAAGAATTTTTGACCTAATGTACGCATAAGAAGCACCTGGCTCGAAGTTCACTTTCGTTGGTTTCGTTGGAATATTGACATATTTTATGCCCGACTTGCTTCTCTTTATTCTTTCCCAATACCGATTCGGGTTATTGAGTGTTTACAATTCGATGATTTCATTTTCAACCTGTTAAGTAACCCCATGACAGAGTGAACACATGTGGTATGGCTTTGGCGTAAAATAATCTTCGTTCCATTCCCTTATGCAACCGGGTCACTGTTTAATACTTGCATTCTGCCGAAGTCATTAGTGTCATGATTCCCGAGGAGCAAAAATACGTGCTTGCGTCACGATGAAATACCTCCTTACATGCGATTTGCCCGCCGTGTGTGTTCTGCTTGCTGATCGACTGAGTGAACGAGTGGAGGAGATAGAATGGAGACGTTGGAGACGCTAGGTGGCACTTGACGCTGGCATTAAATCTGGCGACAGATGTGGCATTTTGTCCGTCGTTTGAGGTTTTTTTGCTCCGTTCTGCGCCGGTTGCGTGTATTTCAGCCTTTCTAAAGAAAACCGAAAGGAGAAGTGTCTTTTCGCACTGGCCTCGGATAATCATTTCAATGTTCGCCACTGAGAACAGCATTTTGGCTGAAACGGACAGAATACATAAGCCTGCTGATTATTTGCATACTGACAGATAAGTTGATGCTATCGTTATTAAAGCATTGGACATTGGATTTCAATATTCCGCTATTTCATTAGGCACAGTATGCAAGGTAGACAAGTGAGTACTTTGCGGTCTCATTACAAATACGGTCGTGTAAATAGCACTTGAACGAATAATATGATATTTTTATTAAGTCTGAATCGTTATGAACGTTGAATACTTATGAGTCAAAAATATTATTGAGAAAATTTCCATAAGATTTCAAAGATGGAAGCATATTTACAATGGGAACTGTTACTCGTATGATCAAAAAAATATATTTTTGACAGTTAATATATCATGGTGGACCATGGTGCGCAGCGGTGAGGCAAAAGTGAGAGAAGAAAAATGAAAAGCATAGGTAGATATATACAGGGAATCGTCTTAGCCTTAAAAGATTATTTCAATTGTTGGTGATGAAAACCTATTCATGCCTAAAATATGATATTCATGTAGCTGTAAAGTTTTTGTTTATATGTGTTTTAGATTTTATTATAGACTCAATATGATCAGAACTGGAAAAATATTATAATATATCACAGTACCATTTAATGGAATCCTCGACAGATTCCGACGCTTTCACGTTTTTAGCAAGACAATTAATTACGACCATATGAGAAAAATAACGTAAAATTCTCAAAACCGGTAGAGGATTACATTTACTATTACATTATCGTATGGAATATTAGAAATCTTGGTTTGTTACTGATCATTATGCCCAAATTACACATTTCCCCCACGATTAATTTTATTGAAGACACGCCATCCAGTTTATACACTTCTTGTTTTAATAAGACCCAATGGTGTTATTTCCGGTGGTTAGAGGTGTTGCCATGCATTCGGGAATAGATGGAGACCCGATACTTAAGCGTGAACAGAGAGGAGTCTGGTTGTTATTCGGTGGAAGATTAGAAATTTCCATAATGGTCGCCATTATTTCAGGGTCAGGGCTGTCAGATGTGCATTGAACACCAATCCGTCGCTATTTGCAGTTTACCCTGTCCATGCCGTTCCCCTTGCTTACTGGTTATTCGATCAACAAAATCCTACGGTTAACTCAAGTGTGATTCCTTGTAATTTTTGCTGTCATTTAATCTTTTAAATTGTCTACAAAAATATCACTGGGGATCTAAAAATATCCATGGAAGTTTTACGTAGGTACGTCATAACATGTGGCCACAACTATAGCGAATAGCGAATACGCAAGTTATAAAAATAATTCCGGAGACTTGGAGTGACACGCAGAACAGGGTCAACCTAATAAGCACACACGCACATGATTGAAAAAGATGGTATCTAGCTTAAGGTGAATCTGAAAAAAAATTTAGAGAAACATTTAAGAGAAATATTATTTTAAGAATCTGACAAATTTGTTGCGCTTGCTGAAAAAGTGGAAGAATTCTTGAAGCAAATTTGGCTTAAAATTTCAGTCGGGGACAAAATGTGGGGGTGAAGCGGCGCTATTTACCAGAAAGTTTACCGTTGGTCCATTAAAATCATTCGGAATAATAAAACTGCCGTCGATAAAAAGATACTTGGATTTTACCCGCAATTCAGGCGAAAAGCATTCAAAGCTCTTCTTCGTGAAAACGTTCCCAGGGAAGTATCAGGTAGTTAAGTCACTGACCAATTCCATAGAAGTACTGAAATCCTTCTATAGAATGGTAGCACATAAGTATTTCCGAATACTCAAGATGATTTGAGAGATGCCATCACATTTTCGAATTCATATCGGCTCCCATCTATCATAAAGCACTTTGTCTTTGCCATGTGTGCAATGCATGTTTACTACCTTTTAAGTAATATTAAGATCAAATAGATAATCATATTTATGTTTCATGGCATATGAATGCATCAATTGCTGATGCTTTAATACCCACCGCTACACGTGTTTGCGATGGTTTGCGGAGTATAATGGACTTTGTAAAAAACTTAAGTCAACAAAATTTCATAAGTAAGGGATAATTTCCACTCCTTAAAATTCCGTATAATTATATACATACACCCTCATAATCCTCTTACGCTTCAGACAAATCATCTCATCCATGGGCTTCTTAATCCATATATGTTTCAGGTATGCCTCGTGAAGTAATTCTACTCTTTTTACACAGTTTTGCGGGGATAACATCTTGAGATACAGAAGAAAAGCTCGTAACCTAATATATAAATCAGTCGATATATCATAAGGAATTAAATGTGACATATCCAACCTTGTGACTCATTCATGTTATAGAAAAGTGTTGTCAGATGTAAGAAGTGATTGAGGAAAATTTATTTCTCCAACATTTTTTAAAGCGCTTTGTGTATGGAGGCCAAGCCATTAATTTTTCATTTTCTAGTTTTGAAAACTTTTAAATGTAAATGTAGGGGCAGGAAAATTTCGTCGTGTGACAACGAAGGATGTAAAACCGTTCAGGCACTTTGGAGATGTGGTAAATTTTGAAAGTACATCGATATCATATTTGTAACCGAAGGAGCTTAAAATCCCGAAATTGTCATCGATTTGATGTTACTGAATAATCTTTATATGAAGAATGTATTTAAATACTAAATTTTCATTTTTTCTGAGTTCAAACGCATGAACAGAAACAATATTAGATACCTAACTGAAGGTTACCTTAATTCAATGTAATATTCGAGAATAAAGAATTTAAATGACAACATTTTTAATAAAACAAATAATTATAATTTATAAATTATTTTTACCGGTTTCTAATTTTACAGCTCGCGGGAATGACGAATGGAAAGGCAGTAATTAAAAGCTAGCAGTGATGTTCCATGTTGAACAAATGCGATGACTCAAAAAGGCCGTAATGTCAAAAATCGAATGCCATAACCGAAAATAAAATTTGCGACGAGTAACTTTTAGCCTGTGTTTCATTAGGTTTGCAGAACTTGCAAAGTTTCCATTCTAATTTCTTCCATTTTAAATCGAGCTAAGCGACAGCGGTCACACCACTTGAGATCCCGTCCATAAATAATTTTAGGAGGGTGAGGTAAGGAATTTGGTCATCTGGGCCGTCGCACAAGAGGGACGAAACGAATCCCAACCGTCGGGAAAAGTCGAGTGTTTATTGCAAAATCATCAAGAGAGTGGCCGATGGAAGCAAGAGTTGTGCAAGTACCCTCGCTCTAATGAAAAGCAGGGTCACAGCGGAGGAGTGGCGTTCGGAAACAGCCGCAGTCGTCGTGAAATCACTCGCGGAGGGCGCCTCCTGCGAGGACAGTCCTCAGATCGGACGGATTGTTCTTTTTGTTGCAAGAAAATGGAGCGAAGGGGCTTTACATATCAGTCAGACGACTACCGATTTTGATACATATTTCATGATGTGCGCACACCGGAACTTCTAGAATGTGTCCCTTCCTCTTTGAAAATGCACGCACGTTCAATGCAACGCACTTTACAGGCTAATAAGAAATCAATGAATGTACATGGGCACACTATTTGCCTTATACACGTGCGCAAAGCTTCCATCTGTGTAATTCGCATTCGGCTGACGAGAAAGTTTTCCAAGAATTCGTTTGTGATATTTATGAAATTCACTGTTAATTCATTGAGTGCCTTGAGGGATTCAAGAATATCATGAAGATAGCGTAATAATGCTGAAGCAATTTCAAATTTGTAGCAGGTTTCTTTTATGGTTCTGATGACTAATTTAGCTTCGCTAGAATTCTCAATTAACAGAGAGCGCCTCAAGGCAGCGATTGCCCCGAACGGGACCCTTTTAAAGTAAAAAATTTCGAGAGAGGTCTCAATTCTTACTGGATGCCTTTATTTCTTGGTATAAGTAGGAGAACACATTTTAATATTATCCTTTAAAACTCACAAGGGCTCTCGAATTTTATTTAGGCCTCGAATTAACTGTAGTCGAAAGCGTTTCAAATTTTGATTAAATGCCTTAAGCTTTCCCAAAATGAAAAATCGACGCTGTAAAACATAGGAATGGATTCTCTGTACAAGTATATTATTTCCATTTATGATATATTTCTGCCGCTTAGACAATGCCCGATCAGCCTGGAATCGAACGCAGCATATCCTTCACTAAGCCTCCCCACCACCCAACCTATGAGTTGCAACCCCTGGCTTCCTTGGTTATCTCCCTTCTTAAGTCATCTCCTGGCACAAACTACTAAAAACGCAAAATTAAATTCCACAAATTAGATCCCATCATAGGGAACCCATTAAAACACCATTGGCATTACTGGGCTTTCCGTTCGACCGGCCGTATAAGATAATAGCCTTCGCCGGCGGACGAGTTTGCTGCAAACACCGAAACTGTGTCCATGGCTAGGCGTGCACGCAAGAATGGAACCAAGTAGAGACATAGGTTATATGTATTCATCTTAACTTATTCATCAACTTAAAGCTGCTAGGAATTTTTGGTCTGAATTAAATTTGAATGAAGAAACGGCCGCCAGAACGCCTGGGTAAAAAATGCTTAAATTTTAAGTTATTGCAAAGAAAGATAAAATATAAAATAAATCCTCTCGTAAAAAACCTGTTGCAAATGTTTAATGAACATCTAAGCATACATTTTAAAATTTTCGTATGTTATTCGTAATTTTTCTGAATTAAAAGAAATTTTGTTGAATAAAATCACAAAACCTCTTAATGAAAAAACAGCTTTGAAAAACTTATCTAAGTCCCCAAAACAATTCTATGAAATTTCAAACATAGCGGATCGCCTTCCTGAGGCCTACCCCACTAATTTTTCCTACTAAGGCAAGAGGGATCGTCAAGTAAGTCGACGCCTATATGTTACCTCACAAGGTGTATTGGATTTAAGTACCTCTTGTGTATAAATTGGTCGGAATTGCATTAAGCGATGTTTTTTTATGTTAACTGGGACTCATGAAGTGAAAGAAGATGAGGGGTGAATGGGAACAGTTGATGATACCCAGAATGGATATATTTTACGCAAGTCTTCTCTCCAGTAAAGTAAAGACGCCATCCGAATAACCAGCGAAAATACTGTCAACCAACCCGGTGATGCTGTCAACCGACAACACGAAGCCTTCGCACCAACATCAGTTTATATGTATTTATTTTATTCAAGTGCGCATCTAGAATGCGCCGTCTTACTGACTGCCGCGTTAAGGCATGTTAGGGGATGGTCAAAGACAGAAAATTCCCGTTTCAAAACTAAATCTTTATTCCCTGGTTTTTAGAGCAACACTAAACAAAGCATTAACGGTCGTTGACAACGCGCCTGACTCACTATGCATTTCATAGTATCCGTTTGGAGAAGACTCTAAGAGAACGATAGGTCATGTTTCTCATAACCTCACCCCGTATTGATGCTTGGCTATGACCCTGCAGATGAGAAATGAATAAAAGTGAGAACCCTTGGATGTTTTCACATAGTGCTCCACATACTAGTATTCCAAGCAAAACGTATCATATCCGTGTATTCAGTTGCGTTCCAAATCACCGACCTCGTTTTGAGGGTGCTGAAATTATACTCTAACGCATATTTACTTGCTCTGAAAATTATGTATAATTGAATACAATGAGTACGTTCCTGTAAAGTACTCATGAGAGTAGACAAGCTATCGGGAGCCAAATAAAGGAAAGCCTATTTGGCTGCAGTACATCTTCCTTAACTACACAGCTCCCTTTCTGAACATGAATATTCTTTTTCTCACCATACGGCCCTGCTCGTCACTTGCAATTAGCAACGATTCTTGCTATTGATTTCCACATTTTTTTTGCAGGTACGTGAATTAAGTGAGTAAGGATCAAATATTATTTTTCATATTTCCCGCGTTGGATCTTGGACCTGTTGAGCTGTTTAGTATTATTCAATCACATGCCTTAATCATACGAAAAATGAGCGTTAAACTTAATCTTACTTGAGGAACATTGATTGTTTTTCGTATCCAGATATTTGTTTTCATTTATTTATTTATTTTGTTGCATTACGATGTATTTTTAATTAACAAGGAAATGACAGACCGATACCGCGACCTATTAAGTTTAAATCTCGTTATTTTAGACTTGGAATGTTAGTTTTACGTAATTACAGGCGGAAACTATGGAGGGGATGATCACATTTGCGGTTACGCTTCAGTAAGAGAGTAAATGGAAAATTTAAGAATTTTCTATTGTACCATATTGATGAGGCGTTAGATCAAAGTAATCACCTGAGCGCGGTGACCTTATCTATATTCTGAAGGCATGTTTCAAATCGCGAACTGCCAGTCCGAACTTTCGCATAGCTCGGCAACACGTATCTACCTGCATACCACATGCAACGTAATCCGTTTTCTTTTCTTTTTTGGCGCAGTTTTCACTGCCGCAAAACGACACCCTGTCGCAGAACTGCAACTTCGTGTCGTAACGGGAGACGACTTCACCCGCGTATCTCCCCTTCCGGAAAGGAAGAGTTTAAAACTGTCCTAATTTACTCACCGTCGTGTCGACTACAAGACAACATGGTATTACTTGTTCTAGTACAATTTTTTCATTTTCAAAGGTAGCTTTGTGAAGCTAATATGTATTATACACATGCCTGGCATATAAGCGTTTGACGATTTCTCCTCATGACAACAAAAGATGCATATACAAACAACAAAGGCTTACATATACAAACAGCCTCCAGTGCTGTTTGTATATGTAAGCCTTTATTCAGAAATTAAGGATGCTTTTTTGGATGGTGATACTTTTTGAATTTTCATTGCACAAACGGTCCTTTTTCTAATCCGCATTCTCTAAATTCTCTATCATTCATTGGACATAAAAGCTTATAAAAAAGGTATCTAGCGATTAAACCGCATCCTTCACGGAAATCTTTTCTTTCGTGAAACTCAAAAACAGTCCATTTTTTGTTATTTTGTTAGCGTTGTTAACTCTTATAGGGAACAGAAGTATAAACAAAATTTCAATCTGATCAGAGTTACTTCTGGGAGATTATCTCATTGGTCGAGTTTTTCCATTGTAGCGCTGAGCTACTGATTACAGAGATATCACCGTATACTTAGTTCTAGCTGGTTTCCATTTTATTCAAATTCATTTCTAAAGCGTAGAACAAAAATATATATGTTAGCATTCGGAAAATACGTTATTTCAGTCGGATTCCTGGAGACGGGGTGGTGCAATTAAATCCATGATCGCGATGCCCGAGTTTATATTTTTTTCTGTATCTTTGTGGTAGGATTGGAGGTTGATATTATACGCTCACTACCTACTCAATCTGCCCGGATTACTAATCAACTAGGGGCAGACTTGTCAATGATTTATATTCTGATACATTTATCAATGCTGTGTGGATAGCATTTCATCGACATACTATGTATTTGTTCTGATAGTGTAACGTATCCATGTGTCTGTTGAAGAACACATTCGCCGTCATAACTTAAAATCTAACTCTGCATATAAATCTCGTATCTATGCCATACCCTACGAACTCCGACGATGGTCATGTGTCGGTTAGTGGGTGATGGGAGACCACCCCTTATGATTCTAGTTTGGGTGAATACTTGTGAATAATCAAATAACCTGTGTGTAATAGGAATTTTAAACAGGAATATAAATATAATATTTATATTCTCCGACATCAATTTTTGCTGGAGCACTTAACTTTGATTAGGGAGCTATCATTTTGCAGGGAGGAAAGAGCGATTAAATTTGCCAGTGCCGGAGTCTGTTTCACTTATAAATATGTATTGTCCGAGTGGTCCGACCTTCCTATGTGCTGCAGGGCCCTAATAAATCCTTCAGTGCTACAAGTACATTTAAAGAGTCCTGGGCATTTTGAATAGCTCCGCACGCTCTCCTTGTGTTTTAAATATTTTAGTACCCTGCACACCAGCGCTATGGCGCGTGGCAGGGGGTGAACACACAGCAGACTAACTTGTTTGGTGAGGCTATCGTCCTAGTTCTTCTTCTAATCCCGGCATACCTGCTATTTTCTCGTAACAACTTTTTTAATCCAGCAGATGTATAAGAATCCATCATACTTGCCGCATTTCACAAATACCTCTCATTTTTACCAAATGAAAATTCCTTCAGCATATGGAATGCGTACACTTGATTAACTGCTTCGGCGCAACGACCGACCACGACACGACCTCTTCTGGTTGAAATATACATGGGGAATATATGGAGTCGAATGGACTTATGGGGAATATGGGGAATAATTAGGATTTATTTGGAGAGTACTGGAAAAATGTGATGAAAAAGTCGAAGAGAAATGTTATCTTTCGCTGGTTAGACCTCATCTCTTATTTTTCATGCATTGCTTTGTTTTTGTTGTTTAAATTTAGTAAATTGTAACATTAGCAATATCTATCTGCAGGTTTTTCTCTCTACCCTTCATGTGTGGGTGTTTTCCTGCAGTGAGTTTTTTCGTCAAGGATAAAAGCCTTATTCCTTACATTTTTCCCACAATTTTACATTTCTTTCACACTCTTTTTACTCATGCATATTCATTGTAAATCGATTGTAATTACCTAGTTCTTCTTATATTATTTAGCACTGAAAAATAATTATATTTTCATGGAATGTATTTGACGATGGGTTAATTGGAAGAAAGGACTGCCATAGTCTCAATCTCGCCTGAATAAAGCCGATTTATTATTATAATTTAGAATACTCTTTAGCATAGATGTTGTAAATATATTATTTGCTCCATCGCACTTTGGTAGGCGAGATTATGTCAGTAAAATTATGGAAATTAGGTGTAGAATAGATAGATTTAAGATGTCATTTTTTCCACCAACGATAAGAGATCAGAATTACATTGTCCGAACGCGGTAGGGGTAAAAATATTCGGGTTAAAATTAGTCTGGTGTGTATTCACCCCCTGCCTCACACCCTAGAGGTGGTTTGCAGGGAACTAAAAAATACTAAAATAAATACTAAATACATGGTTCATAAAACAAACTTTCTTTAAGCAGTATAGCATAGCCTTCTCCGTAAAGGGCTCATCCCACTTCCAGTGTAGCATTTCATTGTTGTCTACCTCTTACCCTGCAACCCGCCACGAGGGCGTGTGGCGTGAGTTGTTACACCTTCAGCCATGGTATTGTAATGGTGACCATTGAGGAGTATATAAATTCATTTTGAGGAGGTGCTAGGTATGGTGCGGGAGGAGAGGGGATTGCTTGGGGAAATCATAAGGAGACAGAAAAAATGGATTCAAAGTATACAGGTTGATTGTATTGATTGGCAGTGGGATGTTGAAGACTGTGATAGGTGGGAGAATGTTAGGGAAACGAGAAAGGGGCAGGAATAGGATAGGGATGTTGGGCGGAATGAAGAGAGGAAGGAAGTATACAGATATGGAGATCGACGTTGTTTTAGAGTTGGACGTTGGGTTGTTTTTTAGAAGAGACAAGAGAAATATTTCATTGTTGTGCCCATCCGAAACCTACATTAACCGTTAGATTACCGATGAAAAATAATAAATAAAATTTCTTTTTATCGTATTTCGAACTGTCTGACTTGACAATGTTTTTAGCTGCTGTGATCACGAATTGTGGGAGGGAAAAAATGATCTTTCACATCGATCCGGCCCGTCGGTCGATTTCCCTAAACTCTCATTGTGATCTCGCTACCAATACGGTGGGGTTGGGAATCTTTCCACTGCGCCATTGGTAAATTTGGCAAACTGGTATTGCACCTAATTTCATGCAAGTAATCTTCGCCTTTCCAGTAGAATCGGGCCAATCGTGGAACCCTTGGCGCCCTACCCTGGGAGTAGGCTGATGCAGGCGCACTCAACTTCCCCCCGCCTTCCTTTTCCACCTCTTAAACTCTTTACCCACCCTCAACTCTCCCAGGCAAATGACCCCGGTCGACGGTCGCCTCTTTCCCTCCTCACGAAGGGCTGCCGCAGCTACTGGCTCTTTTGCGGTGCTGTTCCCTCGTCAAACTTCTTGATATCAAAGATAATTCTACCTTCCCGATTTTTGCGGTGAAATCCCTGTAGTTTGCACACGGCACGCAATGTTTCACTCGCACTCTCAGGAGAGTTTCCCATGCGTAGCTCTCGCGTTCCCATCGCCACGGTGTGAGGGGGTGTGCGGAGACGGGGAGGGAGCATGCCCCCCAGCTCCTTATAAAACACTTTCACCCATCTCCCATATCGGGGAGCCCAAACCTCTTCCCCGCGAGAGGAAGCCGAAAGGGACGGAGAGGGAGGATTTCAGACGTCGGCATATATGCCCGTTTCGGTGCACTCGCAGATGGTCTCTGAGAATTTATTTACCACTGCCGGCGCCCGTGAGACCCCGATGGGAGGGGAGACTTTACCACCCCCTCACCCTCTATATGTACTTTTAATTTTCCTTTTCTAGACGAGCGATTCCCGAATCACGAGCGCCGGAGCGGCGGCGTGGGCGAGAGAAGAGAGGGTGGTGGGTCGCGCGGGGTCAATAGGGTGTCGCATCCCCATTTCCAAGACTAGGAGCTGGGAAAAGGAGAAGAGGCAACCTGTGTGAAATACAACCTAGAGGACTTTATTAATTCACGTTTTCTTGTATGAAATCCTTTCGAATCTCATCCCATTCCGGTTATATCGTACATGTATATACTAATATAGTATGCATACACATTTATATGTACATATCCCTCCCTCCCTCGCCTACACCTTTTCTGTGAACGGCGTTCCCAAACTGGTTACGAAATCTCCACTCGGGGTTTTCAGAGGGATAGGCGGCCGAGGCACGCTATGCCGTCCTGAGTAGGGCGGGTGGGATCACCTACAACAGTGGTAATGGGAGGGAGTAGATTTTGGAAGTTAAATGTAATAATTAACTCATCAAATTTTCATGCTATATATTTTAACAGAGTTAAGTTATATGTTATAGCCCGATCAGTTAACCTAAATGAAAAGAAATTTTGAATTGAGCCTCAAATTATTTTGACAAGCATAATTTAGACACCTGCTTAATTTCTTGGAAATGAATCCGTTCATTTTTTAAATGAGAAAATCAGTGTTTATTGTGCAATTTCGCTAAGCAAAAGTTACTTCTCGAAGTTGCGAAGTCTTCTCATTCTGTCTTCCTGTGTCTTGTATTGTTGTTATCAACGTGAATTCATTCCTGCGAGGATCCTCTTTTGTATGAATAATTTATTTTTTTAATGTCAAGTTTTCGCCAAGATTTTCTTATTGAATAAACGCCTGCAACTTTACAGTAATATATACACTACGTACTTATTTTGCCGTACCTTGTTCTGCCTGCCGAAAAATTAAATTTTTGATTCAGCGAATTAACGTCTAACTCATTATTGCTCAAGAGTTAAAGGGGGGAGATCGTCTCGAGTTCACCGACTTTTATGTTTTGTGTGTAAAGGGAGGCGTGTGTGTGTTTGTTGGGGTTGAGGTGAGGGAGGTAGATATGGGTCGAGGGGGCTGGGTGGGTGGAAAAATTTCCCCCGCAATGAAACTCGTGAGGATGATACTGGTTTCGCCAAGGAACGCAGCAGCTCACTCGCCTGGGGGGAAGGGTGGGGGCGGTTGAAAAGAGATAGGTGGAGGAAATGAGTCGAGGGAACGTCGTGACTGGGGTGTATGGGTCCTTTCTTCGGCCCTTCCCGCGCTTCGAATTTACCTCGCATCTTCAGAATGATGTGCTCTGAGATCTCGACGGGGGGTAGAGTGGAGGAGGGTGCAGAGGCCCTTATTAGCAGAGGATTGGTGAGTGAAAGGTTGGCGCCATTTATAGGTCACCAAGGGGCTAATTACGGAGCACCACTTGTCCGTTATAGGTGGCCTCATGATCGTTTCCACCTGAAAAAAAATGTACGGTGTCAGAGAGAACATGGGAGTGAGAAAGAAATTGTCAGATAAGGCATATCGAATGCATCACTAAAAAAATTTTGCTTGAACGAAATTAAATATCTAATACATCTATAATAGTTTCTAGTCGATTTCATGGCAAGCCTGTGATTTGAAAAAAATTCTCAACGCATGAAATCGTATGAATTAGCGCGTTTATCTCAGAATACGTACCACACTACCCTTTAAATCTTACTCGGAAATTATGGTGAAGGCATATTCTAAGAATATGCTGAACCCCTTGAGTGAAATTCTCTAATCGCTTAAATCGCAGACGAAAAGTGCAGAAAACACTTCGGGCCCATTTTCATAATTTGTTCATAATTAAATCTGCCAAAGGCAGTAAATATGACATAACAACGGCGGTAGGTTGTTCATATTACATAGGAGGTGGCTTACAGAGCTTTCTGACTTGAAGTGGACCATTAGTGTTTTGAAACGGGCTCATGGTGCTATCAATCAGATGAACTCAAGCTTAAAATCAATCAACGTTGAATGTATCACCTAGCTGGATAAATTGAGTCATAGCAGAAAAGGCAAATTATTTAAAACACTCATGAGATCTAAGAACAACTCTGGAAGGACCTATCGGAAACCTGTTTTGGCCACGACTGGGTTTTCTTGAATTATTCATTTCCAATTGGGGCTTTTTCCCTGCCTTTTCATGTACTTCAAAAACTTTTAGCTCAGAAATTTAACACTCAAGTGGCCAATGAGACCGCTGGGTAGTCTCGCATCGATTGAGCCATAAGTACACTCTTAAATCATAACAAAATATTAAAGAGTTAATGTCTAACTTTACATGATACTACGAGTAGAATACAGTAAATTCCCTTTTATTAGTATAAATTTGCAAACATGGAATGGCTGAAATATTTATATTTCCCTATTCATCCTCTACATACGATACAGTACCAAAATGTAATAAACCCTTTTGAATGTAAAAAAGAGGTAAAATTGCAAACTTTCTGAACGGCAACTGCATCTGTAATATGTTGGGTATGTTCGGCTATTGATCGAGAGAACAAATTGGATAGGGTCTTCAGGCCCCTCCAAATAGCCCCAGGATGCATGATTCCCTAAAAACCAGAACATTCTGGAAATTGAACCACCATTTCAGCCGGTATGTTTGCATTTCAATGAGAACAAGGGCTTAATATGAGGTGAACTACATCTCCAGGTATTAAATAAACGTTTCATGTGCTGAAAATTTGATTTGGAAAACAGATTAATTCAAAGACTAAATGCAATTCTATAGTATTTACGTTTAAGGACCTCACAAATGTCTTTCGGGCATAGATGTCTTTTCGTATTGTAGATAGTTACATAGAATAGTGACTTGAACCTATTGATACTGATATTTTAGTTATAGCATATCCGAAACAAAAGGAAACCGCTGAGGGTCGGCCGATCCGACTACCTCGGCCTACCTTCATTGATACGAGCTTCACCCTCCAAGAGTGTCCGCCAAAGACAATTACCCGCACTCTTCCCCCTTACCCTATATTAGAACCTTTTTCTTTTCGTACTAAGCATATCTCGACATAACCACAAAAAATATAATCACCAATTCTCTCGCCTTCTATTAAAAAGACTTTTAAAATCGAAGTCATATCATCCTAATTGGACTAAGTTATAGCATAATGGTTGAACGGTGGATATGAGTTAATTGTGCTTTCACTCGATCAAAAAGTCAGTTTATACAAATTCCAAAGAAACTGCGGGAGATGCCGCAACAGTAACTTTTAACGGAGTCATCCGCTAATGTGCATTTTAATGCAACAATTTCAGAGTGTAAAAATCACCAAAGTATTAACACCATAAGTGTTTCAAGTTGGCTTTAACCTCGTGGACAGTGGCGCCTCGCGCACGACTACGAATGCATGTGACATTGTATGTACGGTCTTTCGTCACAACATCTAGTTCCTTTAAAAGCCCCAAAATTTCTGAGTTTAAGAGGACGCCTCGGTAGCTTAAGTGGCTGAAGCACTCGACCGGATATTGAGGGATCTGGGTTCGAGTCCCAGTCAAGGCGAATGATTTTTACACTCTTAAATTGTTGCATTAAGTCAGTTTATTATTATACGGTAATCTACCGGTTAAGGTAGGTTTTTGGATTGACACAACTACCAAATAAATATTTTGTGACTCCTAACAAAACACAATCCAGCAACCTAACAACATCAGGTCCCTCTTCATCTCTGATTACTTCCTTCATCCCTTTAAACCGTCCAATATCCCTATCCTGCTCCGTCCCTTTCCTCGTTTGCAACATTCTCCGCTCTATTATAGTCGTCAACATCCCACTGCCGGTCAATACGCCTTCCATCCATTTTTCCTGCCTCCATTGGATTTCTCCCAACAAACCACTCTCTTCGCCCACCATACCAAGTACTTCCTCATTTTTTTTCTTCTGGGTCCATTTCACCTTCTTCATTCTTCTCCTCTCCCACATTTCAAAAGCCTCCAATCTACGTCTATTCTCCTGCTTCAATGACCACGTTTCCGCGCCGTACTGATGTAACTTTAATGTTACTTTATTACCATCCCTGAAGGAAAGATTGTTGATTTGTTGCATATACTTTATTGACAACGTCAACACAAGTTATGTAGTAGTATTAAATAATACAGAAGAGAAATTCAGAACGGAAAACGAGAATATTACTTTTTAGATTGAATACAGTGTTAATTATAACGTCCTGGTAATAATGATAAAATATTTTTTCGAAAAGGAATTTTACGTACGATCTATTACATGAACACTTAAGTAATATATGTCGTGCCGTATCAAATTTTCCTTTAGTAATTTTACCAGTATTTTTCCCAGTAATGCATATTTAACAATAGCCACAGTCGCTTAAGATTTAACTACCAAGTGTTTGACTGGTAAGCATTCTCATTAACTTTGCATTTGTTATGAACCTTTATGTAAATTGGAATCAGTGAAAATTTCTGCCGTCCGTGTTATTTAATTCCTTCCAAACATTTTGACTTGGAAATTAAATGCTAGTTAAGCGCTCGTATCCGATTTCATCTCCCCCTGATAAATATTACTAACCCATATTTATACAAAAAGGTACGGATATGCATAAACTACCAACTGAGGTGATAAGCTCCATGTCTACAAAGATAAGGCTGCCAGACAGTGCCAATTAGTATATTCTCCGAGCTCTATACTCCTATTAATTAATTCGTTTAGAATAGTGTTTCTTAATAGCGAAGGCATTTGCACTATTTTTAAGATGTCTTCCTTGATTCCTCCGGCATAAAGGAACTAGGAAAGACGTTTAATATTTATTTTCACTCCTCTCTACCTCTCGAGTAGATGAACGAGATTTCAGATATCTTTGAAATACTGTAGAACGCGTTTTATATTGCACAGTACACAGTACGATACCAGCGGAAATGTAAGGCAAAAACGTTGATAATTTATTGCAAATAAAGCAGTTAATTGAAAGTCGGATTTTTGTTGGGGGAGAAAAATCTATGTGGACCCTGAATGCGAAGCACCTACCATGAGTGTTAAAAAAGCCACGAGAATAGGACACACATTTTATCTCGAAAATTTATTCGTCGAAAATAATGAACACTTCCGATTTTCATTGAAAATGAGTATCTTTTGATGGAAAATGAATGGGTTTGACTTAAGTAAGATTTTCTACGTTTGTGGGGTCCCGGTCAAGGAGAATGAGTTTTACACTAAGAAATCGGTACATTATAATGCGCATTAGGGGATGACTCTGTTAAAATTTGCTGTCACGGTATTTCCCTCAGCTCCTTTGAACTTTTCAAAAATAATTAAATTCAAATAAATGTCCAATTATTCAATAAATATTAAAAGTGGAATTTGCCTGCAATACATGTAGGTTGGCGTCGCTTAAGAATTTCTTTTGAAAAATGCAATAACATTTAACAGAATGGTATAAGACCTCCTAATCATCGGTTTTATGATTAACTTGAAAATTTTCTGAGGTAAACCTATTATTCATTCTGTTTTTCAAATATTCTAACCATGTTCCATTCGATTGTGGATGCAGTTAAAATCACTACAACTAGAATTTAAAGAGTTCTTCTTGTTGATGCCTTACAATTCCTGGAGGAAAAAGGCTGACAGTGATAGTAAGTGATTTGTGTGTACGGCTTCAACTGCAGGAACTCTTCCCAAATCTCGAAGAGAGCGAAAGAGGGAGTGTACCTGCAGCTGACGGGCATTCAGTTGTCAAGGGCTTTTTCCTCGTTCGGACCAAAATAGAGGATTCATAAGGCTTTTCTCACGCCGAATTTAAGGCACAAGGAAATTCGCGATGTTTTGCAATGCGCGATATTTCGAAACTCCAACAGTCTGAGTACACTCGGGGATTGACTGAAAATTTTAGTACAGTCGTAAAAAATGGAAAAGAATATATGTCTCGTTAATAATACTATTTTTTCCACCGTTTCACGGTTTGGTCATTCATTGCATCTTAACGCCTTCAATTTCTCGTCACGGCGATTTCAGGGACTGGAGAATGTGATGCATATATTAAGAGAAGTTGAATGCCCCAAAGGTGGATGTTATGGTGTTGATTGAGAAAGTTAAACTGTCTTGATTGTTGAGACTTGCAAAAAATCCAAAAAAATGTCTCGCAATACTCGCCTTTAATGTTTTAAACTAAAAATATATTTAAGAAGCGTGTAACATCCTCTAATTGCTATTTTATTCCTCTTAAGACATTGTATTGTTTTCCAACTTATCACTAACGATGTTTTCGCAACATTATTCATGAAATACACAAACGTTTTATAGCGGCTGAACGCGGGAGTAATCGATTCTCGAGAGTACATTTGGTCCATTATAGGCTGTGGATGAAATTTAAAATTGGTCATTCACGAAAACATGCACTTTAAGGTTAGTAAAATGGGTGAGTACTTCCTTATTCGTTCGTTCGAACGATCGTCCCCATGAAGTTCCGGGATAAATCAAAGGGGAGAGCAGAAATAGGACGAAACTTCATCAATGAGCATTGGTAATTCATGAATGAAAATGTATGAATAATTTCATGCTCCTTTGTTGATTCATATTTTAATGGGAGAGAGTGATTTTTAGAAAAAGCATATTAGAGAGTACAGGTGGCTATTCGTTTACAAGATACCCCTGCTGACTTTTTCCCGACGAAAAAAACCGTCCTTTCACACGAGTTTCCCCACGAGTGTATGGGACCAGATTTCTTATTTCCTTCGTGGTTCATCCTTCTTCGCTTCGTATGCCACCGGTTTCACCGCAGAATATAAGTAGTTTTAGTAAATGAGAGAATACGCATGCAGCGTGTGGGATCCGAGTGAAAAAGGTCTCATTCGGGAAATTGAGAAGGTGCAACGCCGGGCAGCCCGTTTTGAAAGAAATTCTTACGATAAAACGCAAAGGGTCACCGAAATGCTCATGGATTTGGGGTGGGAATCATTGGAAGTGAGACGATTCAATGCAAGATTGAAATTATTAAATAAATTTCGATCCGCATGTTTCAGCACCGAGGTCTCGCAAATAATTCGTACTCCTACATACATTGGTCGCTTGGATCATTCATATAAAATTCGGGAAATAGATGCCAGAACTAGCCGACTCAAGGACTCCTTCTTCCCACGGACAATACGGGATAGCAACTGCAGATAGATAGCAAAAATTCCACTTGCCACCCTCAGCGTCTAAAAAATAATTAGTTCTACTTAAATGCATGCTCTTCTATTAACCTTATGTGTTTTATTATAATAACCCATTCTTTCCGAATGACCTCCTTTGTGTTCTGTTCATCTGTTTTTAAGTCTCCCTTTCAATCCCTCGTCCCTCTCCGCGAGGGGAAATTCCTGCTACCTGCAACGGGGTCGCATTCCCTGCCTTTTACAGTCTCTTTGGGGGGTAGAGTGTTTTGTGGTGCATGTTCATGTGGTAGTGATGTTTCACATTCTTACTTGTTGTATCCTGGCTTGCGTGTTGTAGGATGGCTTTCGTGCTGCATCCTGGGGTGCAGTTTTTAGTTGTTTTGCGGTATATGTATTTGCATGAGTGTTGGATGAAGGGATTTTTGCATGAGTGTGTGCGGTGCTGTGGGTGTAATTTTCCACGTTGTTGTTTTGCATGTGGCATTGTTCCTTTTTACGGTTGGTGACCTAACACCCCCCGCCACACGCCCTTGCGGTGGCTTGCGGGGTATTATGTAGATGTAGATGAAATGGTAAATTAGTATAAGTAGTTTTGGTTATTGTCCATCCTTGCACTCATTATGGCCAAAGCTAAGCACGAACAGGTCTCACAACTGAAAGGATTATCGTTCCCGTCGGGAATCCATGATTCGTGTGTATCATATTCCTGAGATTTTTTAAAAATTCGGCCTTTTTCCAGGTTATTAGAAAAAAGAGTAATTCTCCATTATTTAACGATTTCCCGAATTTTTCCCACTAAGTAGCCACAGTGGTGCTAACAATAAACCTAGCTAAAGGGTTAGGGGACAAAGGAACACGCTTTCAGAAAGTAAGACTGGCACATTAGCAAAATTTCGGCAGCTTATTTGCTTTCTGTATTCTGGAAGCCTTTTCATTAGTGAACGATACCAATGGTAAATGTATGCAATTAATGAGATAAATATGCTGATAATATATATATATATATATATATATATATATATATAGATATATATATATATATATATATATATATATATATATATATATATATATATATATTATCAGCATATTTATCTCATTAATTGCATACATTTACCATTGATATCGTTTAGTAATGAAAATTAATTGGAATAAAAAAAGGCTTCCAGAATACAGAAAGCAAATAAGCTGCCGAAATCTTGCTAATGTGCCAGTATATGTATGCAGCAGACGATTCTGCTCCCTCTTCACGACTAGGTTGAATGGGCAGGTAACCGTATTGAGTATCCCAGGTTTGTAGGCTTGAGATCGCGTGGCCGAGAGCAATGCAGATGATTCTGGACGTGAAAGTCATGCGTGGAGTCTTCGTGGGTCTCTTGCGGCGTTTATGTGAAATTTCCAGCGCGGTGATCAATTTCATGCACCCAGGGCTCTCGAACTGCCAATCCCGGAAGCATTCATTCAACGGTGCAGGGGAATGAGGAGACGCCGTTGACTCCTCCTTCCCTTCCCCGCACACGCACGCGGGGGCCCTCAACGGCTCCTACACCCCGTTTACGCGGACATAGATTAGAGCGCGTCCACCACTTGCTTCAAGTGACATATATCTCGGGACATATTTCGAGGATTTTAATAAGTACAAGAGGAATACAATATTCATAGTTTTTAGACGTTCTGAAGGAACCGTGTGGCCAGCGATGTATTTCAATTAGTATCGGTCCCAGTCCAGTAGGCAGAACCCTTGAATGCTGATCGAAGGGTCCGGTTTCGATTCTGAGTGAGGCCTTCTCTGGTCACCTTCAGCTAAACCCAAGGTGTGTGATTCTTCGTGTACCAGATCTTCTTGGGAAACTGCAGACGACCAAGGGAAAGGAACTGGCCCTCTACCCTGTAATATGTGCAAACTTCATGCGTCGTAGTGTGTGAAATTCACCCATCAGGGTCGGAAGCTCAGTATTAGTTGAGGGTTACCCTCACCTAAGAATTCATCTCCATGTTTATCACTATGGTTTAGTTTGGTAGATTACTTAATTAATTCAATTGCTTATTGATAAATGCCATACAGCTGACAAATATGAAGATATTTTCTTGTACAAAGAGTGAATTTTTGAAACCCTCACAAGAAACGCTTCGAGATCACTGGCGTGGCTACTTATTCAACCCACTCTATCCTGATTTGTATTCAACTTGGGACTAAAAATATCTACACTGGAATACTCATCTTAAATGGACAATCAAAGAAATTCAAAAGAGCTGGAAACCTTTAATGATTGCTTTATGCTAAAATATATGATGAACACAACATTTTCTTCATGAAACTTAAAGGACCTTTAAATCGAAGGCTTTAACATTTATAATATTAATTTTTATTTGATTGCTGATTGTCAATACCTCTAAATACCGCGAGTAAATGAAACAAGTAAAAATAGTTGAATTTTAATATTGTCTGATGCAGAACTTTTCCGTGGGGTTGCCTTCATAAGATTTGATTATAATGTGTCGCCCGTGCGGCGACGCGAAGGCCTCTTCATGCGTGAAGCATTCCGCGGAGGAGTCCACAGACAGCAAGTCACTGGGAGAACCGCTTCAGAGTGGTCGACTTCTACGGGCCCCGTCCCACGCCGCCAAAGCGGCGGGCAGGGACGGGCGGAGGCAAAGCAGTACTGTTCATCACAGAAATGCTATCTCCGGGATGATGTGAAACAATCGACCGCGAAAAAAAATAGCGAAAGGTACTTCCGTGTGGGTACCGATTGAGTTTAGAATAAAGTCACGTACCCGATTACCCACGTTATTTCCTCCCTCCATTCCCCCTCACCTGTGCCGCTCTTCGGCGGCTTCGAAACACGTATCCTGACAAAACAGACTCATAGATAAGGTAATGTCTTCCTTCCGCCTATGTTCTGCGCAGAGCCCCTAAGCGGCAGTCACGTACCGCGAGTCGGAGAGGTGAGGGGACGAGGGGAGTGATGAGTGTTAACGATTCCGCCTGTGAATCGCTTCACTCCGTGAGAACCTTGTGACAAATTCGTTCGCATGCAAATAGCACGTCGGTCACTTCGGTAAACCTGTATGCAATGTTTTCATGGCGGACGTCGGCAGACCTCCAGGGCTTGAGGGTCGGCGGTGCGGATTTGTTTTTGAGGCGCTTCGGAAGGCGAGTCTCGACAGCGGGGCGCGTTATCATCTGCGCTTTCCCACAGTCTCCGGTGCAGCTGCGCTCGCATATGAAAGCACCCCCATTCCCTCAAAGATATCCGTGTTCTCAGGAAAAAAAATAACATCGAAGAACGTATGCGTAGTAGCAAAAGTTGAAAGTGCTCCTCTTTGACGTCAATTGTTCATGTCCTCGTCGTTAATACGAGCCGGTGAATGATTTTCACGATTGACTGGGAACTGCGTTTCCTGTTCATCGTATAATCGGCGTATGAATCTAAAACATCAATTTTAATCGCATGTTCTTTAGCGCATTGCTATAATAAATCAGTTTTCCGTAAATATATGAAAATTATCACTCTGAAGTAATATTTGTATCAACATAGCTCATGCTAATCTGTCAACTGTAGAAACAAGTTATCCTTAGGATTAAATGGATATTTTTTTCTAGTCGCTCTTCACAATTTCATTTCGTCGCAACGATAAATACCCTGCTTGGAGGCTACATGCTAGGCTGTTGCTCCGATAACTCTTGTTTTGCATTAGGGTTAAATGCTATGATGGATATTATAGTGAATATCCCTAATTGGTAGGGCTTCAAAATCAAGTAAATCTGCTTTTTATGCGAGGATTAATCCTCTTACAATATCATTAGTTGACATTATTTCTGTAAAATATAATATAATGATTTCAATATTCAATTGTTCCCGGCTCAACTTTGTGGAAATTCATGTTTATTAAACGAAGAATACAATTTAGAAGGACAGTGGAAAGAAACATTGTATTCTTCATTTAATAATAATGAATTGAATTTTGATTAAGGTTTACAGAATCTGGCATTAATACCATATGTTACTTATAGAGATGAATGCTGCATGTTAAAAATTAAATTTCTCTCAACGAAAAGGGCAGGCGAATAAAAACCATTACTTTGAAATAAAATGGCTTATTCTGCCGCGTAACTTTCCACCCAACTTTCGCAGACGTTTATGGGTGAGAGGAATTATGATGGCATAAAAGAAGACGAAAATAATGAAATTATGAATACTTACCTAGATGTAAGCGGGGGAAATTTTGAACAAGGCTTTAAGCTCTTTCTTTTCAATCTTCTTATCCGGAATGTAAGATAAGACGCATCGTTGGATAGTTTCCCCAGTAAATAAAGTAATACGTGCGAAAGACGCGCAGCGGGCATGATTTTGGTAGCATATTTTCCTTATGGGGAGGTGTTTTTGATGCTTTATACGTGTAGTTGATTGATGGTTATTTTGATTGCGTTCTGTTCCCGCTGTCACAGATGCAAACAGAAACTGCTTAAAACAGCCGTATTTCAAGATTTTTGTTTTTCTTTCCAACCCTGGGAGCTCTAATTACCTGTAAATAGCTCTTTACAGTCATGTTAAAGGAAACAACTGTTTCGTTGAGAAAAATCTGAAGCCTTGACTTACTCACGACAGCCACAATTTTCCGGTAGTAATTGGACATGACAGAACCTATGAAAGCATGTGATGAATGGCAGCTTCAGTAATAACTTAATAATGACTTGTTATTCAATTATTAAATGTTCAATAATTTTATTATTTCTGTAAGTTTAGATAGAACGGTTATATATGTTTTTTCTTTGCTCAATTAGTGTTGTAATATACCTCGTCAGTATTGCATTGCCCTTAAAGTATGTATCTTGCCACGCATTCATTATCTCCTTTCGTAATGTATAAATATACCAGAAAGAGAAATAAATTAATTATTCAAGATAATCAATCATCTTTCAGTGACTTCTTCCTTGAGCGAGGACGTAAAATAGCATTGCGCTTAAATAATATGAGGCAACGAACGTATTTTATGTGTAAGTGAACGTTTACAGCAAACCTCACCCAGATAGAGATCGGGAGAAGGTATAAGCAAGCACTAAGTTTCTTCGGTTTTATGAACCCCTTCCAGAGCAGAAAGTTCCGTGCGCGAAAGTTGCGTTAAACGCCATTTGGACTTGTTGATGTGGAAGTTGATGATGCATGAAGACGCGCACCTTTTTGGGAGAAAATAAACAGATGCATCATATGCTTGCAAAAAAAATTAACACAAGTTGCGTAACTAATACTAAGGGCTCTCACAACTTCATAAGGATATTTAATTGGATTAAATGTAACCTTTCGTACTCGAGAGTTCTCGCGTATTTGTTTATCGGTAGCCACAAATAAAATGAAAAGGCATGAATGGATTTGAGCTTGATTGCGAAAAAATGACAAATATGTAAGAAAATTTAATTTATCTTGAGAGTATAAATCGCAATCGAGTGCAAATTTCCTTAGCAAAACATGGGAGTCAGCGTCGGGACGGGCCTCTTCTTACTTCACTTGCCACCTCAGCAACCTAGTTTTTTTCGCAATGAAAGATAGAATTCGTGTTCGGATGACGTGGAGTTGAGGTGTATAAGGGTTTCCCCTTAGGCTGCGCAATAAGAGGTGACTCGATCCACAGCAGAACATCTTTTTTAAAACAACATCAGATTAATTCCACAATACTAACCATTATTTTGCGGAAAATATTTTAGGTTATTTTCGTACCAATTAGTTTTTGCTTCCAATTTGCAAGTCCGTCGACCCATCCGCCGCGCCCATGCACAACAAGACAGTCGGTTAACGAGGGAGAAAAGTGTACGGGAAAAAAAGTTGATGATTTCCTGAAATATTTATGTTTCAAGTTGATCAGCTACATGTACGTTTTTTATTCATTGGTAAGTTCTGAGGTTCTAAGGCTATAATGTGAAAAGTAGGCAAGATACCTTGTAGTACTCTTAAGTTGCGAAAATTTGCGTCACGAGTCAAGTGGAATCTGCGGAGACAATCTGTCAAAATTTAACGCTAGCCTTTCCATCTGAAGCACTTCCATGAAATCGGTAAATGAGTTTTAGAATATTTTAATATCAAGAAACGAAAACTTTAGTTTAACCGACGCATATATTTTAAGTGGAACTACATATATGTTGAAAATCTTGTTACTCTTATGATACCGGACTTATGAAACCATCCTCTACAAGATGATTTAATGTCACCTCCTATTCAGGACCATTTTCTGCCTTCATTCCCTTATTCTAATCAATTGAAGGTTATAAATTCTCAGGGAATCGAGCCGGGGAACTACCAGCACACTAGTTATCGACGCTAACCTTCCTATTGCAATAGGGCATGATGGCGAAAAATATGGACGTTAAGAGCGTTTTGTGTTTTGTTAAGTGTGTTTTGTTTCGTCGGCTCTGACTTCTCTCCACTTTTAACTTGGGAGGTCATAACAACTTGATTCCACCCCCTTCCCCCCCCGTGGCAGCTGAAGGTATGGCCGTGAAGTGTGGGAGGAACTTTCGGAATTTTATATCAGGAAAAAATGATTTAACTTTCTAAATCAAAGGTTTTCCGACGTGAGGCACGCATATGCTTCCATCATAAGTACTTACTGTTGACAATATTCGGAAAATGGCATTCCCTAAGACTTCCAAGAACTATGTACCTTCCGTCTCAAACACTCCGCGAAACAGCCTAGCTTATTACATCTACATCTACATCTACATAATACCCCGCAAGCCGCCGCAAGGGCGTGTGGCGGGGGGTGTTAGGTCACCAACCGTAAAAACGAAAAATACCACATGCAAAAAACAACACGGAAAATTACACCCCAGCAGCGCACACACTCATACAAAACTCCCTCCATCCAATACTCATGCAAACACATACACCGCAAAACAACAAAAAACTGCACCCCAGGATACAGCACCAAAGCCATCCTAAAACACGCAAGCCAGGACACAACAAGCAAGAATGTGAAACATCACTACCACATGAAAATGCACCACAAAACACTCAACCCCCCAAAGAGACAGTAAAAGGAAGGGAATTCGACCCAACGTTGCAGGTAGCAGGAATTTCCCCCCGCCGGGAGGGAAGAGGGACTGAAAGGGAAACTTAAAAACAGATGAACAGAACACGAATGATGTCATGCGGAAAGAATGGGTTATTATAACAAAACACATAAGGTTAGTGGAGGAGCATGCATTTAAGTAGAACTAATTATTTTTTAGACACTGAGGGTGGCAAGTGGAATTTTTACTATCTATAATCCTACAGTTGCTATCCCGTATTGTCCGTGGGAAGAAGGAGTCCTTGAGTCGGCTAGTCCTGGCATCTATTTCCCGAATTTTATATGCATGATCCAAGCGACCAATGTATGTAGGAGTACGAATAATTTGCGAGACCTCGGTGCTGAAACATGCGGATCTGAATTTATTTAATAATTTCAGTCTTGCATTGAATCGTCTCTCTTCTAATAATTCCGACCCCAAATCCATGAGCATTTCGGTAACGCTTTGCGTTTTATCGTAGGAATTTTTTACAAAACGGGCTGCCCGGCGTTGAACCTTCTCAATTTCCCGAATGAGACCTTTTTCACTCGGGTCCCACACGCTGCATGCGTATTCTAAATGAGGCCTTACAAGAGCGTGGTAACAACGTTCCTTGACCTTTGAGTCACTTTTGCCGACAATGCGTCTAATGAATCCCAATTTTTTATTTGCTTGACCGCAGACTTTACGTATGTGAGTCCCCCAAGTTAAGTCTTTAGTGAATGTGACACCTAGGTATTTTACCGTATCAACTACTGCTAGGTCACCTCCAGCTAATTTGTAAGCAAATCCCGTTGATCTTTTAAAGAAATTTACCACTGAACATTTATTATAATTTAGAGTCAATCCCCAGTTAGAACACCATTTAGTAATGCAATCTAAATCCTGCGCTAGAATAAAACGATCCTCATCCCCAGATATCTCCCGATAGATCACCGTGTCATCCGCAAACATCCTAATGTTACTTTTCACTTCGCGGTTCAAATCGTTAACAAAAATCAAGAAAAGTAACGGCCCGATCACACTTCCCTGAGGTACCCCCGACGTGACTCGAACGCTGTCGGAACTAGCGCCATCAAGGACTACCCTCTGTTCCCGCTCTGAAAGAAAATCTTTAACCCAACTTATAGCGCCCTTGTTTATACCCGCGACCTTTAATTTATGAATGAGTTTACCATGTGGGACCTTATCAAAAAATTACTAAATTAATAAAGTACATTAAAATGTACTCATTGTATTTCTAATTTAATTTCACCGTAAGTTTGCACTGTCGCCCGTTCTTTTTTTGTAATTTGTGAATAATGCATTTTTTTTTAGTTTCTTCTTTCGATGGCTCGGGTCTAAATATCACGACAAGCCCTCTTAATGCAAACTAGACTACATGAGTAACAAACCCCAAAAAATGCTGTGCACGAATCAACTACACCATTATGCATATACTTAATGTATTTGGCTGGAAGCTTTTTGGTTTGATTTCTATCACACTAAATCATTTAGTTAACCTGATTTTTACGACTGCATTGCGCTTGAATGTGTTAAATGCTTCTAGCGCGTTTGTTAGATTTATCCAGCAATGAATTAATTAGAAATTTACTATAGGGTGCAAATATCAAGATAGCTTCATTAACTGGAATACATATTTGGGATTGATGGAGGTGTTTTTATTAGAAAAATGACAATTTATTCCATCGAGTAGTTTACTCACATCCTCGTGATGGCTTATCAATTTAGTAAACATAAATTTAAAACATATGAGTGCAGGGTAACATATTTTTGTTAATATATATATATATATATATATATATATATATATATATATATATATATATTATATATATATACATATATATTATATATATATATATATTATATATATATGTATATATAATGCATACGCACCTATTAAAATTAATTCTATCAATAAATAAATTCAATTCACTTCGATGATCTTTGTGCCATTACCATAACGATTTTTAAGAAACTCTATTCTTTACATATTTACCATTCGATTCAGTTTGAATACTCCCCCGTTGCTAATATTCTGTTGACAATAAAGTTAGTTACACACAAAGTCAAGTAAACAAGCATTTAGATGTTTTTTTAAAAAATAAGGAGAAGGTTTTCAGCGGTGCTTCAAGGTTTTGTCGGCCTATCTACTTTCATGGGCACACATGTCTTTAATTGCCATAACGTCGCAAGTTTGTTTGAAGGCCCGATTAACAATGGAACAAGGTCAAATTTAGTCAGGAAAGAAGTAACACTCCCCTCCCCCCCCCCCCCCCGCAGATAGGAAGTTTTAATTTACTTTGGAGTTTTGAAACTGCCACGTGAGTCGTACCACTAGGACTGTATATGTGCACGTGCCTATTTAATATGGTCACATCATCGGTCTGTTCCACGCACATATTAAGGATGCGATTGATGCAATTTTGAAACTTCAGCTCCAGCAAATTTGAAGAAAATAGAGGCGAGTTAGATTGTTAATGAGCAAATAATGCTCGTGTGTTGAAAAAACAAAATAATATTTGTGCAGTTGAATTCTCCTCATTCGACATCTCTGGTGAATTACCACATCCAGAAATCACTGGACTACGTAGAACTCTATCCAAAACATTTCATACGTACGTAGAAAACGGTACCCTGTAATTCCCCGCCAGGTTGTGTGGCATGGGGTGATGACACACCAGACTAATTTTGACCGGAAATACTTTTCCTCCCAAAGGGTGGTTGGACAACGTTGTTCTGATCCCTTATCGTTCGTTGGAAAAATGGCATCTTAAATTTATCTGTTCTACACTTAATCTGTCTGATTTTATTTACATGACCTATCCTTTCGTAGTACGATGGGGAAATTGTTAAGATGATAAAGAAGCATTAAATCTACATGGTAACGTTTCTTTTGCTATATATTTACAATGAATAAACACTTTCGAGATGATATTGATCAAAACAGTTCATACAGTATATATTTTCGCTGGAAATTCCGGATAAAATGTATTTTTCTTGAAAACTACTGTTAAGAGGTGATTAGGCTTAACATTTGTTTTGTCCCTGTTTATTATCGTTTTGATAATACAAAGGGAATAAAATAAGATTTTCTTCTGCTTGGGAAACAGGTATTGTGAATGAAATGGATGCATTCGACGATTGTTCAGTTAGCCCGTCTGTCTGCCTGATGCTATTGTTCACATACTAGGGATCTCAAGGAGAGGAATATGGGCTATAAATTATAATTAAAAAAATAATTTTTCTTCGAAAATCGAACAAGAATCCTCATCATTGTGTCAATCCAAGTAATATCCCGGCCTAGCCCGTTCCATACCAGTATCTTCATCTCTTCATAGCAAACGTAAGTTGTGCTGACATTCCCCATCACCTATTACTTGTATCGCATCCTTGATCTTCCTTTTTAATTTTGCTTATTATGGCTCCTTCGAGCATAGATGTCAGCGTGCTATTGTTCTTCAAGAATTTTTCAATTATAATTCCTCTTCATTCCTTCAAGTTTCTCCCCCAAACTTCTCTATTCATACAGTTTTCTGAGGACTTCTTATTTAACTTGATAATTTAGCGCCAAGTTTATATCACTGCTTCCATCTTCCTTTCTCTCCCGATGCTATCGTTCACATCCGTATAAGTGTAAACTCCATTTGCAGTTACATGCAAAGATACGCACGCCTAATGAACAAACCTATATCATTAATTGGTCTTGAATTTCATTTCAACAATTTGCATTGCATTGAACCAAATCCTGCCGTCTTTATGTGCAGTCACGTTAATTAACATAGCTTCAGTTTGAATTTCCATACTTGAGTTCAAGGATACCCTCGATTGAAATGATCCCTCAATATTTCATAATTTTTAATATACCGTTGTTGGAGACGTTTTGTCGTTAAAAATCAGCAAAGGCATTTACTAGTACTAAACTGATTACGAATTTTTAAGTCTAAATTTGGCTTATGAAATAAATGCATGTATCCCTTCACCTTGTGGGGAGGATTTGGCATTAATCATATTAGGCAATAAAAAAGCTATATCTCGCCCTTTAAATGGTTAAAAGCCTTTGGCGAAAAAAAAACGGTCGTGAGCTAAATATGTCCTTAGGTGCAAAGTGGGGTTGTTGAGTCTACTACTTCGTTTGCGGTGAAATTCTTCGTCACGAGTTTCTTTTTCGTTCCCCGCTAATGAAGGCCTTTAAAGTTACTCCACCTCTCTCGCCCTGTGCCATGAGCGTCACAAGTTGCATAGGCAGTCGTTTTTTTTTCGAGGCTAATTGCCCAATAATTTCCCAATGAGATTCTACTTCACTTATCACCGTGCTCTACTGAGGTCCACGCTGTGTTCTTTGGAAAGAAAACAAAATGGCTCCGTTACCAAATCTGGCGAAATAAAAATGACTGCCTCTTTGCTTCCGACTGTCCAATGAGTTGTCTTTTACCTCAAACAGTCGTGCATACGAGATATGCATTGCCATTTTCCCTTGATAGATGCCCGGTAGTTTAATTTCATCGTTGGCTATTGCGGTCGTTTTGCAGGTATTCAGTGTACCCCCCTGCAAATTCCACCCCATAAATCGAGGTGAGCTTCATACCGCGCACCCTCGATTTGTATATCATGCAACATCCTTATCTTCCAGGTAGGGGCATCAGTCAAGAATCATTAGAAAATCTATGCTTGGCAATAATGCTCAATGCTCAGCACTGATTTCACTGCAATAAATAGCTGTACCTTTCATCCTGCTACTTTATTAATAGCAACTCGTTTCAGGGCAATAACTGTAGATTGTGCTATGTTGTATATTTATTAGAACTTCATTTTGACCTGCTGCTTCCGAAAATGGAAGCGATAAAACATAAGCTTTAAAGTAAAACACACAAAATATTAGTTACTCCTATCAGTGTACTCCAAAGGTTAAGATTTTCTATAAAAATTTATAAATTTTCATGCCAAGTTATAGCAACCCGATACTTATTATTTCAGCTCCTGAAGATAAAATTAATTAAAGCTGATGGCGTTCCAACTACCTTCAGTTTCCTTCTTGTGCATGTCATGAATGAGTCTATAATGGCGCATAGAATACATCGAGCATATTATTTTCTGAATAAATCCACATGCGTGATTGTCACAGTGTCGTATTCTTCCGGAAAATCGCACTACGCTTTCACCTTTCTTGTCCTCCATTCAACTCTCCTATCTTTATGAATGCAAAACTCGGAGGGACTAAAGATTCCAATTTGCCTCTCGCAACCTCTCCTCTTAAATCTAATACTCTCTTCACTATTAAAATTATTTATTGCATTTTCCGTTTTAGCATCCGCGATTGCCGTAATGCCGTCGTTGTTGTAAAGCCTACGCTTTGAAATATTAAGTAGCGCGTAAACCCAAAACTTTACAAAGCTATCTGAAGCTGCCAACTTTATAAGAAAAGAAAGGGAACGGGATGGTGTGGTGGCTAATGTACTCGCTTCCCACCTAGAGAGCCCGTGTTTGAATCCAGAAGGTGCAATATTTATATATCTAGCGCGACATTTTTCAGTGATATCCTGATGCCTACTTGAGGTGCTTTGTGGCGGGCACTTTGAGTGAGTACGGGACGTTTAGCTACGGACCCCTTGGCGCCTTTCGTTAAGAGTAGGCTAATGCTGACGCCGGGTTTCTCTCCACCCCTCTTTCTTTCCGGTGCAACCCTAATGGCGCAAATGACCACAGCTGTCTGTCGCCTCACCTAAAAAACTACCAAAAAGAAAAGAAAGTTATGGAACAAACACAATTAATCGATTCAGTTCTATTTGCTCGGAAAATATATTTACCTGTTTCAAATTGGCGTTGCGGTAAATTATACATTCATCCACATAATGGTTGCAGAAGTGATTCGATTTCTGCTTCACTCCGTAGTCATATCGCACCGTAAACCACCAGTGTAAAAGTACTCCATCGCTGCACAATATGCATTCCCATAGTGGGCCTCGAACCCGCGACCTCGAGGTCACCTGATGATCGAATTACAGATTTCATCCCGAGTGATGCGTCTCTTCTCACTATATATGTACGTCGTTACGTTGAAGTCCACTGTTTTTGCTAGTCAAATTTTATTCCCCCACATAAGCAATAGGGAAAGATATTCGTATGGGCCCTGCCGAAATACAATCCGTTTAGCGGAGACCTACCTATATATTTCATATAATGGATGCCGCTAGACTTCTTTCGTGAATTGTGTGACTTTCGTATATGAAATTGCGTTTGTGTGCATGGGCAAATATATATTTTCATATGCTTTTATTGCCTCATATTTCTGCATGCTTGGCTAGTGCCTCCCAGGCCCGCCATTGCGGCGGCTTACGGATTATTCTAAATGCAGATGAATCCCGTGAATTCTTCAACGGATTCATTTCGAGTGGAAAAGAAACGATTACCGGCCTCGGTGGCGGCGGGGTAACGTCCTCGTCTGCCAATCCATGGGTCGCGGGTTCGATTCCCGCCTGGGTGGGTTTTCTTCCACCTAGGGCTTGGGTGTTTGTAATCGTCTCCATTGTTATTCTATGTTAATAGTCCGTTGTAAAGGCCAGAGTGCTGTTTTCGGACTAGGCTAAATAAATAAAATAAATAAATAAAAATAAATTACCTAATAACCGCAACTAGAGAGCGTAATGTCTTTATAGTTGGCGATAACATCGTCGTGTTAGGACTTAAGTCATCTGAAATTGCCTCCGTTTTCACTTAAAGTGTATTGTTCGGAATGTGCTTTTTTTTATTGGATCTGAATTGGTGATCTCAGGTGAAAATTGCCCGTAGAAAGCGCTTCCTTATTTATTGAAGATTTGAATGAATTGAAAAACACACCGAGTACCATAGGATCAGCGAATACTTACTGATTTAATTATATATATTTTATCGTATCATGCGCTAGCATCTCGACTGAATGTAAGTGCATATCAGACTGTCAAATATAAATTCCAGTATTAACTTTCATTTTGGATTCCGAATCCAAGTTACCCCCGAAAAGGAGGCGGGCATGTCTATTCTTATCGTTGGTACGTAGGGGAAATTCGGCAATGACACTTCGATTCGGATCAGGTTTGAGAGGACAGAGGTGACATCAGATTTTTGGAAACTAGAAATATTTTAATGGCCGAAACTATTTCATGGCACCCTTGACTTAAATACCAGAGCAACAATATTCGTTTTACGATATTTCCCCATGATTTTCAAGCCGTTGTCAGTTGATGATAGTTTCAGAAAGATATGAGAGACTATTACATGCTCTTGGGCCCTTAAAAGGATGTTTACTCCCATATTTCCGAATAAATCACTCCAATGAAATGAATCCATGAGTCCTAACTTAAAAAGGCCTGCCTTTGGTTAATCGAATTTATAATTACTTGAGGCTGCAGGGTTTCCTGGAAGAAGTCCATCCATCACCCTCCTCCCTTTTTTTCTCTCTCGCAACTGAAATTCTCCGCTCATTGTCTCACGGTCCCGGGACGTCATTGTCTAGCTTCAAGTGCCACAACGATCAGATTATCTCGCGAAATATTGTTTCACGGAGATTCGTTCGACAGCAAGACTGACGGATGAGCTTCAAATAGGCTACTTCCACTTGGGATAAGATCCAAGTTATATACGCTGCTCATTGATGTCAGAGCTAATGAGGTGTCCGCGTCATTCATCTCTCTGCATGCCAAGAGATAAAATCGTAGAAATTAAGTGGAAGACCGGCCGACAGATTTAAGGGATCGTTAATCCCAAGGACAAAATAAAAGCTGAATAATTACGTCCCTCCCTCGAACTCCGAATATCATTCCTTGTGATGTTTTGACCTTGGCGTGTGACGGCGCAACATTTTAAACTAGGCTCAACTCCATTTTTTTCAAATCTCAAATATTACCTAACCGAAACGAATCGTTTGGTCATTCCTTGAAATGTCCTTTTTTACTAGCCGACTGATCGGGCCACATTCTTTTTATCGTATTTGTTTTCGAGAGAACACTTTTACCTTTTCTGAAAGAAATAATCACACTTCAGATAACTTAACCCTCTTAATGTGCCTAATTCCTCATGACCTCCAACAGATTAAACGTTATCTGTCTTAGGCAACCGACCGAACAATATTGCAAAAGGGAGCTGCTCCTAATCTCACCATCTTACTAGTAAGCGTCGGGAATTGCCACGAGGTGAACCTTGGTAACATTTACGCAGTGACAGTAGATAGAGATTATCCGTCGGAGCTTTGGCATGTTGAATTCTATGTTTTCTTTTACTTTATTAATTAGCTGTCAAACTTTGGTGCTTTGAATAGTCAATGAGTTCATTGCTCATTCAATTAAATATAGTGTGCGCTCAAAATTATCGAAGAAAACACACTATTTTATTTTCAACGAATGATATTCTGTTGGTAATTATATTGCCCAATTTATGATTTCCAATTTAAATATGAGCTGCATTCGCATGGTGAAACAGATTTTTATGATTTGAAAAGATCTATATCATAATTCTGACGCATATTAGCATTGGGTAAACAGATGCTGTAGCCGGATATGATATTAGGTAACTGTTTCCAGTATTAAGGAATCGCATTAATTTTCACGTATGCATCGTCATCGCAGATTATCAGAATGGTTTGCACCGGCTCAACAAGCACTTGTATGCATGCGCAAATAGATTAAATCGTAGAAATTAAGTGGAAGACCGACCAACAGATTTAAGGGATCGTTAATCCCAAGGACAGAATAAAAGCTCAATAATTACGTCCCTCCCTCGAACTCCGAATAGAATTCCTTATGATATTTGGACATTAAGAGATCCTCTTCATTCCTTAATAACCCCTTGAACTGACATGTTCCATTGCTTCTCTTATTCAACCTTGATCTTCCTCTGTAATTCTTTCCCTCCCTGTTTCTTTCGTTTATGGTCATTAGTAAGCTATCGTGCCTCGATGTGTCCAGGTAATTTGCCTTTTCTTTTTGTATGTTTCCTCCATGATCTTCTCTTCAACCACCCTACGAAGTATTTATTCGTTTGTAATCCTCTCTGTATACACTTTTCAGCTTTGTAGTTATTTCCTGTAATATCAAACTGACCACTTGGTAAAAAAATGTTTAATATAAATTACACTAAGAAGTCAAAATATAAAACTATTCACCTTTCAGTGTCATCTTAGTGCAGTTTATGGTACGTAGTTTTGAGTTTGAGGTTACAGAAGATAACGCAAAAGGAGAAAGGTATTTAGTTACACAATTCCCAAGTTACTAGCAAAACTTCTTTAAAGGCAAGCCTGCAGGGGAACGATAAGTGACAAGCCGGAGGGAAAAATGAAGTCTTCACGGTAAAAAAGCGACCTGCTGGGCAGCTACCACTAGTTCATTCTAACGGTTGCCTATGTAAGGTTACGGTAAACGGAGTTCCCAGAAGTCCTTTAAAATTCTCCGACTTTACTTACTTCTTATTTCATTCTTCACAGTCTGTGACGTTCAACTTGTTAAGGTTTGTGTCGGTTAAGGAGTGGAATAGCGATGAAAATTTAGCTCTGAGTTCTTTATATGCCATTTTATACGTCTTTGATTTGCTCTTGACTCACCAGATCTTGTAACGGATTTCGTTTCATGCGAACGCATTTCCTTGAGAGACATCCGTTTCACATCCATAGGTCATTATGAAAAATGGTTCTTATCGGTGAATAACTGTATCAAATGCTACTAGATTCAAAATATGTGGAAATTAGTTGAAAAACATACAAAGCAGACTTTTTAAAGAGTTCACTCTCCATTAAAATCCTATACGGCCATGTCCGTAGCTGAGGTTTCATACGGGTTATTGACGGGAATAAATATAACCTTCAAGGGAGTTCTTCCCTCGATTTTAACATTTGCCAATGATAATTTACATCACGTTGTTGAAATAAAAGAATTTTTGAGTCGGAGATTGATGAATATGTAGATTTAAATATCGTTTTCAAGCGTTTTGGCGTTCGCAATTGGTCGGAAAATTTTAAACGGGTCCCGATATTCGCCCAGAGGGAGCACATGAATTTACGATTTCCTGAATCACGGGACTGGAAACGGAACTTACAGAGTATCCTCATATGGAATCGTTCTTCCATCCTTCATTACATCAATCAGAGACTAATTTAAGGTACTTAAATTATGCTAATTTCTGAGGGAATTTATTAATTTAAAGCGGTGCCATTTCGCTCAACACCGCTTGCATTTGATGGTTTATGTGGATGAGCATATTCCGAGGGAAGACCGAAGTGCTGGTATGGTCGTCACCTGATCCAATGCCTCCAGGTGCGTTTTTCTTCAGAAAACTATAATATCGATCTCTGCCTCTGTGGTTAAGGCAATTACCCTTCCCCGAGTGAATCCTTGTTTCCTGACGCACTGCTCTCCAAGCTGTAATTACGCCTCTCCTTTGACGCCGCTCTTGGCTCAAGTTACTATCATTCAAGTGCTTCGGCGCTGGGAGCCACGCGATGCGAATTTTTTTCACACGATTTGGCTAAAACCATGATCCTCCCTCTTTCTCTCACCTGTGCCTCCCAATCGAATTCCCCGACCAGAATCTCGTCCGGCATACCGCGAGATAGATCGACTCGATTTCGAGCACGCCTCTTAGATTTTGAATTAATAGACGTAATTTTTTCCCTGCTCTGAAATTTTCTTTGTTTTACGAATGCTCAACTACCACTGTGAATGAGACATTTGCCACAATTCCACATTCACCACAGTAAATTCCACATTTGCGTTCAATAGAAATATTAAACATGCGTCTTTAAACCTCGCCCGCTGAATCGATCGAGATATCCTCTCCTAATGGCGTCCATCTCAGTATACTAAAATAACTTAGATAATCACTGAGCAAATGTCAATTTTAAAATGAGTTTTAATCCATTGTTCACCAGTCGTTTTATTTGCGATGGTAGATTGATTAAGTTGCACATATGGCAAATGAGTAAAACAAAGAAGGAGGAAGTCCATAATACGCGACGTAATTCAAGACCAGACTCATCATTAATTACCCATTTAGGTCTCTCAAATTAATATCCGGCAACCTTGACCACTTCGATCTTGCGGCTCTTCAACTTGGAAACTACATCCTGTTTTGCGAGCATCCTTCTCCTTGAGCTCTTCATGCTGAACGTTTTTCGTTGCTTTCTCTCTCTCTCGGTAATCTAGCCTGAGGAAAATATACGAAGGTGATGAAAACTTCAGCTGTTTCCTATTTCACTCGCAAAATGACTCTATGTGATCGGATTCTATACAACTGAAAGAAACATTAGAATGAACACGGTTTGGGTGTCCAATTACATGTGTTATTCATACCCTGGATTTCGTAAAAAGGATTAGCGTTGAGCGCCGTAGCGAGGCGGTGAAAGTGATTTTGGCCCAACCAATTTTGCCGGAAGATTTATAAAGTTTAAACGCGTATTAAGCCTGTTTTCCCGTTGGACTCGCTCGTTCATGCTACAGGTTGCGGATAAGTTTCGAACTCACCGTCAGCTCTCCCAAGACCATCACTCCAAACTCATAAAATATGGCCATAACATAACTAGAGACTAGAGGATTGTCTTGTAAAACCGAAAAAATAGTCAAATACGGATAGATAACTACAAATCCCTAGCGACATGGTGTAATCCCCTGGGGACACGAACACATTCATCATTATTTGATTGATATTGCGTACATGATCGAGAAAAAATTATCCGAGTCTCGCAAGTTATTGTTCGGTTGACAGTGATTGCAGAATTATATACATAGGATTTCATCGACGATTCATATGATTTCATCGACGTAACACGAAAGTGCCGAATAATAAATTGAACAGCAAAAAACAATATAGAAACACATAAAAAGAACACTCACACGTTATTTCTTGATCATTTCGACGGAATTCTGCTCCGTCTTCATCGGAAGATGGAGAAGTTATGACCAATATATATATATATATATATATATATATATATATATACTGACCTACAATATATATATATATATATATACAATATATATATATATATATATATATATATATATATATATATATATTGTCTAACAGAAATATTCAAGGAATTGTTTTCCCCTCGCATAATTAAAGAGCCATTGATGAAGGCTGATACCTAACTTATTGGCATAAATCTCTTCATGAACCTGTAAAACTTCTGCCTATACATTTTCAAGAAGTTCTTACACCACCTTCAGATACCCTAGCGCCCACTCCTGATAAATTTGAGCAAATATATCCACCATTCCTATGCATACTTGCTTCAAGTTATGTACCAGGGCCAGACAGCCGACGTCGTTCGCACGAATCCATTCATATCAAGTCATGGAATCTTTCATGTTAATATGCATGAACTATTTAGGCAGAAAATGTTATAGAAAAATAAGCTGTTACTTCTTCTTCAGTACTAGCTTATTAGAGATTATTTTTAATTTTCCTGAATTCCCTGTGGAACATAAAGGGTTCAGACGCACGGCCGTTGTAATCACGTACCTCCCCGTTAGCGAGTGGCGATGCACCATCCATTCTTCAAAGGTGTTGGCAACGACGTTTGTGACGGAGGCAGCGGTGGAGGTAAAGGGAGAGAGAGAAGGGGGAGAGGGAGGAGGGAACGGGGGAGGGAGAGCGTGAAAGTGAAAACACAAAACGCATTTCCACCCCCGTGAGCAGGGATGCGAGTGAGTCACACTCCGCCGCTCGACTCCTTCACGAACGAATCGTTTCGACCTCACCCGGCCGGGGGTTGGAGGTAAGGGGCGAGAGAGCAAAACCTTAAGAACGACTCCAGCAAAAAAAAACAAAAAAGTAGGTAAGAGAAGAAGGAAACCACGCCGCGAAATCTCCCGGTCTCCCCCTCTCTCCTCAATTTCCACCCCCTACCGCCCTTTCCCGTACGTTCAGCCTCCCCCTCAACCCTCCTATTTACCCACCCCTCCACCTTCCCAGCACCACGGATCTCCTCGCTCGGAACTCCTCCTTCTCTCCTAACAGACCGGCAACTCCTTTTTGGTGTGTGGGCAAGACCATGAAGATCTCCGGGAGATACCGCGTGTCGGCCTTACCAAGGGACAATTAAAAGCATTAGTCGACCGTTCTTCGTTTTGCGCCGATTGGTTCGATGCTTTGTCCAGCATGTGCGTCGCCCGAGAGATGTTTTGCATGGAGAATGCATTTCGGGTAATTTTGCAGGGTTTTAAAGCCAACCAACATTTTGATTTCGGTTACGTAGGCCAGTCCTTGTTGTGAGAGTTCTGAGCACAAGCTCACTTTTTATCTGCAAGGCACAGTGTATCTTCCATCCTCGCGTTTCTTTTTGGTGAAATTTCAACGTTCAAATGCTTTGCTAAATATGTTGTTGGTAATTTACTCATGTAATATTATTAATTTGGTAGTATTTAAGGAGGTTGATATTTAAACTGATGGTCCCTCGTGAACTTGAAGACAACATTTCTCCACTAACTTCCCGTGCTAAGTTAACTTTTAAGCATTTATGATTGTTTTAATATAATTTGCTCCTTTGAGTGTTAGCACAATAAAATGTAAACAGATTAGATAAAATGAAAACTTTTGGAACATTGAACGTATATAATTTTGTAATATGCATAACATAAACACATTAATCAACCTGAAGGTCAGTTTGGTAGGTGATGGTAGAGTTCACTTTGCCCGACGGCGGGTGAAATTTCACACATCAGGGTAAGGGGGCCAGTTCCCTTCCCTGTGCCGGTTATGGCTTACCAGGAGGATCTGATACCCGAAAAATCACATAGCTAGAGTGGAGCTGTGGGTGCTCAGAGAGGCTTGTCTGAGAATCGATCCCGGGCACTCCGGTCAATGTCCAACGCTGGACTACCGCGACCCATATATGGTATATACGAGGATGGTCTGAAAAGACAAAGATACAAGACATTTTTTACTGAAATTTTCTGAGGTCGGAAACTTTTCAGATCACCCTCGTATAATATGCATATACACCTCTAATTACGAAATTATATTGTGCAAACATATATATAAATACTATGATATTAGTAGCAATTACTCTACTCGATTAATGATGTCGAAAAAATTGAAGGTTGGTGGTCATAATGCGTGAAGTACAGATTACTTATTTAACTCTCGGAAATAGTTCAACAACAAATAATGTCTGTTGAAAATGTTATAGTTACTGCGCCAGTATTTGGATAGGGCGATATATTACATAAAGCACTTTTATTCAACTTTCCTTGGTTATCATTTCAATGACAGGGTGGTGAAATTTTATAATTTGTTTCTTGTCATTATTGAACTTCGCGGAGACATGTCGAATACGTATAACTCAGCACCACGGGGTATTCAAGGGACTCGCCGTCAGACGTATTCCACTTTTTTAATGGCCACAAGAATCACTCGACCGTCCAGGAAGCCAATTTCATATTTATCGCCGTGACTCATACACCAGGGTCAGAGAAATCCGTTCAAATGAGTGCGCAATGTTCCACTCGTCACTGACGTTGTCGTCGTAGGAATGGGCACATGTTCTCCAGCAGTCGGCCACTTGAGGACCCTATGATTGGTGTCACTTTGAGGTTCTCCCTCCCGATCTTTTTGAATTTTCAAAAGTGTACTAGAACGAAATTTTCTATCGAAACACTTAAAACCTCATTTTATTCTCTCTCCTCTTCTCTCCTTATTCTTCCTTTGGGATTGAGGATGGAATAACAGGCGAGCGCAGGTCAGAATCAAGCTAACAATTGTAACAAATGACTTGCCTATATTCCTTCAATGCCGCATTTTAATTGAAAGATGATCATCATCTCCCTAGTCCCCTCTCTCTCTCTTGACCACTCCCTCCTTTATTCAGGAAATCTGATATCTTGATCAAATATTTCGTTCTTCCTTCGCACAAATCGCGATCACAGCAAAACCAAGGTCGCATCCCCGTGAGCCATGTTCGAAGGGCTTAAGTGAAATCCCATAGGTAATAATGGAAGGTATACCATCGCTCCATGAATCACACCCCTATCATGGCTCGCAGAATATTTTGTAGGTGTAGATTTAAATGTAAATATTATGCGTACCTTGGGTAATGTTGATTTTAAATATTGAAATAGCGAATAGTAGTTAAAGGCACAGGTAAACAGATATTTTTTCCTTTGCTTTTTTCTCTTTCATATGAATTTTTTATTTCCTTAACCTTCACTGAAGCTTCTTCACTATGTCGGAAATCTGCTTCTAAAGAACTCTCCAGTTTTTGCACCAACATTAATATAGCGTCGGGTTGTCTGGGAGGTAGCTCACTCGCTAGTTATTTTAAAAAGTTGTTGGTTTGAGTCCCGATTTGAGAATGGCTATCATAAAACACAGTACTCCAGGAAAGCCGTTATCAAACGTAATAGCTCAACCATTTTTGCGTTACTCTCCATCTTCGTTTAACAGAAATAAGTTTAAATTGCCTTGGTAAAAACTCAACAAACATATTATTTAAAGGATCTCTAAATATTTGGTACCCCCTTGGTCAATGTCGACGCTTTAGGATGTCCTATTCATTCCAGTATAAATGTGCTAACATCTTTTACCTTGGGGAAAATTGAGTCTTTCCTTGTTTTAATAAATAAATTGGTATGAACGAAGCGCATTAAGCGAAATAATTCTCATTTTTATGCATGATTGATGACGGTTTAACCATAACGTGGGCGCAAAATTTGCGCGAATGACGGGAAATATGACTATGCAACAAAACGGGTGTTCATCATGTTACTGACACCCGACACTGACAGAAACACATACACTACTCCTTTCTTGATCCTATCACATGATAACATGAAGCCTGGCTATTATCTCACTTCTTCTCCTGTTCCCGCAAAGCTATTTTTGAGCCGATAATCCTCCAAATTCTTCAATTGCGGATGTTGCTGAGTCTCGCGAGTCGTTTGGTCTATGAAGGGAAAGCAATTCTCTGCTATAGTGTAGCGAAACCAGTCAACAATAATAAATTATTTCCTGCGGAAATGCAAAGTCTTTGATTCTTTCTTCGTGCTTTAAAAAATGGATTTCCACAAAGTATCAACCTCAACCATCTCTCCTATTCTCTACCTGCTTGCATCTAGCAGTGGGAGAATAAATTTCAAAGAACCTCGTCAATGACTTAGATTGTTTTATTTGCACTCGGCGTGCATCGTATCGTATGACTAATCAGGGGAAAAGGGCAGATTGCCGGACTCTCATTTCGTTCACACTAAGCCGTGCTTGGTCCCCTCTGAAAGCCCAACCCACCTAATAAAGTCAAATTGAAACGATACCATAGAAGATGGGTCTTCCCGAAGGCAGGAGTGTGGAAATTCCTCGGAGGGCCGAAACTCGACTCGACGAGGGGAAGATCTTAAAAGGAGTGAAATCTTCGATGCATCGGCATATACACAACCGGTTTATAGATGACAACATGTCATCAGCGGGTTCTCGAATTATTGAGAAATGGCTTTGAAAAAAGTCATCCAAATTAAAATTAAAGTTTTTTTCTTAGATTTTGCGAGTCGATTTCGAACATTATTTTTGGGAAAATAAGAGGTTTACTGATTTAATAAAAATTATTAAAGGCAAAACTTCGAATATCAAGAGGATTAAAGGAGTTTTTCTTTTCCTCCTGTCGATGACGCAGAGTACGCAATAACCCCTATGATTGCGTGACTGTTATTGTTACAAAACATTGATTATAATGGGAAATGCTTTTACATTACAATCTTCTCATACTTAAATAACGAGCAAGAGCAATTTTTTTAACATAGTCGTGCCTGAGGAGCCCATCTCAACCGGGATTTTTTTCCTATATTAAATAAATTTCCTGATCGTTGCTTGAAAAACTTTACACATAATGATACGTATGATATAAGTGTGATTATTACCTGAAAGAGGTTGTCTTCTTGGAAATTGTACATGTGATTGAACGGTGGGGCCTAACCTCCCAAATAAATATCAAGACATTCTTTTTGGAAAAGCATTATTAAATGTTCGAATGTTATCAGCAGTCAGAGTCATCAAGATAAAATAAATCAAATCAATTGTAGAAAAATTGCTATGATATCTCATTGCATGAACGAGTGTATCGTGGAATTGGTCAAGTGAGAATTGAATGGCACTGACTTACTGTTAGTTTAGGTGTTAAGCAAGCATTTCATACATTCAAACTAAATAAAATCCATAAAACGTCATTAGCCTTCCGAATAACTTGCTATGAGCGTATCCTGAGGGTATCATCAATTATTACTTTAAGAAGCTTATTATCCTGCAGAATAAAAGAGCTAGGTTTGTCAAACGTTGTCATGATAAACTTAGAAGCGTGTCCAAAATATTAGAGGAGCTAGACTCGGAATCACTCACGGAGTGAAGGTTAAATTACAGATTAAATCTCATGCATAAATTAGAAGTACGTCTATTTAGCAGTGATGTAGAATATGTATTATTACCCCCATCGTACTACGGTAGGAGGGATCATGTCAGTAACATTAGAGAGATTAAATGTAAAATAGATAGATTTAAGATTTGATTTTTTCCACGAACAATAAGAGATCAGAATAGCATAGTCCAAAAGCGGTAGGGTCATATTCGGGTCAAAATTTAGTCTGGTGTGTGTTCACGCCCTGCCACACACCCTAGCGGTGGCTTGCAGTGTACTAAAATATCTTTATCTAAAATATCCTCTGCCGCACACTTGGAGAGAATTATGTAACTTTATATAGGTGGAACCTGTGGACGGTATTACGCTTTGATAGTATTTGTCAAATAGAAATAAGCACCCGTCTTATGTTAAGGTATATTGCATTCAAAATTCAGCTTTGAGTGGAAGAGATTACTTGCTTTTATTGGTTGGGAAGTATTTATCGAGTTAAAAAAAGGAAGGATTATTTTACACTAAATACTACTCACGGAAGATTCCTGTGCATTTGTATAGGTAAACCAGGAGAATAGGAACCTCAATCCTCAGCGAGGGCTAATTAAACAGCAATTACATCTCAAAGAGATAATGAATGACCCCTTGAAAACGTCAATAGGAAATCAAGTTTTCGCCGAGTCCGTTTGATTTTGATTAATTAGGAATGGTAGCGTTCTTGACCTCATTGCCCTTAGTTCCTACGAACGCGAACTTAATTCACAAAAGATCAGCCTTGAATTTACTTTGAATAAATGTTAGTTTTAATAGTGAGCACTAAGGCGATTCTGTCGAATAACTCAAGACTAATGAAGTAATAATATTAAAAAATTTCATATAAATATTTTATACTTCTGTGTCTATTAATTGATGTATACAATTTCAGCGAGTTGGGCCAACTGTATGGAAGGTCACCGGATATTTCCTTTCTCCTTAGGCTCACAATTCACATTTTTCGTTCCTATCTGCATTTTGTATTATTTCATATTGTATAGCGTTGATGAGGTATTAGAGTTTAAAATGTCTCTATAATGTCTGCCATTACTGCGAATTTTGTTCTAAATTTGACGGAACTGGCAAGCAAGTTCAAGATATTTAGATGTTTTAGTACCGTACAAGTCACTGCTAGACCGTTTTGGCAGGGTATGAATACACACCAGGCTAATTTTGACCTGAATATGACTTCTACCAAGTGAACAATGTTATTCCAATCTCTTATCGTACGTGGAAAATATGACATCAAAAACCTATCCGTTATACACTTAATCTCAATAATTTAATTCACATGATCTCTCTTGCCGTAGTACGATTGGTGTAATAATACATTTCCAACATCATTGATAAAGAGATATCCCTCCAATGGATGCAAGAGATTTCATCTGTAATTTAACCTTCGCTTCGTGAGGGATTCGCAGCCTAGCTGCTCTAATATTTTGGATACGCTGCTAAGTTTATCATAACAACGTTTTACAAATCTAGCTCCTCTACGCAGCACGCGATCCAATTCGTCAATTAATCCAACTTTGTGAGGATCCAATATACTAGCAGCATATTCTAAAAGAGGCCTTACCAACGACATATAACATTTCTCTTTGCCCTTTTCATCACATTACTCAGTGATCTTCCAATGAATCCTAATTTTTGGTTACCTCATCCACATATTCCCCGCATGTGTTTCACCCAGCAGAGGTCGTGAGGGAAGGAAACGCCTAAGTATTTAAGGCAATCCAAAATTATTGTTTTTATTATACCCCTCCATTCTAGTTTAAAATGACAAGTACTTGTGAAAATTTCATGACTAGTCACCGACCGTTTGTGTTGCTGCAGAATTCAGCTCTCAAGAAGGTTTTACGAGATATTCCCCGAGCAATATACGCTTCGAAATATTGTATTTCGTTCCACCTTTTCACACATTTTACAACGTATTGAATCACCGTTCAGTTAAATTGGCAAGTTTGTCCACATCGGGGATAGTAATTTTTATTTTGTGACTTTTTATAATGACGATGTGACGCTCTCTTCCAGCCGATTGTTAGTAATTACCAGCACGAGTTTTCTTTGTGAGACCGGAAGACATCGTTTTCCTGCACGAATTGTGGTCTGGAAATCAAGCACATAATCCAATTGGAGCATACATTGAAAATAATGAATCAAGACTATGCTTAGATTGCTGACATACTAAGATAATGATGAATTCCCTAATGTATTGCAAAAAAATCCAATTTGCTGAGCAAATTTTAACTTCTATCAAGAACACGCGGTTCATTCATTGATCTCGAAAGGTAAGATTGCCTCTTAGCCTCATTTTTTAAGTCGCACAATGTTTTTTTTTCAAATTGATAGTTTTTACTCCTCCTAAAAGTCTCGCCCGTAACTATTTCGCAAACTTTTCATTTACGCTTATTGAAAAATTTGTTTTTGATCAAGGATTAAATGAAAACACTTGTGTCTAACACATACTATCATCGACGATACTCTATCTCAAACTGCCTTATTCCACTGAATATTTTGCCATATATCGATACTGCTGCGTATAGGGCTTTAAGGCCGTTAGATTTATTGGGTAAAACGCACCGTGTTTCAGTCGATATTTGGCTCTTGATCGCGATGAATTTATCCAATGCATTGCCCGGCTAAAAATGACTAGCCCGTGTTCACCACGGAAGACCCGAGGAGTCGAATTTCCCTTCGGACATAATTTGGAGTCTAACGGGTGGAAACGGTCCAACTTTTTTGTCGCATCGTAATTTTCTCTCATTTTACAGTTTCTATAACATCTCTTCCCTTATCAGGCTCGTGATGTGGCTACTTAGTTACCTCCTCTACTGCATGGGTAAAGGAACATTATATCACGACCATCCAATTAGAATTCTGCTCTCGATAGTTTCTTTTTGAGTTTCTCCAGTTCCAAGTAGGTATTAACGGCTCAGAGATCTGAGGCTGACATTCACTTTTGAAAATACGCAGACTTATACATTAAATAGTAACATTTAGTGTTTCTCTGATTCCAATATTTTAAGGATACAACTTTGAAAACTTAGCTAGTGCAACTATTCCCGTTTGTCCCATAAAATTTCTTTTGTGAAGAAAACAAAATTTCTAATTTCCTATAGCAATCAATATAAATTCTGAGATCCTCCCAATCTGCCCATATCTCCACTGTCATATATTCCTGTCGTTTCGCCTACCTTTATGTATTGTGAATTGTGAAAATCGCTTGATTAAAAATCTGGGTGGAACTATTGTAAGCCAATTGTATCCATTTAACGATTAACAAAGACTTGTTTAAATTCCTAATAATCCTAGTATCGGTTGCATTAAGTTAGTAACCATTTCCACGACAAAATATCACATAGTATTTGAAATAGAAATGGATGCCTACTCAGTTCGCTGTACCTGATAACGATTAATGTCCCCGGATAAAACACTAAGGAACCAGCACGGTGATGTTTCGTTACTTAGGAACATGGTATGCGGGAATATGTACATTAGTAGTGTCGAGTAGTGTCGGCTTCCGAAATTTCAACATCGTGATGCATGGAGTACGCGGGATGTAGATTCACCTTTCGAGGGCCGGCAGGATTCAACTCATGATGATAAGGGAGCCGGTTTTTACGGGGCAGGCAAAATATCAACACCCTCGTCTACCTACCTCACCCGCCTCAATTTCTCCCGACGCTTCCGACGGCTTCCTGAATAATTAAGACGATCCATTAACGCGATCCGTAAAGAGCCCAGAGAGCGATAGCGAAAGAAAGAGAGAGGTAGAGTGACGATAAGGTCATCGGAGGTGGAGCGTCGCTAAAACCAATAACGAATACTCACTCATGTCGAAACCCCGAAAGCCATGCTGAAATATTCAGCGCACGTTAACTTGTAGTATAACGGCGTTTCCCTCGCTCACAGCGACGCGTTTAAGGTTTCACAGGGAAGACGCTAAGGGATGCCCACCTTTGCAAGCTGCGGGAGGGGTGTCAGATTAAGGGTGGCTATTTTAAGATGCGTTAGATGTTTTTCTTTTTATCTCACGTTTAAAGGTAAATCGGGGTTGGACTGGAAGGACGGACGATGAGAAGGGAGGGAAACTAAGGAGACCTGGCTGGAGATGGCAGGGTTTCCCTGCGGTGAGATGGAAGACGAATCGCCAACCACCGCGGGTGTTGATCACGGCTCGACGCCGGGGTTCCCTTCGCCGACAGCCCAATCGTGCCATTGGCGCACCGTACTGGAAGTGTCCTCCAGGCCGCTCCAAACTAACTATTTGAGACCAGATGTGCTTCGTGGATGAAATAAGGAAATTCACCGACTAAATGATAGATGTAAATAGTCGATTTCCCTTCCGCAATCCGCAGTCACTTCCAAAGAAAAATTTAATTCGCGAACGTAATGTGATTAATTCCTAAGCGAACGAAAGCGCGTAGACTCTGACTTCATCCTCTCTGTCAAGAAAGTTCGTAGAATAATTACTGCATAAAATGAGATGAGAGCTTCACTCTAAGGGCTGGATGGCATTTCTTAAAAAGCCATCGATCATGCTATTTTATTGACGGCACCGAGGAAATAATTCGAGCCAAACAGTACACTGGTAGGTCAGATAATAGTGATGATATAGTAAAGATATACGTACTACCGAACAGCATATGCAGGTATACGTATTTCCCTCGTGCAATACACGGATCTCATTCTGAGAGAGCGAAACACAAATACCAGTGTCATATGTTCCACCTGCACTCATTTATGCCTTCCAATTCTTACGTTTAACTTTGCTTTCCTCCCCGCCTTTGTCTTGTTTACATTTATATGCATCCCATATCCATCAAACTGATTTTCTTAAGTGCTCAGCAATGATTATAAACCCTTGGCCGTCTGCCTAACTTAATCTTGGGCATCCACAAGCGTAATTAATTTGATAGATTCCCCATCGACCTAAATTCCTATATTCAGCTATTCCTGTCCTCCTTTTACTGTTTCCCTCACCTATACACTGAAAACTAAAGATACAATAGGTAAAAATTGATAAAATGATTTTACGTAGTCGAATTATGAAACGAATAAGAAGACAAGATAGTGATTCATAGAGTAACAAATAATACAGGTATAGTTATATAAATAAAACTTGAAAATGTTCCGAAATGTGAATTCGATTCTCTGCATGAGGGTGAATGTGTGGGTAATGTGTCACAGACCACCTGGCTTGTCACATGTACATTTATCTCCATATATGAGCTCCGTGTTTCCGAGCTTCCACCATAACGATGCCGCATTTCCTATGTGTTTTAAAGCCTTAAGTGCTCCTACCACGGCGATGAAGGACTATCGCCCAAATTTATCATGAATAATTATAGCAACATCAGTTAAAATAATCCATAAAATTTCACTTTAATCACAAGCCTATAAAACAAAATCTGCCAATTAAAAATAGCTGTTTTAAATGACAAAATTTGGACCGGCTGCTTGATAAGGTTATGCCTTTTGAAAATCGATTTATATCTAACTGACCTCAGGAAATAGATACTTCGAATTGGTGTTCAGAAATGGATATGGATGAACATTAACTCCCTGTTTTAAGTATATCTCGAAAAATAAATCTTCAAATTTTGTTTAATTTTGTTACAAGATGGATAAGAAAAAAAACGAATTCATGACTTTTTGGAACCGTAATTATGTGAGAGAATTTTAAATATTTAAACTAAATTCAGCAAAGAAATGAAAATTTTTAATTATAATTATCATTCAAAATGTTAAATTTATTAAATAAATAATTAAAAACACGTAAAATTAAATATAAAAACGACTGCAAACGAAATTGTTGAATTGCATATATATATATATATATATATATATATATATATATATATATATATATATATATATATATATATATATAATAATGGGCTGACACAATATAACACAAATAGAATAGAATAGCAACATTTAAAAGGGCACTCACACGGTAAATTTTTCGAGCTTTCGGCCCTCTCAGAGGCCTTCTTCAAGAGAGACTGTCTCTGAGAGGGCCGAAAGCTCGAACAATTTACCGTGTGAGTGCCCTTTTAAATGTTGCTATTCTATTCTATTTGTGTTATATTGTGTCAGTCCATTATTGTGCCGCTCGTGTGAGTTTTTCCGTACAATCGTTATATATATATATATATATATATATATATATATATATATATATATATATATATATATATATATATATATATATGTGTGTGTGTGTGTGTGTGTGTGTGTGTGTGTGTGTGTGTGTGTGTGTGTGTGTGTGTGTGTGTGTGTGTGTGTGTGTGTGTGTGTGTGTGTGTGTGTGTGTGTGTGTGTGTGTGTGTGTGTATAGGTATGAGTATAGTTCGTCGCGTTAAAATACAAAAGGTAATATTCGTTATTCCAAACACTGCATTTAATAGAATGGTAAAGGTATTTATTTTAAAATTAACTTTCAAAGTACAATGAGAAACTTGGCCTTTACTATAAACCTTTAAAATCAAAAATTTTAGTGGAAGATACTTGTATTGTTCAATTCAAATGATTCGCTTGGTGCAAGATTTTGTCGTACGGGCAAAACTGACAGCCAAGTTTGTTTCCCAAAATAGTGGCCGAAATTTTGCACACTCCATAGTAATTTCAATTCGGTGGATTGCAATATACAAGTGATTGTATGAAACTAGTGGGTCTAGGTTATTGCTTATCTGCAGGGTGAGGGAAACATTTTTTGCGAAAGTTTTTCCTGTCACAAATTACTTTATTAAAAATATTTGGATTCGAATTGCAAATCCATTCTCAAATCCTTGGCTCGTCGTCTTCATTTCCGCTATCCATTTGAATCGTTCGAGAGAGCAGGACAGTCTCATAGACAAGTTACATTTAGGTTCCCCGAATAAATGTCGACTGCACTGTACCCCCAAATCCAGCATGGAGACAGGCCATTGGAAATTTAGGAGGTGGAGAGCAACAAGCGGTTGGGGTTGGAGCAGACTTGAGACAGCCCTGTGACGGCTCGCAAGGCAATTTCAGGGAACGAGAATTTCTAGAGGGTATGCACGCGCATGTACGAGGAGCATACCGAGGATGGTGGGCGAGTGGCTGCCTGGGAGTGTACCTCTTTTTTCACCGAGTCGGCCTGCGTGTCTGCGGATTGGGTGTGAAAGAAGGTAGGATGGTGGCTGGAGAGGTGTCAGGAAGTTCTGGGGCCTAGGAGGAGCAGGTGAGAGACGAAAGAGGGCACTTGGGGATGTGGAGCTCGGAGTAAATGGGGGTTGGGGGGAGGTGGGTGGTGGGAGAGAAGGCACGTTCAGGAAGTGAGAGGATGAGCGTGGGAGGAGGATAGTTAAGGAGACAGATGGTGGGATGGGAGGGAGGTTTAAGGGTGCGAGTGCGCTCGTCCCCGCCTTAGTATTAAGGTCTCGGCCATAAGACTCGTTTGATGTGGGCTGCCATTCGGTTGCGGAGGGCAGTCTTGCGAAGGAGAGAGTTGGTTGGGTTCGGTGGCGTAGGGTGGATGGAGTGGAGAGAGGGGAAGGAGTGTTTTTTGGATGGTTTCTGGACGACTTCCTAGAGGGAGAGAAACATCCGGCGGCTGATGGCCGGACCGTTCCATTCTCGCTACCGTTACGAGACGCACATGTCCCCCTTCGCTTCCTCCCGCAGCTGAGAAGAGGCTTTTAGTGCACGGGAGAGCAAGGGGCTGTCGGAGAGTTTTTGTGGGTTGCCGGGAGTATGCTACTCGCGAGAAGGGGAAGGGGAGGGTGTCGGATCACTTCCGGGGAGGTTAGTTGTTCGCGAGCACGGACAGCCCCGTAGCCATTTCCGTAACACATATCTTTCGCCACAATATTAAACTGGAGAAAAAATCCTTTTTATTCCATAATTCATATAAAATGGTTTTAATCGTTTGCTAGGAGTAGAGTGGTGTCAGTGAAATAGTATTTTATTAAGAAAAACTACCATAAATATTTCTCGAAGAGCACTTTTGATATTTTTTCAATTTTCCCCAGCTTCTCAAATTGGTATGACTATATTTTATCCTCTTCGAGGAACTTACTTCCAAAATGTATTCGTGACAGGATAGCAGTGTTATGATCAAAATTCCAATTTAAAATTATCTTTGACCTTAATCTCAATAAAAAAGCAGATTTTTAGGGATTAATAATCTTAGAAGAAACGTTTGAGGAGCCTATTGTATTTCTAGCAATTGACGGTAGTTAAAAAAGGGTTTTTTAGGAGAATATGAAGCTTAGGTGCAAAATGGAAAATTAAAACGAATTCATGATACAAGTCATAGATTTGTGGATTTAAAGGATTTCCAAGTTATCAAAGGATTGTCCAGAAAAATAATTGGTCGCAATCATACTTTTTAACTAATCTTAAATGAACATACGTTTAAAATTAAAAATTTTCTACCAATATGTTTGTGTTCTTCACTTAGGTAATAAATCTTACTCATTTGGTAGTTTGAAACACTAGGACAAAATTATCGTATGCTCTCATTATTTTACCATTTCTATTTTTTTTAATTCACTGTCAATTACTGTAAAAATTCTCAATGTTCGTTTAAATAATAGTGCAGAATTTTAGATGCAATTCGCACACATTTTATGCATAAAAACATTTCATGCACATGTAACGATGTAAAAAAGAAAATCTTTCTGGTGCACCCCAAATTCCCGGCGTTAACTATGCCTTCTAGTTCTCTCTAGTCCCTGTTTCCGCTGAGAACGAGCTTGAAGACGATAGTGATAACAAAACGACTAGGAGACTTCATCTTCTGTCAACCTAATGCGCCAACAGGTGCAAGAGCATGAATGAATGAATGGGCGAGAATGGAAAAATCAAATCCGTTGAGTAGAATGTTGTATGTCCTGGTTATATTTATTTGGTCCTAATTATACCAAGTATTTTTATTCCTTTAGAAATTTTAGTGAATTTAAGTGAAAAAACGGGACCAACTTTCGAAGCGGTTTATGACAGCATATGTGCATATATATGACGAGAGTGTGGACACGTGGCGGATCTGGAAACGATGGAGATGGACAGGAGAGCGTGCTCTTGGTGGCGAAATAAAAATACCTGGGAAGGCAGGCAAGTGGGCGGGGAGAAGGAGAGGAGATGAAAAAAGAACGGCGAGCGAAATGAGCGCGTGGTGGTGACGATGGGCCCAAGCTGGCGGGTACCATTGACGAAGAGGCGGAGAGGGGAAGGAGGAGGAGAGGCGGGATCTGGAAGCCACGGGGAAGGAAGAAAGGGGCGAGGGAGGACGTGGAGACTGAATGAAGGTTGAGGGAGGAACGGATATAAATACGGAGAATTCATCGCGGTCTAGGGCACGGTCCTATTAGGGCTTACATCACGTGGTGCGCCAAGACCGCGTGGCCTTGGCTAAGAAAATTCAGCCCCGCGTCCCATTGCGACTTCTCAGTGAAGTATGCAAGTGGGTAGATTAAATTTTTTAATAAAACTATGAGCATATGATAGGGATTCTTTACCTTTGAAATATCATTAACCACAAATTGTCTACTGAAAAAGTGGTCCAGTAATGCCGTTACGTGTTATGGATACCATCTACTGCGACGGTTGCAAATTCTAATTTTCGGGTATGTTCATTGATTTTATTAATTATAACGCGTTATAATGTCAACGAAGAATGCAGCTGGATAGTACTCCTAAGGCTGAGACATTAAAGTTCATTTCAATCAATAGCAAAATGGTTTTGAAAATTATGACATTATTTTCATGGCCATAGTCTTTGAATGGTCTTTAGGCGGTTTTGCAGAAAAGTATACCGTTATACTTCTCTTGCAAATTTTCAAACAAAAGTCATGATTAATATTTTCCTCTTCATGTATCACACTTATTTATAAATATTATCTGCATCCCAATAATACTCATGCACATTTTAAATAATAACGAATTTTTGTGCCAATAAAACTACTAAACTCAAATGAAAGAATAAGTATAATAATAACAATTTATTGGTCAGGGGAAATAAAGGCAAAATTGGCGCACCACAGGCTGGAGGGCGCGGGTTCGATTCCCGGGAAAGCTTTCCTGGGTACCCTCCGCTACACCCAAACTGTGTAATTTTTCGGGTGCTATATCTTCTGGGGAACCCATAAACGACACAGAGAAAGGTACTGGCCTCCCCTACCCGAATGTTTGAATTTCACACGCCGTCGGGCTTAGAACTGGGTGAACTCTACCACCACCTATCAACCCAACTTTCGGGTTGATTACTATGTTTATAGTTTATTGCTATCTCACGGTTTTATTTTCACCGCCCCCTCACGCATATATCACTCCAAAAAATTCCCACTTCCTTTTTATATTCGAACGCATGAAAATTTCATCTCCTAAGAGAAACTTTTATCTCGCGTTTACGAGTTAGTTGTAGTTGAGGAAATGGTTTTGTGCCAAGCATTTCCCCTCCCTCTTTCTCTCACCCTACCCTTCTCTCTCCCTCTTTCCTTTCTCCTCTTAGGGCACTTATTAAATACATAGTACTCCATTTACCTGGCGCAGACATTGTCCTTGCAGAAGGATTAAGGCGGCGTGTAATGAGGAGGAGAGGTAAAAGACGAACGGGGGAGGGAAGGAGGAAGTGAAAAGTGGCGGGAGATGTGAAGGTTAATGCTATAAAAATAATTGTTGTGGACAATTTATTCCTTCCTGTGACAGGGGGAGGAGTTTTCTGTTGTCTATTTCTTTTAAATTCACCTATTTCAATAGTCTCGGGGAACGGAGACGGTGGGTGAAGTTGAGGACCGGGGTTTTGTTACTATCCGTAGCGTGCAAAATGCTTTAATAGAGCTGTTTCTTCGTGTTTTCGTTTCGATCCCCAACCTTTCCCTGCTCACACCCTTTATTCATTTCTCTCTCTTCTTTTTCTCTTAACTCGTTCGTCCCCTCGTGTCAACGCCGCCACGGATACGAAGCCGCTCAACGTATTCATGGAAGAGGCCCAGTTTTTTTATCTTTTATAGAGGGAGTTTATTTTTTTCTCCCCCCGTACCAGCGTGCCCTCGGATGGAATTTTAATTTATTTTTCTTTCTCCCCCGTCGGTGGGAGAGGGCGCGCGCGTGCGTGTTTTTTTTACTTTAATTGCCTTCACAAAAATAGTTAGTAGCCACGTCGGAAGGATGGAGTTGGGAGAGGAAATGAATATTGAATGGAGACAACAGCGAATCCCTCTCCCTCTCTCTCTCCATCTCTCCGTCGCCTTCCCTCCCCACTGTCCAGCCGTCCGTCAGGTTACCTCGTGTGACCCTGCACCGAGTCCACCGATGGTATTTTCGGAAGTAGTCCGATAGTTTATTTTCAATTGAAATATTTTCTTTATGCCGGAAGGCTAGAATATTAGGCCTAAATTTTCTCGATCGCCACCTACGCCTGATCTTGTAATAGAACTCTCCTCTGGCTACGCACGGATCGTTGCATTAGTGTTCTGGGGCAACCTGCCCAAGTGACTGGGCCACCTATCCTGAACGTATAGGCCACGTGTGACACGGGGAATTTTTTTCGTAATAGCACGTATCGACTACCTGTAGGTCAGTATTAATAGTCGTCTTTCAGATTTGGCAGCCTCCAAGGGTGCTCTTACGTCATAATTCCCCGTGTGGTATCCGAAGGCTGGGATTTTATGAGGAGTTTCCTACGTCAAAAAACTCGTGTGAATTGCAACAAAAACTTTATAAGATGCTCCCAGGTGTAACAAACGGCTACTAATAAGGTTTTTGGACTCTCTATGGATGTAATTTCCCACAATAATCACCTAAGCGATAAACAATAACTTTGCATGAATCGCTTATTCCTCTTTCCGACGCTTGGCACTAGTTTTACGATTTAAAACGGAAAGCCAAATTATTACTAATGAATCAGATACGTACAGAATCAAATTATGCGCCACCGTGAAAATAAGTGAGCACTGATATGTTGCAATTATCATAGTGGCAAATCAGTATTAAACCTGTAGTAGCATCGAATAAGATTCTCTTAAATTCGTGATCCAAGATTACATTTCGTATCATGTGGAAGAAAGTATTTATTCCTAGTTTGTAATTTCAAGTAGTGATGTGATTACTCGCCCACAACTCACATTGTTTAATAAAGCAAATTAAGTTACATGTTCTCTGCTATAAGGAAATTGTCATTAGATTTTTATATTATTGAATTGTATGCTTAGATGTGAATTTCCGGAAAAACGCATTTTTTACGACAAGGCGTCAACACGATGAATAGCTCATTTTTACTCTGGTCAAAGAATATATCAAGTAATCTATTTTGATCGATTCACGCAGCCGTGCTCCTCCACAATGGCACCATATTTTGCTCAAAGCAATCTTGGTCGCCGTCTCATAAACCTATAATCTTTTGTTTTACTTGGCTCCCGTTCGTTTTTCCCATAAAAATGTGCACATTGGTTCGTCCTGATGGGCTACATGTTGATCGGAAGAAATCTGCCGTCCCTGAGGATATTTTATACCTCAGCTTTCGGAAATATTCAGCTTAAATTAGATTTTTGGGCGAAAATATATATTTAACCACACTTTCAAGATTGGATGCTGCCCTGAGTTTTTATTAAAGGGCTATTCTGTATTTTTTTTAAAGGTAGTTTTCGTCCACTTTCAATTTGAAGGGCAGATTTCCTTGAGCATCACATTTATGGGGTTTCTTGGTCAGAAATCGGCATTTGGAAGAGAAACGCGACAGCTCGTATTGAAATATCATTCTACTTATGTTTTATGAAATTTAACTTATTCTGTAATTTGTATTTAATATATACAGGGTTCGTCCGGAAAATAAGTGTACTGATTTTTTCCCGCCGCTCCAGGCGCGCCCAGCACCGCTCTGACGGGCTGCGATTGGAGGGGGGTATGTTGGCAAGCGACGCTGAAAAAGGCAGTCGGCTCTGAGCTGTGGTGTAGTGAGGAGCTCTGTTAACGCGAACCTCCACGCTCGACCCACGTCACGGAACGCGATGCCGAAGTTTTTGGAGCAGCGTTATTCCATCAAATTTGCGGTAAAGCTTGGGAAATCGTCTACCGAAACTGTCGGTATGATTAACCAGGCTTACGGGGAGTCATCCATGTCCAGAAACATGATCTTTCGGTGGCACAAGATGTTCGTGGAGGGCAGAGAAGAGGTCGACGACGAACCACGGCTTGGACGCCCATCAACGACACTCACCGACGAAAATGTGCGAAAAGTTCGCGATGTACTGAACTCTGATCGTCGTCTTAGTGTTCGGATGATAGCAGAGCAGTGTAATGTGCCAAAAATAATAGTGCACGATATTATTAGGGAGCAATTACAGATGCGAAAAATTTGTGCAAAGTTGGTGCCGAAAGTACTCAGTGATGATCAAAGACTCAATCGTTTGGAAATCGCGACACAACTTGCGGATCACTGCAAAAATGATCCAAATTTTTTTGAGGACTTCTTTCTGTTCCCGAAGAGAAAAAGGAGTTTGAAAGGAACGCGATACGGGACTTTGGACGCCGTCAAAGAGGCCGTGACGACGTGTCTTCGAGAGGTTCCCGATGATGTCTTCGCGGGAGCGTTCCAGGAATGGGAACGCCGCTGGAACAAGTGTATCGACTCACAAGGGTCCTATTTTGAGGAATATTAGCTTAAGATATGTAAAAGTGTAATACATTTTTTTTCCTGAGCTCAGTACACTTATTTTCCGGACGAACCCTGTATATTCTAATTCTATGAACCAAATTAAAAACTGTGCATGCATGGAATACTATATGGTTCGAATGATCTCATCGTGAATTTCTGTGCATTACGTACGAGATAAATTTTTCTTCATTTAATACAATATTCAATTAAAGATCACAAACGCTATATCATGAATGAGACAGTTTATATCCTTTCTGTTGGTATCACAATTTCGGAGAACGTAAAGATGCCTCGGAAAGGTTATTTAGCGTAAGTGCTCCAGGTCTACAAACCCAAGAAAAAAGAAATCCCCACCCGTATTTCGAAAGCGTATTTACAAATGCGGGCCATTGAATATTTAACGAACGTGATTATTTTCTTTTGCCCCGAGGTTCAAGAGTACGAAAATTGGCCTGCTATCAGATGAAGAGCAGGTACCGGAATTGAAGGTGGGTATTTACGCAGAGGTAAAGGTTTTAAGTAGAAGCAACAACCCGCGGGCTTATTTTAACCCATCCCGTTCTGCCCCTTGACCTCAGTGCGACCCCTAATTTATTTCATCCCCTCCCATTCGGAATAAACTGTTATTTTGGCGTGGAAATTGACAGTGGTAAGGGTTACTGCCATCTATCCGTCTAGTTAAGTGACAAAGCTGTTCACACTAAGAGAACAGGTCAGAACAAAGCGTTCACTGTAAAAATAAGGGAAGGATGAGATCAAACCAGCGACATTTCCGAAATCGATGAAAAACCTTGCCCTAGCGGTAAAGACAACTAATGTCTATTTCTATCTATTTCACAGATAAAAGTATAAAATTAGAAAAACGGCTGGATTTAGGGCCGCTGTGTTGAAATGGACGCATATATGTCCTCATCAATTCATTTTATAGAGCGTCTTCTATTTATTACGATAATCCTTCGAGATACACGGAAATAATTATTACCCAAAATTCATTTGCGGTTTCCAATGAGAGAAATAGTCTTTATATTTTGATATTATAACTACTAGGGCATGCATTAACGAAACTAAGTCAAAACTAGGTCTCAATATACGTATCAATGAATTTGTAACCGTAAGCATGACACTAAAATGTTATCAGTGAAAAAGTTCAATTAAATTTTTCATTTTTTTCCTTCTACATTGATCTCTTGTTGCATTGGTAGCGGGTCAATGAACCGCCTGTGACATCAGAAACCCCTTTTGACAGCCAGAAAAACCATTTGATTAGTCTCTTTCTATTGCACCCTTACATAGCATTTTAATACTTGCCGCAACTGTTCTTTCTCTTTCGACAAGCTCTCTTTCTCCCTCTCACACGCTTACATCGCTTCCAGGAGCGTGCTTTTGAGAGCGATCCTTTGCCCAACATTGGCTAAATATTTGTGGAATCACGGAGTCATGGACGCCTCAAATATTCGTGCTCCACATCAGATTTATTTTATTTCAACACAGTGTTAGTATCGCTGACGTCGCCGACCAATCATTTCAAGGAGGATGGGACGGCTACGGAGAGACGAAAAAAATTGAGCAAATTCCCGATATGTATTTAGGCTTCCAGAAAGAGAATTCTCACTTTATTAACCGTGTGCATGAGCTTGTGACTACTGCAGAGGGACGAAAACGGGGGATTCCTCCACCTGCGCAGCTGTACGTTCACCGACACGAGCCCGCTACGGCGTCATTGCAGTGCAATTGCAGTGGTCGTATCCACCGTCCGCCGCGACGAAAAGTGTATGAGGCCACCGCGGTACTTTTGTTTTTTTTTGCCCCGGGACCGCACATCACCTCCTGCAACAACTCGCTCGCGACAGTTTACGACCTCGCCCCTCCCATCTCACCAACCCTCTCCTGCCCCACCCCCTCCCCCACGCTAAGCTCCCTCTTCATCCCCCGTCGCCGATGAATTTTCAAGGTAAAAGGAGTAAATCACGAGGTGGAATGGAGAGAGAGAGAGAGTTGATTGTGGAAAAAAAATGAGTTGGACTTCCGTCTACCTCCCTCTTTCTTCCTTTCAAGCTGCCGAGCTTCGGTCCAGCGGGGAACGAGGTCGGTTTTGCAGACGGGGGGTGGGAGGAGGAGGCAGCCGTGTAGTGCACCCCACTGCAAGCCAGGCCGTGTCGGGTAGGCGTACGGCTGACACACCACTTAGCAGCATTAAAGCGACACACTCATTTATAAATTGTTGACTTTCAAGCCGGCGTTGTTTTTTTCAGTTTTGGAATTCCTCAGTTCCCCTTCACGAAATGAAAATTTACCCTCGTAGGTGTGAAAGGATGACAATTATTTAGAGGGCAATGAAAGAGTTTCTATTGTTACACGCCTGTACGCCGCTGTTGTGCCCGCAAATGTACGGGAATTTTTAAAACATGGATTCACTTTCTCCACATTTGAAGCTCTGAAACCTGCTTGGAATTATGGTGGATTCCGTTCAGTTTTTGTTTCACCGCGTATCAAACGGATCGTATAAATGGGGTTATATGTGGGGCAATGCTTAACATAAAGTATTCACTTCAGTACTGCTTTGCCTTCTAAGTGATGGAATAGTGGTGCCTTGAAAATGATGCTAATCCGTTAAAACTGAGGTGAAGTGGTCCAAATGTGGTTGCAGCTGTATTTTTAAATGCTCAATTTCATAATGATATTGTTCGAAAAATTACGCCTGCAATAATCGTGTACGTAGGGTCATAATATTCCTGTATATTGATGGTTCGCATAGAGACTCACTGTGGATTACCCTCTTATGTGTACCGTTGAACTTATTTATAACGTCTGGCACGATGGAAAAATTATCAGGCGAACAGTTAATACTAAGCTGGTAATCAGACGTTTTGCTTCTCCATAGGAAGCGTGATAATTTGAATTTCAACCGATGGAAGTATTCGTTCAAAACCCGGTAGTGTAGATAGATTTTTCCTTTCAAATCACTCTGCAACAGGTGATGCTATCGAGAACCAACAGGCGCGGGAATAGTACCTTATAGATCCAATCTCCTTTCCTTCCAACATTCTCAGCGTACCTATAATGTAAGTTTTCTCGTGTATCTTTTGTCTTTGTCGTGCGGTCTCCCTTGCCGACGACACCGAGTACGAGAGACCCTTTGTTATATCTGTGATAAACCGCTAAAAAATCTTTATCTTTGTCTCACTTCCAGTACTCATATGAACTCAACTGCCCTTTATAACTCTTAAAAGCCCACGTTGAAACGTTTATGGTCGGCGTATGGTGCAGTGGGGCCATGTGCTGTTTAAAGCGATGCGCCTGCACGTCAACCGTAATTCAAAGTTCGCGCCACTCGGTCGAGCGTGGCTAGGTGGTCAAGATATTTCGGTAAATAAAAATGAATTTGTCTGCTGGAAATTAGCCTTGGATTTTTTTATACTGGCGGTACTATTGCCCAAAAGTGGAAAATCGGGCATTCCGAAGTTTAGTTACGCGTAGAGTGTGAAAATTTTGCCATCCCTATAACCACCAATAACGTTTCACTATTCGTAGAGTTGTAGCATAATTTTTTCCTATCGATGGAACCGACCATCATAAATATTGATTGTGTTTATTATATGCACGTTTGCAGTGGATTTTTTACTAAGTCTTCTTTAAGATCCCTTGTTCTTCTGAAAGCGACATGCTAGTCGATTTGAAAATCCTATTAATAATTTCAAATAAGTTCACTGCGTTTGCAAGGGCAACATTTAAAGAGACAATTGTAATTGTCACTCAAATGTATTTTTTGTAATTTAGTTTATTAAGTAAAGTGGGTTCTGCTTGTATTATTAAATATTTCCACCGAAATATTTTCATTGTTCTGTTGCGCGATCATAATTTCGCGGATACGATGCAAATACAAGAGACGATTTTCATAACGGTAGAATAATACGCTTTATAATTGAAATATGAATTCTCAGAGCTTCGGGCATGGTTATTTTCAACTCATTTTCCTTGAAAAAATGTTAGCCTTACCTGAATGGCAATTTAGGAACATTATTATTACGCCATCTGGATAGATCAAGAGTCAACACAGCATTTCTTTGAAAATTAAATTCTTACATATTTTAGATTAACCTCCTATCTTTATTGCTATTATCCTTTCCGCCCGATATTTTTATATTCACTCTACTCTTACCATCTTATTAAGATGCCTGCCAGGCACACGCAGATCTTTTTCTTCTAGATTCTTTTCAATTACTTCCGTGACATTTTCTCATTCATAATACTGGGAGGAGCAGGAGATTTCTAGAGGTCGTTCATTGGGTAATATTTTCATTTTATCGAATATCTATTTGAATGTCCTTCTTTAATTTACCTGATTTCCTTCTTTCTCCATTACTGGCTAAACTCTGAAAGTATGGTACGTTCAATAATCTCGAACATCTTCAATAAATCGTAAATATCATTGCTTTAGGTTGTGCTCTAGGCACGATGATTAATGTGATTCTGTATACCAATCCCTCTTAGTTTTTGTGCTGGATGAAACTTAATTAAAAATTCATACCCCTTCTCATAACTTGTTGTTAATATCACTGTAAGCATTATGAGAAAGAAACCTCTACCCCGCCCCCTTCAATAGAATAAATTCTAGCATTTTCTTTGTTACCCCAGTTAACGTGAATTTTCATTCTTCAAAATTGATCATTTATCTGAGGTAGCTCGGTAATTTGGATTCCAGATGATCTGTGGAAAAAATATCCGAGAAAAGAGAAAATTAAGAATTATTGAGGAAGCGCCTCATTTTCTTCTCGTCCGTTTTTACAGTTATGGAAGAGAGTTCAAGAAAGGAATGGAATCCCCTAGTTCATTTGTTTCTCTAGATTTACTGCATCATATCAATCAATTCATACCTATCTGTAAAGCACAAGATGGAAATAAAAAACAGCAAATGGAAATATGACAATGACAGAAGATTTAATCATAAGTTTATTCTCACATCAAAGCAAAATGCTTCTCCAATCTTTTGTTTTTGGGTCATTTCATTTAGTGCACTTAACTGTCCAAATGTATGATACTAAAAACAAATGTTCAGGACTGATATCAGAGTCGAATACTCCTTTTAGTAGCTATTTCTGTGGACGTTATAACCCGGACTTTACGCTTAGCAGGCTGCTGTTAAATAAAATAATTTTGGTAAACTGCGTAAAATGATTATCTCTGCAGCCTGCTTAGACACCGACATTATCCTTCCAAATAATACATTTACCATTTCTGCCACCAAAAAGAACCACAAATTATGAGCAATACCTCTATTTCCGCAGATGTTCCCTGTACCACACTGAATACTCCATATCATTTTCCCTCTCTTTTCTCGGTCATCTTATATGTAATACGCCTCTTTCCTACAGAAATATAAAGAAGGCCTCCATCACTCCCTTAGCATCGGGTAGCCCGATAAATCACTCAGTAGAAAAACCCTGCATCACACTGCCGGAGACATTCTTGGACTAAAATGCCCTTCCCTATTCACCTTAACTCTCTCAACAGTCTCAACCTTGTCACCACCTACGAATATGTCGCAAATTTGCGCGGCATACAAAAATCCACTGTCTCCCGCCACCCCCCTCCACCACGATACTCACCCTGCAGCCGCCTAAGATGTAAATGCTGCTCACTTTTCCCCACAACAGTTTCTTCATCCAAAAAACCCGAGTGACCACTTGCACTTCGAAAAATGTCTTATACCGTCGCTGCTATAACTTCTGTCCTTTTTACATTGGATAATGCACCCTTTCTATCCGTATCAACAACCACCGCTGCTCCATGAACTCTCTCGCATTCTTCAATTATCTCATTTCTTGACATACCACTTTCTTTATCATTTTATACTTTTAAAAATCATTTGATACTTGCTTCACTGTCGCTATAATGCAGGTTTTATCAAAATCAACGGACAAAATTGAGTTGAAACCCCGGGAGTTGGCACGTATTTGGTTGAAAAGGCTTTTTGAATCGCCCGGGCCCAACCAAATACAATAGAAACCAATAAGCCACCTTTCCCTCTCTTCTTGTAACTCTCTCCATCCTAAACCACCATCTCACCTTCATTCCGAGAACATTATTCGTCTTCGTTCGACAAATACGGCATGGCCGTCGAAGCGTAAAAAAATATATGTGAGTATACATCTACATCTATGAATAAATTGATAAAAACACAGGTAAGCACACCCAACTAGGGAAATGAATTAAAACACACGCATTAAGGGAAATGGATAAACATACACGTAAAGGATGAACACAACCTTAGTGAGAAAGGTGGAAGGGTGAGAATTCCACACAGAAAAAAGTCTTCTTGACCGGAACTTGACCGCACACCTTAGCCTCTCACGAAGCTATGCATATTCGGATTTCGATTAAGATTGAAATCTTTTATCGGCATAAATTTAATTTTATTCCACGCTGTGCGGATGGATTTCCCGTTTTATCATCCGTGGAGTGATCGATTCAGCTCTGTGGCGTAGTAAATTCCACCCTATCTGTCGACACATTACTAGGAGGGAGAGACATAGATAAGAAATGAGCCGAGGGAGGCTAATTAGATGCAGTTTAAGGTATCACGGAATCCAAAATTTGGATGGATTCTAAAATTTCATAGCGACAAGACATAATTCAGTTACCGATGGTGAATCCACCGGGACGAATTTATTTAAACATTCCATCCGAACATTCTATCATACTTGGCTTATCCTTGATTCCCCTACCATCCAATTTGCAGGGGGTTATCTTCTTTTTCTATAAACCATCATATCTTTGGTTTTCTTTATTCTTAGTTTCATTTTCCATTTTTTCAAAGCAGTGCACAGGGTTTTGAGCACTCTATTCATATCTTTGGCTGATTCTGCTAGTGTCACAATATCATCTGCAAACTTAATGCATTGTATCTTTCTTCCATTTATCTCTATACCTTTGTTTTCTCCTTCATTCTCTATAGCCTCTTCAATACTTAACCTAAATAGATGTGGCGAAAGGGTCCATCCTTATTCTCTTATTATTTTCTAATCTTTGCTTCTTTCTCACATCCCTTTACTTCTATAAAAGTGCTTTGGTTCGGGTAGAGCTGAATTTTAGCTTCCTGACTTTGTAGTCTATTCCTTTTCTCCTCATGGTTTTAAGCATAGGTTTCCAATGTGCAATATCGAAGGTTTTTTTCCCAAATCATTAAGAAATAAAAGCAAGGAATATTTTCCTGTTCATTTCTAGCCTTCTCTCTAGGATCAAGCGCAGTGCCGGTATAGCGTCTTTTGCTCCTTTACCTTCTTGGAAGCCAAATTGATTTTCTCAAAGATTTTTCTCCTCTTTCTTTTTGATTCTACTCCGTATTGAATGTACAAGAACCTTGGAAGCATATGATATAGAATAGCAATTGATCAGTAATTAATGCATTCAATTGATTTCCCTTCTTGTGGTATCATGTTAGTTTTGCTTTCAACAAAGTCTTCAGGTATCTCCCCATTTTTATGACATTAATGCACTATTAATGCACTAGAGTCTTTCTTTCATTTTATTTCCAAGGTTTTTCAATATCTCAGCCGGTACCTTATCCACACCCGTCGTTTTTCCAGCATTTAGCTTTTGAAGGGCATGCTCAAATTCCTTCTCCGTGATTGGGTGTCCACTTTCTGTTCCTGCTTTTCCTCTGCTATCAATATTCTTGTATCTTCGCCATAGTATAGCTCCTCCATGCATTCTTTCCATCGTTCACACACTTCTTCAATATCTGCAGACAACCTTCCCTCTTTGTTAGTAATCACTGTTGACTTTATCCTTGGTTGATAATAATATATTATCTGCTCTTAGCTTATTCCTCTTCTAAATTAGGTTTAAAATTTCCTCTGTCATCCAAGGCTTCCGAGCTTCAAGTGTCTTCCTACCCAGGATTTTATCCGCCACTTCTACTATTCCGTTTCATTTCATCCCACTTCACTCTTCCTTCCCAATTCTCTGCTATTTTATTTGATTTCTCTTCAAACTTCCTCCTTGTCTCTTCCTTCCAGTTCCTTCTTGCCTTCCAGTGGCCATTTATTCCTAACTACTCTTCTAATTTTCCTGAGCTTAAGGTTAAACTTTGCCATAGCTATCGTAATTTATGATTACTGCCGACATCCGGACCTGGGTAGCTGGCTTTTACTTGATTCCTGAACCGTTATTTAATGATGATGAAATCAATCTGATACCTTTTAATTTTTCCTGGTGCTTCCCGAGTGTACCTTCTTCTCAATGGTACTTTAAAAAATGTATTTGGGATGACTATGTTGTGTTGATCGCAGAATTCAATCAGCCGTTCCCCGCTATCGTTGATGTTTCCTTGACCGAAATTCCCTCTGTTTTTCATGTCATTATGAAATTCCACAACAGCATTAAAATCTCCCATTATAACTGTATTATCTTTGCCTTTTGTCATCCTATTCAATTTATCAATATCCTCGTAGATTCTTACAATCTCATCATCTTCTGAACTTGATTTTGGGAAGTATGCTGGTTTAATCACCAAGTCGGTAGGTGTGATTTTAATTTTAATCCTCATTGGTCTATTATTTATCATGTACGAGCTAGATATTTGTTTTGCCTCCTTGGAATTAGGAATTAGTGCTACCCAATTCTTGCCTTATCCATCCTATACCGTTGGCCATCATTGTGGCTCCTCCGCCCTTAGGGGTTGTTTATAGTCCCTGGGACAAGAGGGTGCCCCATCTCCATCGAAGGATGGAGGAAAAGGTTTAAACCGACCTTCATTCGGTCTTCAGTGCTACGTTAGCCACTCTCAGGAGCCCATCCCCCACCACGAGTTGTGTTTGGATATTGCCCTTAAAAGAGGAATGAGACCTGAACGGCATTTCTCAACCCCTCCAGTATTTAATGGGACAATATTCCCTCTCAGTATGAAATATTTAGCGAATTTTCGGATAATTTCCAAAGAGTCTTACAGGAGGAAACGACAGTCATCGGATCAGTCAGTCACCCTTACTTACCGGTCCTCTTTTCACTTTTCCGCTCTCTTGTTACTGAGAGTACCTTTCAGGGATTTCCAAAGCTCCACTTTTGCATTTAATTTTTCCTAAGATATCTGTTGAATAAAAAACTAGAGATCACTCTTTTTTATCAAGAAAAGCACTCGGATCTTATTTTTCTCAATTCTCCCTGGCCAAGCTATGTCAATGTTTATCTTTTTTATTATTTCAGGGAGTGAAAATTGTTTTAAAGACTTTCTCACGAAAAGTACTTAGTTTACTTATTTATTCCGAGGCATCTTCTCCATTGTGAGTCACTTCGAGAATTTCCGAATTTCCAAATTCGTATTACATCTAAAACATCTTGTGATCTCTAAATTAACCTATCTTTTACAGAATCAATTTAAAATCAACTGTTTTACCTTCTATTATGTTTGCTGAACTTCTTCTGCAGCCAAAACGTGGTGGAATATAAATGTTTCACGTCTCGTCGTCATTCCTGTATTACTATCTCCTGTGCCAATCATTCCTGTATTCTGTTCTTTTTCAATCATTTTCACCATAAAAAATAATCATATGAGAATAATTAGATGAAATTTGAGAACCATTACGCTTTTAATAACAATGTTTTTATACCTACCCGTAGTTTCACTTTTATCATTGAATATTGTGCATGATCATGTATAAACATGCGTAACTCCTTACAGAAATGGAAGGGAAGTTTTACACTAAATATCTGGGGTACGGCGGCATAAAGCCGTTATGATTTATTAATAACAAAGCAGTATCTACTTTATTGGTGCGATAGAAATACAGCTATTATTATTATCGCTAATCTACCGGCTAAGGTAGGTTTTTTAAGGACACAGGGTTCGAGAAGGTGCAGCGACAATTCCCTTTTCTGTCTTAGCAAAACAAAACACCACCTAGCATCCAACATTACAATAAGATCCTCTTTAATTCTGAATTCTTCATTCCTTCCTTCATTCCATCCAACTTCTCTATCATATACCTACCCCTTCCTCCTGTGCCTAACAGTCTCAACTCTATAAAAGTCTTGAAAAACCCATTGACAAACAAAGGCTGGTGCATCCATCTTTCCTGCCTCTTTTTGATTTCTCCCTACAATCATCTCTCCAACCCTACAGTCGGAATATGAGACATGTCTACATAAATGCAAGCGATTCATTATTTCTAAAAGGAAATCGAGGAAGTATTAAGTTCGTCGAGTAAATCTAGAAGGTCGAAAATTCCGTCCTTATTGTTCGATAATGTGTTCTGGTCGGGCGAGCAGGTGCTTTCGAAAGATATGTATTCAATGTTTTGCGTTGCTTCAAGTGAACAGGTTACTATATCAGCTCCTCGTGGCGAATGTTGTGCCGCCATTAACATAGGGGGTGGACTTGCAATCTTGTCACCTGTCTCTCCTGAAGGCCCAGACCTTCATGAACAAAGCCCCAGTTCTTCCCATGATTGTGTAATTCTTGCTCTATACCCATATCAAGCTTTAAAACCTCACCAGAGTAATACAGGTTGTTGAATTTAATACCTTGCCTTCCATAAGTTTGTAAAAATTATGGATATCATTAATTTTTTTTAATTGTCGATCAATAAAAAGAGAACAATATTTTTTTTAATGACGTAAATGTACTGTTTGTCCTGTATTTATATGTGGTCTCAGCATGAAGTATAAAGTATCAATTAACGGAAATATTGAGGATAAACCAACACTTGGGACCCTTGATGGACCCTTGGTTAGATGTAGGGAAGAAGGAGTCCCAGGTGATGGACACCCGTGGTTTTAGATGAGTTGCGTAATCCTCCTTTGCCAGGTCTTCCTGGGAAAGCACTCGTGGTAATGAGAAAAGAACTGATTCCTTTACACTAACGCGTGAATTTCACACATTAAATTGATTGGCAAGAGGTGAACTTAATCCTCACGTGTTAGATTAATAAAAGGGTAGGTTACTGTGGATTTTCGGAGCACTTTCACCCGTAATTTTCAGGAAAAACGTCGAGATGAATACAAAAGAATACGAAAAGTTGAATATTAGGCTACAAGAATTCTTATCTACGGAGAAAAAAAATCAGCCAATTGCGAATAGAAATGACTACGTGCGCAAGGGAAAAAACCATTTGAAGAGATCATTGGTTAATTTGGAGAAGTTGATGAAAAAGTGCAAACGCTGAAATAAACGACCATAAAATCAAATTGATGCCATTGGGAAGAAGATCAGAAGTTAGATGGAAAACAAACATAAAACTGTTTAATCCCGATCGAGAAGTGGAGGAGTGATTTAACTTGAGGTTCAGCGTCACCCACTAGCAATCAAAATGCTCTCTGCAAGAAGAAATGTCAACTTTCAACCCAAAAAATTGGTTTAGAAATAAAAAACACTTAATCAAGACGCACGTGTGGAGTAGATTTCCCTATGGACCTGGATTCGTATGATGGCGGCACGTGGAATCAAAGATTGGAATCGATGGAAAATAAGGAGCCACAGGAAATGATGGGGCTGAAATGGATAGATCGAATGTCCATCGAATAAGTTCCAAGAAGAAAAAACCTTTGAATAATTATGAAGAGTTAAACGAATGAATAGCTATAGCTGCTGCCTTTTAGAAATCGTTAATATGCCGCAAGAATATGGAAATCTTTGGGTAATCGAATCATTTTATCGTCACGTAAAAGTACCCTAAGGGGACTGTGGAGTGTTCTGCACTCTCAGTGTCCGACACCTATAATTAGACACAATAAAGAGCTGACCGTGATATCCAAAATCAGAATCAGTCGCGCTAAAATTTCATTCTCATCGCCCCCCCCCCCCCCCACGTCCCTCCCCACTTTAATGCACGAAGCGAGAAAAATGACCGACGCCACCGAAGTGAAGTTGAGCAACCTCGCACTTTCCGGGCCCACCGCCGCGGCGGAGACTTGAACGCTTTAAAAAGTCGCAGCGGGAGAAGGGGGGCTTGTTCTCAAACTCTGCCCGGGCAATATACTTTATCGACCCCCCACCGACTGGTGACAAGCACACACGACCGGCCACACACACACACATACATACCAAACAGCCGCCCTTTCCATCTACTCCGCACACACCATCGCGACCGGCTGGCCGCACCGTCTCAATAACTCGACACCCTTGACATTCACGGAGAGGGCGGCAAGGGCCCATGGTGCGGGGAAGGGGAAGAAGAATGCGCTCTCGCCGCGGGGGAAGGGGAAGTAAGCCGATGCGAGTGGAACGAGGGAATCGGGGACGTTTGTTTTTTTCCTCCCCACTCTCCCCCCCCCCTTCCGCGAAAAAGGCATAAAAAACAAAACACTCGTAGCGGCCGCGAGGAATTCGCTCCCGATACACATACGCGGGCAAACAACTCGGGCCAAGTAGGTATCCCAACTCCCACCTTTTCTTTTTCAAAGTTTTTTCTCCCCTCTTCTCTTACGTTTTTTTACCATTTCCCTTGCCGTGTCTCACCCTCGAGTAATGTACGGAATTGCGTTTTCCGGTCAACGGTTCCTTGCTCCCGCTCGGAAGTGAGCGAGGAGAGCACTTCCGAGAGGGCAAATCCGAAAGCCTACTGAGGAATGAGGCACCGTTCTCGTGCAGTGACATTTACCGTCTATGAAGTTGGAGAGTTAATTACTTAGCAGTGGGAGGGGCAAGCAAATGTTTCAATTGTATTCCTATCCATGTGCCCAAGAACGCGGAACACAATTCCTTCACAGATTCTGCTCATTTGGGTAACGAACATTTTAAGTTCCAAGAGGGAAGTCATATTCGCTCCAATTTAAGTTAAATACAGCACGGTACATGTTTCGAAAAGACTTCACGGATTTCATTTCATGAGTCAAATCAAAAGAAAGGGCCAACTGTAGGGTAGACCAATGATGCAAACGATAAAACTGCAAGGTAGAATTTAAAGTGCTCCACATTTTTTCGTTCACTTAAGTTTGTGGCCAATTATTTCTTTGGATCTTACCATTTCGAACGGTTTGGATTCTTACGTGTTTCTCAGTGATTCAATACATACCGGTCATAATAACCCTACTAGTGCCCGTGAGTTAGATGATTCCAAACAAAAATGAGGGCGAACTATAGCTTTCAACGGTCTTGAAAATGATTTCAAGAAGAAAGAACTAAAATACCCAATGATAAAATTATCTCTCTCCCTGGTTTACACCACTCGGCCGTTGTAGAACCCTCACCCCTTTCTGTGAATTGAATTCTGCTCTTGTATTTTCTCCCTCGGGTCCCGGGAGATACAATGCGTTTTCCCCAATCACTCGGAGCCCACTCACACGCCGTAAACCTGCTCCCATCCACTCAGCCGTCCCTCGATGCTGCAGTTGTCGCGGAGTGCGATTGAAGACAAGGAAGTGATAAGTGGCGATTGATCGGGAGGGGGGAGGGACTCCGTCGTAGGAACACAAATGAGGAGGTTTAGGAGTAAAGTGGACGGGGAGGAGGGGTGGTTTACGCTCCGAACCGGAAAGAGATCTCTTCGAGCATGGGGCGACCCGCGGGGATGGAGGGGAGGATGGAAAGGAGGAGGAAGAGAAGACGGCTGGGTAAATGGCGGGAGGGGAGGAGGATATAAAATAATCCACTGGGGGGGGGTGGATGAAGGAGGGGTTGGAGGGGGATGATGAAGTGGGGTTGAGGGTCTCGCTGTCTTTTTCCGCCGTCGCCGGTTCGGTCGGGAGTCGCCGTGACCTGATTTTCGACAAAATCGTTCGACTCGTAAGCCGGAGGAAGGGAGGGTTCGGAGGGGGGTGAGGTTACAGGCTGGGGAAGGAGAGGGTGGATGGGTTCCCGCTCGTGTTTTAATGCGGGAGGAGGGGGGGTTGGTGGGAGAGATTTCAACGGTGGGGTGCGGGATGGGGAGGGAAAGGGGTGGGTCTCTCATTTCGCTTTATTTTTGTCGTCATCGGAGCATGGCTGGGCGGGGGGGGGGGTCGAGAGAGATCGAAGAGAGAAGTAAGGAAGGAGTGGGCGCGAAGGGACGAGGAAAAGGGAATCTCTCTCTCGGAGGGGCTGGAGGGGGAGGTCGGAAGAGAAGGGGACGGAATAGACTCGTTCCTGGAGCAGACTCCTCGAATCTCCTCCCATGGGGTCACCCCAGAGGGCGAGCTTGGACCGCTGGCGCTCGTTCCTTCCCATTGCATTGCGGTGAACTTCCGTGGAATGGAAGTGTTTCGCCCGAATACTCTTACCCACCCAACACCCTCCCTCAATGATTCCATGTTCCGGATCCGCTCATTCCGAGATCGTCGGACCTTTTTTGCTTGTACTAAACATGTGGCGCAACGAATTCTCTTGGGCTCCACCACTCCAAAAGTTCGAAACCATCATTTTATCGATGTCATTCCCCAAAATTTGCGAATTATCATGCTGAATTTAACCTTTTTCATAATAAAAATTAACTGATTCATTAGATGGACATTTTTTTACGCACCTACTCAGGCCAATCGTTAGGTATTTTTCTAAGTATCAAGAGCTACTAGGGAGCTCGATTGGCGGTTGCTCTCGGAGAGGAAACGATATAATAATCAGGAAATTATGCACGTATTAGTCAATCCTTCCTTCTAGCAGGCTTATATGGGCCTTAAACTAACGTATGGACTTGCCTATCCCAGACTCCGGCATTAAATTAAAATTGAAAGTTTAAATCCTATTTTTTCCTCTGCAAGCAATTTGGGCGATTTACTATCTAAGTGATAAAACAGTAAATATGCATTCAATATGTTTTTTTCGTGACTCATGGATAGAACTCGTCTCTTGATAATAATAATCGATGATACTCGTGGAGTTGGATAGTCAGATGTCATCTTTCGTTGACCAGAGCGTAGCGATCGTCTATACATAAATTGTGTCAACCCATATCTGACCTCCACTCCCCAACGTCACGATAAGACACAATCTCGAAACTGGCAGCCTATATACGTCACACTGGACCGAGACACTCCACTACAACCCTGTTTTCTCCCCAGACAGCGAACTGGTATGTTTCGCTTTTGCTGTGACGTCACACTTTCTCGGAGTTATCCCGCCGTCCTCCCCCCTGTGGCATTTAATCACGCCAAGCCGACTCTTTGGGTCCACTTCAGGGAGTGGTGTAATTTAACGGGCAATCCCTCATGGTAAAGGATACAACGATTTCTACGTAACGGCTTCAGCAAACTCATTCTGATATCATTTTATCATCGGAAGCGGGTGGAAAATCTCCACGCACTATTTTGATTGCCGGTTTACATCAACCAGATCCAGTATATGTCAATTTGCTGATCATCTGGGAATTTCCACGACGGAATCCAGAATGCTCGACATAAATTATTTGTTACTGACCGAAGAAGTTTACTTCCATGCCTTCTCCCTTTTTTAGCCCAATTATTATGACAAATGTAAATGTTAGCAATTAACAGAAACCCCCTGGATGGGGGTTGGACATTTCCATTTTCGTGGAAAGGGTGGGTGGGGTGAAATGGCGGCGAATATACACTCGGACGATATCCGTTGTACATCATGGGGACACCCAGGGATTTGACGAAACCCATATGTGGGCGTCGGTGGTCGAAACAGTGGTAATGAATGGCAATATTTGTCTAGGGTGAAAATTTTGTCCTCTATTCCTGGATAAGAGATTTCTCCATGGAAGAGGCTTCGAAATCCCAGGCGACGTCCTATAATGTGGGTGCTTGCTTCACACAAGAAACTTCTTTTTAATGATGGCCCTTTTCGTAATAAAATATTCAGGTTGGCCGTCTGACTGTGCGTCGGTTCGCATTTTCCAATACGACACATGCGACCCTGCAAGGTTGTATGTGAAAGACCTCGTCCTTTCACTCTCCCCGCAACACTCCATCTGATGGGGGGCGTTTACGAGATATATTCAATGCTCGTCACACGATCATTTTAAGGGCTACCGTCATCTGGGTTCTCAATTCTCTAGTCGACCATAAAATTAATATTGCAGCCACCGGTACTCCCGCTATTGGACATGTAAGCCGAATTTTTGGAGGCGTCATTATCATGACTCACTTTTACTCTCTAAGATCTGAAAAAATAGTTTGTCTTTCAATTGAAACATCTACGTCCCTGAGTGTGTGATGAATGCTATCAGAATTTTACTACTAATAAGAATTCCGTTTTTTCGCCGTTCATAGAAGAGCTTGAAAACATTAGGGCTTTTACCCCGAATGCCTTTAGTCGGCTATTAGGGAATCTGATACAAGTGACCCGCTTTCTAACTCATCGATAATACATTTTCAAAACGATGAATTCGCAGAATTTGTTAACGGCCTGTCGACAAATCATAAGAAAAAAGATGAGACGAGCTCACAAATACACCAAAAATTCATCAAAATAAAATTTACACTGATTAAACCTCATGTGTCGGCAGTTTCTTAACTGTTTCGCAAATTTCATTTGTGTCCTTAAAATGAAACTGTTAATCCAAAGCCATAAACTTCCCTTCAAATATTATACCCACATTTTTTAATGGGATACATGATATTAGTTTCCTTTGAGAAGTTTCTACGAACCGAGAGAATACTGATCATTGAAAATCAAGATACAAAGACGCATCGGGCCCTATTACCAACGATTTCACCGGGGAAATAATCATGATAATACTCTGTATTGTCGGCTTTTAGCAGTACCCTGTATGCGATCTCTCAGCTTCGGAAAATCCCGATTTTTGAAATATTCGAAATGTGAAAGATTTGAGATTTTCAAGAGTTTTGAAAATCACGATTTGCATTGAAATGTTTTTTTTATTGCTCTTTCCATCCATCTCTGTAATAACTACGGCTGTGCTTTTTTTATTATCCGAGTCCGCCTATTACTTCTGTATCCTGGGTTCGTTTGTTGGCATGGAAACGCAGTTTTATTTTAATCTATTGCATAAGATTTATTTTTTACCAATTTTTTCTCTGCTTCAGCATTTTTTTGGTGAACATTTTCTTCCACACGTTCCTGAGTTGAAAGGTAGTCGCGTGCAAAGTTATCATCGTGCTGAAAATGCCAACATTTTTATATGACCCCACACTAAAAAAATAAACTTAAATCGCTCGTGCAGAAGGTCAAATTTCGTCAATAATAAGTCCCGAGAGGGGGAATAAAATTAAGTGACGTTTGACATTTCTTTGGGTAAACAAACTCATCCGATTAATATTTACCCTCCGCTGGAGTCCAGGGGGCTCTCCCATGGGGCCAAAAGCGGCACGCGTACCATGAAGTGCCCCGTCCCCGGTTCCGGCTAAATGTCGACAAAACCCCTGAGCTCTTTCCCCGGATGTGGATGTCATACAACGCCCTTCCATTATTAATGAGCATTGCTAAATGCGACGACGGATGCTCTCAGCCGTCGGGAGCACGAGAAAAACAAACATTTCTTGAATACATGCTACATATCAACTACCTAGTAGCCTCCCGGGCTGAAGCAGGAGCTCGGCATAAGCTCACAAGGTTGTAGGAAGAGTCAATAGAAAGGGGGAGGTGAGGACCGCAAGTTCGGGATGAGCGATATGTATCGATATATGTCCATATCGATAATTTTCATTCGATTTTAAAATGTGTATCGATTTTTCACGGTTTATGAATAATATCGATAATTTAATTAGATACTGAATTCTATATACAAATATTTCACATTTTTAATGGACATGGACGAGGTTGACCTGAAACGTTCTCGGCATGATGATGTAAATAATAATTCATGTTTTCAAAAAAGTTTTATTTTTCAGCATAATCACATTTATTATTAATACATTTTATCCACCGGTATTTCAGTGCCATTATTATCCTGTCTCTGTAGTATTTTCCGGAAGTGCTACCAAGTACTCGTCCACAGCCGAAATAGCTTCTTGATTGGACGAAAAAAGTTGACCAGCGAGGAAACTTTTGAATTTCTGGAAGAGGTGACAGTCCGAGGGAGCTAATCCAGGGAATCCGGTGGATGTACCAGCACTTCATAGGTCAAATCTCTCAATTTTCTCATCGCCAAGACACTTTTGTGGGCAGGTGCATTGTCCTGATGGAAAACAGTTTTTTTCCTTTGCAAACCGAGCCTTCTGTCACGAATTTTTGCGTCCCGTTTCGTTTGATAAATACCCCTCAGTTATTTTTATATCTTTTTCAAGATAGTCGTTCAACAGAAATCCTTCGCATTCAAAAAAATCCGACTTCATGACCATTTCCCCTGACGGCACCGTCTGCGCTTTCTTCTGAGCCGAATAACCGGCCTCTATTTACTCTAATCTACTATGGACAGTTATTTCGATTCTGATGTGTAATGGCGAAGCCATGTTTCATCCATTGTCACATATCGACGCAGAAAATCACTCTTGTTTGTCGTACAGCGCACCATACACTTTTTGAAAAGTGTCGTCCTATTGCGTATTTGATCCACAGTGATCACGCGCAGCATCCATCTTGCGCAAAGCTTTGTCATGGGCAATTCCTCGGGCAAAATGTAATCGTCGCGTTCTTTAAATATCTCTACAGTATTAGCCATTCCAAGCACCTTCGTACGCCGGTCTTCCAAAATCATATCGTGCACTTTTTGGATGATTTCCTCTGTGTTTACACTTTTCGGACGTCCTTCACGTGGATCAACTTGGAGGCTTTTATGGCCATGTTAAATATTCGGCCGCCTTTTTTCCTCGCGTTGGAAATTGAGGAGTCCCCACACACATTTATAATCCTCGAATGAATTTTGACCTTCATTAAACCTTCTTTTACGAAGAATTTTATCGCTGCGCCATGCTTCATTTTTCTATTTCTGAAAACACACACCTACAGCCAACCGCTGCGCTGGATGAAATGCATTGCAATATCGCACGGCGTCTACTTGCAGTTGTGCCAACATAAGAGAAAAAATTCATGGGAGTAGTCATGCAAACTAATGGGGAGGGCGATATATTTTCAGAATCTTGCTGAGAATAATGCGCCTTGTGCGTTTAACTATACCGAATTGACCTTTAATTGTGCGCGGGATATGAGGGAAACGTAGACAAAATATCCATGCTAAAATATTTCCCTTTGAACTTCACCACAGGTTTATTTCGGAGGTACGACACCTTTCGTCGTGTGGCATTCTTTCTAATACTAATCTCTGTATGCTCTCCAATAAAATACCAATGATTTAAAATTGGATTGTTGTTAGGCATTTTATCATATGTACCCTATGTATTAGAAGAACTATTGTTACATTTAATAAAATCTCTTTCACCAAAAAAAGTCAACTGTCAATTCAGAAAAAAAAGTAGTAGTAGTATTTAGGGGAGGCGACCGACAGCTGAGGTCATTTGGGGCCATAGGGGATGGACAGGAAAGGATGAAAGGTGGAGAGAAACCCGGCGTCGGCATTAGCCTACTCTTTATGAAAGGCACCAAGGGGTCCGCAGCTTAACGTCCCATCCGACAGGCGGCGTACTCACTCAAAGTCCCCTCCACAAAGCACCTCAAGTAGGGATCGAGATACCTCTGAAAAATATTCAACACCGCCAGGATTTCGAACCCGGACCCTCTGGGTGGGAAGCCAGTGCGTTAGCCCCCGCACCATCTCGATCCCCTCAGAAAAAAAGATTTCGGCTATATATATATATATATATATATATATATATATATATATATATATATATATATATAACACTTTTTGAAAGTCTCACGGACGTGAATAATAATGTATAACACTTAGCACTAGCACTAGCACTAGCACAGACAAAAACACAGAAACACACAAAAAAGAGACTCACTATTTTTCGAATTTTCGGTGGTCGTGACCACTTTTATCAAGGAAGAGAGGGACAGAAATATATATATATATATATATATATATATATATATATATATATATATATATATATTAATTTTATCTCCCGTCATTCGAAATTTCGATACAGTCGTATCGATATTTTCTAATCAGATGCCCATCCCTACAGTAAGTGCAGTAAAATACGGCGACAAGGGAAAAAGGCAAGGAATTTCGCTTTTCGACACCTCATCTCTCCCCCCTAGAAAGTTCCTGGAAAGTTGAGTCAATGTGAAACACCCCTGCCCTCCTCACGGTAGGAACTGGAGGATATGGGTGGGGGTTCGCGGAGCGAGAAGGAAGTGGAAGGAGAGTATATTCCGCATCCTCCTTTGCGCGTTGTATTTTTCCATTCCCCCGGGGGATATGACTCGTGAGAAAGAACGTATTATGGAAAAATGGACCCGAGTTCACGTTACGCGATGTGTTCCGTCCTTTCGAAGGTCTGAAAGTTCCGGCTCTCTTCCCAGCCATCTCTCTCTCTCTCTCTCTTATTCCCCCTCTTCGATGTCAAAGGAGATCGAAAGCTGTTCGGGGACTTCCTCCGAGGGCACACAAAAATTTCCACGGAAAAGGAGCCCTTCTTCGGCACGGTGAAAGAGCCTCTTGCTTGACTGTTGCGCGAAGATGCGTTTGTCACCCGACTGGTTTCCATGCCTCACCCACGCGAGTGTGTCTTTTTTTTGGAGGGAAACTGTGAATGAATAACGGAACCCAGGTGTGGCTTACAAAATAATGCCAAAATCCAGCGTGAATCCCGTGCACACATCGGCGGATACTCGGAATCAAATGGAGGAAAGTGTCTTCTAAAAATTTGTTTCTCAGGGTCCACAAAACATGGATGTTTTGCATAACGTTTGATGTTTTTATTGAAAATTCATGAAAATGTCAACCTTTCACGATGAAAATTTTGGAAATCATCCATGTCACTCGGAAAATACCCTTTATGATGGGCTTTAGATGTAGCTAGCCAGTGGCCTTTGATTCTGGCTTTTGGTAGATTCGCATCTGTTAGACCAACAAATTCGTAAACAGGTAAAATATAACGTATTTTTCACAAAATCAATATAAAATTTGATGTTATCCACGGGGCAATTTAAAAAAAAAGAGTATAAGTAGTTTCGCCCGTTAAGAGGACGTGAGGAGTAATTGCGTCATAACCGAATCAGATTTATATTATGGTGGAAATGGCTGAAGGGGCTCGAAATTAGGGCGAAAATAGTCGTACTCTTTTATTAAATTGACCTGTGGATATTAAGAAAGTTTATTTTAGTTTCGCACAAATATCCCGTTCCCACAAAATAACTTGTCAGTGTTTTTAGGGGTAAAATATTTCGTGTGTACTGTACAATTCTAGCATAAAGCTGTGCTATTCTACTAGCGTAAACGCAGCGAAATTTTATTTGCAAAAAATATATATTCCTCATGAAATACCATAATGTTGCAAAAAAAGAAAATTTCCCGCATTGTGTTTCTCTCTCCATTTTTTAAACCGAAATTCGATCTACATTTTACTGCGATTTTTTGTTTTCTCAGGTTTTTCAAAATGAATTTACAATTTTTATTCATTCCCAAGGCTTCAACAGTGTCATCCTCTTTTTATTTTCATGAAGATTACTTCTCACGCATTCCACAAAGATGATATATCACAGGAAGTTTGGCGAAGAAATAGTGATTTCAGGAAAAGTCTTGAGATGATTCTTAATGCATTGATAACTATTATTTGATCCAAAGTTTCCAACTTGCATTATTAATAAAATATTTACCATCATCGTATTATCAAACTACCACAGGAAATCAATGGTAGTGCCTGTTCATTTATTTTAATTTGAAATATTGCTGTTCAGCGCCCAACTTCTACAGCTGAGCTAACAGCGCTCAAACATTTAGCCTTCCCATTTGCTGACTTTAGAAGTTTACCCTCAATTTGTCTATTCCGTCCGCCTCCCTGCTTGATTTTCTTACTATTTTACAAGTGCCGCAATGCTGAGCACAAAAGTCAACTAGCAACTCGGATTATAACTTAATGGCAAAGTTGTTGCTTAAAAGGATTGCTTTCTTAATTTTATGAAATCATTAAGTTGCTTTAAATCCGGTTAACAAACACTTAGAACCAGAATGGATTGAATTATCATAAATCTTTTTTATTCGTCATTGCTATGAAGGTTAGCAAAGTTTCATATTACTCCCAGAATACTTCGAGGCAATTATTCGCACGATCTGATTAATTAGTGCGGCATTTTATTCCTCGGTCTAATCAGTTTTGTCTCTGAATCGACTCCTTTGCCATGTCCATGGCAGCATCACAGATAGGAACCCCATTTTGGCCTTTCATAAAACACTTCCATTTCACGACAAATATTATTTATCCATCGACTTCAATTTGATACGTAATTTGTGGTTTCTTTATCTGATTGTCATATATTCCTTTCGTTATTTAAACGGGTGAATATTTTTAAACCTTTTTTGGTCCATAAAATTTGTATTAATCGCATAATTGATCTTCCTTAACAAAGCGGCCGCATATGTGTGTGTCAAGAAAGATAACCTGGGGATTTTGTCTGGGATGTGAAGGGGGAAAATGGAAAAACTGAAATCGAGGAGAGATATGGTAATTATGAGTTAAGTAGCGTTTAAAGCCTATTTAATTTCTGGACAAGCTTCCGAGTATGTCCTTTGGCCTACATATGGTGTTCTAATTCTGACGTCGGTGGTAATGGAGAACACAGAAAAAGCGAATGCCCTCATGAAAAACTTCTCCCATCCATGGGGCCAGCGTCAGAATCGCAATGTTGTTCATTGCATATCCGCCGCTAACGACTTACACAATGGACCTCTGTTATTGAGGTACGTTACATTGCATTTTAATGACGAAGGCACCGTGAACTGACATGTGATAGGTGGATTTCAGAGTTTAAAAAATATGTTGACGCGTGATGTTCAGAATATCGAAGTCATATTGTCGGCTCGTGTGATATGGATCAAAAGAAATGCAGACGAAGAAAAGAATGCCAAAAAGAATGAAGAGCCATATTAGAAAATGGAGTTGATAGTTGTAGCCTGACTGTGGCTGACATAAACTGATTGTTCGAGAATGATGGTGATGATTGGATTTTTCGGGATAAAATTCAGATTCTGTCAAAAAGATCACGAATCAAAATGATCAACTACGAATTTCACTTATTCTTCACACGCGATCCTAACGGTTTGGAAGTGAAAAACAGAATATCATATAGGAGTCTTCATTTACGTGATTATGTCATGGTATACGAAGTTTTATATGATATGACTAAGTTATCATCTGCCGATTATCCCCTATGTACATGAGGACGTCATTATCTGAGGGAAATAAATATTCTGTACGTATCCTATGGTAAATCTTTTTAGCCACTTCGAATTCTTTAATACTTGCTATAACTGAAATCTGATCGAATTATGACCTGAAAACAGTTGTACCTAAAAAGATGTGAGGCACAAATGTTTTCGGTTGCAGAAATCCTGCGTGTCGTTCGACGGCCGTGTTTTCTTCCGTTACGTTCACAACGGGCTCTGCGTAGGCACACATTAATCCGCCGACGTGAATTTATGAGGCGTTTGATTTGAATGGAGGTGGATTAAATCCATACACGAACGGCCTCCGTCGATTTCAATTACACGTTCGGGATCCAGAAGATGCTTGGAGAATTAGGTCATGTCAATATCGAGGTTGATTACGTCCAACTCTTCAGAATCTGTGATTGTGTTTGGCTCTTTTGGGATGGATTTCGCGAAAACCTCCAGCAGTCCTTTTATTTCTCCTGCTTCCATGGTAGCGCACCGTCGTTGAAATGAGAAATGCCTCGAAATTTCTCCTCTCTCGGTCCCTGGTTTAATCGTGGCGTTATTTTTTGTGAATTTTTATCTGATTAGTCCAAAGGTCCAAACCTCTCCTCCATTTTAGAAGCCTCGTTAAGCATAGAAAACTCATCTATGAGCGGGCACGTGTCAAACTTTGCCAATTAATGTTTTATAATATGAAATGGATTTTTTGATAAGAGATATGTTGGGATATCTCAGACGGAGGAAGTAGGCGTAAGCCTTCCAGAGAACTATTGAAATCCATTGCGCGTCATTCAGTCATTAATTGCAAAATTTTCTTTGGTTGTTTTATCTCTTCATGAACAGATAGTCTCATCCTTCATGTCTATTAGTTTGGTACAATTCTTATTCGAGCAGAGACTTTCCACTTTTCATGACAAAATAAAATCGCCAAAATATTCCTTTCGGCTACCCATGATAAATTGATACAGGAACCAATTTTATGATGGATGTGTTTTTATTATCAATCATGCTAGCCATTGACCTTAATATAACACAATAATTTAAACTTAACTGATTCGATAAATCATTAAATTCTGCAGAGGAAAAATAATTCATCTGCAGTTTGAATTAGATGATTAGTGTAATGAGGTCATTTCAATTAATGCTTTATTGTATGCACGTATTGTATGCATCGTATAACATTCAGATGCTGGAATTATTATGTTTTTGATAAATTCTCAGTCTGCTGATAAAATCACAGATGCCGTTCATAATTGGAGAGAAATGATAATTAACAATTGCGATTTCCACTTTATTATACGAGGTATATTGGAAATCACAATTGTTAATAATCATTTCTCTACAATATAATAAGTTTCCACAAAGGTAAGCCTGAAACTATACGGCCCTTTTTAATGTTTTAATTCAGGTAATAACTTGCTTTTCTCTATTCAGCGTTAGTCTAGAGTGAAGCTGGCATCTTTGGTACATAATTGGATATAGAGTAGCTATAGAAAAATTAATTTTGAGTGTTCATGTCCAAAAAAGATTTTGGGGGGAAGTCCGCAAATAAACTCTGTACCAAGATGACTTTTATTCCAAATTTTTATTTTCCCGATTCGTTTATTAAATTGATTCAAATTCTAATTTGTATAGTCCAAATATTAATATGTACGTTGAATCAGTTTGAAAATTTTTCCCTGTAAGCGCAGTGCTTATACTATAATGGTTCACAAATGTATTTCCTCGTACCTCTTTTCAGTAATTTTTTCCATGTTTTACAAGCAGGTCTTGTCCCACATTGGTGTATTCCGTCCCCTCTTTTCGGTTTTTCATTAGCATTTGCCTTTTTTTCCTCGCAGGAGCCCTGAATTGAACAGTTATGCCTTCTTATTCGCTACTTTTGTGCATGCAGCCGAACTTAGTAATCACCTCCGCTCACCTTACTCTGATTAAATAGAGGATAACAAAGGTAAAGGCTGCAATGAATGGCTGTAGTATTGAGCGGAGGATATTATCTCTCATTTAATCATTGATCACTCAAATTGGCTGATTTTACAGTAACGGCTACTTTCTGAACAGTATTGGCTCAGTGTTCACGTAACAATCTACCGTTCTTCCGGTGTTTTTTTTCACACGGGAAATTATTTAAGGCATTACTTGCATGGTGGATAAAACATGCTTTGGAAGAAACGACAGTGTAGCTCAGTGACTCAGCTTTCCATGCCCATGACTGGTTCACTTCGATTTCATTCTTAATCACTAGTAAAAAAAAATGGATTTCCATTTGTTTCTTTTGAAGATTACAGTTTTTTATAGAGTTTTACAAAGTGATCATATCCCGGCAAAGAAGAAGGACTATGTATTGGTATATATACCTCAGGTGAATTTGGTGAATATCGGATTGAGATTCTTCGTAATGTTGCAAGAGGGAATGTATTCCTAAAATTGAACCTATCAAAAAAACCGAAAACGAATTGGATACCTTTTGATTTCCATGACATCGTATTAAACGATCATTTCATCTCATTAGTTAGTAATATGATAGCATTTGACCCTCACTTTACCGGAAGGAACACGCGAGCAATTGAAGGCGATCATGTATTACAGCAATTCAAGGGCGAATTGATTTTTTTTCCTGTTTGACTGATTGATTTGAAATCTGATCGCGCTGTATTATGTGCTGCCTTAGCCGTGAAACTTTTGAGGAGAGGGTGGCCAAAATTGAATATGATTATTGATTGCAATTGAAATAATTTACGATACGGGCGAGGTATTCGTTCCTGAAAAATGCTGTCTGTTTTCTAAAAAAAAGCATGATATTTCACACTTTCTTTAAATTGGGAAGGCATCGAAGTCATCCTCGTCGAGATTTTTAAAACGGAGAAGTGTACCACCCGTCAAATGTTCAACATTGCAATTCCTCACTGTGGAGGCCATTATCGACGATAATGGGTGAGATTCGAAGGAAAGGAGGCGAAGGACAACTGAGTCAACAAGCGGCAGCTTCGTATACCTCAGCGTAACCAAGGCCCTCTCGGGACCAAGGTCTAGATAGGTGCAACGCTATGGCGGCCCCTGCATTCAATTCCATAAATTTACAATATTTCCATCTTTTAAAAGTCGTAAATAATGCAGCTTGTTAATAAAGACGACAAACCCTAGGGTTTTTTGCATACTCAGCGTTGAATCTAAAGAGTTTGAGCGATCGAACGTACTTATTGTCCAAAAATATTACTAAATTGCATTGTTTTCCAAGATTTAGATTACGTATATTTTCAACCATAGTATAATATATTCACCTTGTTTGATACATACAATACTGACAAATTCACGTTTGTTTAAGAAATGTAAATACTTAAATATTATTCTTTTCGCACGTTTATCAATTAAGAAACGTAATGGAAGTTAAATTATCATTCAGAGTTCACTTCTTGGAAAATTTAAAATACAAAAACATGTACGAAGCTTAACTCAAATCATAGATTAATCGTACGATGCAATGCAGTCATTAATGAGGAACACAGTCAGGAAAATGCTTCAATCCTGTTTTTAATCATGATCTCCATGACTAGTCCCGTTTTACGCACATAACGCCTTAACTGGCAATGCAAGCATTGTATTTCCAGATAGTTTTACCGCTTACTCATGACAGTCCGACTCATCTTATTTTGCCACTGTCATCATTTAAAATAATATTTAAGGTCTCATCGCTCAAAAAGGCGTGAGTGGTATCGCAATGACGAATGTAGTCGCCCTCGCTACGACCACCTTCTTAGAGCTCAAAGTGGCGTCAAAAAATTCGCTTTGCGGCAGAAATCATACAGCCTCGTTTCACTTACTGTACAAAAATGGGACCTGCTGATCACAGTGAAAGTGCTTTCGTGAGGAAAATGAGCACAATATGCCCCCATGCTCTACGACAACCTCGGATGTTGTAACACAAAATAGCCGTCAACGTTCAGCACATGACTAAGGGCAAATTTCCTGTCGAATTCTTGATGATCGAGGGGAAAACCTTTTTTTTGGCAACTAATCCCAAAACAGCTAAGTTGACCTTTACTTTACTGGATTTACTTTACTTTGTTGGATTTTGAAACGGAAAATATGTTCAATCACAAACAACCAAGTCCGTCCAGGTAGCATATTCATATAAATAGTGTTGTTGTAATTTATTCAGACAGAACAAACGTTTGGATGGGGATAAATGAGACATGCCGCAAAGTGGGCAACGTTGAACAGTCAACTTATGGTAAATCCGGGAGAGGAACCGTATTTTTCGTAGATGTTCATCAACGCTGCAAATTATATCATAGAAATTATCAAATCATTCTTTAGTTACACTTGTGAGACCTAGTGTTGTTAGTTACACTTGTGAGATCTAACGCGAGAGTAACTTGTGCCTTAGTGACAGCTTTAACAGTGGAATCAACTACAAAGAGTTTGTCCTCTTCTCGACGTCTCTTCCGGAGAGATGGGATGGGTGAGGTGCTGCGGGGGAGACGCGCCATTGGGTGAGTCGCTACACGGTTAAGCGACGGGCGTTAGCCGAATCGCTAATTCCATCCCAATCAAGAACAACTGTCCGAATGGCTTTATACTCCGCAAACTTAGTGAAACTGATGCTTCCCATTGCACGGTTACGTTCTATTCGAGACTATTGTATGCTATGAAATAAATACCTGTATTTTTAGAGAAAAAAATATAGAATTAATTCCTTCATATAGTACCGAAATTTTAAGTTACAAATTCTCCGCAACGGTATAATGTCCGTTAGTGCTCATATTGCCCAGGAAACACTCAATTAGTAACTGACTTCGTATTAATTGCAGCTAAGCATTTATTTTCTTACTCATTTAAGACCAATATATTAAATGCCAAGTTAGTTTTATACCCATGATATAAATGTGATGTCCTGGATTTAAAATTATGTGCGATCTAAGTGTGAAAGTGTGAAAATTATGTGCGATCTATTCTCGCGTCGAATGAAGTACAGATTATTGGCCGGAAGCATGCTTGCAACAATTCACTTGATAATGCTTTATCAAAACAGCTTTGGACGTCATTAGGTGGTTTGGATAACTTGACTACGTGAGGCACTGGAGATATTAATACTCTTTTCACTGACTATGCGAAAATTGAATTAAAATTGATTTACACGTACATTTACGGAAGTACGTTAATAATGCTACAGGTGTAATAAATGAATTATATGCCTAAAAAATTAAAAAAATACTAATTCCTATCGATTTTACATCGTGAAACTTAATTCATGTTTGCTAAGGTAGTTTCTAATATTGAATGGTGAAGCAATCTTTCTCCTTTTTGAATAAACTTGATTCGCAACGCGTTTTCGTTTAACAGAATCGTCATAAGGTGAATCTAATTTGTGTTTCGTTGTATGTTCTATAAATACTCAGCATGCAGAGTGGGGGGGGGGGTTGTAAGGTTCTTAGGGAGAGGATAAAAAAGGAAAAATGGAGTTATCTCCCTAATTGTAGTCACCCTTAGGCGGCGACGAACTGATTAGGATAGCGCGGATTAAGGGAGGGAGTAAGTTGGTTTCGGCGGTCAAGGTTGTTGGGTTCTCCGAAAGAAATGGTGGGCGGAAGGGAATGGCTAAGAAATAAATGCTTGCTCATACACGCTATTGTCTCGTTGAAAAATGTCCAATTTTTTCAACTCTTCAAACCTTTAGACTTTCCCTTCCACGTACGGAATCGCTAGGCCAAATTTACACTGGTGCCTCAATGAAGTATTTTACTAAAATTCATGATGTCTCTCTTTTTCAAATACCCCTCATATTCTTACAACCTTGTCATAAAAATCTCTCCGGTCTGTCTAGAGTAATACGTACCGCAGCTCTTACATAATGCAATGCATCTCTGTTCGGAGAATCATTTATTTGGAGGGTCATTTACACCATTCAAAAACCTTTAAAATTGTTGCAAAGAAAGTTCATGTGATCTAATTAGGAGAAATTTTGAGCGCTTAGTGGGGAGCAGTAATGATGACATCATCGCAAAAATGAATTACCAAAATAGGTATTGCATTATTACGTCGGAAGTTGGCACTGAAGCGTTCATTTTGCCTTATCCAATTTTTCTAATCTCTCCAGTCTTCATTTGCCAACACTCGACAAATTGCTTTAGCAAATAACTGAGACACGGATGAACAAATGTCATCACTTTTTGATTTAATAATTAACTTTTCTCTTTACTACGAGCAATATGAAAATATAATTCGTGCAATATGTGATATCTAGCAAGGTATGGTCAGAAGGCATGCACACAAAAAATTGAAAATTATGAATTATTTTGAGGAATATTAGTAAAAAAAATTTGTGATATTCATTTATGTATTTTTTCTAAAGATCGTCCATATAAGCCAATAAAAATATATATATTTTAAACCTTTTCAAGGAAAAATTGGGGAAAAACTAACCTGGAAGGTTCATCAATGAAACTCTTGCGAATAAAGCTCTCTTTGGAAATATGATTGCGTGGCATATTATCCGGGTTCAGATTACCCGGGTTTATTGGGATTGAAAGCAGAGCCTTCTCATTTTTTTCATATTATCTGAACCACTTCAAAGACCTGGAGAAGATGTGATCCATCTAATTGGGTGTTTCATCTCCTTACGGAGAATTTCCGTATCGAGCCTTATGTTGGAACATATTAAAAGTATAGATTATCACTGCCGTTGTGACCATACCCAATCCGAGGTATTGAACCAAATGGCCTTACCCTACAGGTAGGGAGAAATACACCGCCAGACCATATTTTTAAATCCCCAACGAGGAATGAATTCCACAATGCTAATCTGACAAGAGATTAGCATGATGGGATTCATCCAGGGAGGAGGAAAAAAATCCAGTGGTGTCGCGTACATAAATACCTAACACTTTTCCTTCCCATGTGATGATTTATTCATTGGCAGAAAGCAGCTGTCCGCGGTCGATGGATACCTGAATAATGAGTCATTATTCACATTTCGACGGAAGTTCCGACCGGCCCTATCTCCGAATGGCATAAATATCGACAGTTCACTCTCTCTCTCTCGCTCTCTTTCTCTCTCTCACACACGCACCCACAAAAACACACGAGAAAAAGTGAGCATCATGCCGCACTTCTCCCACATGCATTACCATCAAATAACACCCCGGCTCCTCGGGTATTCCCTCCTCCGCCGAGACCCATATTCAGGAAAATTATCTCATTCGAGACCACCATATCACCAATACACAAGCACACCACACGAGGCCGGTGAGGAGGAAGTAGGATGCGGGAGGAATGAGGGTGAAGGAGTTTAAAAGTCGGCTCGTCTTGGAGAGAGAGGGATGGAGAGATGTCTTAAAGGGAGCGCTGAGAGGAGAAAGGGTGAAAGCTCCGACGAGTCCCTTTAAAGAAAGAATAAAAAAGAGAGATAAGCAGAAACGCCGCTTTGGGGAGCATGTCATTAATTTTATTAAAGCTTCCGCTCGGAGGGAGGAGTGCTTGGGAGGGTCTTCGCGGCGAGAGGGTGAAGGGGCGTACGAACGGGAGGGAGGGAGAGGGGGCGATCGGTTGGAGTTTTATGTGGGAACGAGAGGAACTCGTGAGGGTTGGGCCCTTTCCTTTTGACGAGGGACCGGAGACAGAGCAGCCACGGTCGAAATCAGCATATTCGGGAGATCAATTCGATGCACATCGCTTGCCCTTGACCTTTCTGTCCTCTCCCTTCCGATACCACCCCGTCATCCCTCGTCCTCATCATGCGCGTAGCAATGCGGTGGGAGCCTTTTCCTTCGTTTCCCGCCAGCCACTCGCTCGCCCACAATCAAGCGTCCAGGGGCAGCGGACGCATAAATGAATTAAAGGGGTGGAATCCCCTGCATCACGGAGAGGAAGGAGGACAGTCTGGGGGGATGGGGTAGGCGGGCAATCGAGAAGAGGGTGGCAGCAAGGAGTGCCCCCTTGTCGGGGGCGACTGGGGTGGGTGGTCGGGAATGTCTGGGAAGGGTGGTGGCGGGGGAAAGAGAGAGGGAGGAACGGTAGATGTAGGACGCGGGGGGAGGCGCTCATGCTGTCGGGTGGTTTTTCGGAGTGAGAGGGCGTACAAGGGAGGAATATGAGGGTTGAGCGGCCGTCGAGAGTATTTTGAGGGAGGTGGCCGACAGTTGAGGTCACTCGCGCCATTAGGGATGGGCGGGTAGTTTTCGGGGCGGGTGGGGTAGTGCGAAGAGAAACCCGGTGTCCTCATTAACCTCACTCTCTCGAAGGAAGGCAAGGGGGTCAGTTGGTAGTATAGATGTTGAATCGAATGGAGTACTGCATCAGAAGTACCCTCCAGATCACCAAGTGGAGGACACTAATTCCACCGAAAGACCCATGATTTGAGCCCGCTCTTCGGCGTTGAGAAATATTACCTACACCAGTCACCGAAACGATTCTATTTATTGGTGGGTTAGGGGAGAGGGTATCAGCATCATTAGCATAGCTGTTTAATTAGTAAAAGTACTCAAAATATTTTCCAATTCTACATCAAAATCTTTATTACACGGCCCATGTTTCGTTGCAGTGCAACATTGCTCGAGATGTTGTGCAACAACAAAACCTCGGTCGTGTGATAAAAATTTTAATGTGGAAATACAACCTTCATCATCCATCACCCCAACCTTCGAGTGCATTTGAATAATTTCAGTGAATGGGTTTAAATTAGTGCGACAGCAGAGTTAATATTGAATTGTGTATTGTACTAGAGGTAATAGATATCATTGAAGCACAAACTCATAGCCGTGCAAGCAGCGATTAGTTCAAAGGCCATCTGTCTCTCAATGGCAGCTGACTGAGAGAGTAAATTTGTTGACCTGACAACGATTTTTAATAAACTAATTGTTAATGTGCTAAGGACAACAAGTTGAAATTCAAGCCGTTTCCCTAGAGCCTAACATATCTTTCAAACTCTCGTGGACCCATGAATTTACCAACCGTTCCGTTTCGAGAGAAAAAGGTACGATTACTTACAACTCTTAATCTTCCCGTCACTACACTCGATGAGAAGATTGGCCGATGTGTTAGGTGTAAAATTGCCAGAAATGTTTGCTCGAAGCGTTTCGCTCGGATGGTTTTGGAATTTAGGGCTTGATTTGATGGCCCTTTGGAGAATTACATGAGAAAACTGGTCAATTTATAATAAATGTGTAGCACGTGTAAACAGTGGCGTCAGAAGCGGGGAGTAGGAAGATGAGTTACGCACCTTAAATTTGTGCTAAGTGGGAAAATTTATTATTTCACACCTTGAGCCGTTGTCGTTAACCCTTGGCCCTACCGAGTTCTTCCCGTTCACTAAATATATAGTTTCTGCTCAATCAGCCATGTTTTGATACATGTGAAAAATGTTTTTAATGCTATCGTCCTTGGAGACACGACATTATATTTCGGCCTGATCATTTATAAAAATCGTTTAATAGTTCATTTTTCCTTACCTTGACGCATGACCAATGAAAGAAAGTTAAAAGACGCACAATCACATAGAACAAGTTACATTCTGGAAAACGAACGATCACTTAGCCGACTATTAATATGCCAGGCTTCGAATGCGGTTTGTGAGCAGACAAGCCGTGCATTAAGATTTAGCTAGACATTATTATGCATATTACATCAAAATTAATACCTACATCAATATTAACATCAATTTTTAATTAATTATATGCTTAGGATGAATGTATAAGAAACAATACGTCTCGAATACGTACCTCAGAGGTCGTTCAGTTAACTCTTCACTAACCACACTTTATAATGCACGTATAGGCATTATATTATTAATCCATGATCATATAATCAATGGACGTCGTAGTCCAGGGGGTAGAGCGTTGGACCTGGTTCAATTCCCGGACATGCCTCAGGGCACCCTCAGCTTCACCCAAGTTGCGTGATTTTTAGGGTACCAGATATTTCTGGGAAACCGTTGGTGGCATAGTGAAAGTAATTGCCTCCCCAACTTTGATGTATGATTTTCACTCGACGTTGGGTTCGGTATTGGGTGAGCTTTAACCTCACCTTTCAAACTGACCTTCGGGTGGATAACTGTGTTTATGGTGTATTTGTAGAAACATTTATGGTTATTTATTTACTTATTAATTCATGCAAAAAATTGTAACCATCATATTTTGTTTTAATGAATTGCTCCACGTTTTACCAATTACTTTATATTTGATTTTCTAAGAAAAAAACCGTGATATAATTTTTTATTCATTACATGCTCTGGTTTTTAAAAATCTTTATTTCTCGTATGTGCAACATTTGGTCATAAGTTATTAATAAATGCTTGCAGTTACTGCAAAATATCCAGATGTAACCCGAAACATATATTTGCCCAGAAAATGGAGACAATTGTCAAAATGCATTCAAACAACCACTTATCGTAGGCTTTCGTTGAAATCTCTTGTTTTACGATCTTTAGCGATTACGTTTGCTATCTGGATAATTTCATTCCTATCCGGAAAGACGGAAACCAGTTGCTTCCATTCATCAATAATATCTCCATCGCACTGCATTGCATATAATTGATTTATCATGCCTAGTTTCGAATCTTGTAACTATAACCAATCGCAATTATATAAAAAATTCGCAAAATATAACAATACTGATTGATATTAGTCTGGAAAATGGGTGCGTCATCCTTCCGATCTTTCCTGTTCAATGCTTATTCCTTTACTCCTGTATAGTTGGTTAGGCTCACGTGTGCTATAAGTAATAATTAACTTATACTAAATTCTTTGGCTTACTAAATATGAAACGAAGTTTTATCCGAGAGGAAAAATAAAGCAGCTGACGGCCCGCTGACCAGTCAGTGGGGGGCTCTTTTCATCTCACCAAACTTTAAACCTTTCTTCAAACTCCCGACATTGATGAGAATATATTTCAGAGCCGGGGAATATTTTTAATAGTGCATCATTTTAAAATTCAAATTCTCAGTAGCTTAATATCGTCCCGTCAAATGCGGTTAGAACCTTGATCTAGTTTTAAGGGTTGGAAATATAATTGCTCGTTGAAGTTAAGCAGTTCTCAAATGAGCATACTCGACTTATTCCTGTTCACATTCCCGGGGCGGTGGTTTTTGAAATCGAGTGTATACAGTAGGGTAACCAAACTACATATGTCATCGACTCGCCTTAAAAAAATCAACCGACCATGAGATATTTGGTGACCTTTGAAAACACGAAGGTCGCAATGTCTTTTAACAATGTAATTATCGGATACCAGTTCATCCTGAGAAAAACAGAGAAAGGAATCGGTCACTCTATCTTGATGTGCGCGTTACGCACGCCAGATGGTGAGTGCTTAGTGCATATTAGGAGATTTAAACCCTCACCTATTAAACCAATCCCGGCATCACAGTACAGAAAAAAATTATTTCTTCCCGACGTAACATAATTACATATGTTTTAACACATACGTCTGACACCTCATTTTACACGCATTTCGTCCCCATGAATCCCGCGGCGGTTGGCAGCCTTGTGCCCAGAGCTACTACCCCAGTGCCCATTTCTCCCAATGGCACTCAATCAATTGTTATCCCCGTCTCTCATTTTTTTCTCCCAGTAAACCTCATCCTCTCCTCTCTCACTCACCCACTCCACTGCCACCCTCATGCATATGACCGCTTGCATTTCCTCCGCTGGGAATTGGGTTGGAGAGGGCATCTAAGGGTGAGGATGGAGTGTGGGAGGCGGTGAATTGGAGAGACGGACGATATAGGGAGGTCGGAGGAGGATGCGTACGTGCGTGAAGGGATTAAGGAGTGTGTTCCTGAGCAACGCCGCCCCGTTTAACAACCCCGCGTGGGGTCGACGACGCCGACCGCCGCGCTCAACTGATCACTCCCCCGCGAAATTACGGAATTCCTTGAAACCGTCCCGTCTCTTACTCTTCCCCCCCCTCCTCACCCATCCTCTTAAAGCTCCCAACTGCGTGAAATTACGGCATTCCACGGGCAGGGATTTATCGCCGTGCCCATTACGACACCTCTGCCGTATTTTTCGGTGAGGGAGCGGGGGGAGAGAGGCTGGCGGGGCTACTATTTTCGGAGGAATGCGAAAAGAGGCGGGAAAATGTTGGTCCAAATTCCTTCTGGAATGTCCGCACGCTCTGCGAGGCTCTTTTGTCACATTCTCGCGGGCAAGATAGCCGCGGTGCACGCGAGAACTGCTCCCTCATCCCTCCCGATGCGAATGCTTCGAGTGGATGCGTAAAGAGAAATGTAACTAACTCTCACGTATGCCACCCACTAGCTCCGATCATGATTTCTCCACGAAATTTTTCCGACGCTCGCTTTTTATCGAGTGCATTATAGCCGTTGTTGCGAGTACGAGCATCCCGGCCTGATGAGTGCGGTGATATGGAAGGGTTTACCGCGGGATACGCTTTTACGTGGTGTAAATTGTAGTCCACCATCGGTGAAATCATTTATGGAGAAATGCTCACGGATGTTTTGAAAAGTGCACTTCTGGAAATTCGTGTTACAAGCAGCGTAAGTTATGGGGTGGAGGGTTTTAAAGCTTGCCTGTCCTAGATTCCTGTTCCGAATTCAAGAATGCACCTTTTCCAAGTTGATTAATGAATAGTAGAATTTCGGAATGCAATTTTTTTGCAGAAAGATGGCTTTTGGGACGTTCTCCAATATATAAATATTGGGACCTCATTAGAAAATTGATTACCTAAAAATGCACATGCGATATTAATTCCCCATTATGCCACTGTACAATACTATGCCGTTAAAACTTTTGCAATAATAATGACGATTGTCTGGTCTGCCCCAAAAATAGCAATAACATTCTGTTCTATGAATTCACTTTACTTTTGAGAGAAAAATATATATATATTTTATATTATATAATATATATATATATGTATGTATGTATATATATATATATATATATATATATATATATATATATATTTATTTATTTATTTATTTATTTATCAGGAATCACTCTAGAATAAAAAATTGATTACATTAAGAGTGGAACCTAGCATTTCTATCTCTTTGAAACGACATTTACTTTCAATACAACAATTTCAGGATGCAAAAATCATTCGCCTTGACAGGTATTCGAACCTTGATCCCTCGATGTCTGAGTTTCGGGTTCCTCGATGTCAGGGATATGGGTTCAAATCGCGGTCAAGGCGAATTATTTTTGCATCCTGAAATTGTTGCATTGTAATGCATATATATATATATATATATATATATATATATATATATATATTTCATTGTTATGCATATTAGCGGATTACTCCGTCAAAACGTTGATGTCGCAGTATCTCCCGCAATTTCTTGGTATCGCCCTTAAATTTAGAATATACGCAATAATTTCCTAAACTCTCTTTCACTCAGTTCCGCGGATTAGACGTTTGTAGTGAACAACTCGAAGCAGAAAGTATTCGGATCCGTAGCTAACGATCGCATTCGATAAGAGCGGCTAGTGGTAACGCACCTGCATCGGGAATCATTGACAAAATTAACCTATACAATCAGATATCGGGTCAAAGGAATATCCCAAAATGAAGAACGTTCTCGTGAAGGTACATACATACCTACATGCACCCCCTTCCCGCTACCGTCCCACCCCCGCCCCCTCGAGGACGAGGGCGAACCCACGCCGCTCGGACGGCGGGAAATTGGAAGAATTCGGGACGGGAAATTGGAGCCGTTCGTGAGGAAGTAATCGTCGCCCTACTCGTTGGTGCTCCCCGTGCATAGATAGGCACGCCCGAGTCCGTCGTTCCATCTCTGAGCGGATATTTTTTTACAATCCCTCTCGAGTGCAGTGGCGGACGCGCAGGAGAGAAGGCAGAGGGACACGGAGGGGGGGGGGGAGAAATGGAGGAAACTTGCCCCCGGTTGGAGTCTTTTTATAGTTTGTTGAACGATTTACGAAAACTGAACAAAATCCCTTTAGCTATTTGAAATATTACTGCGGTAATTTCTTAAAATAAGTAATTGAAGTTGGCATTTCAAAATAAACGTTTATTTCCTTTTTCCTTGCTTAGCATTTTGCTGAACCAATTATGAAAAATCGCCTATTTGTATAAGAAAGCATATGCAGCTATTGATTGAAAAATGCGACATTCTATAAATAAATAATTTGTAGATGTACGGAGGTAAGTCAATAAATAACTCGCAAAACTGAATAGCGGCACTAATAACCAAGTAACTTCCTCAACTTTATTTCACTTTACTACATATTCACCATATACATTCAGACTCTCATCCCATCTCTATACTAGTCCTTGATAGCCAGTAGTATTGCTGTTTGTTTGCTGTCGCAACCAACGAATAACCCCTTGGACTACAGCATCATCATTTTCCGAAAGTTGTATGGATATGATGAACGTCGGGATATGAGCCCAAACATATTTACTTGTCCACCAAGACTCAATGATTTGATCAAACATGCCAATTATTTCAAGATGGAAATAGGCACGGTTGAATGTAGGTGTGCGAGTGTTTGTGTATGTGCAAAAATATGTATTCCAATGTATGTATAAACTAATAACTGTGCATGTATGTCTGGTGTCCTGACACCCTCATCAAATTCTCATACGGCAAAGTGTGGGGTATTGTGTAGATATAGATTTGTATGCATAAATTTATTAACTTACACACAGTGGCGCTCGCAGTCAGATATTTAAAACGTTTTCCCACCAAGTTTGCTCCCTACTTCCACCCGTGCCCAAAAGTATTATTTCTGAAAAGGTTACAGGGCGTTCAGCGCGGTTGCGGCGGTTGTTCAGCCTCCCGTGACGGGGGAACGATTTTGACTCGGCATTGATCGAGCCTGATATTTTTTTTTAACGTGGATTAAAAGTTCGCATTCCTCTCTATTCCCTCGTCGCACTTCGTCGTTTCTCGTTTGCAGAAAATATGAGTCGAATGTGAGATGATCCGGGTGTTGGAACGGAGATTGGTCAGCTTTAAACTTTCTCTCAAAAATGTCAATGGTTGCTAATGTGCATTGCGCAGGTTTTCCTTGTTTCTAGAAAACTCAGCGCCGATTACTCACCGTCGGAACCTTGAACTTTGAAGCAGGACATATGTGAACTTGTTACCAAACTGGGAACTTCACTTGAAACCTTGGAAACAGGAATTGTGACATATAAACACATAATATTTACGTAAGGACATTCACATTATTGCCTCAGGCGCGGATTGAATTATTCCTCAAGGTTATTCAGTCGACTCATCTCATTCATTGCCGAAAAGGGATTGTCGTTGAGCTTGCGAATGACCTGGAGGTCACGGTCTGAGTTAACTCGAAGAATTAAACGGAATTTTCAAGTACACATATGTGAGATAGTTATTTTTTGCTATCACTTTTTGTCCTCCTGGACGCAATTCTCTTAGCTTTCAATGCCTTTACGACCTTTATCTCACCGACTGCCCTTTAAAAATTAATTCAATAATGCTGCGGAATTGCAATGAGTTGGAATATAGTCTAGATTCGCCGTTGTCGAGACAATATTTAAGTTTATTTTCTTTTGAAAGTCTTGAAGATTCAAGGAAGCTAGGAGATTAAATGCATTATTAGATTAGTGATTCGGAACTGATATTCCAGTTTTACATCCTCAACCATGAATCGATATCCGGATCCAAAATCCTAACTAAAAGTTCAGGTTCGATGTCCCGGATGAACGAGCGTTTAGAGTTCGAGATTGGCCATCGAGATTGGAATCCGAGATATAAGTGGGATACGATCCGTTTTTTCACCACCAATTTTACACACAGTGATGCAAAAAACACAACGGCCGGTTAAAAAAATATGAATGGTTCTCTCCCATAATTTCTCTTCCCGCTTACAGCCGAGATGTTTGGGGCGTGATCGAAGGTATGAAAAACACGCCCGCCCTCGCAACTCCAATCCAAGCTTTGGATGTCTCCACCCTCGTTCCAATCCGTCTCCCTATCTCTCTCTCTCTCTCTGCCCCCTTTGTTTGTTCTTTGGCGATCCGGTGGGGAAAGACGGAGTGGAACGACTTGCCATCGCGAGAGTGCGCCAGAGTGAATAAAGAAAGGTCCCTCGCTACTTCCCATCCGTGGGTAACATGATAAATAATAATGTATATTGCTGTTCTGAGGTAAAAGATTAACAAGAAAATCATGATTTACAAGTATAACCTACAAGCTTCGCCGAAGCGAAACAGTTGTGTCACAAAGAAAAAATCAAATACTACATCTGCATACATAATTTATATAGTGACTTTGGAGAGAAAAATGTTTGTTTGTCAAATTTCTATGTAAATAATAGGGAGAACAAACATAGATACTGGTGGTTTAAACGCAAGTAATTGGTAGGACATACAAACAATGCATATTTAGAGCTCTTGTGTTATGAATACAAGACGAACTAAATTGAATGTACAGAGAGGGCGGGCGTGCGAGTGAGGGAGATTGGAGGAGAGGGGGTTGGGTGGGTCGAGCCCGTCGATGAGGTGGCCTAGGGTGGGCGGTGGAGCGGGAGGGAGGGGAATGAGTCGACTCTTGTCGGGAGAGAAAGAGAGAGAGGGGAAAGAGAAGGGAGAAACCCTCGTTTAAAAGGAGTTTGACCCGCCCGCCATCCCCCGTAGGGCTCCTCTCCGGACCCAGTCCAGCCGGATGCGGGAAGTAGGGCCTCCCCCATCGGCCGGCCAACCAGCACCCGCCACCCACTCCTCGAAATCTCTCCATCTCCCACCCTCCTTCCCTCTCTCTCACACACATTGCCACTCTGCCTTCCTCTTCCTCTCTCTCTCTCCCCCTCTCTCCCAATCTCTTGGCGTGGGCGACCGATTCACCCTGTCTTCGTCGGATTCACCTCGATTCCGATCTTCGGAGGGCGTTCCCACCCCCCCACACCTCACCCCACACGTCCCTTAGTTTCTCTTGCGTCACCCTTCCTTTTTCTTTCTTCCTCCCTCTATGTCTCCCTTTTTCTGTTCCTTCTTTCCATTTCCCGGGGATATCGCATCCTGCCCTATCCCAGCATATTCTCGGACCTTTGCATCCGGACGAGTTACTTTTTTTTAATCTTTAAATCTTCGCCTTCCGCCACGGCGGCTGGCCAACCCGTTCGTCCGCGTCGCCTCCGCGCGGTCCAGAGGCGTAAGTAGGATAGTAGCTGGTAAGTGAGAGAGCGTCGATTCGGGGACGTCGATGCTAGGCCGAGAAAGGTGCCAATCGAATGTCACGAACGCATGAAGGTGGGTGAGAGGTAGTGGTGGGGGGAGGGAGGGGGAGAAAGGGTGTTTGCGGACGACGGCCGAAATTGATGGGTCCGTTGCCATGCCAACCAAGGGAGTTACGATTTCGTACGGGTTTGCTCGGGAGCTCGTCTCTGAGTGCATGGGTCTCGTATAACTGGAATGATGCTGTGCGTAGGAGAGCAGCTAGGGTGAATAAACTTTAGGTAACGAGAACGAAAAAAATTGCGGTTGGGATAATAAGAGATTTGCGTCGAATATTCAGCCCAACATCATAGCCCTAGATGTGTAAATCCTACACTTTAAACCTCCTCTCCCACGTTACCACAAGAGAGTTAATTAAAAGTTACAGACGATAGAAAGACCCCGTGGTGCAATTGGTCGCATGCCGTGGACTATGAAGAACAGAGGAATTGTCTATTCCAACTTCATTCTCCAATGTAGCCATGTCCTTCAATGCCTGTGTGTGTGCAGCAAGGACTACTGGAGTCATTAAACACAACGGGTTGAATCCAGTAGCGTCACTCCATACCGTAAGGATCTCTTGAAAGAGGGAAAAAGTTCCACTCCCGTCTCTATTACAGCAAGACCTCTAAAAGTATGTCTCATACTCGGGAAGATTGAAGGTTTTGGAGGCACAGAATTGAAGATTTATTTTTAGAAACAAGGATAGTATGGTGAAGCTATTATGTTTCCGCAATTTTTTTTAAATATTTTCGTTTAAAACGAGTGTCATGCCTAACTCAAATGATGGGGGATTAGATATAACAATCTCTATCATCTCTTCTTTGTGGGATGCTGTACATATCGCGAAGCTTCGCACGAAGAAAGGTCACCGGAGAAACTAGGGATAATGTGCCGGCCGAGTTATTCCGGTGGATGTAGTATACGACGTCTAACCCCTGCGCGATTTCACATATGCCGTGTAGTGGCGAGATGATTTGTGTCAAAGGTCACTGATGGTGTGAAAGTTCCGCAATGGCCCAATTTCAGATAATATCCCAAATACCTACTACCACTGGTGTTTCCCAACATTAACAAAATAAGGTTCTGGGTATCACATGCCGTCCTTCTGGCCCATTAATTTAAATTAGATAACGTAATGTGATTAGCCACATTCTAAAAGTGCGTAAGATCAGAATTATACTGTGTGTTTGCTTGTATGAGAAAGGGTTTCTAATCAGCCGATTATCTCATAGATTTCGAGTTAGTTACATCGATCGTTAGATCCCAGGTCGTCCCTGAAGCTAGAGTCAAGAAGTTCTCTGGATAATCGACTCCCCGCTATTCCGTAAAATGAATGAAGCTTTCGGAAGTAGGACAAAATAAACGTGAATACAAAAGTAAAAATGCGATCTATGTATGCATAATGGACGTAATGATTGAACAAAATTACTGTTTTTATAGAGGTACGCAAGCGTGTTTGGAATTTTTTTCATAGAATGGCTTTCGTTTGGAACATTTTTGATAAGAGCCCCACCGGGGGCTTGCGCCTTTGAGGGATACTTTCAACAAGTATTTGGTCCTCAAAATATTTTATTGCGTTTATATCCTCATCCCATCGATTCTTTGACTTCTTTCTTTACCTCTCCTCAACGTTCCTTATCGATCGGTTTGGCTTTCTTCCTTACTATTGCAGTTCTCTTGACTCAAATATTGACACTGAGTTTCTTTTTTGTGTCATGATTATTATTTCTAAAAGTCATCCGGGAATAATTTTTGAAACTCTCTCAAATATTTTTTTTCTATGCTTACCTTTTAGCTTCGCTAAAAACTTCGTTTTTTTGTCGTTTAATCTTCGACAATTGGTAAATATTCAAATTGTTCGTCCAAGTATCTACCTTTAGGATAACCACATTGACCATTTTTCTATAATTTTATTGCAGATTGAAGAAATGTAATTTGTAACTTTGATAAGCTGTAGTCTATTTGATTAGGATAGGTTTTTAATGTATCCAGACAATACGCACTGCTGCATTTCTAGGGCCAAATATGACTCAAAATATACGCAATCTCCACACTACTTATTACAATAACTCATTCTTAAGGTCTGCATATTTTCCCTTGATTCCATTTCAAGTATGTATTAATTTCCTCCTTCTACATCCCTTTCCCACATTTTACCTTCTATTACTGTCTTTATTAATTTGTTACCAACCGCTCACTGTTATTCTATTCACCACTAAACCCTCGTGTTATCGTGCTTCATAAACCATAGTAGAAGAGGATTAGAGAGGGTGATTACTGATGAATTACGGGGAGCATGTGACGGAGGACGCCGGTGCAAAGAGATACGACGGGATGGTCATTGTCATGGAGCGACCGAGGTATCATGGTCACCACACACTAATCGCTGAATTGACGGCCTATGATGGTGGCGATGACATTCAGGGAAACCGAGAATATGTTACCCATATCTCCTCATCGCCGACGTCTCGTTTCCCTCAGTTTCCGTCCTCCATCCCCAAGCTCTCCTCCCCCCTCTCTCACCCACACACGAGCCAGCATCCAGCCGCTCGAATTTTTAACTCATACGGTCACGCCGGCTGATATTTTTCCCCGCTCTGCATAAATGTTTTGGCCTTTTCTCCGTCGTCGGGAGCCGTCTTTTTTTCTCTCTCCCACCCTCGGGTTCCTTTTTTTTCTGCAAAAAGGATCTAATTTAAGAGGGGTGCGATGGTAAAAATCCCTTTTTGGTCTAGCGTGCCAAAAATGAAATATCTATTGACGCCCAACGAGGAGATCGCGTGTGGGATAATTCAAACCTACCGGGGTTGAATTGCGACCGTCGGGCGGAGTCGGATTCGCGCAGGTGAAAAATTGAGTGGTGGTTAATTGCTCAGTACCATGTAATCGCCGAAGGATTTTTTTTTTTAAACAGCTCAACCTTTTCCCAATGGGTGACAGTAAGTTATTATTATTTTTTTTCTTGGAATACCCATTTATTCTGGTTTTGATCTCGATCGACTCCCGAACTCAGTAAATAAATTTTATCTCCACTGCCACCGCAAGCTCGGGCCGCGCCAGCATTTTCACTGACTCCCGACCATAATCCTCCTGTTTGAATAAAGACGTTTGTTCTTTCGTGTTTACCTCCATCTCACCTTTCGTACCTCCCTCTTAATTTAACAGGGCTCTCGACCTTGTTAAACGTTCTACTCGTTAGAAAAGTATATTTGATGATGGCTCATCGAATGTCACTGCCATTCCACGTTTTTCATCTTCATTAATTTTATGTATATTTATCTTTCGGCGTACACATGACGAACTTTTCCGGTCCATCTCAGTCCGTTTGTGACTCTTTAAGTACTATCGGATATCCAGGATTGGATGTTTTGTGTGTGTCATTCGACAAATATTAAGTATAAGGACCGTGGTTAGTGGTGAAATCGAGGTCATTTCTTTGTATTATGTCCATGGAATTTTTAATATATATTCGATTGAGAATCGTTTTAAAAATTCATGCAGCCATTTTTTCCCTGCGTAATTTATCTACCGACCAAAAAAATATGCCTACAACTATTTTATATTTTAGTGTCGCTAATAAAATGTGGGAGATGGATGATAAATTTTATTGGTACCAAAAAAATAGATATCAAAGCAGACACAACAAGTTTTTATCACCGAAGAATCAGAAACACTGTAGTTCTATATAGGAATATGTAGACAGTTATAATGAACTTGAAGTTTAGAAATAAAAAATGGAGATTAATCTTAAGAAAATCTGCAAGTCTAATTTAGGATTTGCACGTTGTATTGGACACTAGGAGAGATAGACATAAGGTGGGGAGAATTGCTTGGGAACAATGATTTGACATCCCAATGAAATAATCGAGTTTTTCACGATGAGAATAGCGTTAATATTTCCACCTCAAGCGTATGAGAACAAGTCAAAAATTCAGGAAGATGCTGGAATGAGGTAGCACTATTTATGGTTAAGGAATCAGCATCAGCATCTTGAACATTTGATCCAGGGGTGGGTGCAGACATGGATTATAATTTGATAATTATGAAAAATTGGATAAAATTCAAAAATATTGGAATGGGAGGGGAAGGATGCGAAAGCAGATGAGAAATCGTTAACTGTAATAAAAAGAATGAATGCCAAGAATCAATTTGCATAATTTTGAATGACGATAGCCGGATGGGAATGCTAGAGGAAAGGTTGAAATACTTTTCAAAAGGAGCATAGAGAGATTCAAAAGAAACAGAAGAAATAGCAAGTAACGAAAATAACCAGAAAAATGCTGATTTCAGAAGATATAGGGAGTACAAGGGAGAAGAAAAAGAACTATATCTCGGAGTTAAGAAAAAGGGAATTGTGAGGATTGCATTATAAGCTAAGGCAGAAACCCACAAGTAGCGAGTGGGAAACGTAATAGGAAAGCAGTGAGGTAATATGCACAAATTTCAAAGTGAGAAAATTGGACACGCATAAGCAGAAGGTTAGTCATATTTAAAAGGTGAAAAAGGAAAACCCATGCCTCGAAAAATAATAACCACCTGAGACTATGCTAATTTGATTTGTTTTATTGCCCACATATTTAGCACCATACTTTTTTATCCTCGTAACCAAGTGATATCGCTTTTGCTGTTTTCTTTTGTGTGCTATCCCGCTTCCATTTCAATAGTCCCTCCCGTCTTTCCCTGTATTTTTGTTTACGCCATCATCCGCGTGCTAACCTGCTGGCAAGGACGTGCGGTGGCAGGGAAGGCAAAATGAGGAACATAAAACTGAAGGACTATTCATATATAAACACAGTGTTTTTTTTTAGGAGAAACCGGAAGTTTATTGAATCGAACATGATAAAAATTTAAGACAATTGAAATTCAACAATCAAATGAACCGAACTAAATTCTTTCCTGCTGTAGTTTTTGAGTAATATTTCCTTCGTAAAAAATTCTAGTCAATTTTTCTGTCTTCCAGTCTCCCCGTAGCGATTTTCAGGAACTGAAAAATACTTAGACGCGGGATTAAACAAATTACCTGCCATTTCAAAGTAAATTTCAGAATCTTAAAAATTCGGGAATATTTAGATAAGCAAGGAACCTTGAATAATATCGACATTTTGGGCTGCGTCAAGGTTAACTGGTGAGTGGACACGCCCCAATTTCTTATTCTCTCCGTGAAATTCCGTTAACTTTATCTCTAAAAGTTACGAGTTTCATAAAATTCCGTCCCCAGATTCACTTAAACAATAAAATGATCCAGTCATAGCAATGGCACAAAATTGAAAAAGTAATAGAAGCCAGCACAAAAATATTCGCTGCCTTGGCCGAATACAACTAAATTGATGAGGAAATATGTGATGTGGTCAATATTGGCCTTGGTTACATGATTTTTTTTTTTGTTTTGATTGTTACTTGACAAGAAATCTTATTTTGCATAAATTAACGTTGGCACATCTCCCCACTGTGTTTTCATGTCGATTATATTTCATTATTTTAATTTCTATTTCATAGCTTAATAAAACCTCCATTTCCCACTTTTGGGTTGCGCTCTCAGTTCAATCTCCTTATTCGTTTTGGTCGCGCGTTCGGGGAAATAAAAAAACGATACATGTTACCCTCTCTCTATTCCTGTGCCAGTCGATTCTAGCCCTCCGACGTCATGCTCATGCTCATTTTATCCCCACGGCGTAAAAAGTAAATTACGATGATTTGTGCTTTCCACGCTCCTCCACTTCCTGCATCCTCCTTGGTCTCCTCCTCGCCAACGCGCGCCCCCATTCCCTCTTTCACCCTCCCTCCTTCCCTCGCGCCCACCCGCAACCCCATTTCCACCCTCTGACCGCTCTAAATGTCTCGTTTCTTCACTTTCTCTCACTCCCTTGCAGCTGTGCTGTGAAGGAAGACTCGACCGAGTTGCAGTCCCTTGGCGCCGACAAGTCCACGTCCCCCCTGGTTCGGAAATTTTTAACGGGTTCCGCCTTCGCTGAATGCTTTCACGGACGGCTTGGAACACCGGCAAATAAGGTAAAAACGGCTCTACCTTAATCAGAATTCTGCATGTCATTGATAAATTGTGTATAGCTCTCACGGCCAAAATCTTTCCATGCATTAAAAGGTAAAAATATGCCATTGTTTTTTGGTGTGCCATCATTTTCAAGATTTTTGTAATAATTTCTGAAATATGTGGCTATTCACTCATAAATTCGAGTTGGAAATGTCTATCAGCGACAACACATAGTATGTACATTTTAGAGACTACTAAAACATAGATAAAAAGAAGATAGGACATTGTGTGGGTATGTTTTCCATGTCGATAAATTATTAACAAAAATATACTACTTATTATTTATTTAATTCATGTACATTATGAAATTCCTTGTCGCATTGACCACTATAGCGAAGTGAAAATTTCTGAACTGAAGAATGTCCTTATTTTGCAGTTTTCTTTATTTCTATATATATTATTATTGACTTCCCATTCATTTCCTTTGAAACCTTCCGCATTTGAATGCCGCTCAATAGCTTGAGTGATATTATTTTTTGGAAAGTTGGCTCTACGTTAAACATAATAATATACAAATGTGAAAAAATATTGCTCCATTCCCATTTCAATTTTATACTCAGCTTAAAATGACATAAATTTACCCCTCCCAAAACAGCTTTCCAAATATCAAAGTTAAAAACTCATTCTCCTTTAAACTTTTTAAATCTGAAGATGAAAGGTTAAAGTATTGCTTCTATATAAACTTTACTTTAGTCCGTAATGACAAGGGAAAATTCAATCTAAAGATATTCATTCCCAAAGTATCGCAAAGGAGCACAATTCGCTTTCATGCTCGTAACTAAGCATACAAAGAAATTATGAAGCGGCATGACAAAGCGGTCTGTCGATTATTGACGGGAATCATGTTGGCATCACCACAAAAGCAAGCAGACGAACCCCGACACCGGATGCCTGCCTCCCCACGGTCATCCGCGGCCATGCGCCGCATCCTCGCGCTAACAAAATATTCTCTTCACCTTTAACCCTCCATCGCCTTCACCTCCGTCCCTCGCCCTTAAGCCACGTGCCGTCGGATTTTGCTCATGCCCTCATTAAATTATATCCCAGGTGCTGACGCGTGCGTGTGTCGCTACACTTTTTCGAACGTCCCCATTCAATGCACTCCACACGGCCCACCCAAGAGCCAAACTTTCCGGTCCCGGTACGAGTCGTGCGGAAAATTTGCCTCGTGCTGTGCCAGAAATCCTAAGGCATGCCGTGGCGTGGGATTATATAGGATGCGAAAGACTTCTTATTCCGGTATGGGGCCTTCTATTCTGTTGCATAAACGCTGTTTTGAGTCTAATCGACGAATTATGAATTAGTTTGCCTAAATACTTGAAAACGAACGGGAAGAGAGCAGCTAAGATATAAGTTGCTTTGCACGAAAGAATGTATCAGCTTCAAAGAGAGCACCAAACACGAAAGGAGATTGAATGGTTTGAGAGAGAGAGGTACGATTGGAGTGAGAAATTCGTGGATGATACGAAATATACGAAAAGTATACCAAAACATGAATTATTAAAAGTCTCGGGAACAGAAGAGTATGAATGACACACTATATGTGTGGCAGAGGTGAAAGAGGTCGGCAAGAACAGGATAGTATGGAGGGAGTCACTAAGAGGAAGTAAGTCCCCTGGTATAATTTCAAACGAAATCTACGCCGAAATGGAACGACGTGAAACTAAAATTTCGATTATTTTCGTAATTGGGAAAAAATGAATTAAGTAGTGGCAGTAGAAATTGTAGAAATGATTGGATTTTTAAAATGTTTAATGGGTTTAAAATAAAATTTACACATGATTCACGTCACATCTGAAATCAAATTAGAAAATTCCATTCCTAGATGCTCAGTACGCACAAACAAGCGGGTTAAGAACCACAGAACTTCGGATGATTATACATACTTGAACTGTCCATTAAACCCTAGAGGTCCGCATTATACTAGACCTTGGCGTTTACATTTCGATTCCAGCTATTTATTTACTGATTTTCAATCTTAATAGGCATAGAAAAAAATAGAGATCATGTCTTCTCCGATAGCAAAAATCATTTGGTTTCGAGTTTAAGGTCGTTTAGTAAACGCGCCATAAAAACACACCTCGATACCCAGGTGGAAGCTGGCGTTTCATTGTAGAAATGATTGGATTTTTAAAATGTTTAATGGGTTTAAAATTGGTATAGGGTATACATTACCTTAATCAAATTTTTGTAATCGATTAACTGTAGCGTATTCATAGTTCTGAGCATTTGCGAATGACATTGGGCGTTCTATACTTCATGAAATAAAATCTTTCCCTTTCATTACACAGTGCCTTTATTTAATGAGCAACTGTAATTTCTCCAAGAATATTTTAACGACACCGAAGGTATCTCCGAAGGAAATAGTGTACCATTTCTCAGGGCGATATATTGCTTGTGTCCATTTCACGGGGGTTGATTTCAAGTTTGTCATATCTATCCATCAAATGAAAGAGAGAGCGTACTTTTCTACAGAATATATTTGGTTTGATACGACGCGCTTCTCCGTATTTTTCATTTTCCGGATATACAAAACTTCCACAAAGTGAAGTCTTACCCTGTAACATTTATGTCATATTTAGTTTGCTGCTCTTTCTGGGGAACTTTAAAAGCGATTTGTAGATTTGAAAAACGAGTTCCAGTTCTTCAATGGTAGTTGACCATTGCATTTTCTCCTAAACAAATACTGTGAATGTATAGAAACTGGATAATACTTCCTTCTCCCTCATCCGTCATGATGCGCTTTGGAATTAACTCTCCGCCTTGTCCGCTACTCTCTTCCCATCATGATACGTCCCTCTTATTCCTTATTTATTGACTACTAAAAACATAGTAGCACTCGTTTAATCACTGATGATACGGTCATTTACCGAGGAATAGTTAATGAAGTGGACTGCAAGGCTTGTCTCAGTGATATCCAAAATATTGCTTCGCGGTATCAGAAGTGACATATCATGATTCATTTTTTCTTTAGTATTCACTTAAAAATTACTGTGAAAAGAGATATTTTCAGCATTTAATTATTCTAAAGATAATAAAATGAAGTTGTTCAATTCCTGTGAGAAGCTGGTTAATTTCACAAGTTATTCCTACAATGAAGGCAAATCTTTCCAATGTGGTATCGTGTCTAATGTTACCATAATGGGTATGGCATTAAACCATTGGCTATTATCAATGGAGTTCAACCTAGTTTGCCTCTCTTGGTAAATTACAAATGCATAATTACCTCAAATTGACCACAGAAACTTTCTATTCCTTTCTCCTGTTCCATCACGCTCCCGTCTATTCTAATCCTCTTCTCTGAGCTACTGCTCTCTTTTGCTTAACTGCTACTCGTCTCCTTGGTCAAATCAACAAACCTCCCTTAGAGGTATCTGTCTCAAAAAAGATGTCGTATAACCCTACCATATACCCCTGGGATGGTCTTACGGGCAATATGTAGATGCGGGTGTATCTCCCCGAGCATAAAGTATGCCGACTAATACACGAGCGGCCTCTTTTTCCCGGACCTTTCCGCCCCCATTCGACCAACCGTGGGAGTGAGTGGAGGTGGGGAAGAGGAAGAGGGTTAGGTAAACGGCCTCTCGGAGCGGTCGAAGGTTGAGAGAGTAGGGTGAAGGTGGACAAAAGGGGATTTTGCGTTTGATTTAGGTTTCTCCCACCCTTCCAGGGAGACGATGGCAAGACTTCGGAATGGGGGCGGAGAGTGGAAGGGAGAGACGGAGGTGCCGGGTTCGATACCTCTCTCCACGCACCATTGCCCCTTCTCTCTCAAGTGGGGCTCGGCGAATAGATTCCCCTCCTCCGTGGCAGGGAAGGAAGTTCATTGTTGCGCTCGGCCGACTTAAAGAGAGACGAAGTTCCGTTTATTTATTTTTCATTTACGATCCCTCCCGTTGTACTCCGTCCTTATTTTTGCCTCTCATTTCGTCTTTTCCTTCCCCCCACCTCTGCCTTTCCTCTGAGATGATTTGTTGAGAGAGATCTGGAAGAATAGTTTCTCCATACCTTTACGGGGGGAAAGGCATGGAGAGATGGGAGCAATTCATTATCCAGGTAACTCTGAAAGACTGAAGTCCATCAGAATCTACGTTGGAATTTATTGCGAAATATTTTCGCCAATATAAATGTTAACCGTTAGAAACGGCATTCAATCTACCCGTGATTCCGAGAGTAATTACAAAAATAGTTTTATTTGTAAGGAAAAGATGGGAAATATTCCATGTTGAATATGAACATGATTTATTTGTCATAAGGGTATTCGTAGATGAACATTTCATAGAGACATGTAAACGTCATATGTAAGCGTTTACTGTTATTATACGACTGAACTTGTAGCCGTGTATTAAAGTATTAGGTTCTCGGTTTTTTCACTGATCGTGTATCAATCAGTCAAACTCGATTTTTAGCTTTCTGAAGGGGCAGCATTTATATGAGAAATAATAAAAAAATAGCGTGCAAAATGTGAGATGTATTTTCGATACACTTGCGTACGTATATGCATTTCAATTCTCGAGGTCTTTTTGCGACTGGTGGAATAAATTTAAGAGTCATTTTTAATGATTCACTAGGCATAATAGGAACTAATTATATCACCTTTTTATGGATCATTTTCCCGCCTCTTCTCATTAGCAACACGTCGAATCTGAACCCGTGACACTAGCACAGTCGCTGGTGCGCCACATTTTTTTATCACAGCTCTGTCGCAGCAGGTTTAATGGGTCGGGAGTACGTATTGCTCGACCACCGGAGAGGGCCGGAAGTAAAGGTTTTTGTCGTCAAAACCGAACCACGGAACAACGGAGTGTATCTGTTTTTCTTATCGAAGCTAGGGAAAGTATCCAATATATTGCAAGTTTCCGGTATATTTTCGAAAGAGTATAAGAAAAAGAACTGCTTACGACTTTCAAATACAATGAACAAGACGCGTGGACTTTCTGGCGAAATATTGCCAAAAATATATGCAGAATTAATATTATAAGAGAGAATTCTGTGTGTTGAATGTACCAGTTAAGAAAAAATAATCTCGCGACAGTTTACATACGAGTTTACATCGCATATGGAACAATTTCTATTGATATAGTCATATTTGGAATACAGTTTATGGCCCTTGTATTTGAGATAAACGACAAATTATCCGTTATTATCTTCTTTAATTCTCAACTTTAATTGTTCACAAGTGGTTTATCTATAAGGTGTCCAGTTTTAAAGCCCTTTACTTCCAGAGTATAAAGTGTTTGTTTCAAGGCAATATTCTGAAGTGAATTAGCTAAACCTGAATCTGATAAACGATTTTCAAATAGACAAACGAATGTGAAGTAGTGAATATGAATCATGTATAAAACGCCATGAAATGTTTCCAATCAGTAACTGCTTTAAAAACGTGAGTCAACACTGTAGTCCATAAAAAAATAGAAATTAGCAAGTTTTGGAAGCATCTGCTTCGGTTACGTTATGACTAATCTTTCCTTTTCATTTCTTCACTACGCCATATCATCAATTCATTTTTTCTTAATCCCTTCAAAACACGATAATTTTGGGTCTCAAGAATGTAATTATATCTTATTTTTATTTAATCGAGCTAGTTCCTCAAAGTATTCAACCTCGAATTCACTTCAAATCGCTACTAAAAATAACCGAATATTAAACTTTTTAATGAGTTATCGTAATGGATCTATCTCATCGCTGTAGAAATTCCGCCCAGTCGGCATTTCTGCTTCCAATAGGTATATTGTTTGATTTTTACATCACCTGTTAAAGTTATTCGTCATTGACAGACTTATTCCAATTTTTCTGTTTTTTTTTTAAAACATACATCAAGTAGTTTGGAGTTTGAATAAAACAGATCATATGCATTTTTTGGCACCCAGATAGTTTATTAACAACCCCTGCCCGTCTTTATATTCACGAAGAAAACATAACTCATGCTAAATTTGAAGGAAAATTGTATGAAGTGAAAAGAAAGATATGTAATTGATTTTTTTTCGATGTGGAACCTTTTCAACCTCACTCTTTGGAACGTCTGTCATTCGTGTAGGGTGAGCGTAACGTAATGTAATCGTGAAACACTATGTTAGACTGGATGTAGATTCGTGAGGAGCTGTAAGCACACTTTAAGTTTTTCAACAACGGAGTACTATATCATACTTTGTTCTTTCATTCGTTCTTCCCTTGTTGCAGTGACGATTATACAATGAAGTGAGTACTGAAATATGAAATTCACTTGCATTCAGATTTCGATTGTCATTTCCCAAAGGATTTGTTTTCCATTTAGAACAATTGCACGACCGACCATGAGGGAACAATGAGTCTCTTCTTTGAAACAAGCAGTCGGGAGGTGCAACACAACCGGACGTTATCAGAATGAAAATTGTGTGGAATCAAAAGAAGTTATTTTCACTCAGCAATGACCCCTTTTCCCTTTTGTAAGGTTCTGCTGGTAACGTCTGCGACCTCAGAAAATAACATAGTCGATAAGGGAATGTTAAGCTGTTGACTAATGGTAAAGGTCACAAACGAAGAGTTCACTGTGGCTTGCAGAATTAAATACGCTTAGGTTCTTCAAATTCTACATGCATACACACTAAGAGAATCATGAGTGAATAAACGAGAGATATAAGTTGCATTTTAAATTATTTTTTATAAGGAAAGGGGTATTTACCTTGTTGATACTTTAAAAATTAACACCCTCGTTTACCTTAAAGTATTACACCCTTTGGATTTTGAGAATGTATTTCCTTAATTCGTTTATGGAGATCCCATAATGGTCCAAGATCCGAGTCAACCAGCAAGCTGTCATGAAAGTATATTTCAAGGACTTGTCCTATTTTTTTAGAATGTTGAAATAATAAACACCTTTAGGTGCTCCGAGGCGTGGTTTTTGCTTCAGAAAACTTACTGGTCAGCCATATTTTTCATACTTAGTATTCATTCTAACGAGAATATCATTAACATTATTTCTTAACATATTATGTCAGGGTTGATTTAAGAAAATCACATCCCTTTGAGGTGCATATTTAATGTTCTTGAAAGTCAAAATTCATCTCGGAAGAGTTTACGCATAATAAAATGAGCTAATGAAGGATTTACCACAGGCAATATAAAGTGGGGAAGAATATGGGAGAACCGCCAGAAAAACGTCCCAATCGAGAGACCGAGGCTGTAGGTCTCCCATAGGGCGAGGCAATATTTCTGATGTGAGGATTGAATCTTGGCGCCGTGCGATTGAAGGTTCTGGACCGTTATCAACCGTATTATCTTTAAATAATTCACAGCATCTATTGATTAAATATGACATTCAATTAGTCAGATCTTAATTAGCTATCTCTTCGGTAATTTTTAAGCTTTAGACCAATGAATACGATTTAATTGTGCGCAGTCAAAATATAGGTGCCACACAAATGTGTTATCTGCTTGTATCATTCCCATCATGCCAACAATTTAACTCATAGGAAGCTATATTCTTTTAATGTTATAAATGGTAAATTATCTCAATAGTTGGAATAATTCACTTCGACGGCGACGAGATAATAACCGACATGGTTTCATACAGAGTTCTGAGTTAAAAATCATTAAGATAAAGAGCCATTTTCTGCCTAAAATCTCACTTTGGATAATGAAAAACTCGCAAATGCCATATGCTGATTTTCTATATCTGTAATTTCTCTTGCCAGCTGATTTCCTCCATGCGAAGGGAACTTGACAGATCCTAGATGAATATTTATGGTATTTTTAAATTGAATAAGTATGTATTTTGTTTTCCAGTACTGTTGAAAGTTTACTGGTAAAATATGTAACAGTTTTCTATCTGCTACAGTAAAAAAAGACTATAGTAACCGAATATTGTAAACTTTCTCCTGCAAATTATATTTTCTATGAGGTACATACTTCATTGCACAGATGACTCAAGTGATGAAAATGATTGCCAAACGTTAACAGTAATGAGAAAAGCTGTGAATGCAATTTTACTCTCATTACACCAATAATTTCCTCCTGAACCTCCATCAAATCCTAACTTCTTCGATTCATCACTTTTATTTCCAAAAACCTACACATTTACCCGGACGATTCGCATGATTCACCTCTTAACGAATTTTCATTTTATATTCGATTGAGATTTTTCATTATAAAATTCATAGCTTTGGGTCACTCGGTTTTTCTGGAGATGTTATGGTGCAAGAGGAGACTTGAGAGAGGAAAATCGAGAGGTCGTTGTGAAATTCTCGGGGGTGAGTTAGGGGGGAGGCCGGGTGGACGGCGGGACAGGGCGCGAGGAAACAGGGTTGACTGGCTCCGGAGTCATGTGCCTATCACGAGAGTGCGAGAGGGGGCGGGGTCCGTGGGAAGGAGGTGGGAGGCATCCCGGAATCGAAGCGCCAGCGGCGACATCAGCATCGCGACCCTCCCGCTCATTTGGATCGGTTCCAATGGCATCGCTCGGAAGGCGGCGACGAGACGCGGGCGTCGGATGTGGAGAACGGATTTTCCACCACCGGCCGCCGCTTCACCTCCGACCTCTCATCATTCCTCTTCTTCTCCCATCACCTTTCTCTCTCTCTTTTTCACTCGGCGAATTCCTCTCTCTCTTCTCTCCACCTGACACCTTCCACATCCTCACCTCTTAAAAACTCTCTACTTCAGGATGGGATTGGTCCTCGCGGCTGGAGCACAAATTAAAAGCTTGAAGGAATACCATTAAGTGCGCCTGAGCTTTTGATGGAACAGCGGGAGGAAATAGAATGAGCGGCCGTAAAACGACTTGCCCCGGACCGTTTTTACTCCTATTTTAATGTCATACATTTTTCCAATTTTCGTCTCTTCATAATTAGATAAAGCCGAGGAGAAAATTGAGGATGCCCTTTATTATATAGATATTTTTTTGTCCGAGGAAAGTGCTGAATGTGCCTATGATAAAAAGCCTAGGGAGTTTTTCAGTAAGTGAGAAGGGAAGAAGAATGAGTGATGAAGTCAATTTTCGGAGTTGTGGCTGCGATTTTTGTTGTTTCACCATCGTTTACTTAAGGAAGAACGTATATGTTGAGAGAATATGCTTTCTTCTACAGTTGGGATACTCTCATATCTCCTTAAAGGCACGTAATTTCATGCACGGCTTGAGCGTAAGGGGTGAAAATTCTGATTTCCATTCCAATTCAACGGTATTTGTGAAAATCTGAAAAGTTAGTAAGTGGCAATAATCATTATGAACCGGCTTCGACAGCGGCTCATACCTCAAGTTACCTCCAGTTCAATCAGGTTGGTTTCACACGAAAAATGTAAACCCACCAGCAGTATGGGCACCTGCCATTTAATTTGGCTATGCATAAATGTAAACTCTCTTACTCTTTAGTAAATGTATGCTCTTTGAAAACTCGCCTATCAATCAGCTTAGATACTTGTGTCAATATACTATAAAGGATGTCCGGAAATATTTCAAATTTTTGCATACCAGAGATGCTACAGAGGAGCTATTTCACAGAGATTTTTATGCAATGTGTTTTATCACGACTTCTTTTCCTATCTGCGAGACAATATCTTTTATCCTGGTTGCATGGAACAATTTTGCCTGCCGATTTGAAGCCATCTTTTCAAATTTTCTCTATCATACTATGCTCTACGATACGGATATGCAAGATTGGAATATTGGAAGTGATTATTACGCGGTGGTAAGTAGTACTACCCGGCATCCAGCATATTTTCACTCACTAATACCATATTGATACATCTCTGAATCATTCTGGAGATGGTACTCAAACATTAGTTTTGGCTCTATGAAAGGTTTTGACAAATGAAACGATTATTTTCCTTAGACGGTGTGTTTTCCCTTAAATCAACGCATTTGCTCATGTGTTCAAGTGTTTGCTGACATTTCCGGAATTGCACAATGCGCACTTCTTTTAAAATGGCCTTTTTTTAATTTGAATACCCGTGAAAAAATATTTTAACTATGTACAATATAAATATTTTCGGTTGACGTTCTTTCGATGCACGTGGTGACAAATGCGAGATGCCTTTATATAGCAAAGGCATCTCGGATATATCTGAGGAACACCTGTTTAGCATATTGTATGTAACGAAGTCAAGATTCGGAACATTGTCCGTGGTTTGTCTCCTCAACGTTGAACAACTTCACTCTACGTCTCAGCTACCGTGTCCCCTTCGTTTCTTCTCTCCCTTTTGTCAACAACCCCCTACCGCACGCTCTCTTCTACTTTTTCCATCCATTCCCCTGGCCTTTCGTGTCTCTCTCATCTTGCTTTAAGAAGTAAAAAAATTGCTCTAACGTCTACCTCGGGATTTGACTTTCTGGAATACTCCATGTTTCACTCCGAACTTTCCCTCTCCGGACGCGTGTGTATATCTTTATAAATACCACTTTCTTTCAATGGCGCCCCGTCAGGGTCCCGAATTAGATCCCTTCCCTCGTCCTTCCCGCAGTTCCTCTTCCCCTCTCTGGAAACCAACCCTCCCTCTCTCTCCTTAAAACTCCCGAAAAATCTGGCAGATGGCCCACTTGGTTCGTTAGGACGGATGAAGAGGGCGAGCGCTAGTCGAAAGATTTATACAGAGGCCGGCCGTAATGATCACCGCTTCCCCTCATCGATCACGCTGGTTGCGAGCGTGCGTGTCGTGCGATGGGATTTGAAGTGAGGAAGCGGGTGCATGCGAACTTCCGCTCTCGTCCCGTGCCTCCTCCGATTAGTGGTGTGCTATCGCATTATCAATAACACCCTTCCACGCCAATTGATTCAGTCCATTACATCACGGGGCTGCAGCCGTTTAAGCTCCGTTTATTTATTTATTTAGGTATCTACTTCATTTTTTAAGATTCTCCATTCAAAGAGTTAGGTAAAAGTTTACGCAACATAAGTTTTTTGTTGCGTAAACATGGTGTTCAAATTATAGCGGTAAATTATGCAATATAACAGGTTTTGAAAATCATGAAAAAGCCAATGACGGGCATACATGTCAATAGGGAAATACAATTAGATTAGACGGCCATAAAAGATGCAAAACTCAAACATTTTGTTCAGCGGTTTGGTGGTTTTCCTTTTTTTTCAGATATAATATTTTCCTTTTTTCAGTCTTTCCACTTGAACCGAAGATATCAGGATAGTTACAGTTTACATTATAAATACACAGATAGGTAACTTTAATGTTTATGCCATTTTTCGCACAAAATCAAATATTATATGGTGTGGGAAGCAAGCCCATCGTTTAAGGAAAGGTGTGCGTAATCGCTGGTGAGGGCTAGCTGTTTCATCTCTAGCGTAAAAGCAAGGGACTGCAGTAAAACCCGAGTGTCTTAATACGCGAGGTGTGCCTAAAACTTGCATCCTGGGGGAAATTTGTGTTTCAAGCCTCGCAAAAGCCTCTTCGCAATTAGGGTGATGGAAGTGCTCAAGATGGTGTAATGGGCTCGAGATGGTGCGGTGGCTATCTTACAGGGTTCCCACCCAGAAGGCCCGGGTTCAAATCCCGGCGGTGTTGAATATTTTTCAGAGGTATCTCGATCCCTACTTGAGGTGCTTTGTGGAGTGCACTTTCAGTGAATGTGCCGTCCGTGGGATGGAACATTAAACTGCGGACCCCTTGGCGCCTTTCGTAAAGAGTAGGCTAATGCCGACGCCGGGTTTCTCTCCACCCTTCATCCTTTCCTGCCCATCCCTAATGGCGCAAATGACCTCAGCTGTCGGTCGCCTCCCCTAAATACTACTACTGCAATAGATTTAATACGTCTCTGAGTCTTGGCATATCCTTAGGTTCTCATTCCAAATGTTGAAGTGAATATGTGACGCTTTGTGTTCTTTCGTATGAATTTCTTGCCGATCGCTCGCGGCCCATCCCTGTACCTTGTACGATTCTGTAGTCCGGTGTTTTTAGATGAATCCCATATACTCGCTCGTACTCTTTGTGGAGTCTTACTAAATAAAAAAAGCACGTCTCCTTCACTTTTTAGCGATGTATTTTACAACTAGGTTTTATTCCCAATCAGTACACCGTTTTTTAATGTTGTTTCAGTAATTGTTTCGTATTTTTTTAGTGTCGTTCGCCATTTCCTTGGAGGTCAGAGTGTTTTATGTTGCTTCCTATTTTTAGGTGATAATAAGAAATAGTAATGGGCCTTGACGCTATCTTGCGGGTCGCTGGATGTTACTTGTACATAATTAGGGCTTGTATTCTCTTATCGTGTCCTAATGTCAATAAGAGATGAGTCTCCCCTTTCATTCTTTTGTCAAATATTTTCTTTTTTAAAACTGTTGGATTTAAAGAACCAGTCCAGCCCCATCTGCATGCTTTCCCTTAGGTCTATTTGGCGCGTGGAATCGTTTCGTCCAAACACGGCCATGAGAATCAAATAAATAGAATTATAAATTAATGGAGAGAGCACATATGGCATAACTCTGCTTGTGCGTAGATTAGACGCCGCTGGGTGGCTTCAGAAAAATATTCTCTCGGAACGGTGTTTTGTCCAAAAGTAATTTTTTCCTCAAGCTACCGAAATCCAGCCACAAGAGTGTTTGTGCAGAAATCCGCCGCAGCAAATTGATTTCGATTTCCCTCTCGGCCGTGCAAAAAAAAGACTTCTGGCCGTCAAGGGAATTTCTATCTGCGAGTCTCTTTTTCCCCCAAGGGGTGACTTCGCGGAAAGGGAACGTATTTGGAGAGCCAGAGCTGTGAGCGATCCATTGGAGAGTGACTGCATTAGATTCTGCGCATTGGATACGTGCCCGGATTCCCATTTCCCTCCGTTGAGCCACCTCTAACTGAAATGGGACGGAAACAAAAATGCTCACTTCTGCTCCGTGATTCTGCCTCCGCGTGATTCCCGTCCCCCTTTGCGCAGGACATGAATTTCTCAACTCCTGAGTTGGGGTACGTTTTCCGCCCCTGTCCCTCATTTTTTTATTTACATAGAGCATCCTGCAAGCGACTGCAAGGTTGTTTGGCAGGGGGTGATTACCTTTCTACTTTTGACCCAGAACACATATTGTACTTTGGAGACCATGACGCAGATTGTGATGCTGGGGTGACGATAAAACTACCCGAGAAGCAAAATTACCGTCTCTCGATTGGTATTTAAAGTTCTACTGACAAAAAAAAAGATTAAAGGTTTCCTGTTTTTTTTCCCTGTCGGTCTTTTCGGTACTGCTGTAAATTCGGTTGAATCTCCCACCACCGTTTAAACCCACTGCGCAACTTCACGACACGTAATTTCGGGAAGGCAATTTACTTATGACGAGTAGCAGTCTTCAGAAAGATACAAGCGAGTTTTCAGGGAGAGATTTGAAAGACGTTCGGAGGATGGAGAAATAATCTCGAAGCGCGTTTGAAGCGCTAACGTTGAACTTCGGAATATCTCTTTGAATGCCAAAGGATTTCATTCTAAAAACCCAAAACAGTGAGCAGAACGCTTGTCTTCTAACGGTGTGAGGTGACAGCGTGCCTACCTCCCGGTCGCTCCGTAGTTCGATTCGGACATTTTATTGACTTCTTAGGGAGCTCTTTGTTAAAAAATTGAGTGTGCGTTCGACGCCGTGCAATGCACGCGGTGGTCCGCAATCGAGACTGGGTTAATAACTCACGCTGGTGAGAGGCCTCTCTCGTTTGTCTCTCCCTTTCCGTTTCCCCCTCTTCCTCCTCTATTCTTTCTCTCCCACTCACTTTCTCCATCTTCCATCCCCAGCTGGCTTCTCCTCTCCCTCTCCCCGCACACTTCTTTCTTGTCCCCCCCCCCACCCGCTCCCTTCCGGGCTATTCCTGGATCGTTCCCCAAACTCGTGAGTCTGGCATCGTTCGTGTTGGGAAGTTTTGGCGAAGTGTTGGTCGGTTCACGACGGAGCTGGATGATGCTGTCAGATGATGGCGTTCGTGTGGGAATCCACTTATCGCCCCGGACTTCCGTCTCTCGTGGATGTCTTCCCCGTGAAATGCGCTTACGAAGAAAACAGCTCAACTGCTTTCGGCGTCCATCGACGGAGATTCGAAAGGCTTCGGTCAGACAGGTTATCCTCTCAGAGTCTACATCCACGTGCTTAACCCGCAAGTTTCCGCAGGGGGATGGGATGCTTGGACGTTAGCCACTGCGAAAAAAATCAAGTTAAATTGAAGTAGGGATTTCCAAATAATTGCAAGAAGAAAGGGAATAAGTACATAGGGGAACAACATTTTGGTGAAGTAACAAAACTGGCTACGTCTTAATTTCAGCGTTCTAACTACTCTCTTTTTTTAACCTCTGTGGTCACGGGCAGTGATCATTGAAACTTCCCTATAAATATCCATTTTTTAACGGTAAGTTGTCCATACCCTGTTGCTTAGCTGCGTGCATCTCTAATTTTCTTAGCAGCAATTATGCATATTTTTCTAAGGTCTATGGACCAGTGTTTTTATAAATAAAGCTACCAAATCCCCGAAATTTGACTCTAATTATCTGAATATTTAATACCTCGGGAAAATAAATTATTCGTTGAGAGATCCATCCACTTTATGACTGAATCACATATAGTCGCATGAAGCGATAAATATAGACCAAATATAATGGTGGCGTGACCCCCCCCCCACCTTGGTATTAAAGCAATCCATTAGACTTGGCCTCCACCTTCACGGATCCTATTATCGTTTTTGTGTGGGGTCATAAACGTTGGTGGTTTGGGCTGTGACTTCTACCCGGATATCCGTGTGCTACGAGGCGGTCCATAAAAATATGATTTGAGAAAATATGCTCCCTCTTGGATACTCAAATGAGATGACGCCGCCATGTTCCAATTAAACAAAAAAAACCTTGTAAATATTTACGCTTGTCTTTCGAGGCTCAGCTCGATTAAGATCGTTGGACTCGCGGACTGGAGCAGTCAACAAAGCACCACTGGTAAGAACTAACCCAGGTTATGTATGTAGTGCAGATCTTGAGTAATTCCTTCCCTGACAAAATTATGCAGAAACGATTGACATTTTATTGTTCGGTTTAAACTGGCTTCAGTTCTCTAGCATCGCGAGGTTCCTCTGCTGGAATTTCTGATAATCATGTGACACTCACAATCGCGTGTGCATTACCTTATAATTGTCGGATTGGACAAGTGGTAGGATTTGCTGCATGACTCTGTTCTCCGTGATTACACCGTGCTTCTCTTTGTACTCGTTCTTTCGATTCATTCGGAATAACAATCCATTTTTGTCTCCCGTCGTTGTTGCTTATTTGCGTAAACCCTTTACAATTTCTTATCGTGTACTTACTGGCAATTGCAGCATAAGAAACTCTGAATAACTCTATGAGAAGGAAGCTTAGTTTTACCCAAGAAAATTCAATCGAAATCCTCATGGATGGTTGAGAAACCCATTTGAATTGATATGTGATAAACAACGATTTAATGACAACTTGAGCTTCCTCATTAGTCCTATGCCCTAGTTAAGTCATGATAAATCGCAGATCAGTCACTCATGGTAATGAACTCTCGACTTTAGCTATCCTCCTTTCCTCCTTCTTTATCGTCAATTAATGATTGAGTACTTCCCGTCGTATTCTTCTGAATCAAATTTCCTGCTCCAGTTCCTTTTCTATGAAACAAGTACCCATAATTTTGCCAGTCCAATAATTTTTTCACTTTTCAAAGTAATATCTGCAATACAATACAGATTCCTGAGGGAAAACAAACTTGCTTCTCGTGGTAGAGCTAAGGCCCTAATGGTGATAATACCATACCAATCCTAAACTTTCAATTTTCACGATACAAAAATTCTTGATTGACTTTATGAAGAATTTATTGAATTTAAGAACTTAATATGCGATCATTTCTATCTCCAATCGTTTAAACATATCTATCTATCATATTGCAAGGACTCAGACAGATTTTCTGAGCAAGCATACTCGGCGTTTTGCTTGCTCCTAAAGTTCCAGTTCAACATACCTGGTGTTTGTCATCCTTATCTTCCATATACGTTACATACTCTGACTGAAATTCACGGTAAACATAAAACCCTAAGGTGTCAATTTAGGCTGAAATAAATTCATTACATTGCCTAGCTTTTCTTCATTTTTTGTGCAAATGATTTTGTGCCTCGTATTTTACTTGCGAGTCCATTTTCTAACTTCCACAGATTATTCAGATACCGATACATTATGTACCGTCGGATTATCGTGCGAGTTTCTTTTAGAAGCACCTTATAACCTTTGCGACGTAATCCGCGGGCATGAGCGGCAGTGAGATGTCTAACGGCATACCGGCTATATAAGATAAAAAGGGAATCGAAATTCTTTCTATGATCCGCCAATGACCCAGCATGCGGTGGGGAAATTTAACATATTAATGAAGGCATGATTTTTACGAATTCATTTTATTCCAACTGGAGTTTTGTATGAGTGGGTGTTCTCAGGAAGGAACTAATGACAGATTTTAATTATTTAGGCTGGTGAAGTGGAACATCTTTCTACTTGAAAGACATCTATCATTTCACTTCGGACACAATCTCATGTTTGAATCTTTGTCCGATTAAAATATTGATTCATTCATCTGGAGAAATCTAACGGTTGAATTATGATTACTTGGTGGAGGAACCAATCTAACCCTATAATTTTAACACATAAGATATTTCAACAAATATTCTTCAGGTTGCGGAATTTTGTTTGGGATTGTATAATAATAATTGACATTTTGGGTCGCAGTATGTGCAGTCGTGGTGCGATATGCCCTGATCGGTGATATCACGAAAATTTCATTCACTGTTTTTGAGATTATGCATTGTGCAAAACGCATATCACCGAGTTGGTACTTGTACCTTTCCTGTTACCATCTTTATCTGGTTTGTAAGTTTCAAAGCGAATGAAAACAAGATACCGATAGAAAAGTATATTTGCCGTCGTACCAGCTCATATACCAGTTTTCATAATTGGCCAGGCTCACATTTTATATCGTACGGACTAAAACCGGAATACTATCCAAATAGTAGGCTCAGTATCACATTTGCAGATCTACCAGTTTTCAAAATTGACCAATGCTATGTTTTACATTTGCTCGAGGACGTACCAAAAGAGGACAAAACAGGTTCAAGAGTCTGCTTTGGCCACATTATCCGGGATTTCAATTATTCAGGCTCTGTAGGTTATCCACTCGGAAAAGTATGAGTAGATCTCTAATTCAAATATGATTGAAAGTAAATAGGATTGACTGCTGGAAATCAAGTATCAACCGGCATAAGCCGTTATTGGAAAAGAGTATCTCGCGATACTGTCTTTGGACTCAATATAGCTCCTTCTGTAGCTCAGGAATACTATGGAAAAATCATTCCTTCATGAATAATGTTAATCCGTGCTACCATTCGTATTTTCATCAATGAATGGGCCAAGAAAACAAAAACCGAAGGCGACCTAACTCCCTTTCTCTCTTTCCTCCGCGAAAAATAAACTAACCGAAAAGCCTTCAAAGCAATCGAAGTGACAATATAGTTTGAGAATGCTGCTATTTAAAGTGCCATCTCATTAACCCCAATGATTACTTCAATTTATCGAAAGATCAAGACTGCAGATTAACATATTTTACATCGACGAGTGTCAGACGTAAGTAAAGTCGTATAATGACTGCTTTTTCCGTCGACGGTTGACCTTAGGACTACCAGGAAGTTGTGGCAAAGACAAATTCTCTATTTTAATTCCACCAAACAATAAGATCATGAATGTGGAAAGCATTTCAATTTTTATAAATAATCACATAATCAACAAATGCCAAAAACTGCGTCTCCAATGAGAAACGCCTTCTTTCTCTGCGTAAAATCTTAGAGCAGAGGTTATCATTCTCTGCCTAACATGTATTCAGACCGATATGAAAATTCTCCTTCCTAAATATAGATGGAAATAAAATAAAGAAACAAGCTTCCCATTTCAAAAATATCCAATGTAAATCTACATAAATTTCCCAGTTGAAATTTTAATGGCCAATTCCGCTAGCAAATGGTCGCACAACAATATCACCGACGGCTGAATGTGATTGTGGTTGAGGGTAGTGATGGCCACGGGAAGGAAGGAAGACACTCGTATCTTCCCCATTTATGCCTACATAAATCCCAATCTTCCTCTCTCTCTCTCTGCTGTGTCTCCCTTTTCATTCATAGATTCTCCCCTCCATCTCGCTTCCCACATTTCCTTCTCCCTCACTTCCTCCCCATTCCACTTTCCTCTTCATCTCCCGTCATTTCTCCTCCCCCGCCCACTCGTTCCTCATCTCATTCGCCCTTCCTGTATGCTCTCTTACCCCTTCGCCAAACCTTTTCCCCAGCATCCTCCCACCATTAATCGTGGTTCTGTCGATGAGTACCGAGCATTTGGAATCTAGGGGCTACTACTAAGGAAGAGTATTTAATTTTCGAGCCTAGACGTTGAGTTTTGCGTTCGGGACCTCGAAAAACTTTTATACTTTACGGCTCGTCATATTACCCCAAATTTCCAGCTTTATCGAGAGATGAAAACATGCTTCCCACCCTAGTGTTGGCGTAGTAGTTAGCCTTCGTTTATTTTATAAGTCCTCTGCATTCCCTTATAATTGGTCCGTCAACAACCCTTGCCTGAAATCCGTCGATACTGGCGCGTGAATGTACTTGAATTTTATTCAAAGAAATCCGTTTATTTATCTAATCCAGTCAAACATGACCCATAATCTACATTGTGCATATGTACATTACCTCGTGTTTTTAAGATTCAAAATTCAAACCGGGTTCCCCAACATATGGTTTTTGATCGAAAATTATTTGATTTTCAATTACTCATTGCATTCCTTCATATCTTCAATTAGTTCAGCGAACAATTGACCTCAGGTTATCGTTAGTTATCTGGTTTCCACTCCTCCTTGAATATAGCATTCGAATTAAAGTGAACATGAGTGGAGGAGTACTGCTAGCATTCTCTGCCTAACGAGTAGTAAGTGCGAAGCTATGACCGAGCCGGCATTGAAAACATGGGTAATTATGTTAGCAATCATTCTTAATGTTAAGTACACTCGCTCTTTATCGCTCAGAACTGTCGGCGAATCATCCAGTATTGCCATTTAAGAGCACAGGATCAAGAACCATGCGTTTACGGGTTCTAAATAAAATAATTTACATCTGTGGCCAACATTTATTTATACTTCCGTGAAATAATGCATCGGAAATGTGAGTCATATCCCATAATTGAATTTATTTCAAGATTTTAAAGTCAATTTTTATTTTCAATTGTTATTTTCAAGTTCAAGATATTTAATTAAATTTATATTCCAGCTTCCCTCCACAGATAAAAACGAACTCGTAAATACCAGTTTTTTTGCGAGAATTTATATAGGTAAGCCGTTTCGAACTCCAGCGTTTCGGAAATCGACAGCAGAATTTTGATGTACTGTTAATGGACAAAAACATGCATAATGTTTTTTCACGAGACCCTCAACAACTATTCAACCTTAAGCTCACTGAAATCATCGTGAAATGAAGACTTATTAAGGAAACAAATTCGATTCATAATTTTTTCAGCACCTTAACACAAACTCATTTGATCTCAAGAAGTAATTCAGTTTAGCAGAAGAGGTGATTTCCTGGCTGGGATAGAATGAATGCTGAATGTGACCCGTTTGAAAGAGTGTTTGTGGATCCACGGGTCAGTTTCTCGTCTCCCTTCTTCCTCATATGTATTCATCTTCTTCTCCCACTCTTCTCAGTCACAATAATTTCTCTCTGCTCCTTAATTTCCGGCGTTGATTTCTTCTTCTCTCTCTCCTCCTCCTCAGTACGGATGACTCGCAACTGGAGCTTCAGACCCATCATGTGATGAAAAGATTAAAAAGAATTCCTACGGTGCTTGGATAGTTGAATTCATTCACTTCACTCCCTCTATAGACCGGTCTCAGCATAGGAGCCTTTAGAATCCGACTCTATGACATTCAAAGGTTGCAGCCCAGATGTACATTTATATTAACATGATCATTCCGATCAATTTTTCACATTATTTTTTCTATAAGTGTACAGAAGTACCAGGAATAGTATAGCATAATTCATAAGTAAGAGAAATGTACTTGAATTCTTTATAGAACCGACCCATGACTTAGAAACGAATTCTGAATTGACGTGGTGATATTGTGTCAACAGAATTGGTTATAATTTACTTACAGCATGTATTGACAAACCGGACATCAGAGACATCTCAAACGTCGGAGAACGGAAGAAATAAAGAGAAGAAGCCAAGAGCGTGGGAATGACGAAGGTGATGGAAGAGAGCATGGGGATTTATTTTTCCGAGATAAGCACGAAGGCTTTTATCGTCAGCATAGCGATAAATTTTAACGACCAATAAATAAATAGATAAATTAAATGGCACTCCTTTAGACAGTTTTTAATCGAATGTTTTAATTGAAACTTCGCCGCTGTTTTGCTGTATTTATCGAGGTTGTCATAAAAACGAGAGCGATCAGTCATGGAATACATACTTGGAAACTAGACCGACGAGAAAAGTCTGAGGCAGATGGGGGAGAAGGTCCAAGTACGGCCCAAGTAACTAAGTGGCACGACAACTCGTGATCTTGTGATCATTTTTAGCATCGAGATGAATATCAAGTAGGATGAGAGTGAGTCTTCATTGATCCACGGCAATTATGGAATCGTGATATACTAAGTACTGTAAGAACTGAGATCTAATTTGTTTAACAGCCGGCGTACATCCTCCCTTTATAATTTCTACCGCTCTCATTGCCCCCGTGTCCCCCTCACACACGCGTCTCGATCGCTCCGCCAACATGAGGACGGGTGATGCGGGCGAGTGGCGGACGTTTCCGGCGCCTTCCCTCGCTTGCATGAGCGCGCATAGATGGAGAGCGAAAGCGGATGACGATCGGTCACCGTTCTAAATGGATGATTCATGGACGGAGTAATAAAAGATCCAGTCTCTCCTTCTCCCTCCGCTTTAATTCGTGCTTCTTTCCCCGGCACCAAGAACATTCCCAACTACCCGCACGCGGGCCAACATGAAATCGCAGTTGTGATAAAAAGGCAATTGATTTATGATTTGTTTATTTTAAGATGTTCCTCTCTGTTGTTTTCACTTGAGAAATACCTCTCAATCTCTAAGCTTCGGAGCGGCAATCCTCATCTCGCTCGCTCGGAGGCCACGCCAGGAGAGAAGAACTTCGGAAGGAAAGAAAACGGCCATTTCTATGGTGCTCGTTTGAGAAGGTTCCTTAATGGAAGGTTAACGAGAATATGTGCTCATTTCAATAGCTTAGCTTCTCTCAGAACGGATTTGTCAGTTGTTCCATCGTTTGACAACCAAATCTTTTTCCTCTAGAGGGAAATCCGGCATGCGAGAATTGCCATTTAGATTTTTCCCATTAGTCATCTTTCGCTATCCCATTCACATTGGTTTGAAATCCATCAATTGGGAGCACCCAAATCGAAAATTCGTTGAATTGATGCGAATGTACAAATGCGAAAGAAGCTTGTTCACTACGTACGCGCATATATTAAATGCACGAAACGACTAAGAGATGAATTACCAAGCTTCATGTCCTCTCAGCTTTTGTGGTATAAAAAATAAAAGTAATTATTCAAACTGCCCATCGGCACCACTTTACTAGTCGATCTGCATTTAATAATTTCTTTTCCATTTTTTCTCTTCACCTTACGACTTCTTAATTGCACCAAAGTAATTAAGAACAGTATCGACTTTTATTTCTATTTTAAGTTCATTTTTAACTCTTCAAACTACAGGTATGTTAAAATTTCCTTCTGGAAGATAAATCTTCATTTTAACTTTTTTAGTTGGTTATAAGAGTTTATTAACCTCATCAAGGTAGCATTGGCATCAATTCGCAATGTCCAAGTTCACCCTTAATGTAGATATTTTTCATGTTTTTAGAGAAGAGGATAGGCGCTAGAAGTACCTTCATTAATTTTTTCTTGGATTAATATGGAAAGATTTTCTATTCGCGGGTTAACGCATGAAATTGTTGGCTATCTCCTAACGCTTAGAGTTTTGGCTTTCACATACATATTTTACGGAGCCGAAGGTCATCGGAAATTTTGATCCTCAATTTAAGGTAATTCATTCTACTCAAACGTTTGGAAGGTCAGCGCTTTCATGGCGGTGCACGCAATGGCTGCAGGACACCATAAAAGTCGTATAATCACGTATGTGTATAATAATCGTTTTCCATATTTATTTTTGAAATACTCTAAAGCTTCCAGGCAGGCGGAAACCGATGCGTGGCCACCAATTTTCGAGTGCAGTGTTCATTCAATTTCTCATCACGGAAATTAAAAAAATTGGCTTTTCTTGGCGTTACTTTCCATTTGATGAAACTAGCATGCCCTAATTTTCGAGAACAAAGGAACCAAGAGGCGAGTTAATTCTCCCTGGGAGACGTCCAAAGTGATCTTCATCCACTGATTACTCTAATTTCTTTTTCATAAATAAAAATCAACCCTCTCAGATTGGTACGAGATAAGACATGTCGCATTTTCTACAGGCCGTCATCGACCCTGACTTCCACGCTAACTTCACTAGCTCACTCTCCGTGGAAATCACGATCGTCTTTCCGTCGGCTGCTTTCTCCCCAGGGAAGAAAGGGTAGAAAAATATAAAGGACAGAAAGCGACTGATTTGGTCTTTTTGACATTGAGGAATCGAGAGCATTTTTAACGATCGTTTGCCTGGAAATTTTCGGAAATTATATCGAATCCTAATTCGAATACATCGTGGGAACAAAAGTAAACGCTTCCTGGCTCCATTTTTGAGGTCGGCCTTGATCTTAGGCGTCAGTTTGACGAACGCCACCTCATCACACTTCCGATATTTATCGCTCCATCGTCGCGGAAGAGAGAGTGACTACCTAATATTTTTAATATTTCAAAATCCTTCAAATAGGCATGGCGAACCAGAAGATTCCCCGCATCGATCTTGCACGTAGGTTTGAGGCGTTCGGTCTCTCTTTACCGCCAGGCAATTGTTCTCTTCAATTATCTCCGCGGCATATTATTATTACTTTTGTTGCCCCCAATGCCCTCCCCCCCCCCCCCCCGCACGATTCACGTGACCATTAACCTCACTCGCGGTAGGGAAAGCGGAAAATCATCGCTCATTCCCCTTTAGCTTCGGTGCTGGTTGGAGTAAGTATTTTGTAGCGTTGGGGGATGAAAACGAAGCCGACGGGGATTTTGTGTGGCTGTTTCTAGTTTCCGATAACAATAATTATGCCCTCCAAAGAGGTCACCATTTATCTTGATCTCAAAATTATCACAAGTTGTGGGAAGTGGTGTAAAGGAAATATTATTTAAATCCCCATTTACTTTCTTAATTGGCAAAATTATGCCAGCATCTGGAGAGATATAGGATCTGGGGCGAATTGAAAGTAGAAGAAGGATTTTTCCGATCACCCATCATCCCTTGCGTGCTTTTCAGGACAAACAAAATGTCCTTGGCAGGAGGCCCTTCATTCTGAAAACCCTCACGGTTATCGAGTTACAAGAAAAACATTTTTTTTCAAAATCTTAGAATATCAATTATTTTACATGCAATTAAACTAATTACCTCTAAAAAAAGATTTCGCAAAGATCTCTAGTCCGCTTTCCTCCCCATAACCTAGGTGAATATTTCCTCGACCCAAACCTGTAATGCTAGGCGCAAAGAAGTTATTCCTGCGGCAGTTAAGATTGAAAATATTTCAATGATGAAACATTGAAATTTTTGGCTAGCATTTGCGGTCGAATCATTTTGCTTTTGCTTTTATGGTTGGTTGCCCTAAATACTGCCATGTAAATCGGTTCTTGATGTTGAAATGCGGGAATATCGTTTTTAAAGCTATTTTCCTTTCTTATGATTGTTTTTATTTTTCGCGGAGGACGCCGAAATTGAAAAGTTGCAAATGATTTCATATACTTACTCTATGGACGTCTCTTCAAGCAGGAAAAGGTATTCCATATAATACCCACATTCTATCCGAAAAAGATAATGTGAGAAAGCTAAAAGACGAAAATTGGGAATGGCCTATGTATTGTAAATTCTTTATTAAAGGAAAATTAGACTATACTGAATTACAAAAGGATACTCCGACACAATGGACAGTGGTCAAAATTGATTGTGATCTGAAGTAAAAATAACGGATGTGAATAGAAAACTAACGAATGTATATTTTCAGCAAAGCGTGAAGCTTGTTCTGGCCTCTCCGCTTTAAATACGACTTCGAGTATATAACTCATCAATAATTGTCCTTTCCTAAATTTCATTCACAACCAAGGTCAGTTCATCTTTTGAAAAAGCACTTCAAATTAATCTTTATGCAACTTTTTTCTTTGTAATGTTTCTTTTCATGAGGCAAAGTATGTGCAGACGATTTAAATTAGTACATAAAAAACTTTAACCATAAAAGTAATTTAGAAGAACGATTTCATTACCTCACTTTATTAATTAAAATTGCAAATTAAACTCTGGAATACGAAAGTAGTCTGTATGAGGAAGTTAAGTCCACATGTACTAACCGAATATTCACTAAGTTGCGTGCAGTGTAGCTTCTAGTTTTCGCCAATTTTCCCCACCATGAAATATTATATTAAACTTGGAATGAGACCGTTCATTTATATTTTATCGTCTTCGTATTTTAAAGAGACACGTCCATCTGTTTGTATTTATCTTTTATAGTCCATTGTTCTGGAGCAATCTTCCTCAATTCAGTAATTCGATTTTTTTCTTTATAAAGAACTCCCAATATGAGTGTAATTTCCAAATTCTCGTCTTTTAGCTTCCTTGCATTCTCTTTTTGGATTGGAAACGTGGAGCCATCAAATTGATACATGCGTTTGAAAACGGGGTCCTAAATATGTAATACTTATTTCGATTCTTGAATGCATGGCAGCATATTTCCATGGTATTCCGTTCGCTGCTAAAAGGAGACGTTCATGGAATCCTTCATCAGTGGCGCGAGGGACTGATCCAGGCAGATTTACACGCTACATTATTATGGGAACAGTCAGATTTCGAAGACATGTTTCTATCCACTCATCTTGCTCTCAACTATTAGTGCCTCTTTGCAATTCTTAGCTAACTCTTAGTGGCGCAAACCCTCTTAGCACACGCTAAGTAGAGTTAGTATTTACGTGAACCGAATTGGAGATAGCAACTCCAGACTGTTGCAAAAAAACTACTGAATGCTGCAGCACCTTGAGGAAAGAGAGGTAATTGTTCCCTTATGGCTCTCTTCCCGGCGAAGGAAATCGTGTCCTTAGAGAGAGAAAAGACGAGACGGTAGAACTTTTAAATGTCATTCCGGGAGACCGAGGAGAATAAATTTATAGATTGGAAAACAAGGCCCCTCACGATCGAAATGAGCTTGTGGCATTTCGTTTCCATTCACGCCCACGCGACGTTCACCGGCCGGAGTCCGCGGCGAGCATTCGGGCGCATTCGACAACGCCCGACCTCACAACATCCACGGCCGCTCGTCTTCGATTGTTTTCAATCTCAAAGAAATACTTAGAGAAAAAACCCTTTGCTAAAATGTGGCCGAGAATGAACTTCGAGGGCTTACTTAGGCCGACTCTTTTTCGGAGTGAATTTCATTTAGACTAACCCATCTCAATTACCTTCCTGGTCGATGATCGCTGGATGACCGAAGTAGTAGTAGTTTTGATGGGAGGCGACCGACAGCTAAGGTCATTTGCGCCATAGGGGAAGGACAGGAAAGGATGAAGGGTGGAGAGAAACCCGGCGTCGGCATTAGCCTACTCTTTACGAAAGGCGCCAAGGGGTCCGCGGCTTAACGTCCCATCCGACGGACGGCGTACTCACTCAAAGTGCCCTCCACAAAGCACCTCAAGTAGGGATCGAGATACCTCTGAAAAATATTCAACACCGCCGGGATTTGAACCCACGCCCTCAGGGTGGGAAGCCAGTACGTTAGCCCCCGCACCATCTCGATCCCCCTGGATGACCGAAATAATGTACAATAAATAATGATAATCTCTTTAAATATGTGTACATATTTCATGACTTCAGATCGGCATGTAACTGATGACTATGACTCGATCAGTCTATCTACCAGCAATAGGCTAATGTGACGCCTACTGTTTTTAGTAGGTTCGGTAGCGACCTAACATTCTTCTAAGAAGTAGCGTGTCCTGTTACTTTTGCTAATTTTTCCAATTAGACTCATGTAATGGATATCATTTTCATGCATTGTCGTTATTGCCTGGTAAACGTGTGTTCAAGTTCTACAGAACTGGTTCTTCATCCATTCCTTTTCGAATAAACAGATTTTCTTACCCATGAGAACCTTTGCAACCCAGCTTTCATCCAATTGTATTTTGATAACTCCGAAGAGCTGCTTATCGTCCTCCGGATAGCACCTCACCCTTCCTGTTGCCAATATTCCCTCCAAATTTCTGTGGTTTCCAATTGAGATGAGATAAACTATCGTTTTAATGCAAGCGGTTGGTACAGATTGCGATGGTAAACCGCACCGTTCTATCAAGCTTCCTGGAAGTGCCTCGGGGGATACCATAGCGAAAGGCAAATGATTAGGATTTCCTTTGCAGACGAAGGAAGCAGTTGAATTCGTATACTCAAGGTCCTCTTTTACTTTCTCTTCCACCTCCACAAAAAGGTACTAAGAATGGTAATTCAAAAGTTTCAATTGCAAACGGGTTTTCTTGCCACAAATCTAAAATCATACAATGAATTTGATGCAATTAAAGCCATTAAAGCTAACTTCTTCGTAATCAATAATGCTCTCCCGTCATAAAGGGCACGTTAAGAATAGGCATGCCCTGAAACAAAAACGCAAACACGACTGCCATTCAGCACTCATGTGAAAAAAATTTCAAAGCAGAAATACTGCAAGCATAGGATATCTTAAATTAAGTTGGAGGCACCGAACTGCCTAAAATAAAAAGAAATTAATCCATTATTTTATTTATTTATTTAATTTCAAACTCCCAGTGAAATACTACGTCAATTTCTCTATTTTGCATATTCGGTAATAAACGTCTTAAGCCAATTCCATTTCAGCTTATTGTTAGTTCTTTGTTTTTTGATGCTAGAATGCAGAATATTGTTTTTTTTTACTTTTAGATGCATTCGCGGAGAAAGTATTAATAGATTAGTCTGTAAATATGTGATATCATGTCATAGTATATAAATATGTGATATCATGCCACCCATTATTTTTTCACATATATATTTCTATTAAGAACGAAATTTCACGGCTAGTAAAGCATCAAATTGTGATAAATTTATTTCGTGTCAGTTTTTGAATTCTTTTTATTCGATCCCTTTCACTCAATGGGTTAAGAACCCAATTAAAACTCGACAGTTTTGCCGAGTTAAGATAATCTTTTTTCATAATGAAATATCACATCTCCTTAGATTACTTGCTTTCAATTGGTTCCTTGAATTTTTTTTTCTCTGCGAATAAAATCAATGTTTAGCTACAATTATCAAACGCTACTGTCAAAAGCAGTCGCAGTTTAGTTAGAAATGATTGATTGTAGCTACTGAAATAGCTACCACATCATTTGGACACGTAGCTGAAAATTACCTCGCTACAAATGTGCTTCTAGTGTACCCAACCCTGCACTCAAGTCTCACGGTCGGAATCATGCTGCTGTTTGGTTTTCAGCGCCTTAGTCGACACTCTTAATGAAATAAGAAAAAATAGCTTTTCTTTATTGCTTCCTCAAGTGGGCTTTATTCATCTCGCCACAACAGTTTCCAATTACCCGCGTACATGCCAAGAGTTCCTTTCAGAAAATGCGTTTCTTAAGGGCTCGGATTGATGGGAAGATACGGGAAAAGGGAGGGGATGATTGTTTACGGCACACTGTTTGTGATCGAACGTGATGGTTTCCGGAGAATGGGGTATTATACTTGCAGTTGGTTCACGAACCCGTTCACCTCGATCTTTGTTGACGAAATTAATATTTCAGGCGCTGAATACACTCGCAATGCAAACTTTCGTTTGAATAATTAAGCTGCACGATTTTAGAAACGCGAACTTTTAATTTACTCCAATTCAAAAAAAAATTTTTGAGAAGAAATTTTCTATACGAAGTGCCATAATATATTATAACATTTCCTCATTCAGAGCATACATCAGGTTAGTTCAGGTTATCAACAAATGGAAAATGTTACCTTCATATTTACATTCCAACGAATGTATCAACACAAAGGTGTACACGGAGTGCTTCTGTTTAATTTATTTGAATCCATCGAAAGTGAGCCTACCGTTTATGGGAGTTTTTTTATTGAGTTGCATATGTCATCGATGCTTTTTACAGATTTTCCGGCTAAATTTTACATGATATGCATCGAAGCGACTTCCCAAGCGACCCTGACACTGTATGTATGCTTTATTTGTCATAATCATTTGAAGAACTACAAAACAACTGAGCAAAACATTTTTTGTTCCGCTCGAATGCTATTGAAGAGAATTTCGGCTAGGCTTGCCATTCGCGATCCTCAATGCTTCATGCTCCACTAAAGCCGCACACTCAATGCCAATTCACCATTCAGTATTTAAAGGAACCAAAAAGAGACACTGGACAATATAACTCATTAAAACGAGTATTATATTCCGAGGGTAATTTCAAAATTTTAAAAAAAATTCCTCCTCGCGCTAAATCCAAAGACAGCTTAATTTTTTTTAATGAATGCTTCTCTAAATGAGCTGGAAAAAGTTGGACGAGCACGCCGGTGTTTTTAATACTAAAATAATTAATAGTAATCAAGCCATTGCTTATTAAGAATATCATTAGTATGCTCCGGTCCAATGACATTCATAATAAGAAAGTTTAGTGTGAGAGAATGGAGTAAACTATCAGATACTCCAGAACATGTAGTTTACTTCATTCTCTCAGAGAACTGCTGGTAGATCAGTATGATCCCGTTTTTTAGGACTTCTTGCGTGGATCAAGATATGGAATTAGAATCAGGCCTATAATTAAATTGCTTACAACAGCCTATAATCAAATCCTTTTTCACGAGATATAATCAGTTTAAATATCCTACATACAAGCGTTTGGGTGGACATTCCACCTTCGTCAGGTGTAGAAAATGGAGTGAAATGGAAATATAAAAGAATTTGTAATAATCCCTGCACTCAGATTTTCAATCAGCGTGTATTAATTCCACAGAGTTAACAATAATCAGACCCAATGACAGTGAAGTCATCTGTAAACCCTATTATCGTATCTGATAATATGATAATACTAATAATATCCTATACTACTATACCTCGTAAACGATTACGCAGATTAAAACAATGAAAGACGATCACATTTGTTGCAGGAACCTGACTGCCATGCTGACGACCTTTCTTTTAAAAAAATGAGAGTATCGTGCTGAATTAATAGAGCTTCATACCAACCCTTCTCTTGAGTATTACGATAAAGTTGATACGAGGTTTGATTATTGTAAAAATAGATGAAAGACTACCTGATTGATTATTTTATTCTCTTAACTATTCTTTATGCATAGAATTTTCGTAGTTAAAATCGTCGTCGTAGTCGCTAATGCATGTTTCTGTACACTCGATCTCCCCCGTATCTTATTGTGTGCGTATGTACGTCTATGCATGTGCATACAACATAAGAGAGGGAAAGAGTACACAGAAATCTGAATCTCACCCGAATTGAGGGATAATTCAAGGGAAATTTTGGCATATTGCTCATAAATTATTAGATGAATTTGAAAAATGGCTCGTTTTGACTAAAATATTGCAGATGAAGATTTTAAATTCAAAGTTTTTGCATTAGTATTAGTTAAATTGGATTATTAGCAGATGTTTTCGCTGTAGTTTCGATTAATATTACGTAATTTCAGAATAATTTGTATTGCATTATTTTAGTCCAAAAGTATTCCTACAGCAGAAAGATGAATGTCTATCGGACAACAAATGGAAATCAATGATACTCTCAGACAAACTTTTTATTTCCAGCCGAAATTTTCCATTTCCTACTGCGAGGCAAACAGTCAACCCTCAGGTTCGCGCCCGCAAAGGCGATGACGAAATGGAAGGCGGCATTTTGTAAGCTTTTTTCTTCAGCGTGAGACGACGGTTAAATTTAATGGCACCTGGTGTGGTCTTCTTGGCGGGCAAATATGTGCCATGACAATAGGTCTCACTCTTTTCAAAATACGTCACAATGGCGAAACTTGTTATTTCTGGGGGCTGTGAACAGAATTCCCTCCATCTGTACGCCTAAGTTCTTCAAGAGTGGGAGAATCTCGTCGCCGCAATATTAAAACGTCGTCATCATTAACATGATCTTTTTCACGCGCTAATACGTTGTGATTACGAAGTGCATTTCATTCTGATCGCAGCGAAATAAAAGAAAACCAACATTTTTACTGTTGATCTGGTGCATTCCATTGTGGTTTAAAATTTACAGACAAGATTTGACCCGATGTTCCTTTGTAAAATATTTTGTTTACAGAGCAGGTAAGCAGAATTTTGGAGGTATGCCACGATTTTTCCATTTCATTTCAACGTAAAATGCATCCAAGTGAATATAACACTCCTCACTAACCTGTACATTGGCTGACCCATTGAATGCCTAATTATTGTGCGTTTATTCGACCATGTGTCCGCGAAATGACAAACCGTTTAGAGAATAGTCTGCTTAAGTGGATATTGCACCCACAATTGAGCAGTAGGAAGGTCGACTTGGAAGGTCAAGTTTTCGACGCGTAACATAATCCACTTTATATGAGTTCACTAATTATCACTGCCGGGTTCAACACCTGGATAGAGAAGCTGCCTTCAAAGTCTTCATGGTGAGTGAGTTGACTGTTTCGGCTGAATCGTTATTATCGGACTCCGCAAACAACGCACATTTAGTTATTTTCTTCGAGCATTAATCATTAATTTATTTAATCGCTAAAAGTTCATTTAGTTCTCAACGATTGTTTCAGATTTTCAGCGTTGCCATGACAAAAACTACTCCGTATTGATAATATTTATGAACTTGTAAACACGATTCGATTTCTAAGTTGAGCCGAACGGGTATTCAATTCGATAAATATCGTTCAGTGTATAAGTCTACCTCTCCCAACTCAAGCGAGAATTTCCTTTGTTGTCATCCCTTAGCGTCCCTCATTCATCTACCACGGGAATTCCTCACGTGTTTTTGTCGTCTTGTTCACAATAAGCATCAGAAACCACGCCAGCCCGTCAGCTGGTAAAAATTCCGACAGCCACAACCCATCCGCGCATTTTTTCTAGGCCAGAGACACGTGTAGAATGCGCCCAAGTCCTCCGGTCCGGTGACGCAAGATTCACCAATCCCAAATGTTTATCGGAGCAAATGGTCGTGCCACTTCGGCGTATGGGGCCTGCCAAAGAGTCCGTAGGCGCCTAAGAAAATTCCCCCGCCGAATCTATGTTGCTTGGCCACCTACTACTTCGTGCCAGGTGTGCAAGCTTCAAATTGAATATGTCCCGACTCTTATCTCCGTGTTCATCACGGTGAGGTATAGAGATATTAGAGATAGAATGCTTTGATAAGTTGAATGATGAGATTGATTCGGTTCAATTAGTGCTGAGCCACGACCTGCGTTCGTGTTGTTGTTTTAAACATTTTATAAATCAAACAATACTTACCTCAGATTTCTATTTCTGCTCGCACTCCCAGCTCTCCGATACCGTTTTTAATACTTACCGTTGGCACGATGAGAGAATTTACACGACCTGCATGCGAAGTAAGCTTGGTTATGGTACCGATAAGGTTGCTACCCCTTATCGGTAGGAATCGGTCTGGATGTAATGGAGGAAAGCAGTTTGATTAAAAATCAAGTTTCTGAAAACCACACTCGTCCCGACGTTGTCAACCGGCGGAACCGGCATTCGGCCGAGGAGTCGCCGCGGGCAGAAAATTTCGTCTGAGAATGCTCACTCAGATTCCTTCTCGCCCATGCGAGTGAGGCCACCAGGGTACCGTTTCTCAAAGCTACAACTTAATCCTCGAGTTCTTACTGCCTTCCCTTGCCCGACGATGATGTTGATGAAGATAAAGCTATTCCGTGACTTGCCCCGCGTTTTATTTTCACCGGATACGATTTGGAATATTTCATTTACCGCATTGTAAAAATCAACTTGCACCTCTGAAAAATAGGCTCCAGAAACCGAACCGGGCCTCGATCGTTAATGTCACTCATGATTTAGTTGTCACTTGACACTCTTTCGAACAGGTATTACATTTTCTTGGGCATTTTAAATTTTTGTATTCCACCGGTCGAAGGGGTTTTTTTTATGTGCCCACTACTGCACTATAACATTTCCAAGTCCCATCAAACACTAGACTAAACAAATTCCAAAACTTGAACTACTATAAATCATTCTAAAACTCTAAATACGTCTTACCTCCCTTCATTCCGTCCATTATACCTAAACTTTTTCCTGTCTCTACATCTGTTTTGACCAACGTTCTCCCTACTGCCATATTCTTCAACAGTCCATCGCCACTATGCATACGAGTGAACTAATTATTTATTGGCAGTCTCATACCGCTATTCTGCATTGCTCGCAGTGTCTTTTATCTGCTTGATATTCCTGTTTATATTGTGATCAATTCTCAGTAGGGCTGTTACCAGACGGCCAAGCGTCGTTCATGCTTAAAACATGCTTTATTTTCTCTTGGTCGGCCCGGTTGCTTCAAGGGGAAACTCGTCGCCGAATAGCCATCAGGTCGCTCCTTCGTATCGAATTCGCACAAGTTACTTCGCAGTGATTTCTTGAATAATGCCAAACCTTCGAGATTCGTCGTCGTAGAGTCCAGCGCCATTTGATTTCACAAAATATTCATTGATCGATCTCACTTGAATTTAAATAATATTCTTTTTAAATACAAGAAAGTCCACAATACCATTGCTTTTAAGAGTGACTATCGGGACCCACGCTAACAGATGAAATTTTCAGCAAAGTCATCAATTTGGAAATCTGAAAAAGTACTGAGGACATTAATGTTAAAAAAATACGAATATTAGAGACTAAAAATGAGGAGCATTTTATGTTAATTGTGACCCCTTGGTAAATTTACTTCCTGTAATACCGTTTGTATCTCGGGGCATTAAATACTACGCTTTTATGTTCTTTAGGCCAAGAATGGCTTATCTTCCCCAACTGTATAACATGCTGCGCAATTTTCTAAAAGTACGGGAGATAGCGATACAATTATGGTGCAAAATATATCTCTCAAAATGTATGTAGAATAATATGAGAAACTACTTGAGAAGCAGATAGAAAATGAAAATTTGGCGGAACCTTAACATCTGGTGCGAAAAGTGCATTGTGCTATTAGATATCTACATACATTTTTAAGTGTACTTAAAGAGTTCTGCACAGCAGAACCTGGCGCCATATTAAGCTTATTTAAATACTTAAGCACAATATAAACAGCCGCAATGACCATCAAACTGTAAATTTCAATGCAAAATTCAATTGCAATTTATTCTATCAAGTTGCTTCCATACTCACAGAAGTAAAATACAATAAACGTATTTCTAACGTTGTAATAAATTATATTTTTAGATACGTTCTCTTTCGTTGATTTATTTCGTGAAACTGAAGAGAATTAGTGTGTAGTTGTGATATGTGTCCACCTTAAATCCAATAATTGTTTTCGTTTGCTATGCATTGCAATATATCATTCTTTGCTGTAAAATCCCGATTTTTTCAAATTAACAGGATAATTTAATAAAGAAGTAATTGCCTAACTTTCCTTATTCAAAACTAAGCAATCAGTATTTGTTCTGAATTCTATAAATCTATTTCACTGTGATTGATTCGATTTGTTACGATATACATCTCTAAGGACTCACCCTTTTTACGCAATTTCTCATTCCATCCACAATTTAGTTCACAAAAAGAAGTGCCAATTAGTTACCCTTGACCTGTTAAATATTTGTCTCCCGCGCAAATCTTTCGTGAAACTATCGCTTCCATTCTGATTCCCGTCAAACCATTGAAATGATCTCAGTAAATTTAAAAAAATCATACATGTACCAAGGGAATTGAACTCCAATCGGTCCAATTACACCACCTGACTCATGATGCGTGTATAACCACGGTCCATAATACACTGGTGGGAGTGGCCACAATAAGTTGCATCGAGGAGGACAACGATACCCAGCGCTCCCACCCGGAGAATTGGCTCAAAACAAGTACGAAACGCGTCCGCTATTCGTTTATCTGTGTTCTTTTTTTTCTTCAACTCCGCGAATTCCAACGGCCTAAGATCGGAAGAGGTCGTGTGAATGTCGACTCCTTCCGTGGTATGCGGTCACAACACGGAGAAACGGTACCACCACCCACCCTCCCTCCTCTCCTCTCATCTACCGCGCGACCGAGAGCCACTATCTCTCCTATCACCGCCTCAAACTGCTTACGCTCAACTAAAGTGAGCCATAAATATGTTGCTGGGAGCTGTGGTGCTTCAAGTTACGTCCCCCTTCTTCAGCGTTAAACTGTGCCCCACGATGGCGTCGTCGAATTCGCTATCTCGTCTCGAGGAAAAAAGGGTCAAAACCGCTGACGGCACGTGGCTCGTGGTTCCGAGTCACTTCATAAGGAAGATGCGGGTGGGAGGGTAATTGTTGATTCGTCCTTATTGCCCCCTCCTCTGCTCGCCAAGTTGCGATCGAAGGCAAAACTAACACTATCGCATTGACTTAAATGTCCCTACCACCCCATTATCTTTCAGTACATATTTCTGGGGATAAGAGGGATGGAGTGGCCAGCTACGTGCGCGACCGATTCCCAAGGAAGCTATTCGTGCGATTTTTCACTGTCTAGACTTTTAGCAACACTTAGCGAACTCAGCTCCTAACTCGAACCCGAGCATCATGACGCGATTTGCAAGTAGGACTCGTTATGTGCTTCCATTGGATGAGTTAGTTCAACTGAAACTTATATGAGGTGGGTGAAAAATAGTTTTTTTTTTGCTGGATTCAGGAGACGATCGTAGAGGATGAAATTTTGTTTATTTTAAAAACTGTATGCAATTCGACATTTTTATTGGCATGAGTACGAGAGCATAAAATGAGAGACGCTCTCACAAACATCATTATGCGTGTGTGAAAAAATCAACGAAAATTCAGGGTTAGAAAAATATCGGCAACAGGACAAGGATGAAGGGACTGATTATTTTTAGACATGTGAGACGGAGGTAAGAGAAAAATAGGGGAGCGAAAACAGGTCGACGTTGTTAGGAGGTGGTGAGTTTAGTGGAAGGGAGTGGTGAACGTTTGATCTGCGAAAATCTGGGAAGAGGTATGTGGAGTAATGAGTGCGTAGGGTAGGTCGTGGACATAGGTACTCGGAAAGAGATAAAAGAAAGCAGTTCAGGACACTCGTTGATGTGCTAGTTAAGAGTGTGGATGACTGAATTTAAACCAGTATTTAGGCATCAGATTTGAGATACCTATATTGGAGAATGATGACAGAATGACATCGGTGGACATACTGGTGTGTATTTCACTTGATAAAAAACTAGTTACGAGGGAGTTCGTGATGAGTTTGGTAAGACCTTGAGGACGGACATCACGTAGGATAATTTAATAATATTATACCAAAAAAAGGTGATAATGGTGAATTTCAAAATAAATTGATTTTGAATGTGGAAGACATAGAGCTACTTTTCGGTAGTATTTTCTATCTGTAATGTAATATTTTAGTCACAGTCAGACGTAATACTTGAACCTATATTTAAATGAATGCTCATAAATTCAGTACTATGAGGACTTAGAGGGTTTTAATTCTTCATTCACGCGTAAGATCTAGGATTCGTGCTTCATGACTTGAGGATGAGGACGAACAGGAATTTGTGAATTCGCGGTATATCTACCGTAGGTTGCCAGACATCTGGATATTTCATTCCGGAAGACATCCCAGCCAGGAGTAGGAGTTGAAGAATTCCGGGAGATATCCAACAAAGGTGAATTACCGCATACCTGAACGTCGAATCTTTTACTCCTTATTGCTACAAAATATCAACTCGACTATTTAATCTCAGTGACTATATCAGAGAGATTGTGCTGCTGGAATCTCTGTCAGAGACTAGGAAACCTCATTAGAACGGAAATGGGGGAAGTTAAATCCTGTTTAATAACTAGTGAATGGTTTGCATTTCCTTTTCAATCTTACCAGCTTCAATTATTTTGAAAATGAAAAAATCTCGTTTTAAATTGTTACTTATGATCCATGAGTAACAATTTAAATTAATGACACAATATCGCATCCTATAATATGTGTGCGTGTATATGTATAATCTGGAATATTTATGAAGATAAATGAGAGAATAGTGTTATGAAACAATATCTCTTCACTCCTCATTGCGAGCAAAATCCATAAAGTCATGATCATAACACGTTCGCCAATCAGACTACGGGGCGAAATGTTAGGGTGCCGCTTTGGTTTTGGCCAGTTTGCCTGAAATTCATGCTAACTTTTTCGCGGGTATGCCACAATTTTATATCTTCTTTCGAACTAAAGGGATCCAGTGTGAGCATTCAAAGTATCATCCATCTATTCTCATTGGTTAGAAATACTAATAATCCAACCGCGCGAACTATTAATGACCTAACCCTATGGTCCAAATATTAAAAAAAGAAGTTCATTACTCCGTTTGTTCCTGTCGCCACCAGAAGAACGCCGAACATTAATTGCAATACTTGACCAGAGCTGACTTTCTCTAGATTCCCATTAGTGTTCCTTTTCTTTCGCGTTCGCCAATCCTAAAGGCATGATTGATTTAATACCACCACTCAACCGCACTCCATGAAGTTGGTACGACCATTTCCGGTTGATCAAAAAAGAATGAGACACGAGGAAAAAATAATACTCGAATCCAAAACACACTAAATGAATGGCCAAGCGAGGGAGAGAGAGAGAGAGTGAAAGAGAGAGAGGCCAAGTCTTTAATCCCATCACGGAGGAAATTGGCCTGATGGGGAAACCACGTCGCCGCTCGTGAAATATTTATCTTGCCGATCGGGACAAAACTAGAATACGAAAGAAAAAACACGATTAGGGAAAGTAATTGGATGATGTTCCTTTCATGTTCTCTCTTCTCCTCGGAGACCTGGCTGTAACTGCCGAATGTACCAAATGGCGAACGTAATTTTTCGATAAAAATGTCGTCGCATCGTGTATGTAAAAATATATTCATCTGCATCGAGACGGGATAAGTTCAAGACTAGGCAGGAGTCGCCGCACTGTTAGAGACGGAAAAGGAAGAGGGTGGGCAAAGAGGCAGGAAGAGTGGAAGAGGGATAGGCGATGCAGTTCCTATTGAATTTATGGAAGTGTCCCATTTTATGTGTCCTCTATTTTTAAAAGAGGTTCTATTTTGCAATGACTAACCATTGAAGAAAGCACCCTCGTCGGCGAAAACTCACTCTGGAAAGCTCTAGAGTGTAGTATATACGTAAAATTTATTATTCCACCGCAACTTTTACGAATCCCTCGTCTCCCCTTTCCTCAACTTTAGAGAGGGATCCCGCCTCCTGTCTCTCGTCTAGAGAATCCTGTTTAGGGAGACGTGAGTTCAATTCCTCTCTGCATGGCGGCACACAGGGTAAACAGTCGAGGAAGAAGAAGTTTGCGTCTCCTCTGGTCTGCTTTAAATCCCCCTACCCACTGTTTCCCGCCATCCCTCCGCTACCTCCTTCACACACTCTCTCCTTACCTACTCTCTCTCCCCTTCTTTCGCCCCAGGAGAGGGGGATGGGCATGCACGGGCGGTGGTTGGCCTCGGGTGGGTGTGTCCCGCATGGGTGGGAGGGTGGGGTGAAGGGAGCGACGGGGGATGTCGGCGGCCGCTGGAGTTGTCTTGTTTACGTTTCGTGCGCTTCCCTCCCGCGGAAGGGGTCCGCGTCCCCCCACGCATGGATACCTCCCCCCCCACCCCCGGCCCATCATCGGATGACCACATTTTGGCGGAGCAACGACCTTGGATATCTGAGCGCAAATGGATGAGGGTTGCTTGGGATATTTTCGAGATGATGGGCACGTATTATTGTCTCTGACGAATGCTCTTATGATAAAGTTCCGAAGATTGCAAAAATTCGTTTCGGTCGACTGCTGCTAATACATTTTCTATATAAAAAATAACTTTTAGCTCTACTTTCCCGTCGATTTAATTTGTAAAATATACTCCATTTGCTAACCGCAGAGTAGTGTCTTAGAATATTTTAATTTCAATGAAAAATTTATTTTTTGATAGTTACGTGGCAAATGAATGAAATGTGACTATTTTTTCCATGTAACGAATATGTATATATGTTAAAACTTGTGACCCTATATACAGAAAATATAATGCATACGTACTTTCCTGCTGCCTAAACAGTTAATTTATCTCATCAATTATCATTAATGCGAGTATAGTACCGCACGTGTTTGGAGTGTTTTCTCTGTTCACGGGTGCATATGTGCAGGCGTACTTCTCATGCATTATCTGAACTTTATCTTTACAATGTCAACCCCATGAAAACAATTGATGTAACACTACCTACCCACATTCATTTAACAAATATTTGTTTACGTGGGAGTATGTATGCTAACCGATGAAAACTGGCCACATGGCGTGTGACATATACAAAATGTATTTTTTTAGTTATACTTCCAAGAATATTTTATGGATCTCCGAACCTCTGTACTGATTTTCAAAAACTTACAAATCTCAGAGGTGGAGAGGATTTATTAGCGTTGATACCATATTTCTCGATTCACACATTTTCATTTCGTAATTTTTGCTTATTAACTTTCTCTTTTGATCTCATGTCCTGATGATCATCTTATAGGGCACTCCCCCTTCTACGTACTTCTGTCGTAACTTGGAAATTGCAAGTACCCCACTGCTGCATAGGATCACATGACGCATTGTCTCTTTGGGAGAAAATTGGTCAGAAAATCTGCAAGGCCTCAATTTTTTCCTCATGTCCTTCCATTTCACGAATTAGATCATTAGTCTTTTTTACCTTTCCTAAGCTTAGTATTCGTCAAGATAGATCAAGTGTGTGAATATTTTCAGTATTGACGATAGATGCAGAGCTGGGATGAATCGCACGAACAAAGAATTGTAGCAATGGCAACCCTTGATCGCGAAGATAATTTTGAATGAGCTGTAGTTTCATCCACTATTCAGACTACCGCGGACCGATTATTTACCCCACGCCCCCCTCGCCCCCGGCAATTTACTTGCCGGACAGGAGCATGACTCTCGATGACTATATCGATAGTTCACTCACCTACTGCCGGCTAATATTTGTAATTCCAGCCGCAACAAACGTTCAGGTGGAATGAGAGATTCACCGTGAATGATTGTTTCCTGCCGCCGCGGCCCCAGGGTAACAACGGTCTTGAGTGCACGAGTTTGAATTCTCGTGTTTCTCTCTTACCACTTGTAAGACTGATCAATTCAGTCCAATGACTTCATTTTACTAGCGTATAAACTTTGGTGTCTGTTGAGAATGATTACAAATTTACGTTGATGACATCATAGATGGGCCATCGTTTCGCATTAAAATCTTTTCATTCATGCTATTCGACAGTGACCTCTTCTGAATGTCATCGTCCCCAAAATTTTGTTTTACCCACGGTATCTATTATTCATGTTTATCAATCAGTTCCTCCTCCTCCCCAAACATCAAACACTGTCATTCTCATGAAAATTTTTTAGTGAATTTTAGCTGTTTGCATAGCATTCAAAAGCCTAAATAGATCTGGAAAAAAAGAACAAATGTAACTTTCATTGGGATAAAGTAGCGATTCCGTTTACTGAAAAACCACGACGAAATAACTTGCGCTTCATCATCAAAAAGTAATTTCTCATTCGTGCAGAAATTGAATGGTAAACTTTGAAGATATATCTAATGCCCTTTCTAATTAACAAAACTGTCAAATCATTTCAAGGTCTTGTGACTTCATTTTTTTAATACGAATACATACGCCAGGTACAACCAAACGAGTTGGGCTTTCTTCATAAAAATTATTAAATTTATGAAATGGCTTAACTCATTCCATTAATTATTCCGTCAAGTTCATCTCGCGGTTACCTTAAATTGCGACGAGATTAATTTTTATTACCGCATCTCAGCTCGGCGACTGATAGGCAAGCGAGCATCCACTTAACGTGGATGCGACCTTGGATCAGGTCTGTCACTCCTGCGGATACGACGCAAGAAAAAGAAAGAGTAAAGGTGAGTCGGCGATGGATGATGGGCGGGGGGTGATTCACCCCTCGCTCTGAAGCCTCCTTCGCTCGAAAACCTCTCTCTCCCCCCCTCCCCTTTCCCCCACCAACGCCGCTCTCCGCAACGGCCACATCAAATTCGATAATGCCTGCGGCCCCCGCCGGCAGGCGATGCTCTCTAAGCATAGATTCAACAACAATAATGACTCCGACAGCCAACAACGGCGGAGCTGAGAGGTCAGTGTAATTCCCGCATGGAATTGATAGGTCCCCATGTATAGGTCCAATAACATTAACATTATAATCTTGCACATTTGCTTTCGCATTGATGATTCGCCTGGTTTATATGTCTTTATTGATGCATTAGGGGAATATGTAGATTCCTTGGATGCATGTATAATAGATGTACAAGTGCATGTATAATAGATTGCGTGTTTTTCTTTCATTTATTGACCCATTTTCATTCCTGTTTGCAGGAGAAAGTTGAAGTGTCATTATCCGTCGTGAATTTCTGTGCGTTTGTCGATATTAGACTACTGTTTTTGTCGTGAATATCGTTCATGTATAAACAGTTGGCTTGAAATACAGAAAAGGACAAAATAAAATGCGGCACTTCTCAATCTACTTTTTTTGTTGAGAAAAATATATTTCGAAAAGCTTTTTTTTAAAGACGCTTTCATTTCAAATTATTTTAAAAAGTTGCGCGCAAATTGTTCTTCAGTAACCAAAATATTTTCATTCACACAACTAAAAATAAAAGCGATGGGAGTTTAGTATAAAAAATTGTTCATAGTGAATTCCAGAACTTCTCATATTATCATGATCCAATGGTGATATCTATATTATTGACTGAAGGAACAATTGAAAAGTACCAACACTTTTATTTTCAGTCATGATTATGTGAAACCTTTTAGTCCACCGAAGAAAAATTTATTTTCTTCTTTTTAATTTATATTAAAGTAAAATATTTTTTTAAATATAATTTTGTTTTATGACTTTTGTTATTGCTCCTTGATCTTCGTTAAAGCAAGCATGTCACCGTAGGTCATACTATCTTCAACGCTCAACCCCCGCTAGAATGTCTTTCCTTCGTGAAATTCGAACTTTCGTCATTACTCATCCAAGGAATAGACACAAATATAGCTGAGGCTTTCTCGCATTTCAATATTCGAGAGAAGGTGGAGCAAGGATGTTTGGGGAGTTAACTCAATTCTGACCCCCACTCACTAAGATCTCTCTATATACTGTATGCATATTGCTGGGGTCACAACACCGTATGGATATTGGAAGGAAAGGGTGCCAATGGAGTCGTAGTGAACTTATTTGATTCAATATTCTACTGCCGTCAGAGGTACGTTTATGAAATTTTAAGTTCATTTAAAAACTCGGGCTTAAGTTAATCATCGATCACATGATATCAATGTGAAATAAACCTAAATAAAAGCGTGTGAAAATGGCATCTAAATAATGTATATGAGGGTTTGCTGTACAGTATGATGTTGGGTTATAATTTTTATAATTTGGGAATAGGAGAGGCAAGCTATTTATTTGGTAATTATGTTCATCCAAAACTTACCTTAACCGTAGATTATCTATAAAAAGATTACCTTTTATAGAAATATTTATATATATATATATATATATATATATATATATATATATATATATATATATATATAATCTATCTGAAGTTAGCACTAGTGGACAAACACAGAAACACACAAAAAAGAAACTCGCTAGTTGTCGAATGTTTGATGGTCGAAGCAACCTTTCTCAAGGAGGAGAAGGAAGGAAATATACATATATGTATATAGAAATATATATATACATATACACGTATACTCTGCTGATTATTAGAAATTAACAGTAACAGATTTCCAAAAGGATATTTTCGAAATTAACCTTGAATTTCACCGACAACATCGGTTAACTTACCAAAACTCGCGGTTTAAGAAGAAATTGTCTAAACGAATCCTTAAAAATGATGAAATTTTGAAATATTATTGAGGAAGAATCCGATTGCGAGGCCGGTCCATTGCTATTTTATTCCCTCGAAGCGATTCTTGGTTCCTTCGGTTTAACTGAATAAATTTATAACTATGCTACCTACATATATTGAGAAAAAGTTTTGACATCGGACAATAATAAATGAGCATTGATGGCTTTGAGAAATGACTAAAATATTCGGGTGATTCTATGATTTTCTAGAGGACTTTCGATTTGAGTAGAATTGTTTACGCCCTTCCCTGCGTACACGAAAATGCTATCTTTGCACAAAAATAATCGCGAAGGAGTAATTTCATCTTCCAATATTGGCATGACATTATGGCTTCTCATTGCTTCTCCAAAATGTTAGCTAACCCATTAAATTCGATCAACTGAAATATGAGAGTGAAAAATATGGTATATCCACGGATAATTTCCTGCCAAATTTACTATGTCTGCATTATTGCAACAATGGATTATGTCGTCACGTCCGTAGCGTCGGACTGGTGATTTTCAGCCAAGATTTCTTCTGTATGGATATGAAAGCTCGCGGTGCATTCGAATGTCGCCCTCATCCAATCTGGCTGTGATGACCTCACCACCGACAAATAGACCCACCTCTGGGCGCGGAATTCACGAGACTCTCGGTCTGACGCGCCCGAATCGTCCAAAGCGTTCACGCTTCCCAGCCTCTCTCCGCCCCCATCGCACTCATAGATGAAGACATACAAATAGTGATAAATCTCCAATCCCACGCCCCCCTCGTTTCCCCTTCCGCGACTGACGGTGCCCCACCGCAGACACGATGACCTCTCGAATGCCCAACCTTCAACCCAATCTCGGGATGGTCAGTCTGGGAGGAGAAGGGGGCGGGGTGGTACATGAGAGGTGCGGATAGAGGGAGTAGGAGAGGATGTGGGCATCCAAAGGCTACGGCCTGCGTTTTTTCACCCCATATTCCTCCTCCCCTTTCGATGGAACCGCCATCCCTTCCCTCCTATACCTTCCCGCCCTTTCGCACTCGGCGCTTGAATGGATGACAACCTCCGAGAAAATGGCGCGGGGGAAGGGAGAGGGGGAGGGAGAGAAAGAGGCGGGAAAATGAGGTTGGGCCGAGAAGGGAAGGAGACACGAGGGTGGGATGGATGGTGGGTGTGAGGAAGAAGTTGAGAGTACATGGATGAAGTCAGGAGTGGGTGGCTGGCTGGGAGATCATTAAGACGGGAGGGTGGTTGCGATGTTGCGACACTTCGAAATCGATGCGGACGATCAGTTGACGATCGAACTTTTATTCGCTTGAACATCAACTACGAATGCGGCAATGCGCCGACTTTCCGGTTGCCGGTTCCAAGGTCGACTCTAACAATGGTCAACGCCCCCGTGGAATGTTGCCGAATTCCAATCGGGGTTTGTTGACATCGGAGGTCGACGTTACTGATGGTCAATGGAGGCCTATGATCCCCCCAGATGAACGAGACTCCGTATGCTGTAAACTCGACGCTGAAGATCGATCAATTGTGTTATTGTCGACGGTCGGTGCTCCACTTGCGATCCACCCGTCGAATGCCTCCGTTATCGACGGTCTTAGTTGCCACTGTATGTTCTCAATGATCCATTATCTCGTCGGTCGTTGATCTCTTGCCGTCGACGGTCGACGTTGACGTCGTTGCCCTACTCTTTTCGTTGACAAGAGTTCGATTTACTAACGAAGTTTCTAATTGCGAAAGACATTGAATCCCCGCTCTTTTAGTCGGACGTTGCCCGGCTTCGCGAAAAATTCCTGCGGGGATGTGTGTTAGAACGAGGAAGGAGCGTGGGGAGACGCGCACTGGTGGGAAGACTCGCGAGAAGGAGGGTGGTGGGTGTTTAAAAAAGAGGCGGTCGACCCCTTGTGTGTAAGTGCGCGCGCCTGCCTGTGTGAGTGTGGCCAGTGGCCAGGCCATCGCCCCCTTCGCATCCCTGCAGCGGTGCGCCGAGATGGAAAGAGTGGTGGGAGGTGGCGGGGGAGGGGAGTGAGTGAGTGAGGAGGAGAACAGAAATGGAAGGGATAGAGCGGAAAGACGGGAAAGAAAGAGAGAGAGAGAGAAGGGGGAGAGGGCGACGGAGGAGGAGTGCTTAAGGGCAGCGCCCCATGTGGCACGGTGGGAAGGGGAGAGAAGAGGGGGAGAGAGATGAAGAAAGGATGGAGCTTTGGTGGTGGTAGGGATGAGAGAAGAAGGGCGGGAGCGTCGAAGGGGAAAGGAGATAAAGGATAAAGGGGGAGGAATATGTTGGCGGCGGGAGAGTGCGAGAGAGGAGGGAGAGACAGAGAGAGAGAAAAGGAGAGAGAGAGAGAGAGAGAAAGAGAACTAGATGGGAGTGGGGGTTTAGGGGCTCATGGGGAAGGGGGAATATAAGGAGTGTGGTGTCCAGGGAAGGGCTTCAGTGGCATTTGGATAGGAGATGGTCGAAGGGTTTTGCACGGCTGCAGAGCGAAGAAGAGGTAGCAGCGGAAGAAAGGAGTGGTAAGGAAAACAACAACAAAGGAAGTCTTCGGGGAAGACGAAAGGCTCTCGCCGTTTGAGGAAGGGACAAAAGGACGCTGAGATATGGGCGGTCCAGATGCTGCGAGTTCATTTTGCCCATCCATTGCTATTAGAGCGCGATAGGGGAACGCAAAACAGAAGAATAAGACCTAGCTAATGTGCAGAAACCTTTGCCTTTATACTTTATGATGGGTGCGGCCATCATCATCATTTTCATCGCCCCCGATGTATATAGAGAGTGAAGTGAAGCTGCCGCTGTGTTGGTGAGGGGCTGTTTACTTTCATTTCGAGGAATCCACAGCGCCGAAGACGCCCAGGCAAACTTCTTTTTTCTTTTTGACCGACGCCTTCCCATCGCCCCTACCGCGAGATAGAGGCACAATCCGGTGGCTGCGGGTTCGACGGAACTGGCTGTGCGAGAGGGCGCGGGATTTTTGATTGTCTTGGTGGAAGATTTCTGGGCGAGGGAAAGTGGGCACCGTTCTGAGGTGTTCCTGGGGTGTAGTGTCCCCGCGCACCAGCGCAGAGGGCGTGGTGAGTTGGCGAGGATTTCGCGAGGTATTCCACTGGTGGGGGAGGAGTGCTTTTGGGAGGGAGGGAGAGGGAGTGGTAGGGGTTGGCGTGGGGTGAGGGAGGAGGTCTTCTGTGTAAGGGGGGAAGGCCGCTTCACGAAGACGGAGATGACGGCTCCTTCTTGCCGCGGAGGATCAACACCCTGAGGAGGAGTCCCGAGAGTTCGGGTGCAGGACGAAGAGGAGGAAAGAGAGCACTTCGGACGCTGGCGAAGGTAATGACGACGGACGCTTGCGGAAGTCCACCCTCCCGTCGAGAGGATATGTACCCAGGCCCAAGACGTTGGTTAGCCCCTTCTCTGGGCGTGCGAATCCTCCTTCCCGCAGCGTTTGCGCATACTTATGTATTTGCCCACATCCCTTCGCGAAGACGAAGGCCGACTTCCTACTTCGATCGCTTTTTGCGTCGACTCCTTTTCCGTGTCTCGCATCCCTCATTTCATTTCTCCTTGTTTACTGTATCTTCCCTTCCCTCCGGCATCATGCACACTCCCCGACCATTCTCCTGGACCCAACCACTCCCTCAATCCTCAATTAATTTCGTGGGGGTCCCTCATCGAGACTCGTAGCGGATCTCTCGCTTGAGTATCTCCATCATTATATTCTGTTCGTTCAATTCTCTGTTTATTTTTTTGGCCCCTTCTTAACTTTTTCGACTCTTTCCCTCCATCTTCCCTCCGCTTAAATCTCTTCGGCCGCCCCCACCCTCACTTTCTCCTCTTTGTCCAATCATTCCCTTCGACCTTACATCTGCGATCGCTTTGAAAGTCATTATATACATTTCGGTGGCCAAGTCTTGACCCCGATTCAGGGAGATTTCTCCGAAAACTTAATAAAAATTTCTCGTTCAATAGCTAGTAGGCTCACACTGCTTGAGGGCATATATACTTAATTTCTGTTTACCCACCGCCGGTCGTTTCTCTTTTGTCCGCCGGGATTCAGTCCCCTCTCTCTCCTCCCCTCGCTTTGTTTACTCACCTCCTCCGACGCTTTTCTATTTACGATTTAAAGTTTTTAGAGTCCACTCATCCACTTCAGTCACAATCCGAGAGCGGCGGCGCCCTCTCGGACGCTCGTTTGCCTCTCCGAAACGTTTTTGACTTTTACTTTTTCCCAAACTCCGTTATTTTCTCCTTGTGCAAACTGGAAAGTATCAGATGCTCTCCTCAAATGATTTTTCTTGTTTCGTGACTTGATGAGGTACTTTCAAGCACTTGATCAGGGTAAACAAAATTTTATCTCATTATGAAAAACGAACGATACACAGACTGGCATGAAGGCCACCCTCGTCGCTGCAAGTCACATATTTGCGTGGTCGGGGACGAAAATAACTCATCTTTTGGTCCACGCGAGTCGATAGTTTCCGACCTGAATTTGATTGGAAGAGAATTAGAGGGAGGTCATCGTACGGGCAGAATCACGTATTCACTTCTCCTCACAAAGTCCGCAAGCTCAGTGAGGGAATTGGAATGTACCAACTGGTACATCAAAGCATTTATAGACAAGACTTTTTCCTGTCCTTCGTGGTGTCCTGACACGCCCTGCCATTGGCCCTCGCGGTCACTTACGGCTCATTTGTTTAGGCACATGACCACGCACACTCTCGCTTGGATACCAAATATAATAACAAGGCGAACCGTGGTTGTAAAACTGAGCATTAGGGTTGACGTTGCCGTGTCGAGTGTGGCAAAGTGCCCATGACCCGTTTCCGTTGCACGGTTTTAGGAAAATATAGCCGTTTGCCAAATCCCCGAAATAATTTGGTAAACCACATCGTGCATTCCTAACCGAGTTCCTCGTTTGCCCTCAACGAGGGGTGAGTTGGTCAACACCGCAGGCGCCTTCGCAACGCCGCCAAGATAGTTTTTCTTTAAGAACTCCCCCTCTTCCTGGTTCTTTCCCCCTCCAATCCCTCGGTCTCCCTATGAAGCATCATTGCGAACGCACACTGCTTAGGCGGGGGGATCGGAATGTTGGAGCAGCGGTAAACATTGTTGTGCTCTGTGCCCGCGACAAACTCCTGGATTCGCGGATCCTGAAGGTGGTGGAAATTTCATTCCTTTCCCCGCCAATGATGTGGAGTTTTATATACAGCGCGCTCGCCTACTTTTCCAAAGGTCATGGCCCCCGGAAAGGGTGGAGCATGCTTCTTTCGTAATTTACGTTGCCCTCAAGACTCTAGTTCCTCCCATAAAAAAAACAAATCGACGCTATAATTCATTATTTTCTTTCGTTGTGGCCCTTTGATGATGGAGTAGCTTTCGAGAATCGCCACAGGTGGAGCATTTGTTTCTCTCGTATATTTGGTCCGCGTCCCAGTCGAACCTTATCTAAGAAGCGCGAAGCGATCTCACTATCAAGTCGCTTTATCTCTATGAGTGGTATCATTCATACTAGAGGAGCCCTTTAGTTACGTGCATCTTTACAAATACCCCGTTTAGCAGGTGTGCCGGATAAATGCCTTGTTAATATATAGTATTGGATGGGTGGTTTTGGTTAGGATTGTGCTTCTGGCGCCAATTGCCGGTTCTCCCCTCATCCCCAACTGCTTACTTGCCACTTCCGGACCAGAGGAACCCTTTTTAAGACTTGATGGAGGAAAAGTAATACACCATCCTACCGTCAGAATGGGCGTTTGGCGGGTCAAATCCGCCGCTCAATTCTCCATCCTGTCCCACCCTCCCGCCCACGAAGCTCCGCCATCGGCGGTGGCATGCGGTTTTTGAAGGTTGTCAACCGGTCGGTGGCGGCCAAACTGGGATAGACACATCTCCCCTCGCCCCAGCCTCTCCCTCTCTTACGCCCCCCCCTACGCTCTCGGTACTCTTGTCTCTGTAGAAAAGGGGGAGTGGTGTAGACAAGAGAGTGAGAATCTTGAGTCTCTTCCAAGAACATCTTGTTTTTTCTTTATTTCCGCAGATGGAAAACAACATAAACAGGAGGAGAAAGGATACGTGTGGGGGTAGGGAAGGAAGGGATAAAGAGGCGTGATGGGAAGGGAATTTTCAGGAAGCGAAAGTGAAGGAGAGTGGTCGGAATGTAAAAGGGGGTTTTTCCTAATTTTATTTCCTATTCTTGACAGGCGAACAAAATTGATAAACAATATATAAATGTTATTTTCCTGAGCTTAAGGCAACAAATGCGGGAATTACCTCAGGAAGCATGGTTGCTCATGGATCGCTTGGTTTGTCACCTTTTCGAATAGGTTCTCGGCGATTCGTGTAGATCCGCTGTTTCGCTATTGAAATATTTCGCCTCGTTTATCGTTATCGCATGTCATTTGCGCTATGTTTACGTTTGCGTAATAGATCTTTGCGTAATAGATCTCGCGCTAACCTTATCGTCTCGTAGGTGATACTTTAGCACTCAGTTCAGCGTTATATCGCCCGATGCAATGCGACCTTCGCTGAAAATTGTATTCGTTACCCCAGGAGGTTGAGACGTAAGGCGACCAATTGCTTAATAGGAATGGATAATTAATTTGGATTTTAAGGATAAAAGTTTTACAAGCTTCTTTCTCAAGAAAAAAATTTTTTCATAAATTATTTTTTAAATGTCTCCGTTATTTTCGCATTCGTTCATCTTCCACCTGCAGACGAATATGCACGTATTTATCTCAGGATTCATGACGCACGTCAAATTCAGTCGCACGATCTTGGAGACTGGAATGGATCGGCCAAGGTGACCGACCTCGATTGGATGGGCGGATCACCCGATGCGCTCACAGATCTTCCCGACAGGACCTCGGATGCCTTTTATTTCTTTTTCCCGGTTCGGGCCGAGATCTCGATGAACAAATTAGAAATTCACGGGCGTCACCACGCAGCAACTCCAACGGCACCAACGCTCGCAGTCGTTCGGCGCCGAACGCTTTTCGGGGAGACACGGCCGATCGTGGGGTGGAAGTCAACTGCCGCGTCCTTCGGGCGTCACGCACTTGGTGGAGTGAGAAGAGTGAACCGCCGCGATCGGTCTTCGGAGTGTTCGCTTTTAGGGCGGCAGATAAGGTTCCAACTTTAGAAGCGGTGTGTGAGTGATTCGTGTGTGTGTGTTCGTGTTTGAGCAGCGCTTTGTTCTTCTCCCCGCATTTATCGCGCGGAAAGGAAACAGCGGATCGTCTTAGGAGGTCAAGAGGGAAGGTAGGGGAGATATTCTCGAGAGTCGATAAAGTCAAAACGAATAAAGACCAAAACACAAAGATGGCGTAAGGTTCGACCTTCTTCTCATCACCGACGTTGTGTTCGTTGCTTGCTCCATTTTGAATTCCTTCTTCGGGAACGACGTACGAGTCGCTCGTGAGGTGAGAGATGCGAGCTCAACAGAGATTGAGCGGTTGGTGTTTAATGGTGAGTGGGGAGCGCAAGTCGGTGTTTGGGGCGTCCCTCGGCAAGGCGGTCGAATTTCACCAGAGCCAGGTGGAGGAAGAGGTCGTCTGTGAGAAAAAATATATATCTCGTGAAACAATGGGTCGATTTGAATGAATTATCCGGTAGGCATCAAAGAGGTGTGCAATGATGTTTGACTAAGATTTGAAAGTGTACCAGAATTGCTAACTACATATCTCGTACAATAAGGTATAGAACTTCGCTCAATTTATTCTCCTCAAGTTTATTTTAAACTATTGCAGTTACGCAAGGGTAGCAGAGAATAATGGGGAACCTCCATTTCTTTCGGTCTTTGGGATTCTGACGCAGTGCTCGTGAGACGCTGTGATGAAACGAAGAAGAGAGAATCTAACGATTATGTTCACTATAACATATTCTATATTAAACACGGAAACTCTTTTTAGTATGCCAATGAACTCAAGTTTACCACCAAACATAATGATATTCATCACTATCACACTTATCGGAAGCATTTATGGCTGGACCAATGCATTTCAATATCAGGTAGAATATGAATGCTGATCTACCCATAATCTCTCTACACATGTCACGAAAGTTAGCAAAATCATTTAAACTCAAAGAGAACATCAAGGATTTTTTGTCTTACATTAATATTTAACTCTTCCTGTTAACACCCAAATGGAAGCTCTGCCAAGGGGATGATACATTAATCCTTTGTAGACATGCGTAAAATTGCTTTTTTTTCTGAATTGTGGACATTTTATAATTGTTGAGTATTAAAACATAAATTGAATTATTAGACCTAGAGACATTAAATTCCGAAAAAAATTTCAAATATATTTTTAAATAAAGTAGACTGACATCAATTCGTATGATCGTCTAGGCAATTCTGGCATCCCTTGAGAAAAGTCGTGGCCATGTAAAACGATTGGAATATATTTTTTAAATCCTCACTATACTTTCTCTCCTTTTAGGGATATTATAAATTAAATCAAACCAGTTGTAGGATTCATGGCCGATAATGGTGATAAGAAATTAAATATTTGGTTAAAACTGACTATAAACTCATACCTTTTACTCTGTATAGGTTTCAAAACATCGTTCTTTATCGAAATTTAGGTTATTCTGTCTGTCAAAAACATCATAAAAATTCGTCGTAAAGTGTTCTTATGTGTTGGGCTTCCCAATGCTTTAATTTCCTTTCCGCATAAAGAACTCGCCATTTCGCCTCCTTTCCACTTCCCGATCAGCATGGATCCGAACGGCCTCGCGTCCATCCGCTGAGCGTCGTTGAACTCGATCGAATCGAGTCTCAAATCCGAAGGAGATATTTGTTTTGCTCCGCGCGGCCTCGGCGACTGCGACGCACTCCCGCGAAGTTTGGGGCGTGTTAGCGCGCGACCCGCCCGTCAGCCTCCCCCCCACCTTGGTGCCCAATGGAAGGTTCGCCTTTCGAGGATTCGCATCGGGTCCACTTCTGAAAAGATGGAAAGAAGGTTGCTGGTGGGACGACGCTGGGGAGGGCAAAAAAATAGGTGAGGAGGGGGTCGTCTCCAATGCGGGGGGCGGAAACTCACGGCTGATATTCCTCGTTGGGAAACTTGAAGGACGCCGGGGAGAGATGGGGGCGCCCGCCGCCAGTCATCCAGGGGCACCAGAGCACCTTCCCCTCCTTCCCTTTATTCTTTTCCTCCTCCCGCCCCATCTCCTCCCCATCGTTGAGCTCTCCAACTCTCATCCTTCGCTCTCTTTACCCTCCCACTCATCCCTTCATCACGACCCACACCCGCCCAACTAGAGCTCCAGCAACCGCTCTCCTCTCCCCCGGTCGAGAATACGCGTGCCTCCCTCCTCTCTGGGACCATTGTCTCGCCACCATTGTGTCCATGATCGCGAAAAGGAATACCCGGAAAGAGGAGGGGCCCCCAGACAGGAGAAAAAATCGAGGACCGACCGCGGCGCGACAGAAATAAGCATAATGTACACAGGTATATTTCCCCGCCGAGTACTTCGAGAGACTTCCGCGCTTTTGATTTGGGATTTCGTGGTGAGAAAAATGTTATTTTTGAGCAAAAGAATAAGACGTTGACAATGGGGTAATTTTTTTGTTACAATTGCGAAGACACCGTTGTACACGTGGATATGGGAGTTAGATTTTTTAGAAGTTAACATCTACATCTACATCTACATAATACCCCGCAAGCCGCCGCAAGGGCGTGTGGCGGGGGGTGTTAGGTCACCAACCGCAAAAAGGAAAAACACCACATGCAAAAAAACAACACGGAAAACCACACCCACAGCAGCGCACACACTCATGCAAAAATCCCTTCATCCAATACTCATGCAAACACATATACCGCAAAACAACTAAAAAACTGCACCCCATGATGCGGCACGAAAGCCATCCTACAACACGGAAGCCAGGACACAACAAGCAAGAAATTGAAACACCACATGAAAATGCACCACGAAACACTCTGCCCCCAAAGAGTCTTTAAAAGGCAGGGAATGCGACCCAACGTTGCAGGTAGCAGGAATTTCCCCCCGCGGAGAGGGACGAGGGATTGAAAGGGAAACTTAAAAACAGATGAACAGAACATGAATGAGGTCATTCGGGAAGAATGTGTTAATATAACAAAACACATAAGGTTAGTGGAAGAGCATGCATTTAAATACAACTAATTATTTTTTAGACGCTGAGGGTGGCAAGTGGAATTTTTGCTATCTATAACCCTGCAGTTGCTATCCCGTATTGTCCGTGGGAAGAAGGAGTCCTTGAGTCGGCTAGTTCTGGCATCTATTTCCCGAATTTTATATGCATGATCCAAGCGACCAATGTATGTAGGAGTACGAATAATTTGCGAGACCTCGGTGCTGAAACATGCGGATCTAAATTTATTTAATAATTTCAATCTTGCATTGAATCGTCTCTCAGCCAATGATTCCCACCCCAAATCCATGAGCATTTCGGTGACGCTTTGCGTTTTATCGTAGGAATTTTTTACAAAACGGGCTGCCCGGCGTTGAACCTTCTCAATTTCCCGAATGAGGCCTTTTTCACTCGGATCCCACACGCTGCATGCGTATTCTAAATGAGGCCTTACAAGAGCGTGGTAACAACGTTCCTTGACCTTCGAGTCACTTTTGCCGACAATGCGTCTAATGAATCCCAATCTTTTATATGCTTGACCGCAGACTTTACGTATGTGAGTCCCCCAAGTTAAGTCTTTTGTGAATGTGACACCTAGGTATTTTACCGTATCAACTACTGCCAGGTCACCTCCAGCTAATTTGTAAGCAAATCCCGTTGATCTTTTAAAGAAATTTACCACTGAACATTTATTATAATTTAGAGTCAATCCCCAGTTAGAACACCATTTAGTAATGCAACCTAAAACCTGCTCTAGAATAAAACGATCCTCATCCCCAGATATCTCCCGATAGATCACCGTGTCATCCGCGAACATCCTAATTTTACTTTTCACTTCGCGGTTCAAATCGTTAACAAAAATCAAGAAAAGCAACGGCCCGATCACACTTCCCTGAGGTACCCCCGACGTGACTCGAACGCTGTCGGAACTAGCGCCATCAAGGACTACCCTCTGTTCCCGCTCTGAAAGAAAATCTTTAACCCAACTTATGGCGCCCTTGTTTATACCCGCGACCTTTAATTTATGAATGAGTTTACCATGTGGGACCTTATCAAATGCCTTTTGAAAATCTAAGAAGATGGCATCCACTTGCCTACCTCTCTCACCCGATAAAAGTAAATCATGTGTAAATAATCCTAATTGGGTTTCGCAGGACCGGGTTTTCCTGAATCTGTGTTGATTGTCACTTAAAAAGTTAATATTGTCAAGGTGTCTCATTATTGAACTGACAATTATGTGCTCTAAGATTTTGCAACAGATAGAAGTGAGAGATATAGGTCTGTAATTACTGGGATCCTCCCTGTCACCACCTTTAAAAATAGGCGTTATTTGCGCGGTTTTCCAAATCTTAGGTACTTTGCACTCCTTGAGGGATTTTTTAAATATAAACTCAAGGTACGGGGCAATGTTTGGAGCTAAATGTTTTATCACCCTAGCTGGTATATTTTCGGGACCCGGGGATTTGTTGGGTTTAATCTCGTTAAGCAATTTTAGAATTCCTTGTTGGTCCACTGTTATTTTTTCCATGGGTGGAGTATGTATTGTTTCTTGGAGATGTGCGGTGGCAACATCATTCGAGAAAACGCTTTGGAAGAATGAATTTAGGATGTTAGCTTTACCCTCACTGTCTGTATGAATTATATTGCTACAATCCCTTAAGCAAGCCACGGTTTGTTTACTCCCATTTACTTCCCTAACATATGACCAGAAAGCTTTGGGGTCAGTGTCCAAGTGCTCGCAAAGTACTTTGCGTTTAAAGTCCAGTAAGGCGCTACGTAATTGTGTTTTGGTTTCAATTTTAGAGGATCTATATGTGTCCCATAATTGTTTATTCTCAGGGGATGATGTGTTCACGCCTGCCCTCTTTACCCTAGAGTGTAGCATTCTCTGCTTTCGAAGGGCTTTTCTAACGTCTTTTAACATGGTCTAATCCGGGCGATGCTGCTAATCCCAAGCGTGGGTACGCGAACTTTTGAGGAGACCGAGGGGGGAGGAAAGAGAAAGTACATACATGCCACATCTGCCCTGAATATGTGAATTTCGCACGCCAGAGGACTTCGTGTCACGTGACCTCTACTCTCACCCATCAAACCGAACTGAAGACTGAAGGTCATTGTTACGAACAAAGTGAACTCCTATGGCCATGACAGGGCTATTTCGCCTTTTGGTTTTCTTTTACGCACACAGTCGGCTATCACACCGGAGAACTTGTGATTTTTCATTTAAATTGAATATTGTTGACTCACCAGGGACACTCTTAGCTGTTCACGCCTATTTGCATAAAAATTAGCCGTGTATGGAAATAAGTTGTCGGTGTCATCAAAGCACAAACCAATTAATATCACCCCGAGAGTTATTAATAAACTTAGATTCAGAAAATGAAAGCAATAAGACTAGGTATTCACACAATGAAAATGATGATACTCGATCGCTTAGTTTCTATTAAAAATATATTTTTCTTTCATTATTTCGTTTAAATATCTTAATAGCATATAATATATTGAATCGTGAGGGGTTTGGTGTGAGTTCATCGTTAATGACCTTTCTTGTGAATTTATAGGAAATAATGGAAATTCCGTGCTTGCAACAAATATTCCGATTTAGTTTCTCAACTCCTTGAATCGTCGATGTTTACCTAGAGCGTTCCGGTTAAGATATCTAAACATTGAATGCTCTGAAAAAGAATGGATAATAACATGTCGTGATAACCAACTCAAAATTCCAAACTTTCAAGAAAATGTTATGATTAGCTTCTATCTCCTTCGTTCCCGGTAGTGTGATGATCGCAGACGGTCAGAGTGACATGGTAAAACCTGTGTTTACAAATAGTGAAATAGCAGTTTTGATATGATATATATATTTTATATTATACTCGTATATTATAAGACGTATTTTATAATTATATAGATATATATTATAATAGATATGTAAATGATAAATTTCCTGTTAAAATAATCGATTCGACACTAGTAAATAAAATACCCACGCAATGAATGCACATCATCTATGGGTGATAATTGTTTAAGAATAAGTAGCGACATTGATAGCATTGAAAACGTATTTTATAAAATTCCAAAGAAACTGCGGGAGATGCCGCAAAAGTAACTTTTAACGGAGTCATCTGCTAATGTGCATTTCAATGCAACAATTTCAGAGTGTAAAAATAATTCGCCTTGACCGGGAACCCAGGCGAATGATTTTTACACTCTGAAATTGTTGCATTGAAGTGCATATTAGCGGACGACTCGGTTAAAAGTTACTATTGCAGCATCTCCCGCAGTTTCTTTGGAATTTGTCAAGGCATAAACAGCCTAAGTGTTTAAAGGTTGGCTTTAACATCGTGGACTGTGGCGCGTCGCGCACGACTACGAATGCCAGTGACATTGTATGTACGGTATTTCGTCACAACATCTTGTTCCTTTAAAGCCCCTACAATTTGAGAGTTTAAGAGGACGCCTCGTTACACTCTGAAATTGTTGCATTGTATTTTATTAATATTGCAGATGAACCCAACGTGCTGATCGCTTGTTGCCCCGACTGATTTCCACGAAAACTGCATTAGGAGAAGACTTACACGTCTTCGGGTAGGACTGGGGTAAAAAGATCGTTTTATTTCAGCGTTATTTATTTTACGTTAATAATGTATTTTACAATCAAATGACTTGGCTTTTTCAGCATGGAGCAGGTGACTTGCTTAATTTTTTTCCGCTAGCAGTAATTTTACTTTCATCGACGGCTCAGAATTATAATCAATATGGGGCAGAAGGAGCAGATAGGAATCTAACTCTTTATTTTCGAGTCAGTAGCCCCATTTAGCAGCATTTATTAAGTTGTCACGGCAAATAGAATCGGTATGGTGCGAATAGTGAGATGTTGCTCTTCTGCGCTAAATTTTACAGGAAAACATTTCCTGATAAATAGCTGAATAAATAAATTTATTGTGTAACTAAATTCTCTAGGGATCTTTGGAACACTCTTAATAAATCAGTATTTATTAACCATCTCGTTTGTATATAAATATGCAAATCATATATACCCGTTCGTATTGAGAAACGTTTGAGTATCAAATTGTAAAGAATTACTTTTCACTGAACTTAAGACGTGATGACAAAATACTATTCATAGGCATTGGTTCTATCTTTATTTATAATCCAAGTATTATAATTGTTTAAGTTCCTTTCTGATATATATTCAAAAAGGGTAACCTCCTCGCATTAACGTCGTTCCATCACATCATACTCTTTGTCACACGGCGACCATGACATCCTCGTATCACGCTTGATCAGATACTTCTACATCTACATCTACATCTACATAATACCCCGCAAGCCGCCGCAAGGGCGTGTGGCGGGGGGTGTTAGGTCACCAACCGTTAAAAAGGAAAATACCACATGCAAAAAAAAAAACAACACGGAAAATTACACCCACAGCAGCGCACACACTCATGCAAAAATCCCTTCATCCAATACTCATGCAAACACATATAGTATACCGCAAAACAACTAAAAAACTGCACCCCATGATGCAGCACGAAAGACATTCTTCTCAGCGTGGCAACAGAATCACGCAGCAACAGCAATGCAAACGACAGAGAAATTGGCACCTCTGGTTAGTTGAACGCATGGGAACAAACGACGAGAAGGCAGAAGGAGGAGACCTGAGGTGAAGTCAGCAATTCCCTTTCTGCGAGCCATTTCGAAATGAGGAAACTCATCCCGCGGATTATTTCGATTTGCCCTGATGTCGTACACGAGGTCTGTCGTATTCCGAATTTTTCCGGGATTCCTGAATCGTGATTCGGCCTTCAGGAGTGCGAAAACCTCGGTTTGAATAAAACGCCAAATTTTGAGCCTTGGCGCATGTGCTCCTAATAATGATGAGCTGTAACCCTATGAGACTCGTTTGAAATTCGAGGAGTCTGAGGAGAAAACTTGGCAAAACTTGTAAAAACCACAGTAGGGGGGGAGGCGGAATCCTTCATCCACCTGGGCAGTAGTATAACTTGGGGTGGAAGAAGTTTGAACATCAAGCGAAGAATAGCTCAAGCTAAGAAAGCGCTCATGGAGGAGTCAAATTTTATGATAAAAGGACCGAAGGTTGCATATATAGGGAAGCAGTTCTTCAAAGCGTTCACATGGAGTATGGCACTCTTCGGAACCGGCATAGGACAACAGAAAAGTGGACCAGCGAAGAATAGAAGCCTTTGAGATATGGTGCTAGGAGAGAATACTGAAGATTTTACAGACTAATGCGTGGAACGGTGAGTATGTAGGAATAGCAGAAGAGAAAAGCACCATATTGATAACTCTAGGGCAAAGGAGAACCAGATGGATTGGACACATCTTGATGAACAATTGATTAGTTAGAAAAATAATATAGGAGGGATAATTGAAGGGTAGATCCCACGAGGAAGACCAAGAGATAAGCCCACAGGGCAAATTAAGAAAGTTATAAAATAGAGAAGTTATTAGGAGGTAAGGAAATCAACACTGGGTTGCAGTAAATCACTCTTAGGATTGAACTTACTGTTGATGATGATGATGAAGGGGAAAATGGTGCGCCTCGACGAACACACCCTCCCCCCTCGTCTTTCACGGCTAGAGATCATTTGGTGTGCTGGGTGTTGGCAGGCCTGTTTGCGACATTGCATAAATAATTAGCGTTTCCGTGAAAATTATTTATCGATCGCCACAAGCGTCGACCGAGTGCCACGATCCGAGATCCTTGGGAGTGCCTGTAACCTTGAAGACGTAAAGTTGTGAGATCAAAAACTCAGACGTTTCCTCGGATATTTTTATACATTTTGAATTCCGTTTCAGTTTAGTTTTATCACACAAGTGGATAAAATATAAAGCATAATATGATAGTCATCAATCCAAACTACGCCCTCCGAAAAATAGCATAACTTACTACATCGACGTAAACACATTTTTTATGTCCCCGGCGCAAAACAGAAGTCTATCAGCGAAAATCAGCATATAATTAGATTTAGCCTAACTTTTTATGCATTTTACTGCTACATGCATACTTTTTATTTACGTTAAATTTCAAATTACCCCTTTCAAAATAATTCTTGTGAATGTATTATACATATACCTTACTTTCATATAATTAAAAAAATTAAAGTAGCGAAATTTTCAAGTCAGATGTTTTAAAAAAGAGAGACATTTTACAGACAAAATAAAATAAATGATATAATCAAATGAACAAATTGCTGTTTCATTTTACCAATAAGATGTAAAAATCCCACCAAGTAATGGCTAAAACAGTTCCTTTCATAAGAGAGACATTGTAGTTATATTTTACAATAGCTCTGCATTTAGACTTCGTGAAATTGTTTCCTCAAGAGTAACCTTATCAAACCGTTTATCGGAAAAGTTTATGAAACAATATTTTGACATTAGACATACATACTAACTGTGTGGTGTCTCTGATCGATATCCTTCCTTCATACCATCTTTCGAGTTCCTCATGGTCGGATTTCAATCGTCCAAGGCTAAGGGTAGTTAATGGGCTGCTTTTACAGATGGTTGCAAAAAAGGTATTATTTCACCCTGCCTTAAAGATTTCAGAATTATATCAGTATGTACTTGGTTAGTAATTTTACCTGCTATATTTCGCCTGCTATATTTCACCTGCTATATATCACGGCATTAACAATCGAGTTTCCAGAGGTAGAGTGGTAAAGAGGCAGTATTTCAATAGAGTTATTTATTATGTTATTGCGTCAAAAATTTAGCGCGTAGTTTAGCTATTTAATTCTGATAAATGTATGGTTGGGACTAGACATTTTCGGAGTTCTTCCCGATTCAAAAGTGGGGTGATAATCTGTGGAGCTATGTCATTTTTTTAAGTGGACTGATGTGAAGTAAATATTATATCCACTAATGTCAGGATCCGCTTCCGCAATCTCTTGTTTATTCTATTAACGCGTCTTTGAATCTTTCTGCTAATATTTGGCACACTCGTTTCAGGGTTACCTCCGTCCAAGCATCGAAAATATTCCTGCGCTTTGAGCAATCGGTGTGCCATCACGTCCTTGGGAATTACGTCACACTGGGATTTATGGATTATTCTTTCAAAGGGGTGGGTGTATCCCATAGACATGCCCACTTGAAATCGTTTGACCATCATCTTCACACTTGGGGATCAACTTCGGAGCAGGGTGGAGTGCCAAAGGCCATGCCTAGGAGGTCAATGAATAAATAATGCTGTCGAGGCCACCTCATGTCAGCAACCAGTCGGCTGCCAATATTCTTAACTACTAGCCACCGTGGTAATATTCTGCTCGCTCCTTCCGTGTTATTGCTATGACTGACTAATTTTAACCGCCTTTTGAGCAACATGCGCGAATGTGAGGATGTGATGAACGCTAGCAATAATTTATTAAATCTCAGGAGTCAGTTAAGGGTAATCTAACCAGTTAATGTTGGTTTGGGCATTTGGATTGTTACTTTCTGCGCTTAGCGTGAACTTACTCTGATTTGCTCTACATTAATTCCTTCTTCAGTTCTTCTGCCTAACGTCATGCCTTTTATGAAGGCCCTACCTTCCTATACCACGCTTGACCTGGCATCCTCTCTCCTTTCGCGGACTTCAACCATCCTCACTAACTCTTAATATTTCCTCCATACACTTTCTCTGCCTACCACAGATTTTTCCTGGCGGCTTCCTCTCTTCTCCCTCGAAATTTAAAACTTCCTCCGAATCCTACTTACTTTCTCCGTTCTTCTCCATATTCACATCCAAAAGACGTCTAATCTACGCTCATACTTCTGCCTCCATATCGACGTAAAGCAATTTCGTGGTGATGGTTACATGTTTGATGGCACTTGTATTTCGAATTCACTTCCGCACTTCCATTTATATTTCTTAATGGCTCCAATCATTCGCTTCGAAGATTGCCTTGCTCTGCTGTTCTTTTTTTGTTGATGTGGCTCTTTCCATGAGACCGTCCTCCCTTTCCCTCTTTCAAGTTGGCACCTGCCTTGAAGCAAGGGCGACATTTGCAATATTATGTTCAGACCTGCGAAATTACACTGCCAAATTATCCTGAAAACAGTATAATTAAGCAAATAGATCTTTCAAAACACAGCATTACATCTCGATAAGTCACTCTTAGTGGAGAGAACTGAACTAATGTGAAGAGGGGTTGAGAACTATGGGATCTGGAGATCTTGAATTTTGCATTTACGAAAATGGGGTAAAAATAATCACTTCAACAAAATTTCGATTTCCTTGGGCCTTACCTGTTAAGTGGTGGCAATTACCATTCAGGAAAGAGATGATGTAAAACCTGCCAGACAATCATTTACGGATTTTTAATGCCGTCAAAACTTTCTCTAGTGCCCCAGATCCACGAATAATCTAAGAGAGGCTCAGCCTAAAAATTCTAGAACTTCCACTTTGGTAATTTTGTAAATCACCAACAATAAACCAGCAAGGTACGACGGAGGTATTTCATTTTACGAAGGAAACTCATCGCGAAGCATCTTATCGAATATGGCGTCCTCTTCGGCGGGCGGTGGGTATGGCTCCTACATAAGTCCTTGGAACCACCAGTGAGTTTTGGCTACCATCTCGGCGGCTAAACGAGAAAGAAATGTAGTTGTGTTACGTGTACAATGGTTCTCTTCTACTCCTGACTCCTCCCGCCACGCTTACACCTCGACTCGACGCTACATGCCCAGTCATGTAGCATAAAACATTTGCCTTGAAAAGAATAATGATTGATCTAAGGTGGAATTTTTGTGGACGAAATTAATTAGGATCCCACATCATGAGACCCATATGCAGTTGTTGCCGGGCCGAGAGTGAAACCTTTACGTGGCTCGATTATAGCAATTAACGCTACAGTTCCTTGGAGTTTTCCAACACCATATACATTAGATTCAAAGAAATGGCATTGCAAAAATAAAAAAATCTATGTTTGAAAAAATGGTGGCCTTACGCTTCGACTTTACCTCGACTTCGACAACTGGTCTGTTATTTTTGCTAGAATGATTAACGAGTTCTGGTAAAAATATTCTAATTTATTAAGTTAAGAGTTTGAATTATACAAAAATATTTAATTTACTTAAAGGAAAAATATGCCTGTAAGCAATTTTGTCCACCCGTTATCTTTGCTAGCACGAAAATAACTAATTTCAGTTCTGCCTACTCTAAGTAGGCAGAGGCCTTCTGCCTCTACTAATGATCAAATACAGAAACTGAATGTATCAGTGATAAAATCATTATTAGAAGTTACCGGACTAAAGAAATATAGGTACTGAATCGCAAAGTTATTCAAATCCTCTTTAAATATTAACAAAACAAAAACTTTTGAACTAGTGAAACCTTTTAGCCCAATAACTAACTTTCTCTCGGTATTATAGTTGGTATGTCCGACTTCCATTCTAGGAACCTAAGTAAGCCACATTTCAAGAGCTTCAAAAAAAGATTGAAGTCCCTAGTCCCAGCAGTTTGTGATAAATTGAAATTTTAAATTTTGTTTCCACATTCATTTTGTAATCCGTCATTTATTGCTAATTTTCAAATTTCTGTAAATTTTCAACACATTTTTATCTCAAAATCCGTATAAGAGAATTAATATTTTGGGCAAAGTAATTATAAATGTTTCTTAAAATTTGGAGATAGTCACCTGACATTACGGTGGTAGCTGCCTCATTATGGTCTTAAGATGGGATAGTCTACGATATTAATAGGTGAGAGTCAGCATTCTGTGGTGGGGCTGGTCCAGCAGTCTACTCGTACTTAGTTGAGAACAATGATTTGATAAGAAATTGTAACTATTGAGTGATATATTCTCTGCTATAAGATAAACTTGCTGCGCATTCTGTTCGTGTTGAATTTGACCTTTTCTCTACGACTGTAATAAGAGCGCTCTATCATACGTAATATTGTAAATTAATATCAAAATAAGTAACCAAGTGAACTAAAGCAAACACCGCGGCAGCAAGAGCAAGGACACATAATGCAAGCGTTGTTTGATTGTACCACGCTATCACCGCCTATTGCCACGTATTCTACCTATTTCATCGATAGTGCTACCGCCCATTGTTGCTTTTAAACGCGAATAGAGCTTCACGGGGTGTATTTGAGAGACATGAACCAAGTAGGCTTGCAGATTAAGGAGTTACACAAAAGAGGGAGATAGAATGATGGAACTCCATGTGAATACGGCGAAGCGGATGGATTGGATGCGCCACCAGACTCAAAGGCACAGCGAAGAACATGGATGGGAGGAATAAATGGAAGGGTTGGACAACGACGGGGAAAACCCAGGATTGCGTGAGAAGAATACAGGATGGGAAAAATGTGATTAGGAACGAAAAAACCTGAAGAGGAATGAAGTCCGTGGCGATAATTACACTTTTTTTACTCATCATCAGTAAAGTATCGTGTATGATTCCATCTCCCTTCTCTTCTCATAAACACCTTCGTATCTTCGCATTTATATCCTTTTCTTCTAGATACTCCTTTGTATACACCGCCGTATATTGTCCTTGGCAATTTTTTCATCCTGATATCGTTTTTGAGCTAGTAAATGTGCCGTCCAACGCATCCAAAATATTATCCGATTATTTCATGCGTTCCTTTTTTTACAGGTTTATCCTTGATGCTTCATTTTTTTTATTTTCACGATGCTCCTTTCATCCATTTGTTGTCTTCAAAATTCTTTTTTGCAAACATTTTCATCGTTGCCACGGAATATAAACGACGCGCCTTACTTTATCGTTGGTCATCAAAGGTGAGGAGCATATTTACGGCATCCTCTTTATCCAATTTAGCATTGAATGTGCATCCAGCAAAATCAGGTGGAGAAAGGAGGAAATAGAACTTTTACGGGTAAAAATTTCATCGAAAGAACTGAGAGGAGTCTGAGAAACACTTACTCAAGTAATGTGATAGACTTACAAGAGAAATGAAGTCAGGGACTTGTGTGGCCGCATTAGACCATTGCGTAATTACTTAGTGTCTCCAACAGCACCTATGGAGAGAGAAAACTTGTCACTTGCGTAAAAATAAGACCGAGATGTGTGTTAATTTCTGGGTATGGGTGTATTCGCTAATGAGCACAGAGTTTAGTGCCTGCAAACAAGGCGATTCTCCCGTGTTCTTAAGCAATAAAAGGTCAGTGCGATAGCGGTCGACGCCATTTCTGGAATACGACCTCCAGTTAAGGTTAGCGGTTAATCTCAATTTTTAAAGAACTGGCACCAAAGGTGCATGGTTACTCTGGTCCACGGGGGCTCGGCTGACTTCAGCTTCATATGTATGCATAAAATCGGTTGATGGCACCAAAGACGACGCGAAGAGTATGCAATGTGCTCGCAGTAAAATCAGTAATAACCATGAAATATAAACTTGTAGTTTTCCACAAATGTTTTTAAATGTATAAATTTGTGAAGTTTAATATTTCGTCTTGGCTATCAAGAACTTCCACGAAACCACGCCTGACTCTGGTAAGTTTAAATAAATTATTAGTTTCTTTACTGTCAAGCCCGTAGTTTTATTAGGATATACGGCGTCGGATTTCATTTCACGTCACCAATTGTCGTGACGTCATCCTGATAGCCAGGGCAAACGCATGTCGGTGCGAACGTTCACCGCGTGGTCACCACTTGAGCAAGAGCTGTTCGCTGCAATATTGAGTTTAAAATTTAAAAAAATGGTCATTTATGGAAATTATTTAACTATATTAACGCACATTCATATTTTAGGCATACGTTGCCGTGCTTAATGCTCTATGTTTTTTGTTTTTCCCGTTTGGTTCATCTTGTTCACCTGTTTAACATGGTTTACAGGTCACCTATATCTTAAGTGACATGAATAAAATTTCATCACGTCAATGCATGTATGCCATCACCAACACGGAAAGGATTAAAATGGGCAACCCTTGGGTCATCCTCACCTATTCTTTCTTCTTTGTTTGCTTATTCTTGCCTTGGATAACTTCAGGGACGGAAATGAATTTGAAACTTCCCAGAGAGTGAAATGAAGTCCTGGAATCCTAGTGCCATCTGCGGTAAGCAGGTTGTCAACGTGCCGGCCTTGGCATCCAAAGACCACTGGTTCGATTCTCTCCTCTAGTATTGATTGGATTGACACTAGGATGAATCACGTCGAAAATATCAGAGAGGAGGGGAAACTACGGCCGGATAAGTCGCCTTCGTCGCCCTGAATTCTCACGTCACTACGGCACACTTGGGCGTCGGAAATGGCGAAAAATCGTTCGTTGCCCCTTTTTGTTTAAGCATGCACGTACTCGGCGCACACAGTCCGTGTGCTTATGTGCACGCACTGGTTTGGGTTATACCGGTAAGTTTCCTCACGGGAGGTAGAGCTGTGACGAGCCGAAATGTGAGACCGCTACCGGGAAACTCGGTTCGTGGAACAAGTCGTCTACGTGGTCAAAATCATGAAAATAATCCAGTTTGCAAAGGATTTGGGTATCCTTTTATTTTCTCGGTGTAGGGGGCTTCCCTATTTCGCAGATAGTGTTCGAGGATTGCGAGCAGTGCCTTCCCACCATCTCCTATCGTTCCCGGGCCCGCCGCGGTGGCGGTGCGATCGCCCGATTATTATTATTATTGCACTCCCGTCGTGTTGGTCGTTCGCACTATATCGCTTTGATGATATTCTCGGGAGGCATAAAAATGTGAAAGCTCGCCGACTGAAGAAAGTCTAGAGTGGAGTGGAGGAGGAGGAGGAAGGCTGGGAGTTACTCGGAACTTTCCAAAAAAATAAATAAATAGATTTCTGAAGGAACCAATTCAAAGAAATGGGTGGGGCCGATGGGGGTGGAATTTTTATATCGAGAGCGCGATGGGGAGTGAAACGGGATGAAAAAAAAGATGTGGGGAGGGGGCTAAAAAGTCGATGAGGAAAAGAGAGAGAGAGAAAAAGAAGGCGAGAGAAAGTTTTTATGGCAAGAACGCTGGTCAGGGAGTCCGGTCGCGAAATAAAAACCCGCGCATAACCAATAAAACGGTATAAAAAAACCTTCTGCAATCCAACCTGTATCAGAGCGGAAACCTATATTTTTATGGAAAATGTCCACCACGTCGCAGCCTCACAAAAAATGTACCTTCTCTCCCACGCAAAAATGCACTCCCCTTGTGTTTCCGTAAACTGGCTAAAAGAAGCCCATTTATTTTGAAGGTAAAACACTGAATAACATGGTGTGTCGTTTATTGATGCCAGCAGAGCAGCTGTTGCTGGAATAGCTCAAATAAGAGCGTCATGATTGGCTAAAGTAAAGATGCTGGAAACACCTATGGGTTTATTTTTCACTCTTCATTTTCTTATTTATTTACTGTGCGTGAGTGTCTCATTGGGCAGCTAAAATTTTTCAAAGCTTCTTTGGAAGGAAGAAGTTTGGAAGGGAGAAGTTTTGGACAAAATTTCGTGATTTTCCTCTTTCGCACACACGTGATCTCACTAGTGGGGATTGCTGGGGATTCATATTTGGTTTAACTCTGGAAAAGTTCTTTCCGAAAATCCGCTATTACACCCCAATCCGCTATGCAACCCCAAATTTCATTAGAATATAATAGTGCCGAATTTAATGTCAGAAAAATGGTTTTATAGGTTTGGTACACTAATTTTATATTGCTTAATAATCGAAAAATATCGCAAAGTAAAGAGTGTGCGGATCGAGTTAGTTGAAAAGTGGATTCGACCAATTGATAACCTTCAGCGATGCTAGAGATAAACTGGGGCGTAAATTTTCCATAAATACCAGTTCTGGGCGGTTTCCTGCGAACACAATTTATAGTTTCACGGTATCTCTAAGGGATCAATGCGAGATATTTTTCTTTCAAAAAACTGGTAGGTAAGCTTCGGACCTAGGTAGGCTTTGGACCCGCGGTGAAGCTTCGTGTTGTAGCCGGTTCAGAAGTATGCTTGCCTATGCGCACGCACATTTTGGCGAACTGATTATAAGATTTATTCGAGAGACCTGGTCCCACTAAAGCTGATCCCTTTCCCATCCGATTCACGGGGATAGAAGGCTTTCTCTCTTAAATAATACGCATCTGATTTTTAAGTTCAAATTTTCAAGAAATTATCTATGATTTGGGGCATTTAATAAATATTTGGTAGGGCCTAATTTCCTCTCATAGGAAATATATTCAGCAGGAGCAAAACATTATTATTTGCAGATTTTACAAGTTATTGGTTCTGTTGACATAATTAATTTCAAAATATATTTTCGTGAAGACAGCTTCTTAATACATATATTTTACAATTCTGAGAGAAATCTACCCAATAACCTCCTATCGACAACTACACTATAGAGGTTTTGTCATATTCAGAAGAAAAACCTTGTTATTCAGTCAAATTATATTATTTAACTAAAATTAGCAATATTCACTAATGGAATAGGAATCATGTTAAATATTTATTTACTCTTCTGACCGCTATTATCCCAATTAATATTCGAGCTTACTCCTGTGCCCCAGTTCTCAAAGCTACAAATCCTTGTCATTAGCATGTACGGTGTTTGCCATTTTCAGTAAATAATATAATACTTTTTATTCGTCCTAATTACTCATTATTCTAGTTAATTGTATAATATTGCATTGAAACTGTTCTCATAAGAATTATTAATCGACTTTTAGCTTTGAGAAACGTGTCCCAAGTGGTTTTTATTTAGAAATTTATGGAAATCATGTAAAGTATGCCATTTTTAAACAGACATGAATTTTAACTGCTCTTGTGGTTGAGGACAGAAATGAAACTCGATTTTTTCAGTGATAATTAATCATTTTCTATGGTCTTTTCGTGACTGCAAATTATAAATAACCCTTCAAAGATGAACTACGGCTGTGGACATGACATTTCAATGTGTCCTTTCCTGTGTATGAGAAATTATTTTTCACATGAACGCCCCCGCGGTGGTCTGTTGAAGAAAATACGGATTTTTGGCGATAATTTATGCATCATATCATTCCATACGGTTGGTCGTCAGAATATGAATTTTGTGTAATAGGATTGTGGAAAAGTGCTATACTCTGGTTCCTATGGCCTTCAACTAAGTAATTTGTAGCAAATTTTCGCAATTGGCATGGAACGCCGGCATTGGTGAACTTAAAGGTAATGACTGGGATTCGTTATGAATTTCAACCATCGCCCTTTGACGCTTTACACTGGATGCTGCCCATCTAGGGTGGATGAATGCGAAACACGGACCATATCTTTTCACGGCTGACTCCGTCTCTCACGAAAGATGTGCGTAAATGCATTACGAGGCAGGCACGCGGCCAAAGGGTGGAACCCTGAAGGTACAAACCACCGCCGAAATCGTGAGAGAAAATTATCTAACATCGGCGGGTGTAAAAGGAGAGAATGGCGTTCTGATAATGGATAAGTAATGGAATATGAAAGAGATGGGACGTAAAAGGCGAGGGAGGACGGGAGGGACGGGAGGCGTGCGGCTCATGCGGAATTCCAGCGACGCACCGCGCTCAGATTTCCGCAACGGGTTTTTTCGCTCCCCACACTCGAGCAAGTAGCCTCACTCTCTTCAAGAACAACCCACTCCGTGCACGAACCAATGGAACCGTGGATGTGTAGACACGAAAAATCGGTAAAATTAGGGGATTTTTTGCGGGTTCAATTCCTTTGAGCTAATTTTTAATATCACTTCTAGTCATAACAATATTTTCTTCATAAACGCACTCATATGAAATAAACTATTTTATTGGGAACTAAAACCACTTTAATGGCATGCCTATTTCCAAGGTTTATGCCGAGTCTCAACCAATCGATCATCACTTCTGGGATTGGTTTGGAATAGATCTCCCTTCAGTTGAGTGCTCCTGTTTACCAATCTTGACTTGTATTTCTAACACGACTGAGAGAAGTACTCTATTTGAATAATCTCCCTCCAAGGGATGCAAAGGTTTAAATTTCAAATATATTACTTGAGAGGATTCCACAACGTCTTTCGTTGGTAAAAAATCATGGCGAAAGGGCTTGGCGAACCTTTACCACACGGAATAATAATACAGTGATTCCCCGTTGCATTCAATATCGTAGCATTATAAAAGTTACCGTGCCTGTTTTCGTATGTGTTTAGACGAGTGCTGTGGTACCAAGCCCTATGGTCTCGGTCTCGTCCTTCGCTAGCATGGAAAAGACCTGCTACCTTTGCCTAGAGAACTTATATATGTTATTAATGATCGTTCATTCATGGTGTTGATTTCCCATTCTAAAGACGGTTGCCCAAGGTCAATCGTTCCTAAGATGCAGGAATTGTGTGCGTCCGGCAATCAACGTATGCCTGTGACTAATTTATATTAAGATTTTATGTTATAATCTAATCTCAGGATGTTAATGAGTAACCGTCATTGCCAATATAAATATTTAAGATGTGAATAGATGGCATGGCGAATGGAAACTAGACGTAAATAAAGTACGCTCAGCTAGGAATCGCAAGACTTTTCTTGCCCTACTGAATTTATTTATTTTCGCCCATATTTCATCGCTCGCTCTCTGATTGCCCGTTGATTATGATATTTATTGACTCGCATATTAGCAAATTACCCGTGAAAAAGTTTTTCAAATACGGCCACATGTCATCCGGTCCGAATAGTGGGAGGGTAAATATTTATCAGTTGAGTTATATAAAGTTCGGTATTAAAAAGAATTTATTCTTTTTAAAGATGATTCGATACAATACGCTAATTGATTTTGGTTATAAGGGCGTTATTGGAAAAACCTGAGGTAGAGCTCTCTAATCTTTCCTTGAAGATTTTCCTCGTGTTTAATTTGCTTTTCCTTAGCTGCAGCCTCCCCAACGTTCTTCCCTTTCCGCCCACTCGTCGGGCTCTTAACGCTCTTACAAGCGCGGAGAACTGGTACTCCACCTATAATTTCCTTTCATGTGGAGTCGGGAGACTGACGTGAGCCTCACTCCCTTCTCTCAATTCACACGCAATTATTAATTCAAACATTACAACGATGTCGAGAGAAAGATGAAAAGAAAATACCACTCCCCATTTCCGTCGATTCCCGCGGAAGATTTTCCTCATCTGTGTACGGTATAGCGCAGTTTGTGTACATGAACCTGTATTCGGGAGGTTCAAGACACATCATTTTCGGAATTTCAACCAAATACTTTTAATAGAACGCAGGATAAGTGTGCAGTAATGCAAAAACAAAGCATGTAACTCAGTAAAAAAAACTTTAAAGTATCTTTGAATAAGTTTAAAAATACACATCCGAGTTTGAAAACCAGTTGTTAATTACACTGAAGTAAGTCTCTGAGGTAACACAACCACACACGGGTTGTAAGATTTGATAGAAACTGATGAAAATCAAACCTTTGATGCGTGATACTTTCCTTAAATAGAGACATCTTAGATTATTTTGTTCTGTGGTTAATTCTCCATGCTTTCATATTGATGAAATCGGAGTCGTTTCGTGATGCCTTGAGCGTCTTTCAAAGGTAACCTTCGTTCCCTTGCCAATTCATTTGTCAAATAACGTGCGCGCGCATGGGAGAGCGATAATCATCTCGCGGTCCCTTTGGTTCGAGGCCCATGTCTGGTTGGTCTGTTGGAGTAATTCCTCCGCCCAGATTGGGCGGACGAGTCCGGGATTCAGATGGATATCGCCTGAGTATAATGGGTATCAGGAGTGGGAAGGGAAGTGGTTTGGTTTAAGTAACGTATTTTCTCTGTTGAGGGAGTACCACAGAGGCTAGAGCAGTGGAAACGCACGCGGCCGAAGGGGCGGCTGAAAGGAATTGCCAACTCGTACTCTAAACCACGTTAATACAGGCAGTTAGACAAGATTGAGTTGAATACTCGAGAATACGACTTGGATGTTTGTTGGAGAATACTCGTAGTAGGATATATTTCTTTTTCAAAAAAAAAAATATATATATATATATATATATATATATATATATATATATATATATATATATATAGACATATATAATATACATAGGATATATGTATATATCTATATATTTGTTTCGGAGTTTTTGCTGTAATTGGGCGTAAAATAATTTAAGTGCATTTTGTGAGGAAAAAGTATTTAGGTGCATACATTTTTGTGATATTTTCATTAATTTTATCGCATTATAGTTTTAAAAGCCATCAAATTTTACATTGGTTATTCATTCTTCATATTCGATAGTACGATGAAAATAATGTTGGATATCCACGAATAAAATTTATCAAAATAATTCCGGAAATATATAGCGCGATTTTTATGGAATCGCGTGGAATAGGTAAAAAAATTAGGACATTAAGATATGTGAAGGAATTGACAGGTATTACACATAATGAAGTTTGAAAACTTCCAGCAATAGAAAATTTAAAGCCTCCAGCAAACAATCTATGAAATTAGTGATGCACTATTCTTATTATTAATTGAATGTAATTGACCGTATAGTGAATGAAGATGGTTCCTGAAAATTAATGCACATTCATGTGTACTTTTGAAACATTTCTACACGACATAAACATCTCTTGGGGATCGAGATGGTGCGGGGGCTAACGTACTGGCTTCCCACCCTGAGGGCGCGGGTTCAAATCCCGGCGGTGTTGAATATTTTTCAGAGGTATCTCGATCCCTACTTGAGGTGCTTTGTGGAGGGCACTTTGAGTGAGTACGCCGTCCGTCGGATGGGACGTTAAACTGCGGACCCCTTGGCATCTTTCGTAAAGAGTAGGCTAATGCCGACGCCGGGTTTCTCTCCACCATTCATCCTTTCCTGTCCATCCCCTATGGCGCAAGATGTCGGTCGCCTCCTCTAAAAACTACTACTACCAACATCTCTTTCTTCACTGTTACCTTCTTCAGCCTTTCATACAAGCTCCGTAATTCCGTCTAAAATGTCTATTCCCTTATTATTCTCTATTATCAGCACCGTAATTAGCATAAGCCAAAAAAAGGACCGCAAACAGTCCGACATTTGTAATGCAGCGCAATTATTCCTTGTGACTCTCTCATTGTTCTCTTGGCCCTCTTTGGCCTTGAGAGAACCGACCTCCTTGCCGATTACCTACTACTAATTTCATCCTCTTGGCAGATTATCCGAGAACTGAGTTTAAAAATTCTATGCCACCCATTGAAAAAAAAAACTTAAGACTCGAGCGGAAACGTAGAAATTAAATTCGCTTTTCTCCCTTTTTTCGCTGCCGTCGGAGTGATACGTGCTGAGCGAACCAGTGGATTTCCTGACTCGCGAGATGGGAGGGGCTCCTCCTCAACGACGAACAAGGCCCAGAACCTGCGGAATTAAAAACTTGGGAACCTTTGTCTGATACCGCCATGCGTGCAGGCATCTCCTCTTCAGAGGAAAAAGAGTGGCGGTGGAATGGGCTCGAAGGAGGCGCGCACAAGACGCACGACCCTAAACCCTAATCCTGTTCTCCATGCACCGTCAGTCAACATTTGGCTAATTTTTGTGGTCTTAATTGCGGTCCTCTTGTGTGAGATTCCAAAGAGAAAAGTGAATGTTTTAGGCTACATTTCCCGCGACAATCTTATTCAACATGTTCAACTGCGGATTCCATTGGCTAGGCATTATTCAAATTCTGTTTGATTTCGCCGTAATTTCCTTTATATCCATGCTTGCAAAAAATGTTTAATGTCATGTGATATATTTTGTTTCTCTGCCTGATAAGCTTTTATATAATCTTATATCCGCGGCACGTGCACTCCTCTTTATTTGTACATATGAAGCGAATCGAACTTTTTGTACCTGGTGATGGTCGGTCTGTTAGTCGTAGTTGGCAGAGCTCACTGGACTACGGTCTACAGGGGCGGGCAATTTATTCCTATACTTTGAAGTATTTCATATATTTTTCTCACGTGGCCATGAAATATTTTTTAACCCCTTACAGTATTTTTCATCCGTGACGGATCAGTGAACCAATTCGATAAACAGCCCTTCTATCTTAGGTTTTTGTCGAATACATTTAATACCATTACGCTGGGCTGTAAAATTATTTCGATGGTCATTTGGTCATTCTGGTTTGGAAAAACGTTTTTATTCAATAGAATAGAATTCCCTAACACTTTGACTCGTATTAAAAAAACTTGGCCATGATTTCTCCGAAAATTGAGATTTCGATCTCAGCTCCGTTCCAGTTCTGACATGAGCGCCCGAATCAATTCCAATCCTCGTAACAGCAACAGCAGGAAACATATATACTGCGTAGATTAAAGTTTTTAGTGAATATAAGCGACCGGAGAGATGGAGAGAAAGAGTGAGTTCACTATGACTTGATTTTAATAGATATATGAACGATTTTGTAGAGATCTTACTAACTCCTATTGCAATCCTAAGCTTGGAAATAAATGGCAGGTGTGTCTTCATAACTGTCATACCTTCACATTTAATCAATGGGCTCGTTGAGAAAACTGATGGTTTTTGTATTTGATAAGAACGAGTTGAACTGAAGTGATCATTTAAACAGCATCCTTATCGTCGGTACTAATTTAAATTTTAAATGAAAGTAATTAATTTAATTTCTTTAAAGAGATTTTTTTGCGCCTGCATTCAATTATAGGTACATGATATAAATATGAGTTCATTTAAAGTTCTATAAACGCAAGAACCATTTGTGACTCGTTGGCATGCTTATATCCATCTACGGTAGCACGGCAAACAATATATTATTTGTGGTCCTTTTACGGGAATGTTGGTTTTCTTAGCATTTATCGTTCAAGTGCCACATAACACATTATTTTTGACGAGCGAGTGCTCTATCATTGCCAATTTTACAAATTGCGTGGAAATGCTCGTACCTTTTGGTAAGTTGGTAATAGCGCCATGGATTACTCCTACTTCTACTTAATACCCCGCTAGCCGCCGCAAGGGCGTGTGGCGGGGGGTATTAGGACACCACCCGTAATTTAGAAAAGAAAAAAAAACCGCATGCAAGAACCACAAATTCATACATCCACAAAAAAAACATGGCATACATTCATGCATGAACACTTACACCCCACACACATGCAAACACTCAATCTACATCTTACGCACACATGCACCTGAAATTATACCTAACAGCTTTGCAGTGTTTAACTTTGCTCCGACTTGTAAATTCAATGTTTTTAATATTTCTAACGTGACTTCGGTTTCTTACTATTATGATTTCTGATTGTTCGGGGAAAGAATGAGTATTTGTACCTATCTGTCTTGGAATCTATCTCCCTTAGTTTATCTTTGTGGTCTGATCTACCTAAGTAGTGTGGGGCCATTATAATTCCTTCAGTGTCATAGTTAAACTCGTTTGTTCTGAACCTTTCTAAAAGTCTAAGCCTCGCTTGTTCTCTCCGCACTTCGAGTGGTTCCCAGCCTAAATCCCCTAAGAGACCTGTCACACTTGTGTTCTTATCATAACAATTTTTAACGAATCTAGCGGATTTTCTCTGGACTTTATCTAATTCTTTTTGCCAAATTTTCTCCCAAGGATCTCAAATACTTGTGGTATATTCCAAATGAGGTCTAACTAGAGCAAAATAACACCTCTCTTTAACTTTTTCATTACATTTCCCCACCACCCGTTTTATGAAGCCAAGTTTCTTTAAAGCTGATCCGCATATTGTCCTGATATGTGCTCCCCATGAAAGGCGTGGTGTTAGAACAACCCCCAAATATTTAACTTGATTGGCCGTAGTCAGTACTGAACCCTCTATTTTGTAGTTTATATCCAGTTCCTCGCTATCTTTTTTCCAAAATTTAAAAACTGCGCATTTGTCCATATTAAGTGTTGATCCCCATTTATTGCACCATTCTGAGATATTGTCTAAGTCTCTAGAGAGTAGCTCGCGATCTATTACCTTTGATGACGACTTGAATTGCTGGTATTTTCAAATGCTCTACAAAACATCGAGGAACTTCCAGTATTCTGAAAAATCCTTAGGAACCTCAAGTTTCCTAAGTGTAAAAAGGTTAGTTTTAGGATCCTTATAAGATAAATTTTATTTTCATCTCTTCCGATTCCTTGGGTGCCAAGCACAATGTGGAATTACCGATGAATCATAATTAGTGATATGATGATAGGGCCTCCAAAGTACGTTAAATTCAAATTCAAAATTCAACGTGGGTGGGCTGACAGTTTTACCTCAATCGAACGAGAGCAAGTAATAAGAGAACCCCTCGTGGGCGCAGTGAGGAAAGTGGTGCGTGAAGGAGAGTGGGCAGGACGTATAATAAAATAAGAAGGCAGTCGTTTCCTCCAAGTCAAAGGGAGGAAATGGAAGGATGAAGACAGGAAGATGGAGCGAGGGTGGGTGCGAAAAAATGTGGATGGAAAAGCGAAGAGGAGAAAAGGGGAAAGGAAAAATATGATTGGAGGTGAAGACGAAAGAACCTCCCGCGCCTTCTTTTTTTAAATATCATATGTTTTTCCTCCTTTTGCTTGCCCGAAGCAAAAGCTACCGCCGGGATTTCGGGATGTTTTTCTTCCCGTCGCTTCGACCACTTCACCTCATCCACCACGTCCCCTCGTTGCCCTCCTCCGCTTCCCCTGGGAGTTGGGAGGGGGAGGGATTCATCCCTTCGAGGGATCGAAGGGGAGACGGAAACCAAGTTTTCGACAGGTGGAGGGGGCTCGGAATGGGGAGGAGGAAGTGCAGCTAAGGAGGGAGGAAGAGAGCGAAGGTGACCCCGGAGTCCTTGAACGCGAGGAAGAAAAGTTCGCCTCACTTCAAATTCTCTCTCCCCCGCCTCCTGTCCCGGCTCCGGCACAATGCATGCACACGTACTCTCCCCCTCAAATCTCCACCCTCCCCCTCACCACCTCCAATAATCCCTTCGACCCAACCCTTCGTCACCCCTCCCATTCGGGAACGCCTTCGGGCCCAGGGAGGCCTCTCTCGTCACTCTGCTCTCTTCCCGCCGAATGATCGTCTCCACGTGCGTGTCGTCTTTGCGGGGAGAGGAAGGGAGGGCGCGCCGTGACACGTGAGGGTTCCTCCGGCTCCCGTTCCATGTGGGAGCCCTGAAGTGGTCTCGTGATGAGGTGTACGCTTCAGCCGCAAGGGTTGGATGGTCTACGACAAGGATTTTCTCGGCAGCAGCCGTCGTACTCTTGTGCCGGGATCAGAGAGTGTACTCTGAGGTCCTTGCCTACCCATCCACTGGTGGGAAACCAACCTTACGTGTTCTTGAATCTTTTGTCCTTGGGCGCAAAGAGTTCATTCTTCGGACCCTTGCAAGAGTCACATCCCATTCCATTGCTTAATCACACACATGTCAGAGTCTCCCAAACTCTTCTATCGCCTTCTCTCCTCATATCGCGCTCACTTAGTCGTCATAGAATGGACGAATTTCTGGAGGCACGAGTTCACTTTTATCACCTTTTGCAAAGATTTCAATCCCAATGTAAATCAATAGACTCTGCTCATATCATCATCATAGCTAAAGCATCTGTATTGGAGCCAGCGTAGGTATTCTCGATTAAATATTTACCCTGTTTTCATAAGGTCTAATCCTTTACAGGAACTTTCTCTAAAACAAGTTATAACCAAATATATACGATTACACAGTGCCTTGTATTCTAATCAACAATGTAGAGTCCAAAAGTAATTTGCAGTTTGGATTTTTGTAAATTGCGGAACCCCGCCTGACGTTGTAGCGACTGGCATCTTCTCAATGAAGCTGGAGGAATCAAAGACGATTTAAGGAGCATGCGGATTTTGAATATCCAACCTCAAATGCATTCATCGCGTGTTGATATTTGAAAAATATGCAGTCATCCAAGATGGAGATGTATTTTAATATAATATTTTATGATGATAAGGTACTTGATATTTAAGAAGAAAAGTAGGGCAACTTTGACATCTATTCACGTTTTTGAGTTGTCCGTCTGCTTTAAATTCATTCGTAATCCTCCTAAACAAAGAATTTCTATGGGTAGGACTTAAAAAGCTCCTAAAATCACTGTGTGTATTCCGTTTGGTGCCATTAAAATGTTCAAAGAAGCCCCATGAAGAATTTTTACGTAGGGTCTACTAGGTTAATGTCGAGTTTTGTTGAATGGAGATCGTGGAAGGAGAGATATCTCTTCATTTTGATCCAAAAACATCTCATTATCGCAGTGAAAATGGGGAGAATTTGCATTCAGTAACTTTTTTCGAATAAAGGGCTTTGAAAGACCTCGTTCTTTATGGTTAAAGCCGCCATTCAAGCAAGTGTCCCACAAAGGCTGGCTTTGATAAGAGTACGTCTTTGAACAAACACAAATGACTTTGTATGAATATCATGAGACAGCTTTTAGAAATGCGCCGCAAGAAGAGCATCTTGATTGCACTAAAAAAGAAGACTGCTTAGAATGAATGCATATTTTGAAAGGGAAGATGCGAGGCGTGTATTTGCGTTCGCTGAGGGGCGTGCCCCTAGCTGACGTTTGCCCCCTAGGCCGGATGTGACTCTGCAGGTGCTCTCATTACCCTCCCACACTTTAAATTATACGGTCACGGTTTACAGTCTCATGTTAATTCTGCTTTCCGCTGCCAGTTTCTTAGAAAATCGTCATGAATGGACAGAAAGCAAAAATTATCGTTGCATAGCCTGATTTGTGATCCACCAGCACCAAGAATATCATATGTACGGCAGAAAAGGTTATGTATGATAAGTACAATTCATCCGAGCTTAAACCTGACGCAGGAGGAATAATTTTAGCCCTGTGTTACATAGATAGGCGTGACTAAAAGGAGAAAATATGGAAAATAGCCGCTGAAAAAGCTACCGAACAGAAGGATGTAAGGTATTCTTTTTCCTTCGCACAATATGTGGCCACAACAGTAGGTAAATAAAATTATATACCGTGATGACCAGTCACTCAAATGGCTGTTGAGTGACCAAACACCTTTCTTCGTTACAGCATGTAGGAAAAACTGTACACGTTAACGCTTTGCTTGAAAGGTTAACAAATATCCTGGTTCGGTGATATTTTAGCCACGAATTATCCCAGGCCGGCAGCGCCCATAATATTGTGATTCCAGGGAATTATTATGTGTACATGATTATCGATTATCCGAAGTCTGTTAGCATCTCAATCTCAAGTCCAGAACTTTGAAGAAGGGTTGAAGGGGATGAGATGGAAGAGCCAGTTCGAATTGTGGACATTTATGAGGTAAAATGAAAGTTTTTCCCCTTTTGGACGTGTTCGTTTAGGCCACATTTGTATGTGACTACGTTGTAGTTTAACTCAAGGTATTTCACAGTGTTTTTTTTAGATTTCCGCCAGTTTTATTCATTGTAGAATTATTTAATTGTCCTCTCTTTGCTAAATCGGCTAAAGTCGATTTAGCAAAGAGAGGGCGCCCTCCTCACTCTTTTACTTCCCCGTGAATATACTGGACCGAGGAATTTCAATATTGATGCGTATGTCACAAAACTCCAAAGGCATAATTTTGCCCTGGAGATTTTGTCTTTTTAAGTAGTGGCCTTGAAAGGTTTCGAATGTCCGCGGTGGGAAAAAAAATTTCATCCTTACCGTCGCCACCTTATCGGGACCGTCTCTCAGCCTTTTCTCAGAAGCAACCATCACCCCTTTCTACTTCCCTCATATTCGGCTCACAGACCTATCTCCGTGGAGACAGCAGCCTTAGAAGAAAATAAAAGAATCCGATCTTTCACTGGAGTTTGCTGAGTTTTTATCGGAGGCGGGCGAACGATATGAGATGCTACTCCTCTCCCGGTTCGTCGTCCGCTTCAGTTCGACCCCAAGCTCGCCAAGGGCTGAGCGTGCTCTCCTCTCGGTCGCCCGTCGCGTCGAAAAGGGAATAGTGTGAAGGGAAAGGGAGAAAGGAGCAGGGGAGAGAGAGACTCGGCGAAAAGACGGGAACCCTCCGCGGAGTGCCCCCGCCCGCTTTATCATCATTACCTGTACTTCCGCAGGGAGAGGTCGCCTGGGCACAGGAATCCGAGCGGTAGAAGGTCACCTTCAACAGGGTTCTCTGTGCGGATGGATGAAGAGAGAGAGAATAATTGAGACGGGGCATGTGAAACATAGGAAGAAAGAAAGGAGGCGGAGACTTCATCTTAGGGAGACTGCCCCAAACCAACCGTAGGCGGAGGATATCGTTCGGCTCGGGGGAGGGCTGGAGGTGGCGAAAAATGTGCACGCATATTTCAAAAATAAAAGGATTCTTCCCTCGGTTCACTCTCCTTCCTTCGTCCCCATCCAATTCCACCTTTTCGTTTTATATCTCGCCACGGGAGTTTTCCAGGAATCCCTTCCTCTCTGTTTGCGATGAGGATTTTTGCTTTCCCACTCGATTATCATATTTCTTCCGAGAATTGCCATTATTTGGGCCCCGCATCATCTTGGCATCGCTGTTACTTGTCATTAAAATGTTGAGGGCACTCGAGGTCGCTGGGCTGTGTTGAGGGGAAGGTTGATTTTCGTTTTATATTTCGACTGGATGTTACGCTATAGAGTTTCGAGGAAAACTGCACCATACGCCCCCGGAAGCGAGATGTTTCCGAGTCCAATCATTGAGTTTATTAGCGATTAAGTGTTATCATTTTTTTAAAACGGAATACTTAAAGATCGCCGTGCGATAGTGTTTTTTTGTGTTCCCTTTCATTATTTCACAGTTTCCCTTTGAAAATTCGATTTATGAGAATGCTCTGACGTATTCCGCAGAATTACCTCCTTAGTTGCGCATGGTATTTATTGAATTTCCCCAGTTTTGATTTGGTTGATTTCAATGGTCGCCCTTTGTAAGTTAAAATGGAGCAAAGGCAGCCTTTCCGAAAGTTTTTAAGACGGCTTGGGCAATAGAGCCAGTAGAAAGAAGATAACAAGCGACATAAAAAGTGTAGCTTTAAAAAAATGTTCTGAAAATAACTCGGATTGACAGATTCAGAAAAGGAAGAAGTACTTCGAAAAGGGGTCCAAAACAGATGCCTAGGAAGGGCACTTACCAGAAGAAAAAGATAAGTAATTGGACACATCCTGAGGCACGATAGTTAACTGAAGTCCATAATTGAAGGTATAAAAAAGGGAAGAATTACAGAGGAAGGCAAAGTATGCATCTCGAGATGAAGGTAATGGAAGACACCAGCGCAAGGAACTATGACGGAACGAAAAGATTGGCAGGTAAGAGGATACCTTGGAGAGCAGGACCATGCTTTGCCAGCACTCGGTTTGATAACCCACGATGATGGTGCGTAGATATCTATAATTCTCATTGGATTATAAGTGTTCCTACTCTATTAGCGTATAAGCATTATGTTTTTCTTAACATCAGACTCACGAAAACTGAGATAGTAGCGCTCACATTAACTCATATTCTCACAAGCTGCCGCAGGGTCGTCTGGCGTGGACGTTAGGACATCAGTCTTGTAAAAGGAGAGGAAGGAGTCTGCGTACCCGAGAATGGTTTCTACAACGTACTTGCTTGAATCCCTTTGTGTTACGGGCCTGGCTTGTGCGAGTAAAAATTTATCCTTATATCCATCTGGTTTACTGCTTGGATCTCAAATCTACTAGCAGTTGCCGATGAAGTGTGGAACTTGGATATCAATCTTGATGTCCCCAGTAAATACGGACGATTAATAGATGCTTAATCATCGATTCAGTCCAGCGTTGAGTCTTATGAGTCTCTATGGTGCCACTCCAGGTTGTGTAGTAATCGTAATACGCTTTCGTAAGACGCTTCTCTAAGTATTTTTACACTCACTGGGCAACACTGAGAGAATAATTAACACCGTGACGTTTATAAATACTACTCTGCCTGTAATCTGGCCGCGATTACTATTTCTTGGCATGTCACGTGCTGTTAGATTAATACATTGTATCAACTCTCCAATCTCTGTCTTCAATCCGCTCTCAAGTCAAACCTTAAGCACAAAGCAGCGAATTCTTTGACTCGAGATTTGTCCGTAGATTAAACGCCGTTCGTTCCTGCCTACAGAGATGGGGACAATGTTCATTCAGTGTGATCCATTAACCTTTGTTGTCATAAAAATGAACTCCTACAACCGACCATCTTTTGTTACAGAGAAACTGATAGAGTTTATTTTCGGCCTTACCACTCTCTTCGACGATGTTGTTTCTTCTTCGATTTCTGACTTGACTGTCAGTGATATCCTTGTGGCGTTTACTCCCGTAGCTCAGCATTTTGTTTGCTATTGCAAATGTCTGGAAAAAAATTTCCAAATGAGTTCATTTCAATGTGTTCGCTCGACTGGCACTTAGCAAAACTAAGTAAAAGTACTGTTCCCAATGAAGGCCATTATTAGACCAAATGTGAATTAAACCAATGCGTGGAGTGGAGAATATGAAATTAGGGTTTATTGAGATTCTGTCTGATATGTTCATAATTCAGAAGAGAATTCCAATAGTGTTTTTGATTGGCGAAAGGTGAATAACACCCACTTTTTAGGTCTTGGAGAGGATAAGGCGGCGATCAAGCAGAATTCCAACGATTGCACAACTGAGACAAAGGAAAGTACTTTGGACGATATATATCGACGGTTATGAATTTAATGAATAGATTCCCTTATCGTTCATGTTACTTTTCATCCCGAATGATCTATAAAATATTTAAAGGGCATCTTTAAGCGGGTTAATTATCAATAGAAAACAAAATTCAACAAAATATCTAGACCGTTTTTTGTAAACATTCGTCCAAATAGCCACACATTAACGACTTCGAAGGCTAATAAATAAATAGGTTTATTATTTCGTCTATTTATTCGAGAAAGAAGACGTCATATTTTAGTGTCAATATTTCACAGAATAGCTCATTGCTCATTTCCCTCTTGTCGTAATAGTGCATTTGTGTTTAGTGCATTTTGTGCTCTATGTAATTAATCCACAGAAGTTAAAATTATAATTATGCAATGGTCAAATAAAGGTTTTCACAAGATTTTTACACTCGCATTGCAAATCGAAAATAAATTGCTCCAGCTTGATCATCAGTGCGTCGAAAAGTGGTGTACAAAGGATTTTAACCCTTTTGTGAAGACTGAGTGGACAAGCTGATTGATAATGTTATCATTATCTATAATATCTCAATCAAAATACGCCATTTCTGTCTCGTTTTATGCTTATTTCAACACATTTTTGCCATTATTATAACTTCATTCAGATTTCAGATATTTTTTTGTTGATGGACATTGACTTTTGAGGTGATAGTAATTTTTCTGAACTGAATTTTGCAATTCATCCTCGATACGAGCATAAAAGTGGGACGACTTTTTTCAATTCTACTTAGCGCAATCAAGAGGAAGACGGGCCAAGCTGATGTATCAGAATTCGCATCGTTCTTGATCGGCGAGGCTATTCATTTTCTCCTGAGTAGAGTCTCCTTTCAAGGATCAACCGATGCTGAAGGTATGCATCATTTTGCCTCTCGACTTCCGACGTTGAATGCATAGTCGTGTGCGTAATTGGATACGAGGGTTGCCGTAGCAAAACAAAGGACTGGAACACCAGTACCTCGCGTCTCTCTCTTTTCATTTTATATTACCGACGCTACCAGCATCGATGTCCGTCTTGCACCTTGAAAGAGTGTTGGTATGCGGCTGGTTTAGGTCGTGAGCGAATAAGATAGGTAAGTGATTCGTTGTCCTTTAGTTATCAGCTTTTAGTTACGCCAATGCGTTTTCCTAGATTTCCGCATCCCTCCCTCATTATCTCAACGCTCAGCGTTTGCACACGAAACGAGGAAGTCTCCGTCCGTCTCGCCTCGGTCGACCGAGACAAAATCTCTCCCCCAGTAAAACTTGGATTCGCTGAAATCATTCACTACTCCCACTAAGCAAATCTCTTCAAATGGGAAGCCCACAATCTTACAACATTACCTCTCTGACCCTATACCATAGTGGAAAGGAAATTTTCGGTTTTCCACTTCAGCTCTAGTTTTTGCTTGATACTAGGCGCGTATCTTGTCTAGAACCGGATCATTCTGCCTTTCTTACAGTAGAAACAAACATATTTCAACAATCATCGCTTTACTTTAGTGTACCTGATTGAAGGGATTTCTTACCATCCAGCCAGGATCATTTACGCCGTTTGTTAATTCAGGCGGGGAATGACGAAGAAAAAGAAACCGGGCATTTATTCAATCAAGCCCTCCATTCATTGGAGAAATTTAACAGGAAATTATTGATACATTCTAACTTGAAAAGTTAATCAGACATTAATAATTATCCTTCTACTCAATCGTAGGCGTTACTCAATAGTTTAAATAGTAGGCGGCAATAGGTTACTCAAGGAGTTCCGAGAAGTCCATTTGAAGTGAGGTCGTTGTTGACAGGAAGATCCATGGAAACACTGCTGTTATGTCAACATAATAGACGATAAAAATATCCGTTCTTCTTTTTCCTGCGCCCTTTTTCGCGCGTCTTCACGCGCTACTCCCCTCCTTTTTGGGCGCTTTATCGATTCCGTGTTCTTAATTTAATGTGTGTACAAGTGCATTTTTTATTCTCATCTCCAATTTTAGGGCGTTTAAATTTACAACCGTGAAACATACTAAATAATGTCTAAACCTTAAAAGGAAAAAAATATTCTTAGGGCAAATTGTACGAATTTGCGTACGCTCGGTACTCAAAGATCGTCCGTTGGTCCCTTTTTGATCACGTTTTACATACATTCAAAATCTGTCCGATGAGCAGGGAGCCATACAGAAAAGGTACTCAAGGAAAGAGTGGTCGGTAATAGTGAGATAAGTCGTAAAAGATTGTAAGGGAAAATAAGCTCTTTAGGGCGACCATACATTAATATGAGCGATATATTTCAGACTTCTTGTGAATCATGGAAACAATTATTTTTTTCCCTGTTTGATCGTGACTTCAAGAACCTCCATACTGGACGTTTACTTTGTTTTCTCATTGAATGTATCACATAATTCAGTCATGATCCGTTGCGCACATTCCAAATGAATATTAAAAACTAGGATAATATTAAATATTATTTCCTTTCAGGAGAGCATGTTTTATCTCATTTTAGCATTTTTGGAGTGTTGCCGCCGGCTTTATTTTTCAGCGATAGGGAAACGAAATCGCAACATGAATGGGTGGAAAATAGAATCAAAAAGTGCGCTAAAATTGCGGATGTTTTTTCCGTGAAGCCCCCAAAGCGTGTGTCACAAGTTTTTTTAGTTCTTATTGGGGAAAGGTCCCTTGCTGTCCATCGTAAATTAACGAGAAATCATGGTCAGAAAAATATGAAGCATTCGCACAGTGCTTTGAGGTCTCGCCTCTAGAAAATATATGGCTTACTTCTCCGGGATTCCTCGAAGCGTCTTGAGTTGAACTAAAGGGGTCGCCTTAATTCTAAGAGAACCCTCGATTTCCCGCTAACGCTCAGCTCTCCCCCGCATAATTAGTCGTAACCTCAATGAATGAGTAAGCAGCTCGCGTTTCGCGCGCCCAGAGAAAGCCCGGAGAGCTGACTAATGGAAGTGGCACCACGTGTTCGTATATTCTCGACTCCCTCAATTTCCACAGAAATCCCCATCTCCCTCCCTAAAATCTCCTTCATTCAAACCGTGGAAGTGTGCGATATTACGAGACGGATACATCCTATCAATGTGTAGGATATAGTCACTTCATATTGTATATTGATGGTCGATATATATGCATATATATATACCGATTTTGTGAATTACGACGAGTTAGAATAATTTAATGTAGCCGATACATAATTATCACTAGTACAATGGATGTATAATTGTAGGAGGTACTCGTTTAGTCTGCCGAACCGAGGGAGAATTGTGGTGAACTGATTAAAATTATAGCAGTATCGCGGTTCTCCCTTAGGGATTATAGCATTTCTAAGCATCGCTTAGCAAAGCAACTAATACCCTAACCGCTTGCAGTACACTGAACCATTCTTCAGTGGATATTCCGATAAATGTGGTCGAATGCATAATGACGATATTTCTAGTCACCATTTTAGGATATATCGGGGAAGTATTAGAGATAACTAATATGACGCAGGAGGGTGTACTACTGGTTCAGAAATCTCATGGTCGATTAATGGGGGAGAATTCGATTTACTTAGTTGATACTTGGTGATTTTGGCAAACAGAAAGGGTAAGGTTGATGGAGTAAAGGACAAATGATGAGTCATCAGAAAGTGTAAATGAAGAGAGAATAATTTAGCTGCGTAAAATCGAAGGGGACTGCGAAAGTGCATAGGTGAGATATTCAGAGGCATAGGGAGGATGTTACTTAGAATGGAGAATATACACACGAAGAAAAGAGGCGTGGGGGTAGGGAAGGGGGGGTTTATCGTTTAGGGTGATGAAAATTAAGAAGGTTTAAAAGTCTAAGTATATCTGAAACTTCTGAATGAAGGCAGCAGGGATGCGCTGTAACATCCATGGCTAATCCAAAACCGGTCCAGTGGTCCAGTGATACCAAAAAGAAGGCATGATTTGGACGCATACTATATTTTAAACCCTTTCCACCATTTTTACTTTGAACGACGAGGGTGTACATATTGCCTCTCAAGATTCTTCCCTGATTTAGTGGATTTTCGCGATACGGAACGTACGCCAGATGATCCTTTTATGTCGAATATCGGGATTGCATATGAAATATCGCGCGGCCGTGCGAACAGACAAGACTCACCCGAACTGGTGGACGTAATGGCGGAGGGCCTTGAAAGTTACGCTTTAACTCAATTAAAGTCGTTTAAATCCTCCAGTCTTTTTTTGCTTCCCTCTCTATCTCTCTCTCACTTTTCCTCCTTACCCTTCTCCACGCTCTCTCACGCCCGCGATTTTTTTTTATTTCGTCACATACACACTCGCTCTCCGCCCTCCCCTCCCACCCCCGCCACGGACTAGCGAACTCTTTGCCAATGCTAATGCACCTTTTCCTCACTTTTAATCCATTAGGGTTAAAAATAGAGAGGGAGAAGTGGGGGTGAGGGTACGGGCGGCGTGACCGTAGTCTCCTAGCCTAGTCTCCTCTCCACCCACTCCCCCCATCTCCTTGAGAAGGGTGTGTGCAGGTGCGGAGGGAATAACCGAAGGGGAGAGTGGGAGCGGAGTATCGCGACGAGGCCGGCGGGAAGAGAAAGAGTGGACTGGAGAGAGGCCCAAACACTTATCCGTCCGGCGTGCTCTTGGAACCCTTTTGCGCAATCGGGCTCGTCTGTAGAGGGTTTGAGTTCGTGTGTCAGAGGAGGAGGAGCCTTTGACCGTTGGCAATAATAATGCACGTCACGTGTTCGTTTCATTTCAGGCGTGCCAGTTTCCCCTATGGCATGAGAGGGAAAATGACCAACCACCGATATTTTTTCGGTCCCTGATTTATTTTTAACCTCTGTAGGTTGGAAAATAAAGGTTAACTTCCATCGAGTGTTAATGAGTCACACTGCCCTGACCTTCCCAAATCAGTTACTGGATTAAAAGTTTAATAATTAACACTTTTGAAAGAAGGTAATGTGTTCTTTAATTAATATTTTTGCTTTCAGGGTGGGCAGACGGTGTCCTGTTTGTTTCTTTCCGTAAGGCTTGCGAGTCAATATCCGTTCTGAAGCAATGAGGTTTAATTGTTTAAAAGAATAAAATACGAGGCCAACTCCTTATGCTCAGGGAATATAATAAGGAATTTTAATACTATTGCTCTTGTTGGTAACCGTCTGGAATTATTTCGATGATTGTACATTTAGTACTTAAATTAAAACAACGAACTTCGTTTGGATTACTTAATAATGTATACTCGGCTACTCATTACTTTAGGTTATTGATCAACTCCTGCGTTTTCATTTGTAAGAAATTGATTTGAATGTATTTTAGCCTGGTCCGTGTAATGACTTCCATATTTAAAGTTATAAATAGCTTTCCAAATTGGACTGTTTAGAGAGAACGTTGTTGTTATCTTACCAGGCATTATTATTTATGGACAGACCTCGGATTATTGAATTGCGAGGGGAAATCAATTAATGAGGGACATTTAAGTATTTGAATCCTTCTCTTTTAGTCCATATTTCGGTCAGCCTACGTTATAGAAACGGGTTAGCAACAGCGGAAAAAATTAAATGCAATATCAGGGAAGGAAGTTGCGGCGGCCTGACAATTTCTTTTATCGTCTAACCGTTTTATTATCTAACCATTTTATCCCAGAACTATTTCGTATATTCAGATATATTTCACGGAATGATCTAAATAGTTGATGGCCATAATAAATAAATAAAGCAAGATTAAATGAATTTTCGTTGAATTGTCATTCTAAAACGTTCAACTTGAGAAACGACATCTACAGGATAAACTTGCCAAAAGTTCAGCAATCCTGCGAGACCTTGATGACCCACCCCGCCCGTGCACGTGATGTAGGTATACCTTTATCTCCCTTCTCCATCATTTTCAAATTACGAAAATTTACGCGCATCGGCCTCCTCCTGGTGGCAGTGAAGTAGCTTTGGTTGTTCAGTCTCTCTGACGCTTAATCCTGGAGTTGGCCCTAAAGGCGGCGCACGTTGTATAGTCCGTCACGTGACGCGCGCACGCAGTTGCCGTGGCCGTGCTCCTTTCAAGTGTCAGAAGGACATCCGCGGCGCTCGACAATTCTTCCTTGAAGCGCAAACAGCTTCCTCCATTGTGGGCTGGAGCCGAAGACGTCACGTATATCAACCGCCGGAATAATAAATACGTTATCTGCGTCCCTCGAGTCATCCTTCGAAAGACGGAAGCGTTTCTGGTGAATAGAAATAGGAAAGTAAGTACATGCACTGAATTCTCACCCCAGATCGACGTGAAATGGTTTGACGAGCAACGTTTTGATCCAACTCGCATAGACTCGCACTTCAACCCTATCGTTTCGCATTGTTTTCCTATGTGTATAATGAAAGCGTTGTATTCATGGCATCATTAACTGTTTCTCGCATACCTATGTATTTGATCGAAAAAAGTTTCCATTATTCTATTTTAGTAACCTTATGACACATAGAGATGTAGATGTATTGCTCTAACATTAAAATGAGGGAATCTAGTGTTATATTACATCCTTCTCGCTTTCAAAGTATTATCGCACCTCGGTTCATACCCATTAGTGTATCTCTAAAGGATATCGTTGTTTATTTACAGAATTTCTTGCCATATTTAATTCCCGCTTGTTTAGTCGTGTGATTCCCGGCAACTATTGGATGTGTAAAATGGATTAAATTGTCAATATTATTAAAAATATAGGAACTTATTAGTGCAGTTCATCTTGGGTTGAATCTCCGTTGAAAAAGTTGGGATAATTATTTCTGCTAGTTGCAAAATCGATCTTAGTACATTGTTGATGATGCAAAATTTCAGGAGAGATGTCGAGGCGATCCTGAAGTGGAATGGTGTTTGAGGTATGCATGTATCAGTCGGCATGATGTGGACTGAAATTTTCTCGGGTCAGGGGCCATTTTCACGAGACGTCCAATTGCATAATGGGATTGTTTTTCAACGAGTGGCTTCGGCATAGCTTGAGTGTAATCGAACGTTAATATTCCTCTCGTCGGACTCTTAATTAATCTTTACAATCCCGTAGATATTTCATAGTTACTATCTTCATCCAGAGGGATTGGTCCGAAACGAACTGATGGGACAAGATACGGAAATCATCCGGGGGAAGGGAATAAGTTTAGGAGGAATAGAGGCTCCTATGACATCATCCCTCAACCCCTCCCCCCCCGCCTACGCCACTGGTATCATATATATACACACAAATGAATTAGATCATTAGACGACACTCGCGTGATTTGTTTTTTGTGCCACGGCCAGAATGAAAATTTACCCCACCGCCCAGTCATCACCAGGCCAATGTGATAATTCCTCTGGGATGGAGGTCATTCACATGCGTTTGGCATACTTCACTCTCCCAAAATTCATGCATGGTTGGCGATACCCAGCGGTCATCTTTCGCCAATGACCCTGAAAATTTCATAAGTCGACGACGTGACTTTGCGAGCAATAAGCCAGACCGAAGAACATATTCAATTATCGCAATAAATAAGTGAACTGCTGCGCTGACAATAAACTTCTGCTGCCAACTTGAAAATCGTGAACTTCTGCTGCCAACTTAAAAATCGTGAAGATTGAGAAGTATATGTTTTTGCAGACATATACGATGTTTTTTCCAGTTCTGTTCGACCAGGAGTTTTCAGAATACTCAGTAAAAAATACTATGCATCAAGAATACGAATGGCATTTAGTACCAGTAAGAAAATGTATGACCACTTTGAATATGCATGGCGTTAAGAACGAGAAATATAACTTCATTCAAGCATCTTAAATCCATTTTTGCTGGAGAGAGTATTACTTTTAATCTAAAAAATAATTAACTGATACCTAAAACTCGTATCAATGAGTTTAAATCATTTTACTATTCCCCCGGCAAGAATAACCCTGTGGTATTTTTTCATACTTGACATCTCAGTGTGACCATAATAGTAGTTAACCTTTTACATTACGATAATAGTGGTAGTTATTAGGGGAGGCGACCGACAGCTAAGGTAATTTGCGTCCTTCGGGATAGGTAGGGTCATTTGGCGGAGGTAGGATACTACCTTGATCAAAAAGTTCCCGGAATAACCACCGTGTGGCGCTCCCACCGTTCCGATTTGAGTTCTGTTTTTTTTGTTAAATTGGTACATCTATTGTTGATATTCCCTTTAAATCTTAGTGTCATAACTTGACATTTGCAAAAGTTACGTAGCCAAGAGTACATCTATCTCTGTGTGTGTTGGCGATTTTTTACAATTGCAGAAATGGATTTAAATTTCCAACAACGAACTTGTATTAAATTTTGCGTAAAAAACGGATTTAGTGGCGCACGGACGTTGGAAATGTTGGAAAAGTGTTTCGGCAACGATTCTCTAAAAAAAACGGTCGTTTACCAGTGGCACGAGCGGTTCAGAAGTGGTCGTGAGTCAATCGAAGATGATGAACGCAGTGGCAGACCATCGACATCGAAAGTCGGTGAAAAAATTGATAAAGTAAAAGAAATGTTGGTCAATAACCGCAAATTAACCATCAGAGAAATAGCGGAGGACTTGAACATTGCCTATGGATCCGCCCAAGACATTGTGGTTAATGATTTGGGTTTCCGTCGTGTAGCAGCAAAAGACCTCAATTTCATGCAAAAAAGAGACCGTGTTGACGTCGCAAAAGACATGATTTGCGAGGCTGAATCCGATCCCACATTCATCAAAAGGATCATTACTGGAGACGAGACGTGGGTTTATGAGTACGACACGCAATCCAGACATCAGGCAAGTGAATGGCGTTCACCAAATGAGCCGAGACCAAAAAAACCACGTCGTTTTCAGTCAAAAAAGAAGGCAATGCTGACGGTTTTCATGGATTACAACGGTGTAGTGCATCATGAATTTTTGCCAGAAGGCCAGACAGTAAACAAAGAGTATTATTTGGGCGTTATGAGACGTTTGCGTGAAGCAATTCGCCGAAAGAGACCAGAAATGTGGGCAGAAAACTCGTGGATTTTGCACCATGATAACGCACCGTCGCACAGTGCTATCATTATTCGTAATTTTTTGACGAAAAATGCAACAAATACCATCCAACAGCCACCGAATTCACCTGATTTGGCTCCCTGTGACTTCTTTCTGTTCAATCGAGTTAAGGTAATCAAGGTAGTATTCAGGGAAAAGAGGGAGGGTGCAGAGAAACCCGGCGTCCACATTAGCCTTCTCTTAACGATGTGACGCTAAGATGCCCTCAGCTTAACGTCCCACCCGACGGTCAGCGCACTCCAATTAAAGAGCTCTCCACGTAGCAGTCCAAGTAGGGATATCATATCGCATACGGTATTCGAAACCAGGCCCTCATGGTGGGAAGGCAGTACATAATCCATTTCTTAATCCTGATCACCATTTTGATGGCATGGGCTGAGCATTATTATTGATCGGATTTTAATATTACTGTCTGATGCACGCGCCAAAAGTCTTTGGAGAGTAGGCCTCGCGTTTGCGGGTTGTTCCTTATAAAAATACTGCTAATTTTACCTTTGTTATCGACGTGACTATCAAGCACGCTTACCAGATAATCTGAAGGTCGCGTCTTCGAATCCCGTTTCCCCTTAAGTGATATACTCTGTTCTGATGTAATGGCCTGATTGGATTGCTCCGGCGGCGCGAAATTGCCTCCGCTGTTGAAACTCTTAAAATATCCAATCGCCGCTCCTGCTACGTGAGCTCTCCGCTATTTTTTCCCCCAGCTATATTTCACTCTTGAATACCGGATTGCGATTGCTAGTAGTTACTTCGAAATTGTTTTCGGTGACCGTTAAAACATATTTTTGCACGGAATCTCCACCGCAATTTGCAATCTGAAAGTGACACCTGTTATCCATTGGTGTCGGACCTATATTTTCTTATTGATCTGGCGTATTTAAAATTAGCCCCCTCGTAACCTTCCCCGTTGGACCTAAAGTGGCGCTGTTGGGTTTTAAGTGCGGCTCGCGGCTTTCACCCGCAAAAACACGCAATCTACCAATGAGTCTGTTTACTGGGAAGGCGCTTAAAGCAGTAGTCCCTTACATATGCAGATTTGTTCCTGGGTTTTTATGATAAAATCTTCAGGGGCTAACAATTCCTCATATCAAGTGATTAACTATCATAAAACTTAAAGGATACCGTCGTACCTGGATAATTGTTTAACATAAATGCATGAAGGCTATCGTAAAATCCTTTTGCCGATTATATATAGTAGGTGCTTGGAAAATTCTACGATCATTGCCCTGTTGCGTTCGTTTTGTCGTGAGGAAAACTTACAAAAAAATATATTTTTTCTATGATATGGTAGGTTTTATTTTCGCGTCTGTACATTTTCGGATCAAAGGTTTGAGTAGGTCAAAATTATCATGCTCCTGCCTCCTGTTATTTAAAAAATCTGAGCTCTGACGTTGATGGTATTATGCAAATGGTTTAATAAATAGGTTTTTGATACTCAAATTATTCATTACTTATGGTACAGCGCATTTTAACACTAAACTCACATTATTCTAGATTTTTAAAATTGTCATAACGGGAGGTTTAAAAAGACAAAGACCTCTTATATTAAAGAACTGATTAATCTAATATTGCGTTGACTCTTCTTCTTGTGCTTATTTTATAAATTGAATTTTTTAGAAATTTAATTGTCCCATTGTCTGCCTTACTACTTCGGAAACACATCTGCATGATTTAATTGACTGGAACATATCAATCCCTGCATAGCCAACACATACTGAGAAATAAACTTGTGTTTATGCAGACATTCACAGGCATGAGTACATTAGTGGACAAGAGTAGACGGTATCTATGTAGAATTAGATTTCGACTTGTTATTAATAGATTAATTGGGTAGATTACCTGTATCATAATCTCCCGCTGTGAAGCCGAATGCATTCATTTAGCTATTGGTAATGACCTGGAATACTAACCATTTTTATTGAGCATGGCATCGGTTTAATACTGTGCAATTTTTTTGGTATTCCATCGCTACATTTCTCGCCAAAAAAATGTTGATTTTGTTTTTTAATTGTAATTAGTTAACTATTAACAAGGGAATGTTGACCAGGATACGTACATGTAAAATTTACAAACGTTTCGTTAAATGTGACACTCCTAATGACACAAATATTATTTCGTCAATCGTCGCTGCTGCACATTGGCGTGTCGTAGAAATTTCCTGGCTCATACTCAATGAATCTTCCACTTACATGAATCCTTTTTTTGCGTTCAAAACGCCAATCGGTTGCTGATGGTAAGTCTTTCCGCCCGTGCGGATGAAGCCTCAGGAACTCATGGGAGTAGAGACCCGTGAGACATTGTTGTAGTAATGGGTACTCTCATCTTTTCAGGCGTTCCACTGTGTATTTCATCTGGAACTTTTGCAATCCTGGAAGTTATAGGCTCTTGACTCTACCACAAAAAACTCCTAAATGGCGTCACCTAGTTGTATCAATTAATTTCGTGAAATTGGCAAATTTTCGAGTTTTAGAGCAATTTTGTTTTGAATAAATAAAAATATCCATTATTAAATATTAATATGAGACACGGTGTCGAAAGGAGTCTTTGTTAAAGTAAAAATAATTCTAAAACTATATCTATAGTATCAATAATCATGCAAAAACAATATAAATTTTTTATCCTCGTTTATTTAGAAAGCAGGGAATTTGATTTCATTTGGAGTAGAAACTGTTTAAGAGGTTTGCTTAAAAAATTATGAAAATACCATATTTTAATCAAGGGGAATAGCCTGTATTTATCTCTACATTACGTCTTAAACTACTGCCAACAAGCTTATAATTTTAAAAATTTCTACCCGTGGCTCCTATGTCTGGATGTAAGAAAAACTGAAATTAAGGACCCTGTAATGTGTCAATTGCTTTGTTTTGTCCCCCGACTTCTCCTTTAATTTTATTTCCCGTTGTGTATTTTAAAAATTGTATTCCCTGTATAGATGATTCCGAGTACAATTAGTGAGTCCTTTTTTATGCAATATCCATTAAATTGTCTCCATTGGGAATTTCAATTTCAACCGTGTAAGTAAATTCCACTTATTGAAATGGTCCCTCCATTTCAAAGGATTCCTTTTTATTTTTTCCCCCTAACGTTGCGCAAACAGGATGCGTTCTCCACTGTCGTCTCCCCGCCCCCTCCGGCATAACAAATTACAGGAAGGAATCTCCGATAAATCTCCTTCTCCCCGGCGATTCGATACTGCATTATTCGCCATTAGCTCTCAACCCAACCCCCTCCTCTTTCTCCTTCTCCACCTGGAACTCCGTCCTTGAAACGAACCAACAAATCCATTTTCATTTCGTCTTGGCCCATTTTTCATTGTCAATTCCCCTTTTAGCTGGTGCACTGCCACTGGTGGAATGGGTCGCACGCCTTCTTTTCGCCACTCGTGATGTCTTCCGGTCACCCGGGGAAGGAGAGGTGAGCGGGGGAGGTTCCGGTGATAATGGGCCCGACGCGGAGGTGCGTGGAAATTGCCCCAATTCCGCGGCTCTCCAGAGGGAAGATTTATCCCACGCCAGACCGAACGTCGGCCTTATTGACCTCATCATGACCCCATTACGTCATCCAGCACGTCCTATCCTAAGGCATTCTTCGGTCGGGACGCCCGTTGGTTCTTTTTGTTTTTTTTTCGTTAATTCGTAGGGGGTGAACTTCCATTAACTAAGTCGAGTAAATCGAGACTGGGGCCGCATCGAAGCTTATGAGTTGTGGCACTTTTAAAATTGATGCATAGGTATGTATAAAAAAAGACACAATTCTGGTGTTAAGATATTTTTTTGGCACAGCCACCGAGTGTGTGTGTATATATGTATGCATATATTGTACCCAAACATATGGATCCAAAGCATATTGATTGGCAGTGGGGTGTTGAAGACTGCGGAAGAAGGAAGAAGGTTGGATTAACGAGGAAGGTGGAGGAATAGAATAGGGATGTTGAATGGAATGAAGGGAGGAAGGAAGTGTACTGAGATGGAAAGGGGCTTGTTGTGGAGCGGGATTTGTTTTTTTGGAGAGACAACATGGTTATTTGGTAGTTGTGTCCATCCAAAACCTGCCTTAACTGGAAGATAACCTAAAATAATTCACGAAAAATGAATATAAAGTCGGTCTCAAACGTGACGATGATGTATAAAACCTATAAACACAAAATAAAGGGACACTCACAGTGTTGGTTTTTTAACATTTCGGTGGCCCAACCACATTTCTTAATGGAAAGAAGACAACTCCTTTCCGTTTTCTTCCTTCCGTTGAGAAAAGTGGCGGGCCACAGTATTATTAAAAAACCCTAACTGAGTCTCTAATCTCCCATCTTCCTTAATTTTCCCGTCCCTACTCACACTGCTTCCCATGACCAAACCTCCGATGGCTTTTTCGGTGATTGAAATTCTTCACAAATCTGCAAGTAGCATAAAGGTGAGAACCCGCGAGATGCGCATATCTGGGTGTTCTAGTCATTTAAACCTCCCGGACTGAATCTAGCCCACTGAATCCATGCAATAGCCTCCTACATATCCCCTTCCACTCCCTTGTCCTTTCCCAATTCGTCCCTTACCTTCCCTTACCCTTCCCCCACACATATTCTCTACGCTCATCCCCCGAGAACGGTAATCTGATGTTGACGGCCGTACTGTCGAAACGTCAAAACTACATAAGTGAGTTTCCTTTCTTGGTGTTTCTATGTTTTAAAAATCTAAATCAGTGCGTGTATATATATATATATATATATATATATATATATATATATATATATATATATATATATATATATATATATATATACATATTTATTTATATATTTATGGGTCGCGGTAGTCCAGGGGGTAGAGCGTCGGACTACTGACCTTATGGGCCCGGGTTCGATTCCCGGGCAAGGCACTCTGGGCACCTGCAGCTCACACCCAAGCCATGTGATTTTTCGGGTACCAGATCTTCCTGGGAAACCATAACCGGCACAGGGAAAGGAACTGGCCCCCCTACCCTGATGTGTGAATTTCACACGCCGTATAGGGCTTAGTACTGGGTGAACTCTGCCATCACCTTCCAAACTGACCTTCGGGTTGATTGCTGTGTTTATGGTTTAAATGTCTGTATATATATATATGTATATTATATATATACATGTATATATATACATGTGTGTATATATATATATATATATATATATATATATATATATATATATATATATATATATACATATGCATACACAGACACGTACATACACATGTCCTTCCCCTTTCGTTGAAAGGGGCGACGTTGTCACATTAACACTGGATATATATTCATCTAGAATAAGGAAAGGTTTATAAAATAGGACAAACATGAAAGGCCGAAACAAGAGTGGAAGGATGAGTATTACGAGCAGAAAAATTGAATTGATCCGAAATTATTATTATTATTTCATTCAACATGCATATAAAATACAATAATAATAATAACCATATAATATGCATACGGTACGGTGCGGAAACGTGGTCATTGAAGCAGGAGGAAGGTGAAATGGACAGAGAAGAAAACAAATGAGGAAGTACTTGGTATGGTGGGCGAAGAGAGGGGATTGTTGGGAGCAATCTTATGGAGGCAGGAAATGTGGATGAAGGGGGTGTTGACCGGCAGTGGGATGTTGAAGACTGTGATAGAGGGTAGAATGTTGGGCAAAAGAGGAAAGGGAAGGAACAGGATAGGGATGTTGGACGGGATGAAGGGAGGAAGAAAGTACTCAGAGATGAAGAGGGACCTGACATAGAGTAGGATGATGGATTTTGTGTTTTGTTAGGATTAAAAAAATATTTGTTTGGTAGTTGTGTCCATCCAAAAACCTACCTTAACCGGTAGATTACCTTTAAAAAAAATAATATGCATATGAAATGCCTTGCTGATTCCATGCAGTAACAAAATAAAAGCAACAAGTAATTAACACATTTGCATGGCGAATGTTCGGCTGTGAGTTGTCTTTAGATCGAGAAGAAAATTCATGATAATATAATTCCTGGGCTTCGTCTAGAGTATCCTTATCTTAGAGGCATGAACCTCTAGGTGAGTATATGTTGAAAAATATTTACTGAATTGTTCTAAACGATTTTAAGAGCGCATAACCCAGGAATAAGTTATAAAAATGCTCATTTCGCAATTTTAGCTTTGGCTTCAAAGGTAATTCGTACAAATGTATCCCATATGTTCTCATTCTAAAAACCTCGGATTGCCAATTACTCGTACTCGTACTCGGAAAAATACCTTGCCACGGAGTTAGGACCCGTAAGAAGAATCGAACCCTCATCCCTTGGCCATGTCCGAGACCAAAGCGGCTACGCCGTTGAATGACCCTGACCGGCAGCGTTGATGAAAAGAAGGTAACCTTGCCGACGCACCAAGGCAGAAACTTGACCCTCCCCGGCTCGGAAATCGAGTGAGTACGACGCGCACTCCTCGCATTATTTTGGTAGGAACGACGTTATCGGCGAGCGCTTAGTGGTTGACACAAACAACTCGTTCCCCCTCGACTCTGCGGTGGAAAACAAAAATAAATCATGACGACTAAATAGATGTTTGCTTTGCCATCGACACTCATTCAGCTGTCTCCCAAGGAGAATCCTCAAAATGTTTCCGAACATTAAAAAGGAAAAAATGAGCGAGAGCAAGTGTTTTTTGCGTAAATCATATTGCAGCATTCAACGTCGTACTTGCGTACTCACTTGGTGATCGAGGCTTTAAAAAGTAGACTCGTAAAGATTTTCCAGCTGTCCTTGTGCGGTTAAAGCTTGCAATATGCCGCACAATGCCAAGAGACGTCATTTATTACGCTAAAAAAAACAACGGTATTTTATACATTGGTAGCCATGTCTTCAAATTTCATTGGATGTTGAATTTTGTGTCACGCATCCAATCGGGATAAAATTCATTTGACCTGCGCATACAACCCGTCGTCAGAACATACGGAATGGTCATGGTCTTCAATGGGAAGCGAAATCGAAGTGACAAAATTGAGCCAAGCGAATGAAATTTTCCAGGAAAGATACAGCATATATAAACCAGAAACATTTCGCTCCATTAATGTGTTTCATTCTTGTATTCAGTCAATCTAGAAGCCTCCCACTTACGCGTGGAGCATGGAAAGCACCCATTCACTGCGCATTTCTTGACCAGTGGTAGTGCGTTTTGTATTTCCGTCACCTAATGCGAGGCATGGGCTATATCATCGACAGAGTAAAGATGATTGGGTACAATTGTGCGTGTAGTCAGTGATAAAGGTGAAATGGATGAATGGTGAATGAATGAAGAAGTACTGCATTGAAATACTGAAAAAGAAAGATCAACTGGACTTACTTCCGGGAACAAAATCTTGCCAGAGACAAGAGTGGAAGGAAAAAGGATCCGGGAGAACTTCGCACTGAACCCACTAATTAGATATATATATCATAGAATATAAGCAGATGCATGAAGGAATGAATATGAAGAGAGCACGGCCAGCTGAAAGGATGATGGAATGGAAAGCCCTGGAGAACTAATCCAAGTATGCCAAATTTCAACGATGACGAATTTGGTGAGTCAGTCTTAGAAAATACAGTGGGGAATTAGCGGAAAATTGTTTCGATGATCTTGTGGATTCACATGAAACCCTTATGTACACAAACAAGTTTTTCCATATCAAATTATCAGTCATTTTTTTTAAATCATGTTCACAGCGCAAACAATTCATTGGTTGTACCTCAGAAAATATAATGCTCCGTGCTAAAATAATAATCGCCATCTCCGGTGAGTCCTTCGGTAACGCGCGCGAAAAAGAGTAAATGGTGATGCTTCTTCGCTGGTGCTGTAATGACGCTTCGTGATGGAACGCGTGAAATCGCCTTTACTGCCGTCATGTTCAAAACAGAAGACTCCGCCACGAAACCCAACCTCACGGCTAACATCCATCCATGCGCGTTATATTTTGACACAACGATTGACCGAAGGCCGTCCTTGAAAGCGGGGAGTTTTAAAGCGGCGAGCCTCTCGAGAGCCAGTCTTGACCGTGAGAATGGCCGGATCGAAGCGCGACGCGAAGCATGCCACTGTGTGTGGTGTATGTGTGTACATGTGCGCGTAAGTGAACGGACGCCTCTCTCTCTCTCTCTGCGTTGCACGGAAAGGCGATTCGCACGTTCCCGCCCCTCGACCCATCGACAGACCCTTTTGTCATCGTCGTCATTGCCCAACGTCCCGATATTTACAACGTTTTCCCTTCGAGTGCGACGAAGGCGTTTCGTAGTCGGTAATCGATTATCGACGAGTTCGCTCGGTTATCGTTTTTCGTCCTCTGTGAGACGCGGAAGGACACGGTCGCTACATGGCCACGCTCGGCCTGAGTGAGTTTTTAACGTATAACGAAGACGCTCGTTCCCTTGCACAGATCGCGTGGTCGTTGGGAGTCGGTTTCAAAAGCGCCGTCAGAGTCCCAGAGACCGCGGGTAAGCCATCTGAATGTGACTGCATTTGTTCAATAGGAGGAAAAAATAAATATTGTACGCATATAAAGCAGATTAAGGCATCCCAAAAGCAACGGACTCTGCTGCAAGGAACTGAGTCACATCAGGAACAAATAACTTTCTACTATTCATTTCCATTAAAATTTTGATAATTTATGAAATAATAACGTAAAAATCTCGCGGAAATCAAAAGTATAGAGTTATTTTTACCTATTGAAATTCATAAATCTTATTATTTCAAATTCACCCATCAAGGGAAAGATGACATCTCCCATGCTTATCGCAATCCTGTCTTGCACCTTTCAGCTTCTATCGCCCGTGTTCACAGCCAAAATTAACCTTATCATGAAATCGAAAGGACACGAATAATACGTAAGAAATCTGAAATCGTTTATTTTGGAAATGGTGTAGAGGTTTCTAACGCAAGTCGATTATATTGAATAATTAAATAACAGGATAATGTCCTGAACAAATACAATCGATATCTTTGGTTAGAGTCACTTAACAAATGAAGCCAGGTTTCAGTAACCAGAGAATGAAAACAAGTACACTTCGCTACACTTGCGATCGAGTGAATGAATCTCACGGAGTTTCTGCCTATTTACCGATTATTACTTGGAAATAAGTGGATGCATCACGGAACAGAAAAGGAAGGAATAACCCACGCTCTATAGTTTTTCTTTGGGAATACAAGTGCTTCATTTCATCTCGGAGAAAGAAATAAGACTAACGAGAATATAGATTCACGTGAAGTGCCCACGTTCCTCACGCACTCCCGCAAATGCACACGCACACAAAAACAAGCGCAGCTGGGAAGAGAAGGGAAGACAAGAACGAAGCTGCGAGGGGCAGAGCGAGGGAAAGCGTTCGATTTTGATTGGCCGTCCGGTGGTGGGCTGGGTGTCTCTCGCGGAAAACTCCAGGCTGAGTGCCAAATGGGTTAAGGGGAAGCTGACCGGAAGATAAAAGCTCTGGATTCTTTTTTTTACACTCTTTCTCCCTCTCTCGCCTTCTTTCCCCGAGAATCGATCCCCCTCCATCCCTCCCTCGTCCTCGTGAGACCGTCAGGTTTTCCCCCTCAACTCCCCTGGAGTTTCCTCCTCGGCCCTCTCGCGATTGCGCGCGTCTGTCGACCGGACAGTGCGCTCGCATCCCAACAAACTATGGACTTCCTCTCTGCCGATGGCCGTCGGCCACGCGTGTGCTTACATAATCTCTTCCGCTCCTTCCCGGAGTTCTGTGGCTCCCCTTTCCCAGATGCATCGTCAGGAATTTCCTCCGAGTTGGAGACGCCGCGCTCGTGTTTACGTAATTCTCATGCATCGACGGGATAATGCGTCCGCTCCAGTTTCGGGTCGATCCGCTAATTTGCCGATACGAAGATTTGATGAATGCAATCATCTTTATTTTCTCCGTCTGCCGCGCACTGTTTCCATAACCCTCCACCTCACCGACACCTATCTCATCTCCTATCTCCTATCACCTATCTCATCCTTTATTCTTTTATTTCTGCATTTTTTCATCGTTTTGGTTCCGCACATTTCATCGCCGATTTAATCGGGAAATTCTTCTGTCATCAGTGTTCATTTTATATACATTTTCCATGTATCCTTTCAGACCGTTATCCGGGAGTCTTTAGTTTACACAATGTAAAAAAATCTTCGTTTATTACACTGTGTAAAAAAAATTTTATTTATTCATTTGTTTCAATTTTATTTTCTCCATTTCCTGTATTACGCGTTTCTCCATTCCAAGCTCTTTTCTTGTGTTGTCGCTATTTCCTCCTACGTCTCTCATCTGTCTCTTAAGATTTTCCCATGCCTATATATTTCTGAAGCAGTGAGTGATATATAGTTTGATGCTATATCTAGCTAGGAAATGACTTTCCGGTAGAAAGCCTTTCCCCGCTCTATTCTGCTTCCTTTATCATCATATTTCCCCATCCCTGGTGATTAAGTTTCTCAATTTCACATGCTACAGTTTTTTTTCAGGTTAACGTTTTTCTCCTTCCTTCTCTTGATTAACGAATGCGTACATTCGTGATAAACTGAGAGTCATACTTGGATACTCCCTTATTCATTGCTAACCAACTTGCAAAACAAAAAAATAAACCTTTAACGCTTATGTACGGATTCTGAGAAGGAAATTCCGGGTCTAAGTGAAATTTATAAAATGATTGATTGCGCGGGTGTTTGGGTGAAACCCAAATATGAGATTCCACGAATAAATTAATGTTAGGCGGACCAATACCCTTCACTTTCGTTCCAGACATTTGTCCATGTGACAGCCTTGGTTAGGAAAGGATTATCGCTCCTTGGGATCACCAGGGGTATTCCGGAAATCGCTAACTGATTCCAAAGACAGGGAAAGCAAAAAAATCAAGAATTCTCTAAAAAAAATGTCAAAATTCTTCACAATCTAATGATTACTTACCATAATTCAATTGAACAATGATTCACATGAAATCATAGCATATTCATCATAGTCTGAGTTTTTGTCCGCCATTTGGCCCCTTCAAAGTAAAGAGAGACTCCAAAGACTTCCGTTTCCTTCTCAACTGTTCCATGTTGCCCACTAACCTGTGGGATAAAGTCTATAAGATGACGAACGCCAAGGGGCCGGCAGGTGCGTGCGGCAGCTCGATTCTTTCCGGCACCCTGGATGACCTGTTGATGCTGAAGGGGGATAAGGGAAAGAGCTCGAATAGACTGCTAAATCGTGGGATGGTATACAGAATCGATATATCTTATGTCGGAAAGTTCGTACCAGCGCGCTTTAACCGCCGTTCCTTAGCGCTCGACGCCGGTGAGCAAACAAAACGTTGATCTGTCTCTAAGAATCAAATGGGGAGAAACGCGACGTCCTGGCACGCGTCCTTTCCTTTTGAATTGTCGGTGTGCATTCTTCCATCTGCCTTTCTTCCTGCAGCTCTTACGTAACGCCTCAAACTCGGGGCGGAGGTGGAGGAAAGGAACATGACGTTACAATGTCACCGAGCCAGGTTTTAACAAGAAAACTTAAAACTTGCCGTGGATCTGTAATATTAAAGAAAAGATCAACGCTAGAATATACAATTTTAATTCATAAGACCAATGGTTTAAGAGAAAACTACGCCTGCCATTTTGGACGTATCTGCTATTCGGTATTTCCTTATCTTCAAAAAAAGCAACTTGTTATGAAAGCTAAGGGCCGGAGACAAGAATTAAATTGTAATTCTTCATATTGAAGTGATCAAGGCATGTACTTCGAACAAATCTTAATCGTAATCTGTTCCTTTTGTGCGTCATTGGAACCTTTTTTCGGCCAACTCAGGGTTTTAGGTAAATGTTTAAAGTGCGATTATTCAGTGAAACGCCACATAGTTTTACTACACATGGGAAGGTATCAGCGAAAGGAGTTATAACTCCAGCTTCAAGCGCGAAAATGTGTTCATTCATCATTTCCCAGTGTAAGGTTAAATGATTTTATCGCCATACGTAAAATAGCAACGTTAATCGATTCCTTCAATGTCAGCTACATAAACGAACCGCTTTTGTCGCATTGCTCGTTATTAAGGGAATCACCGACTGCTGACAAACGACCATGGCTTTCGAAGTTACCCTTCGACTACGACTGCAAAATAAGCTAACTGGTCAATCTGGAAGAGGGAATGGAACAAGGGAACGTTTAATTCCCTGTCTGGAATTTTGTGTCGGGATGAATGACGAATCCACCACTTCGAAGACAAAACATTTCATAGGTGAATCTCCGGTGCCGGAAGTCCATAAAACCATACGGTTGCTCACTACCACTAGAGGACTTCCCTGAAGTCTTAAAATATTGCGTCAGAGTAGGGATGAGATGCTATTATTAACTGGCCGCAAGTAATTTTATAGCTCAGAAATGTTCAATGTAGTTCCACTTGACTCATAAAATAATTCACCTATTTAAGTTACGTTATCAAACCATCGCATGCTAAGTCTAAGTGCGCCATTTAGGAAACCAAAGCGCAAAAAAATTCGTCGTCTGTCGGCATTCTAAAAACGTAAGTTCGATTCTGAATGAACGAAAAAGAAGGTGGAAGAAATGATTTTAGGAAATTATTGTCCAACTTTGATGAAACTGAAAATCTTCCGAATAGGCAATGCATAAATATATAAAAAATGCCATCACACTCATCCTTCAGAAGAAGGTGGTTGTTTCAGCCATCGAAAAGATATTGTTTTTTATTTCGAATGATATCCAATTTTTATATATATATATATATATATATATATATATATATATATATATATATATATATATATATATATACACACACACACACACACACATACACATACGAACATATTTCCCATTTACAGAATTTTATTTACACTGCCCTATTTACCGAATGTGATATATACGCACAGGCAAACATGAACTTTCGCAAATAGATATTTCTCGCTATTCCGGTGTCTTCCTTTCAGATGATAATGGGCATTAGCATGGGGATGTGTGTGGGTCACTTGCGCCTGACTTGGGCGGAGGAAGGGAAAAGGAGGACGGTTCGACGAGAAGCCACTTTTTTGCGGGCGCATAAAATAAGCGTTCCCAATAAAACTTGAGGCCGGATCCGATCTTGATTGCCATATTCCTAAGTACTAGTCTGGTGCAAGTGAAATCAAAATAAAGGCAATCTTTAAATTTGAGATCATCTGGAAAGAAAAGAGACGACAAATCACTCGCCCTTGAAGGCGAACGAGGTGTTCCATTTATTCATCCCTCATCTTTCCTCCCTTTCACTGTATTCTTTCTTTGCAGTCAGCACGCCGACTGGCATACTAGTAGAATAACATTGGTCTTATCCTCCTCCTCCAATAAATTTTTGCCAGTGTTTTTTTTTTCATTTCCTATCAGGGGCAAGAAGGGTGGAACAAATTAATAATGTATTTTTTTAAAAGGACTTAAGTATAAACTTGTAAAATGAGGTCTTTTTCAACTGGGAAGTCTCCCAGGTAATCAGCAGGATATACAGGGTTCGTCCGGAAAATAAGTGTACTGATTTTTTCCCGCCGCTCCAGGCGCGCCCAGCACCGCTCTGACGGGCTACGATTGGAGGGGGGTATGTTGGCAAGCGACGCTGAAAAAGGCAGTCGGCTCTGAGCTGTGGTGTAGTGAGGAGCTCTGTTAACGCGAACCTCCACGCTCGACCCACGTCACGGAACGCGATGCCGAAGTTTTTGGAGCAGCGTTATTCCATCAAATTTGCGGTAAAGCTTGCGAAATCGTCTACCGAAACAGTCGGTATGATTAACCAGGCTTACGGGGAGTCAGCCATGTCCAGAAACATGCTCTTTCGGTGGCACAAGATGTTCGTGGAGGGCAGAGAAGAGGTCGACGACGAACCACGGCCTGGACGCCCATCAACGACACTCACCGACGAAAATGTGCGAAAAGTTCGCGATGTACTGAACTCTGATCGTCGTCTTAGTGTTTGGATGATAGCAGAGCAGTGTAATGTGCCAAAAACAATAGTGCACGAGATTATTAGGGAGCACTTTTCCTGCCAACTTCACCGGATCGCCCTAAGTCTGGAATCATACCATCGCAGTGGTGCATTGGAGAGGTGGGAGGCAACCATTCCCCGGTGGTCCGATCGGCGCTGTTTGTGCACATCTGTAGTCGTATTTTTTCGCCAATTGATAGTCGTCAGCCTGTAAATTGGTGATATGGGTTAGAGGTAGCATTTCACTGTCATTATTTGAATGAACCCACTTATTATGGTATTCAGGAGGATCCAAGTCCGCTTCCTACGAAAACAGACATTTTTCCACTTAGGAAATCAATTATCCTGGGTTGTGGTTGAAGGTTCTCAGATACTTCATTATGATCTTAGTCCTTTGCATTCCGGATGGTACTCGATAGCACTCCACCCATTTTGTGCCGAGGCTACGACTTGTGTTTTTAGGATTTGTCTTCAGTATTCAAGTATTTTTTGGAGCTTGACCTATCTTCTTGGTACTCCAGGAATTCATTTCCTTGTATATGGTAGTTAATAGGTCGGTGTGACAGTGAAAAATCTGGAGCCTGTGGAATTAAAGCAATTACCCTACAGCTGAAGGTGAAGTAGTCAGTAACAAAAATGAAACAACTCATTATTTTTAGTATTAGGATGTATGTAGGTGCCCATTTATCCGAATCTCGTCCCAGTTTCTTAAGGTCACTGGGATCGTTCCATGGGGGCTTCGTCTTCCTGCCGGTCACCATAAGACGGCACACTTTTACTCTTCCTCACCAAGTACTTCCATTTTATAATCAGAAATTGTCACCAAAGGCATATTTTTAAAGCCTCACGTCCCTTTCATCAGTTATATCGGCTCGTGTTTATATTTGTTTATCTTTTCATGTTATGCCATGCAAATAACGAGTCGTTCCCAGTAGATTCAGCGCCATTAAATTATCAATTAATTGGCTGAAAATGTCAACGTCGAATTACGAATCTCGAGTGACAAATTACAAGGGACTTTCGTTTAATTAAAAGGGAGTCGTAAGGGCATTAATCGCGGTCGCTAAACAGTCTACTTGCAGCCTTGAGAGCCCTTCGAGCTCACATGGCTCGAGCTCTACCGACATATTTGGCCCACGAGGGTCACAGGCAAGACTCTGGGAAAAAAGAGCAAGGTGAGAAAACGAAAGAGAAAGAGGAGGAGAATTTTCATCTTGCGCCTTCTCCTTATTAACCCCATCTTCCTTAGATGACGCCTCGATTTCTGGTTACTGGGTCTCCCTCGAAATCTCCCTCCTGCCGCGTGACGTGGTTTTCCCCTCTCGTCCGTTCACTTTCCCCTCCCGAGCGCCCGGCGCCAAGCGGCGACGAAGCCCGAGGCGACCGGGGAGCGCCCCCGCTCACAACATCACGCCTCCAATCGGACGGATTTTTCTAGGGACATGATATCACTGTTCCTCGGAGCGCCTGGGATTTCGGTTGTAAATTAGTGCTGCGAGCCGACAGAGCTCGATGGACCGTGTCGGCTCCACCCGTCGTCCTATTTTGCAATTCCTTCACTTCTCGAACCGCGGTTTACACCTTCGTCCTTTGTAAATGTGGTATACATGAGAGAAGTCGAGAACTAATTCCATCAGCCTTACTCTGGGGTTGCGAAATAATTGAATAATATAGGAGAAAGGCGTTTCTAAATTCAAAGTGATGGTTTCACGACCGTCCGTTAAAAAGCTCTCATTTGAGTGGTTTCCACACTGTGCGTCGCGACTTCATGGGCAGGCAAATAATGAATGCCACAGGAGATGGAGCAGCTACAAGCTAGAAAATCCTGTTTTAATATGTTGCTAAATACCAAAAGCAGGATTGACTGGTGCCTAGTAAGTGAGATCTTTCGATTAATATCTGTGAACAGCAAATGAAACTCTTTGATTATGTGTAGTTGTAATTATTTTCTGCACCTAATAGCAGCATTAATCAAAAATAAGTTCTAACGCCCCGCATATACCAATTATATTTGCTACAGTTATATACTTTTTTCCTAAATGCGAAAACACTTGTTTTTAACAGCCCGATTATAGGCGATTATTTATTCTAAATTCCCTCTCAGAACCTCTAAAGACCATCAATGGATTATATTATGCAGGATCTCTGGTTATTCTAAATCCGTAAAAACCTAGATTTTTGCTAAATGCGAGATTTTTTTAATTGAAGTTGTACTTCTTGGGGAAACGGACCTAAGTTTTTCTGATACCACTTGCGGTTTTGGATTACTGCATATTTCTCTGTTGAACTTTAGGTACTGCTTCGTGGATAAGTCGCAATTATTACCGCTTCTTTCATTTCCAATGCATAGAAATGTAACAATCCTTTCCTGAGGTTAAAATTCTCATCGGGAAGTTTTTTACGTCATAAGGTCATTATTTTTCGCATTGGAGGGGTTACTACTATGGCTGGAACCTTATAATGTATGGTATCTCTGATTTCTAAACGGTTTCTTTGCCTTTTGTTAAGTTCTTCGGAAAGATTCGGACTTAAACTAATCACAAAATTAGACAGTGGATCCTCCTTAACGAAGCACGCAAAAATCCCTCAGTTTGAGGATAGATAAAAAATGTTGAGCTTCAGAATTGAGGCTTCATAACAAGGGGGGAGGAGGAATGAATTAATGCCACTCTGTATTGTCATTAAATTTTACTTGTTTACGTTTAATCTCTAAAGGGGATAAAAGTATTAACCTAGAGTCGCCAAGGCTTTCAATGTATGCAAATTGCTTGTTTAATAAATGAACGGCTGGTCATATAGCTGACTCAATATCCAACTTCGATGAAGGCGAATCTCCAAATTTTAATAATTAAAAGTTGAGAATTTACATCTTCCAGAAGAGATTGTTAATAATTTAGGGACTAGAAATCGATCTCTTGTGTTACACTCAAGTGTTAGTGAGTGCTCCATTCGATACTTTCGAAAATCATGTAATACCATAAAAAAACATTTTCTTTCGGATGATCCAACTGTGCGTTTCAGTTTCGACTTTTGCATATGTTAATTTAGAGTTATGACATTTAATTGTTCCCCTATGTTGGTTACTTGAAACTATAATACTAGAAAATGTATGCAAAATATTTTTAAAGACTTAATTGCACTTGGACAGTTTAGCTCCTCTAGAATTATCAGAATGACATTGTCTGACCGCGATAGGGGTTTAAATATTCGAGTCAAAACTAGTCTGGTCCACACCCTGCTACACACCCTAGCGGTGGCTTGTAGGCTACTAAAATAAATAAATAAAGTGAAATTTCATCCTTTATTGAAAATGTTCAACAAGACACTTTCTAGCCGTTTTATTTTATTTTATAAGGTATTACCTTTTCTATAATGTTTTAGTATAATATTTTTTCTTTGTAGTTTTCAAGCTTCGAATCACAAATTATAATTCACTTTTTCGGGAAGCCTATCATAGTTTATTTACCAACTTCCGATCATCCATTTCGAATATTTAAAAATATATAAATGCAGTTAATTGTGTGAAATGAATTGACGGCTTCGCAGTGACAGCAGAACGGCGCGCGTCACAAATCAATTTTTCGAGAATAAATCCGAATATAAAATTTCACGACTGTGATCTCTCTTCGGGTCCGAACACACAAAAATGTCCACCTTTTTCTCGGAGGCTCTGGTTTTTCGGGGTCGGCCAAAGAACCGAAGCCTAAAGGGCACTCGCATCCGATGGCGATGGGCGATTGACAAGGGAGGAGATTTACGCGGAAATTCCCGGAAAAGAGGTCGATGAGAAGGGGAAGTTTAAAAAAGTACTGAATGAAGAGAGGGAGAAAGAGAAATGGAGAAACAACAGGGAAGACGAGAAAGAGAGATGGGGGTTAGAGAGGTGATCAGAAGATGGTCTGATTTTTTTGTATTGAGGGTCGGAACAAGAATCTGCCTCACCCACTCTTTTAATTCGGGCAGAGGCATCGGCGAAAGAAGCATTGAGCTCCACATCACCCACCTCCTGCGCTCAATCCCCGTTGTCCCATTTCCCGATGCCTGAGGAGAAAAAGGTTGCGTGAACACGGAGATATCGAAGCATCAGGGTGTGCTGCAGTGATTTTATTTACGTCCCGCCCGCTGTTTTTATCTTTTCAACGAATGGCATCTTCCCACTTTCGCAATCACGTGCGCTCCTTTGCCCACGCCTATGCTTACCGGTTCATCCAACTCGCCTCTGCGGTGAGGGAATCGGGAGATGGAATAGAAAAGGGGTTCAAGTGATTGGATTAAGAGTAAGAATCTTGCAACTTGCTATCTGTTGGCGTCGCGTATTTTTTCACGGGAAATGACTTTATAAATCTATTAGTTTTTGGATCCATTTCGAGAGATTTTGTTATTTACGTGATCGGATCGTATATTTTAAGCTCGCTTGCTAATAATTTGCTCAAGTATGGGTGTGAGAACTCCATTGTTATATTTGCTTTCAGTAAATTAAGTCTAAACGTGTAATATTCCGTTTTTGTTATAATTCCCAGGATTTTGTTTTAATGCCACCTTTGGAATCACTGTGGTTAATCTTCCCTTTTCATCTCATCATTACAGTTTTTATCGAAAAGAGCTTCCGATCGTTTCTCAGAGGTAGCGTTATTTATAAAATTATTATTAATGCATGAAAAAACCGTAAACTTAGTAATCAAATCAAAGGTCGGTTTGGCAGGTGATGGTAGAGTTCACCCCATAATAAGCCCAACAGCATGTGAAATTCACACCTCAAGGTAGGAGGGTCAGATCCTTTCCCTTTGTCGCCCATGATTTCCCAGAAATTTCTGGTACCCGTAAAATCACTAAGCTCAGGTGAAGCTGAGGGCGCCCAGAGAGACGTGCCTGGGAATCAAACCCGGTCTCTCCGGCCAGTATTCCAACACTACCCCTGAACTAACGCGCCCCTTCATTAAATAATTATGGATTAATAACATATTCCCTAAAATACTGTGTTGGCAGCACATATCTGAATTATTAATTAGTCTTATGACGCAGGCTATTTCATGCCACAAATACATATTTAAGTGAGTAATTTTTTACGTACTTAAGTAAAAATGCCGTAAACCCGCTCGCTGCACGGTTACAAGAACTAGTGTATAGGTTTTCAAGAGGAGTAAGTAGTTCACCGATCAACGGGTTCATCCCTGGGCCTATGTTTTTGCGTTATTGGTATTGCAGTCATGTAGTCGGAAAAGTTTTGTCTTTATAAATCGCATTTCATTAATTTTTTGCTATTGCACGAGACGAGATACAAATAATAATTTGCCATATATTCACTATAGAAATGATGACGTTCGAATCGAAAATGACAGTCTTAAGCTGGGAATCAGGTTACATATTTTTCTTCAGCTCTTGGGAAATAATCTGTCGATTGAATGTATTCACTCTAAATTTGATCTCCCAGATTATCAATCTCTTCCATTCCCTCGAACAGGCAGGATTATCGATGTTCGCTATACTTTTAGCCACGGTTTTGCTCGACCACTGAGATTCGCATTTTTTCTGGAGAATTTCTGAAATGGAGCGATTGCGAGAGATGTTTTCTTGAGTGAGAAGATAGATGGAGAGAGAGACAGAGACACATTGTATTTCCCGGCTTTGCTCATTATTATTCTTTTCTTATTTGCCATTTTAGATAGCGTTCAATATTATTAGTTTGATAAATTGCTGTGGCGTCGAATCTTCGAAGTGTCTTCCATCGTTAGCGACACAAGTATGTTTATGGCACGGTACGAATTTCTTCGAAATGGTACGTCGTGTAGGGCCTTTATATTGTGACTTTTGGTGTCCCCCAGTCTCTTAGTTTAGTCTCTCGCATTTAGGTCCTGAAAATTGACTCCAGTCCAGTCTTCCTTTGATAAATATGGAAATTCACCCACTTTTGCTTTTATGAAAGAAAATTCGGGGATAGGGGAGAGATGTCCTAATTGTCTGAATCCATTAAAGTCCTGAAAGATTCTGAAGGGTGTCCAGAATTCGGTTCAGATTCAACTTCGCTGTCTCACCGAAAGCGCTCGTGTCACCGGTAATGGTACCCCCCATTACCAGTAAATTTATAATAAAATGTATAACAATGACAGCGGATTCATGGGGTATTGTGCATCTTGTTTGTGTGAAAGGGAAACTTAATTTAAACAAAAAATATATATGCCCAATGGAGCATGAGAATTAAATGCAAGAGGATACATCGATTTCTAGTTTTTTGTTGAAATTCCTTTATGCCAATTTCTTATTTTTTTGAGCCAATCTTTCTCCTTTACGTTAAGTAACGATCTCATTTTGTATTTTTTTTATCAAGTCGGTGGAACTGTTAACAAATGTATGAGATTTTTTCCCGGAATATGTTTGTTCTTGTGTCTACATCTATCTGTCCATTATTTATTTTCATAAATTCAGCCGTAGCAACGCGACATCAATGACAATCAACACCGAACTAGGAAATCCTACATCAGCCGGGTGGGAGGAAAAAGCGGGTTCTCGAGGCTATCATTCGCTGCGAGGCGACTCGATATGCGGAGTGAAAGCTCTGGTTGGGTGGGGGAGGTGAGAGGAAGGGGGGCGGAGAGACGGACACGGGGAGAAAGAAAGGAGACAAATCCCGAACGGTGGGAGTGAGCATTCGGCTCCTCAGTTCAGCCCCTCGCACCTTTAATAGTGCGAGAACGGTCGAAAAGCACTGTAAGATTGAATTTTGTAAGAATATTAAATTTTTTAAATATTTCATTCAACTATGTCTTTAACCAACCGCCGTCTTACTATGTAAAGCGGAATTGTCATTACCGCATCGCAGTTGGGTTTTAGACAAATTTTTTAGGACTTTTGCTTGTTAAGATAAGGAGTAGACAATAATTTCTCTTGTAAAAATATAAAAACTTCCCTATTCCCTATCCACTGCTGATAGGAAAAAAATGCTTGAAACTTTTCACCGAAACTCATAGGCTGTCACTATGTTTATTATTTGTCCATATAACCTTGAGTGTTCCGTCGTTCTTCTCGGCGCCTTTGGAGGAAACCGAGAAGAGAAACATTATGAACATTCGAAAGAAAAAAAGAATATGCAGATATAAAGAGGAAAGTGGAGTACAGAGAGAATAAGATTGGAATCATAAAACCTGCAGCGGCAGAGAATAAGCGAAGGCATCAAAATGTACCAATTCATACACTATGGGCGTTTTCCTCACCATGCATTAGACAATTTTATTTTATGTTTTATTTTGTTGTTTATTTTTATTTTTACCGTTGCTTTTCGTTGACCGAAGGCAAAAAAATTCTCAGATCAGGAAATGCTCAAGAGGAGAAAACTTAGGACACTAAGCTTAAGCATTATTCATTCCCTTAGATATCGACAAGACGTATTATATCACAACATCCCTAAGTAGGGCAAGAAAGTGCCGAATAAAGCTCCGAAATCGCCACCCATGGCGTTATAAATAGTAGCTTTATGCTCAGGTGGTGGTAAGGAGAGATGAGCTAGTACGCGAGAAAGAGGAAAAATACCAGCAGGATATGCGGGGCGCGATGAGAGAGAGAGGGGGAGGGGGAGAAAGAGAGCAGCAGCACCGAGGCTGACTTAATCTCCAAAGGAGGGCACGAGGGAAGCAAGAGATGAAGTGCTGGGGGCACGCGGGGGAGTTTGGGAGCGAGGGGGAAAATGAAAAAGGGAGGGAGGAGGGAAAAAGCACGCGGGGAGAAGAGGGGGAGGAAGAAGTGGCACGGATTAAACAGTCGAGTGGGTCAAGAGGGTCCCAGCCGAACAAAAAGTGAACGTGCGTACTACATGCATCGAAGATCGAATTGAGGTGCCTTGCGGTTGGAAAGTCTGCCGCTCAGACGTCATTAGCCGCGGAGAGCTTATTTATTTTATATTGAAGGAAGCATCGCCCGGCGCCAACCCCAGCAGTCGACGCTGTATGTATATTATATTTCGGTTGTTTGGCGGTGAGTCATCCTTGATTAAAACACGCGGGGTTCCCCAGGTGCAGGAAATGGTCGGATATTTTCACCAGCGTCGGCTTGAGTTCTTCTGACGGCTCCTTCCCAAGGAGTTTTTTTGTTCGAAAATCAGAATAATACCCTTGTTGACTCTTTTGGAAGAGCATTGCAAAATTGCGTATTATAATTGCCGTGAGCCGTGAGCGACGCTTAATGCATTCCAAAACGAACTCACATCAGAATGTAATGAGGACCTCTCGATGACGCACATGGAACTGTTTCTTGATGAGGCAGTAAGAGGAGGTAACTCACCATGTCGACTCGAACACAATTCCAATTTGACTCTTTGGTAGATCGTGAAGGGGAGGAAATTCGGATTTTGGGTGATGATCGCAGGAAAAAAATTAGCGGGATGTTACCATCAAAATATTCGTACGATCACTGAAATCAATTTAAGTGTCATATTTATTATTTTATGCTATGTAACTTAAAAAAAAGAAACACCCATTTTCATTGATTCCCATGTAAATTTCGGTTCTCTTTTCATGGAGAATACGCAGTCTCTCTATGGTTCGATAGTTTCATCAAAGATCAACCCTTGTCTTGAACCCCAGTTAGATGTTATATTACGATTGCATGATATGGTACTATTTGGTCGGTTAGATGTAAATACCTATCTGAAGGGATATGCACCTTCAATCGAGCAGTGAAATCTTGGAAGATTCAGGCTATATTTGATGAAATGATTACCAATGGTTTTTAATGTTAATTGTGGGTGTGGTGTACACACCCACAGAGCAGAAAATGGAAGGTTCAATGATGGATAGCGCGACGTGTGCGCAGCATCGTTTCCTGATTGGCTTGATTTGTTCAAACATAGGAATAGGAGCTCAGCAAATAAGATTTGATTCTCCGACTGCTTTACATTAGAAGGAATTGCAATTCTGCTTTGAAGGTTGGTGTTAAACGGTGCTACAGGCGTCCAATCCGGCCCTTCTCTTATGACCTCGTTCAGCATCACGGAGCGATGTTTTCGTGGGATCGCACTGTTTGGGAGAGTACCCACCTAGCCGTTGTACCTGCTCCCGAGCGGAGAAGATCCAGCGCCAAGTGAGCGAGAAACAAAGAAGAAAAGAGACAGCGGCGTCGAGGTCCGTAAGGAGGGCAACGGATTAAACGCTTAAGAGGTTGGGGCGGTTTGGAAAACTGGAAGGGAAACATCTAGACGACAGGGGCAGCGACAGATATGGGGGCACTCAAGAGGAACTCTCTCCCACTCGTTTAAATAAACAAACCAGATGAGTGAAATTACTGAGCAAAAGAAGGAACAGATGGGGTCGTATTCAGGACTTTATTCCGGTCGTGTATCCGGTGAGAATGGAAAGATGGAAATACTAGTAGGTACTCAGTTGAAATTTCAGTTGCCTTAAGTTTTCTAATTAAAATAAAAATAAATATGATGTCCAGGGTCCCAGATTTAGGTATTATTGCAAGTAATAATTAAGTGATAGGAAGTTAACCGGCGAGAGCGTTTCCCAAAGGAGCCTAACCACCTCTGCATCCAGGGCTACTTCTATTAGTGAATGCAGGGTAGGGAGTTAATACGGTCGCTGAACCAGACCTTAATTTACATTTCTAGGCCTGCGATACCAATAAAAAATGCCATTGGAAGTGTCACACGCGACAGATGGAAGTGGCGTAAAAGCGAACCTAACACTAGAGATATGCGCAAAATAATGCTTTTATTGAAAAATGTAGTGCTACAAACAGACATGTATACACGTATGTCTGTTTGTGTGCGTCTGTGTGTATGTATGTATGTATATGTATGTATGTATATATATATATATATATATATATATATATATATATATATATATATATATATATATATATATATATGTGTGTGTGTGTGTGTGTGTGTGTGTATATATATATAAAATATCTTCGAAATGGAACGCTCTTCGGCGACACACAAATATATAAAAACACAGATGTAGATTTTTAGAATATAGAGACACAAATTGTGAGTGTCCTTTCTTTGTGTCTCTATATTCTAAAAATCTACATCTGTGTTTTTATATATATATATATATATATATATATATATATATATATATATATATATATATATATATGTACACAATTTGTTAAAGAAAAAGTATTATTTAACGCGATCTCCAAAAAATGACTCGCTAAAATATGATATGTAGTGTGGGTTTGTTTGGCGCTGAAACATGGTTGATCAAAGAAGACGGTTAGCATAGTTCGGGGGATTTGAGAAATGGGGTGGAGGAGGATGAAAAAGGTGAAATGGATAGAAAGGAAAACAAACGAGTAAGTGTTAGACATGTTCGAGGAGGAGATAGGATTATTGACAGTAATTCAAAGGAAATGGGAAAGATGGGTTGGCATGGGACAAGGCGTTTTGATTGGCGATGGAATACTGAAGGCTGTTATACTATATAGTAGAGAATATTAGGCTGGTGAGAAAATAGGAAAATGATAGGCCTGTTGAACGGAATGAAAAGGGGTAGAATATATGAGGAATTGAAAAACAATTTGGCGATTGGGAGACCTCCCGCGGGTATTTTAATAGGCCCGTATTATTTTATATATATATATATATATATATATAGATATATATATATATATATATAACGATTGTACGGAAAAACTCACTCGAGCGGCACAATAATGGGCTGACACAATATAACACAAATAGAATAGAATAGCAACATTTAAAAGGACACACGGTAAATTGTTCGAGCTTTCGGCCCTCCCAGACGCCTTCTTCAAGTCACTTGATGTAAATATGGCCTATTAAAGGACCTTCTCTATATATATATATATATATATATATATATATATATATATATATATATATATATGAATGTATTTTGATACATGTGTATATAGAGAGAGAAGACAACTGTGCATTTTGACAATTTATAAATAAGGAGCATTAGCAGTGACTATAGATGAAGAAAGATTATTAAATACGAGAAAAAAGATGAAGAAATTAAGATTTAAGTTAAGAGAAATGGAGAGTTGGAGCAAATATAATATTAAGAGTTCTAAATAATTATTAATAGCTGCAATTTAAGGATTAACGACCCCGTATTCTGAAGATTCGCTTGAGGCAATATAGCAGACACCGCTCTCGTTCTACTCGCCCACCACGTAATTTCCCACCCTCCCCTTGCCATCAATCTTCGGAAGAAAGGTTTCCCGGCATGATTGCAGCAATAATAAATTTGGTGTTCACACCTTATCTGCCGGAATAGGTCATAACGTTGTGTAAGGCCTATCTTTTCTTCAACCATCAAATCATTACACAGTATGAAGCTTGCGGAAATATTCGCGCCCGCGATTTTACGATCGGTGAGAAATTTTCGGCCAACACGCACCTTAATAAGTGCCATCACCTAAAACGCTCGGTGGAGTAAAGAATCATTGTATTAATCCTTATCAGTCACATGCCGAGTGCACGAGCAGTAATTACCCATCGCCGTGCGACCGAAGAGAAGCAGAAGCCATGTGAGTCAAGCGTGGCGATGCGGAAGAGAGCGAAACGAGTCGCGGAGAAAAAACAATCAGGAAAAGGGGGATGCGAATCTCATGTGATCCGGAGGAGGGGAGAGGGTTCGTCGAGGGCAGGGCACGATAACATCCCGTCGCCGTCCACAACTCGCTCGATCAAAACTAGGACTGTGCCTCTCTCTCTCTCTATCGCCTGCTCTTGTACGGAAATGGGAAGGGAATAGCTGACGAATATAAAGACAGAAAGGAAAAAATCTCGCGATTCCGAGCATCCGAGCTGTATCCCCCTCACAAACAAACTGCCTCGCGAGGGGGCGGGGGAGGGAAGGGGCTTGGGGTAACGTCCGGGTGACGAGGGAGGGAAGGAAGGGGTGATTGTCCCTCTCACCCCCCCACCCCTTCGTCTCGTTGTTATCTCGGGGAGGAACTGGGCCACTGGGGAGGGGGAGTGGAAGCGAGGTCAGGGGAGAGGAGCAACCCCAGTCAGCAGCAGCGAGCGGTGGTGGAAGAAGATCAACCAAGTGGCGGTGGGGCGGAATCTCGTTTCCGACAGGGTTTGCGGGACGGTCGGTTGCATTTTTAATGATCTGCGATTTCGAAAGTTTCTCTCTAGGCGTGTTAAATGTTGGAGGGAAATAGAGCTATACTCCCTCTGATGAGCCTCTTCTGAGTAGCGTTTTAAGGCATTATGTGTTGGTTTTTGTCTTGATGATCACGTCGCGACTGCCGAGATATTTTTGCGCCTTTTTGGAGCGTGGGGCATTTGGGGAAAGTTAAAAAGATTAAGAGGAGGGAAACGGTTGGAGAGAAACGCTGAATTCCGCGTTAGTAAACTCTCAAAGTAACATGAACCTTTTATTTTATTTTCCGACCCAGGTATTGACGAATACAAGAGACCTTGAAATGACTCTTGTATAAGTCGAAACCTGGGTCAGAGAATAAAAGAACGTTGTATACTGCACTGTTTATTTCATTAACAGTTGTACTCCACCCATAATTAAGAGTGCAGAAAATTTAGTGGTACTCAAATGCCACTCAAAAATCCTAATAAACTGTCGAACTATTATACTGTCAAATTATTCCTCATCTTCAATGAGCATTCCCTTGCCGTTGTCGTGAAAAAATAAAGTCTGTGTTCACTAGTTCGATCTCTTGAGTACTGAGCGGAGTCGTGGTATCTTAGTGGGCTGAGTGCACAGCTTTCGACTCTTAGTGCACTTACACAGTGCAGTAGGGCTCGGGTTCGAATCCGGTTGATGCCTTTGGGGACCCTACCCTCAGTTTCACCCTAGTTGGGATATTTTCGGATAACAGAACTTCCTAAGAAGTTGCCGGTGACAAAGGAAAGAAATTGACTCCCCACGCTGAATATGAGAATTTCACATTTCTTTTAAGGTGAGCTCTTTCAGGCTTACTGCGGTATGAGTTCACCCTGGAGTATGCCTGAAGTAAGCACCCCTCACCTACAGGTATAATAACAATATTCGGAAGCATATCTGTGGCTTTCGATTCACTTAAGGGGTACTATATCTTATCAAGGCATCGAAGAGACGATCCTTCTCTATTTTTAGTTGTGAGTTTATCGTTGAGAGACAAGTTTTAAACACGGTTTATTTAATGAGTGAAGATGGAGTTAACCTAATGCTAATTCCTAAACGGTGTCTTAAATTCACGCGTTAGGGTAGGTGGGGATGGGGAAGTTTCTTTCCTACTGTCGTCTGTGGTTTCCCTGGAATATCTGTACCTGAAAAACAACATACCTTGGGTAAATCGCGGGGGATGGTCTTGAGGAGTCAACCGGGAACGAACTAGGGCCCCCTGATCAATAGCCCAGCGCTCTAACCACTGGAGTACCACCCCCCTTGCACTTAACGCCTTTGCGGATTTAACCTACGGATCACTAGATCCATACACGATTCTCGACTGTGACAGAAGAAATATTAGCATCTGGTGAAAATTACGAAGTCATTGTCACTAGTCGATCGAGGAGAGGCAACTAAAAATTAACCAGGAGGACCCGAAGCATCAACCCGTAGAGCAACCTCCGCATATCCTGAATTTTTTTGCTGTTAGAATAATCCCTCGGCTGAAGTGTTCAACGCACGAAGCTGGTCCATTTGAAATCATTGAGAAAAAAATAAGCAAGTTTTCTAGAAAATGCGGAGAAAATAAAACAGAATGGGAAGGAAATCTGGGCAGGTTCTTTGTTTAGTCATCCGTCGGCGATAACCGAGTTTAGAGAGCTGGGAAACTGGCGCATGTTGTCAGTGAGGATTCATGGAATTACCGGACGGTGCTGACGCGGGTTGGCGTCCTGATGCTGGTTGCCCTGACCGCGGACAAGCGGGAAATCGTCTCGTTGATCGCGCTCTTTCCCTCGCGCGTCCGGACCGCGGAAGCGGATCCACTGGATGGGGGTTAACGGTTAATTTCTCCGGGTAACACACTACAACGGATGCTCCGAGTCTTGTGAACTCATCGGCATCGGAGCTTCGACGTCCCCGTTCCATTCCCATTTTATTTTATCAATAATTTCACCTCGACTGAACAAAATATTTTGCATGCGACCAGGAGGAAAGGGGATGACACAAATTTAAGATCGTACAAGAGGTCAGTTTTAGTACGCATTATGCATACAGTTCTTGAGTCGTTGGCTGGAATTGAGGTCACATAAGATTTTTTCCCAGTGGCCAAATTTTCTGGGCCTACAAGTATCTTTACCTACTTGTATCTCTCTCTTTCGTTTTTTCTCACCTCGCTCTTCGTTATAGATCCTAGAAAATTTTGGTATTGATATCCTTATCGAATTAAATTGTTGGAGAACAAACGATATGTTCATTGAAATCATCCCAATCGACTTAATATGAACAGATTCCGAGGTGGTTTGACATCGTGATTATAAGGTAACTTGCCACCGTTTGTACAGTCGTAAAAAATCCTCTGCAACACATTTATTCTTGAAATTAGATTTGGTATCAATGATAGGAAAAATGGTAATTTCTTAGAGCTATGCTCTGCAATAATAAATGTTGAGGAGTTAAAATTTTACAGATTTTGTTTTCTGATTGATTCGCTTACTAAAAATAATTGACCTAATGACATGTGGTGGCCGTTTAATGATCTACTCGTATGTAATAGTCTACATATCGATCAAGGATGTGATTAAGCCATGATAGTTACCAACAGTAGAGAAAATGCAAAACATTTTCCAAAATAAAGACTACGGAATAACTTAATCCATTATCCCCATCTCTGTTTGCATAAAAAGGGGCATCCACAAATTAACAACATATTTACGTCGACTCGACATTAGCGTTATCTCAGCTAGGTACAACTGCAAATCTTCTTGCATTTATCTAAAAGGATTGGAGATTTTGGAGTTTTTAAGCACCATTTTTTCATGGTACCAACTGAAATAATATGGAAATGAGGCCGCTCATGATCTATAAAATTACCGTATGAATTTGCGCATAACACGAATATATTTGCAAAAATATTCTGGTACATTATGATTCAAAGAGAACCAGCTGCTTTGGGACCTCGTGCAATCAGTTAAAATTAACTGAGAGTTTTTTCCCCTTTGCTCCAAGCTCCATCCATAGACTTTCAAACAATCACTGATATAGGAATATGTAATTCAAATTTGAAGAAGTGGAAGGGAACAAATGGAAAATACGTTCCTTTATAGGAGAACAAATACTGAATGCCGACTCAGAATGTTGTATCAGTAATCTCCGCAAAATTGCGATAGAAAGGTATAAATTGGATACGGCAGTATGAGGGGAAAGATATTGTTCAAGAATGGAAGTCTTCGGGCACCTTATCTGGCGATATTGCATCAGGTACACGATAAGATGAACGATATCTAATCAAAGAAGGGAACGTAAAGGTAAATTTTTTGTGTGCACATGAAATTTCGCAAAATTCACCTTAATTTATCATGATAATTTGTAAATATAGCCTTCGCAACAGTTTTTATCCTGACCCTCAAATAATCTAATTATAGCTTGAGAAATTGGATTTAAATCATTTGTGGATCAATTGGATTTAAATTATATTACGTGAGTATCTTATTCACAATTCACATTCAGGGCCATGCATGCAGACTTGCTGCTCTCACGTAAACATTTTACGTGGAGTGGCCAACTGGACAAGAAAAATATAAAGTGTCGTAAATTCAACATAAATTTATATCAGACAGTGGTCGTTTCTTATCAATAATTTCAATAAGCTGGTGTTTTAAATACACTGCTTTTTATACGCATATTCTATGGTTTCGCCGATTCATTTGATGATAATTTGATTGATTATGACTTTCTTGTCAGGCTCAATAGTTACTTTTTTAACTCAGTTGTATAAAACGTTAAATATTTTATATGAATAGATATGATTTTAATTTCCTAAATTTGTGGTATAATTCAAGAATCAATTTTTAATTTTTACAAACGGTTTTTTTTTACGTTACGGAGCAGTCAGTATCTTGATCGCCCATAAGATCGCACATGATATTAATCCGACCACTTCTTACAGCATTTCAATTTAAAGTTGTTCTTCTCACTTACAGTTTCAATTCTAGTAGATACTTTTGCGTATCGTGAGAATATGTGCACTTGAAATTTCGCAAAATATAAACTTGTCATCATCGAAATAAAACATTTCTTTATATTTTTCTTCATTAAAAAACATTTCCTTTCCAATAGGAATTTGGTGATACCTACATCCCTAGGACCTCTGCATCCGGAACTTGCCGTGAGTGGTTACCAAAGGAAAAATTCATTGAATTGCCCTTCTGATGACCACCATTCAAAACTATGGCGGATATATGGAACCCACCACAACGGTGAGTGACCAATGGGTAAAAGGTACACATAAAAAATCTAGTCAATCTCCTCCATTCACTTGAGCACCGACTCATGAAAAATGCTTTGGCTTTAAAAATAAAATACTTTGGCGGTTCCCCTCCCCGTGACTCACGTTTGTTTGCGTGTGAATTCGTTGCATACTTTCCCTCAAACTCGTTGAATCACGATCTACCACTAGAGCAATGGTTTGTTGCCGATGTTATCTCAGATCGTGTACGATAAATTCCCTCGCTAATCAGTTAGAGTTTCCTCCGAAGTTCACTCGTATGTTTCAAATATCAGGCGTCGTAATGAGACTCCAGGGCTACATTTATCAATTTTCTGAAAGTGTTGTGCATATTTTCATCGCTGACCTCTTCTTATTTATTATCTTATTGGGGAAACACCTTGGCTTTCAATTAATCATCCACACCTACGCGGCCACTTACTTTTGTCGTTTACTTTCCGACTTTCGGTTGGTCAAACCGCAGACAGCGAAGAAATCCAATTGTTGCTCATGAAATTTTCCAACTGGAAAAAATGTATCATATTTGCAATTCAAATGATCATTTATTGAGAAAAACGCTTATTTTTTATCAATGATCCTGAATCTTCGTTAACTATATTTACGTAGACGATAAGACGAACAATTTCGTTCCTAACTGAGCTTGAGTTTCCTTTATGAGAAAGAAGTTTTAAATTTGGAGTTGCTTTTACGGATTTTCACATTTTACAGAGCTTCTCGGTCGACAGGTATAGAGTAAAATGGTTGTTGCCCAAACTCAATTGTAAGTGCTAATCTGTTTGTTCCTCGGGCCGAAAGACATATCGCGTAAAGTTTGACCACAAAGGAAGCATTTCACTTGAAGCATATGGAAAGGAAAGCAAATTCATCAGGATACCATATACCCGTTAAAAATATCAACTTTTGCTTAATCTTAAAATCATAATATTTTACTCATCAATTAGATTTAATTTATGCGAGGTCAACTCCTATTTCAATCTCGATCATTCAAACTCGATATTTTTTATCATGACTTTTGATAGAAAGTCAATATAACGGATTTATCCAAGAACTTAAATATATAAATTAACCATTTCATTAGTTACAACCTGCTTGTTTTGTAATTGCCGAATGACTTTATTTACTCGCGATTTCCGGACGTCTCTCGAAGAAACAATTGCGAACGGAGAGTAATGAGATATGTTATCTGTTTCCTCTTGATTGGAGCGATAAATGTGAAGTAAGTTTTACGTTGAGGGTATATGAAGGTCTGCTCTTACGGTGATTTCACGAAATACGCACGAAAAGAAGATGAATGTGTGGACGCCGACCGCTGAGATTAATTGTTGGGAAATGTCTCAGAATCAAGAGAATCCGTTGCATTACCTCGAGACCTACTCCCGGGCTATTAATTCTATCAAATTCGAAGGTTGAATGTTTTTGCTAGTATTCGCGTGAGATTCAAATTGGGGCTGAATTGTTAAATCCCTCGCTCGTTCCCACGAGTGCTCTCCCTACACATCTTTGAAGAAATTGGTGGAGGCATAATAGACACAATGCTTCCACGAAGTATCTTTGTTGAATAAAAAGAAAGCAATTCTGCCGGTTGTTAAGTAGTGTGTCCGTCACGCACGCTCTTCCTCAAATAATTTCGTGCCATTCGTTTAATCTCTGGTCCCCATCCTATTCCACAAAGGAGAAAAGTTAATAGGATTTAAAATTTAATATTTAACAATCATTTTTGGGAGGATGTGTTCACTTTAAATTCAAATCTCTCCCTCGATAAATAGTTTATTATATTGCATCAAAATATCAAGTGAATTATGAGCCTTATAAAATGAACATAATTTGTGTCCAAATTTGAGAATTTTCCCACACTAAGTAGAATTTCGGATTCTTTTTCTTTTAAAGCGGCAAAATGGGCTCTAGATTTATGCACGCATGAGTTACCACCATTGTACGAATTCATAATATTTCGTGGAAACGTGTATAACATATTCCCTCTAATGGATTTAATGAGAAAATCTGACCTGCGTTTTCCCTACTGGATTTGGCTGAACCTGGCTCTGAACCACTGGCCTCCGAACTACGTACAAACTGCTGTCGCATTCCTGCCTAGCCTAAACTGAACTTTCGCTCATCAGTTTCCATTAACACAAGTTTCTCCCTATCGCCACAGTTGCATATTACCATGGAAATCCACCGCAGGGAAATTTGGAACTCGTGTTTAGAACACTAGCCATCAGAAAAATATCAGGAGAATGTTTACATCAATCTAAGCAAGTTAACTGGCAGTCATCAAACTCGTGACCATTAAATGAAAGCCATCTTCCATTGAAGACGTGAAAGAAAGTGTGTAATGCAGATATCTCTCAGAAAGATTCACAGACCTTCAGAGGAGAGGCAAACTTACATGCCAATACAAACTTCATTTTAAGTAATACAAAAATTCTTTTTTTCCACCTACGTACTATGGTCCAATGTAATATGGGAGTATGATGTTTCCCAAGACGGGTAAAATCCACTCTTCTAGGAGTAAAGTTTTTTACATGGATGCTCACGCTCCCAGGGGATGGAAGGAAGATTATTTATGATTGGTAGTCTACTTTTTAAGGTAGATTTTGGATAGGCGCACAGCCTGCCACCACTACATTTTTAAGTCTCAAATACACAATGCAGCGTCGTATCATAATCAACCGTTCTTTTATTCCAAATACTTCTTGTCTCCCTTCGTTCTATCCAAGATGCCTCCTTTCCCTCCACTAACCTCGCCTCCCTGAACTTTTCCCCTCTACCAGAGTGTTCAAGATCCTCAATCCTCATCCATTAATCAAAATTCTCCGCAGCCACCTCTCCAGTCTCCTTTAGATTTCTCGTAATACCCTCTCTCCTCTCCGACCATGGCTAGTACTTTATTTTCCTTTCCGTATATTTTACTTCTTCCACTGTTCTACACAACCACATTCACATCTCAAGAGCTCAAAAGGAATATACGGGAGGGAAACACGTAAAGAGGAGACGGAGAGAATGAGGAATTAGAATGAAACATCAAAAACGGAAGAGAGAATGAGGATTAACATGAGGTATTAAAATGGAATGAGGTAGATATTGGTATTTAAAGAGTACACAATTGATTGGAACCAATTAACCTGGATTCATTCTCTCAACACTTAAGCCTGTATTTATAATCCTGTCTCAACAAGACTGTAAGGTATCTTCTACGTCAAAATTGCCTGTTATCCTTAAGCTGAGGGTACCTAGGGAGTCTCCCGCGGCAAAATTCATGGGACATTTTTACGTAGGAGGCCACTTAGATTCTCCTAGAACTGGAAGACGACTATAAATACTCCGAAGTACTCCCAAATTGAAAAAAACGAAAAATGTGAACACTTAAGTACTCCTAAAATCCTAATCTGCTCAGTAGTTTCAAGTTTGTATGCCTAGTGGTGGTGACCCCTTGTAAATGTCGTTTAGCCATTGAAATTATATTATGTTCTATTTCACAGTTTTTCCACAAGGAAAGAGACATTGCATTCCAACGCAGCCTCAAAATCGATTAGAATCTTACCGTTGAATGGAATCGACAACGTTCGTGCACACGAAGAGGGGTGGGTAGATGAAGTGCAGTTGCGTATCGATTTCTCAAAGCGATATGATATCGAATCGTAACCGAAGTGAATTGTCTTGATAATAAACTGATCGAAACTTCAATTCGTCTTAATTTACCTCCCTTGCATTGGTGACGATTGCGATCGAGTCTCACATGAATCTAGTCTCCCTCTTGCCTTATTGTCTATTTTCGTGTGAAATAAATTCGTGTCGTTTCAAACTAAATGGATGAATATACGCCGGGCGAAGGCATGGGGTGTGGGGGAGGAAGGGAACGGATCGTAAACAACACCCGTCCCACCCTGAGACGCCACGTGGGTGAGCACACCGATGCGCCTTATACTCGTATTTGTTGGGCTCCGGGAATGGAGCGATACCTATCAAACGGCATGGTGTCCTTCCCCGTCCCATTCTCCGGAAGTCGTGAGGCCGGCGAACCTAATACGTTACATACGCATATCCCGCGGGTCGTAATCAGCACACAGTGCACGAAAAAAGAAGGATCGCTCGAAGAAGCCACCTCTGCCATCCCACCCCACCACGCGAAAAAAGATATTTAAACGAACCAAGCAGCTGCCGTTTAACGAGGGAGGAGGTGGGTGGAATGTTTCCAGAATCTCTTCGTCCCCTCCCCCACCCCCAGAGTCGCCATATGCGAGGAAATCAGCCGCGAATTCTCCGACGAAGTCCCCTCCCGGGGTCGAGAAAGGGTTTTTATTTATGGGGTTTCCTTCCCTCTCGTCGCACACTCGCGGGAGAGAGCGCTCGGGCCGCGAGCAAGTGTGCGCCGCCACGCCCCTTAACCCCACCCCCCGCCACCCTCGCTGTCCCCCGGGAGCGACACGGGGGAGGAGAGGACCCCCATCCGCAGCGTCGGCGGCCTCCTCACCTGCCTTCTTCTCACGATCTGGAGGCCCCCCTTCTCTCAAGTCGATTTATGCATGCGCCCCCGAAAAAATTAAATAAACCCCCCGATAATCGACCCGAAGATTGGCTTGATGAGCGAGGGGAGGTGGCGAACTCACCCCTGCGCCTAGCTCGGCAGAGGATGAAATTCGCGAACCAGGGTTGGAGGGGGAACGGTTTTTATCTATGTCCTTTCTGCGGTTCCCCGTGAAGATCCTGTGCCCGGAATATCATTCAGATTTGGCGATGTTGAAGATACATAAAAACCATAAACACAGTAATCAAACCGAAGGTTTAGCAGGTGATGGTAAATATCACCCAGTACTAACCCCGACGGCGTGTGAAATTCACACATTAGGGTAGGGGGGCCAGTTCCCTTTCCTATGCCGGTTATGGTTTCCCAGGAAGATTTGGTACCCGAAAAATCACAAAGCTTGGGTGGAGCTGCAGGTGCCCAGAGTGCCTTGCCCGGGACCCTCCGGTCAGCAGTCCAACGCTCTACCCCCTGGACTACCGCGACCCACACACACATATATATATATATATGTATATATATAAACAAATATATATTATATATATATATTTTATATATATATATATATATATATATATATATATATATATATATATATATATATATATAGGAGAGACGTGGGAGTCCAGTGGGTAGAGCGTTGGACTACGGACTGGAGGGCCCGGATTTAATTCCTGGGGTCACCTCTTAACAACTTGAGCCTCATCCAAGCCGTGTGATTTTTCGGATATCAGAAATTCATGGAAAATCATAGGCGTTGCTGCGAAAGAAACTGACATTCCTTTCCAATTTCACAGGTAAGTTTAGTCCTAGGTGAGGTCTCTAGCCTCACCTATGAAACCGATCTTCGTGTTGTTAACTGAGTTTGGTTGTACGTGATGATACTTTTGGCGAAATCGAAAGCAGCCCTTCAACGAATATTCCCATAGTCGAGACCGAGCTGAATCGATTTCTCGCGTTCGTAAATGGTACTTGTATATTCCTCCCCATTTCATCATTATTCACTTTTCGAGTTGAGACTAACGAAAATTGCTCGCTTCGTACGATATAAGTTTAGAGAGCAGTCGTGAGTGGAGCTGCAATGAGATTGCAGATCGACTTGAATCTTTCAGAAGCGGAGCTTCCCACCCCGTGAATAAGGCCTCGCGGGGAAGGAAGCCGGACGTTGCGTGTTTCCGTACGCCACCCTCATCATCCCCTCTTCCTCACCCGTGCAATCTACCGGGCAGAAAATTATCTCATCTTCTTCCACCACCCCTCTCTCTCTCTCGCCCCATCTCCCATCGCCCTTCCATCGCCATGAGACAGGGAGGGAGGGGTGACGGATTAGCAAAAATTGCTCCTTAATCAGATTACAGGTCCCTCCTTCGCTCCGAGGGAACCAACCGCTGCGTAATTCATCGCCTTGCGCTCGCTCTCCATATTTCCCCTGGTGCTCCTCGTTATGAAATCACCGCGGACGGCCGTTGCATCCAGGTTCAAGCCTACTATATATCCTCAGTTTGAGTCAAGATCGAGGTTGGATATTATCATAGTGCTCTAAGTGGGCTGAGGTTTTACTCAAATGCCGCCCAAGACTAGCACCCGACGCGCACTCCACATCAGAATCAAGGAATGGGGAAACTCAACAGTTCAAGTGGAACGATGGGTGGTATTAGAGAGATTAATTAGTAAATGCTTCTGGAAATGAACTATTTGGGTGAGGCTAATTTGAATATGTTTTGATGTGATCATAACTCAATAAACGCCGATATAGATTATTTTCTATCTCACTTCACCAAACGTATTTCGATTAAAGACAGGTTTTTGACTAATATATTTTAGGTTAAACATTTTTCGTTACCTGTCCATTGGAATTAGTTTCCAATAATGTTGGTCATTTTTAACGAACCTTTCCACCGATCAATTGGCTCAACTACAACACTCATTAGAAGTGTTCCTATGCACTCTATGAAGACAAATTACTTGCGTTCCTCTTCAGTATATAAACATATTTGATAATCCTAGTTTTTTTCATCGTGATTTTTCAAGAATTCGTTTCCAAACGTGCCATAAAATAATCGAGTGATAAAAAAGGTTTTAGTGCTTTCATAATTAAATATTCCGCTTCTCTGATATATCATCCAACAAAATTCGACGCATTTTTCTCCAATTAAGTTAATTGAAGAACTTAATTTTCCTTGGTAAATTATATTTTTTCGAATTAATTTTGAAATAGATTCATATAAAGTATATTCTGAAAGCAAATTACTTTCATCCAAAATATTTTTTGCGTCAAAGCGGTTAAGGAAATGAATATGTTTATGACATCAAAACGATAGTTTCAACTTAAACATATAAATACTTAATTATTATTATATAAATTTTGTTACAATGAGGCAATTGTCCTTGTGGCAACGGCCAAGTCTGGTCAACGGTCACTCTTACAATGCACATACATACATACACCAGAAGACCAGATATAAGACAAAATGCTCTTATGTGCAATGGCACTTTAAGAATTACCAACCGCACATTTACCAACACACAAGGGCTAAGTTCACACCATACCTGGAACGCTCCGTCCATCGCCGCACTCCGGTCATAGTCACGCACTCTCCAATGTGATATACCGTTCAAATTCACCCACCGTTAACACATCATTCGCTTGTGCAATACAACTTCTCACGCCGTCCACATCAGGTACAAACAATATTTAAATAAGTACATTAGTATAATAATCACTGATCAATAAAGTTTATCACCCATTGGCTGCTTTACACTTATTCTTAAAACTCCTAAAATTGAATGGGAAGGGTTCAAACAAACCTCCAGGTGGCTGGTTCCATTCAACAATTTATAATGTAATGATTGACTCTTTAAAATCAATAGTGTATCAAAATATGGCGTGGAATAATAACATTTTTCTCTGATCCCAGCTCCACTTCTGCGAGATAATTATTTTCTCTTTGGCACCAGTTACCTGTTCATTTTCCCTCGAGAAATGGTCTCGCTGCTTGAGAGCTTTCTGTCATGCATGAAAATGAAGCTAATTCAACATTTAACTTTTGTTATCATTCCGTAACCAACCTGGAAACCAGGGAAATCAATTCACCATCCTCTAAAAGCCTACTGCGGCGGAAACTGGTGGAGGGGCACTAATGTGACTCCAAAAACAGCCCTAATGCCAGTCGGTGTTAACTTCTGTAACCATTCAATCGTTTAATCGTAGTATTTTAATCTCTTATGCCACTAATATGCATTTTGACCATTTTTTATTATTATGACGTCATTATTACCAAAATTTAATGGATTTATTATCAATTCTATTATTCTAGATACCACTCCCAGTTGTACCAGAGTTAACTAAAATAAAATTTGCATTAAACTTAAAGAGCACAGATTTTACACAAAATATTATTGCCGCAGTCAGTATTTTTTTACGGAACTGGTGCCGCGGTAGGGTCTTAAAATTTTCTTTAGTTTCCCAAATCAGTTATCGTTCTGCTTTGATCGGAGATTCTTCCCATTTGTTCACCATAGAAACATTACTTCTTGTAGCAACCGAGTATCATTACCTGAGGTCTCATAGGTAGAAATATTATTTAGAACACTGTTATAACATGCGAAATACATATATGCTTAATAATTGCTCATTTCATCCTATAAATTAGTGCTCACTCGAAGCCCCGTGGAGTCAGAGCAGGATGGAGTCCAGTCGACAGGTTCACACACCCACTTGAGCGACGCGTTAAATCTGTGGACACGGGTCAGTCAGACCTTTGGACTGTCTGGAGATGGCGTTCAAACTTTTGACCCTTTATGGACAATAGAATGTCGCAGCTAGACCTCAAATTGTTTCCTAATCAGGCTCCGACTATGCAGGAGCACTTTCCTCTATAAAAAGAAAACATTGTTCGGGTAGAACCTGGAAATATAATCAGAATCTCAATTCTCCCGTCCACTCTTAAGTTCATTCCTCCCCACATAATACATGTATACTCCCATTGATACCACCATTTCATAGGGCCTAGAAATTTAAGTAGTATCGTATCTGTGTAAAAAATGTAATGTGTTAATCTGATCAAAATTGCTATTGGTACGAACTCACACTAAAACTACAAGGATATTCGAAGAAGAAGAAGGGTCATCTTCTTATCTTTAAAATTCATCGGGCCAGAACAAAGTTGTACGCATGCAGCGTTATCTAATGATTGTTTCCGAAGGCACTGAAGTCATTTTTTCAATCCATTAGTCGATTAGTATGACTGGGTCAATTGAATCGAATCAGCATGATAAAATCCATATGATTTTTGCTATGAGTGATGAATGATATGCTACTCTCAGCTGTGATAGAGTTTTGGCTTTTATTTGCTCTGACAGCTAAGGCTGAAGACGAGACGAGAAGACGTGAGCTACTGGCTGTTAATTACAAGAAAAATGTCCTAAGAAATTATAATTATGGCAAATAAAATTATTCTCATACCAGTATTTCGGTCGTCAAGTCGACCATCTACAGGGAGGAAGGGTGTTGTTTAAAGGAACGCTCCACCTGAACACGGCCCGTGCTTCGACACGGTTGTCTTCTCCGTCCTATGGTGTTCTTCACCCAACGCCCCTCTTCGCCGAGAAGATCGAAATACCAGTATAGGAATATTTTTCTTCGTTCAATTAAGACTATGCGTATCTTTATACTATAATATATAATGCTTTATTATATCGCGCTGTTATAGAAATAATTTTCTTTGGTCAATATTTTCTTCCCCGGCCTCATTCCCCTTCCGCCTGCCGTGCCACAAAAACGCATCATGGTGAGAAAATATTTTGGAAAAGAAATTAGTGGCAGATAATTAGTATTTTAAGAGCCACTGCATTAATGGGAAATGACATGCTCCCGATTCATAGCTTTCTATTATGAGCAGACCATTCTTACGCGATCCGCCCACTGGTCTTCACTGTCTACGTCGAATCCTCTTTGACGTGTGATTTCCTCGGAAGAACTGAGGATGATAACAAGAAATCCCCCCCTCCTGGAAAATCTCCCCTATTTGTTCTTCGCCCCGTCTCAGATTAGTGCTCGAGAGCCTCTTTTTTTCTTTTTTAATCCGTCGATTCGGACTTCGGACGAGAAATCTGGAGCCGTCACATCGGTGCTGGAACGGTGAGAGTTCGAGCTTGCCCGTAAATGGCTCAGCGTAAAGGGGACTCGAGATGGAGTGAATTTATCTATTTTTCAGAAAAATATCCCGCCTCCTCCTCCTCCCACCACACTTCCCCTCCATTTCCTCCTCCACGCTCAAGATGTATATCTATCGTTCTCGATTCATTGTGTGCGCGCGCGCCTTTCGTCGTACAAATGTCTTCTCGCGATTCTTTCCCTCTTGATCCTGGCTCTCGGGAGAGAGTTAAAGGCGGTGTCAGCGCCGTTCCCGAAAAGGAATCCAACGTGGCAGCCGTATTCCCGTTGGAGGAGGCGAGGCGAGTGCGGTCAACGTGCATTCGGCGCGGGGCGTACGTCCATCCGCCATGACCGGCGAACGGCACCGATGGACTCTAGCGATCCGCTATTCGGGCAAGGGGGAGAGGGAGGGCGGATCCCTGACCTTTCCCTATCCTCCACCTGTGCCTTCCGCGCATTTTAATTCAGCTGATTTAACCAACTGATGGGGTGGCGGGATTACGGTCTGCCTCCATCACATCCCTCATCCGCACCGCTGGCATCTGTTCGGCAACCATTCCTTCATCATCATCATCGCTCCTTCAGCGATCAGTATATGACAGACTTGAATGTATCTTGTTTGCATTAGTTTAATATGTTCTCAACTAATCTTCTTCTCTAATGCCCACGAGGCCTGCTTCTCAAAGCTATAAATCAATTTACAAGTCCTCTAAAAAGTGGCAAGTTTGACCCAAAACATTTCAACCATATTTATTGCGATTATTTGACATTTTTAAGTGCTGGAATGAATGTATTATCATTTTAATGCCTCTTTTAGGTGAACTATAGCAAATCTTAAATTAGCTAATAACTTTGTGAAACGGGTTTCGGATAGCTTTTCTGTCTTACTTTCCTCTTTAATGAACCAACGCAATATTTCTCGTGATACCTTCCCTTTTATGATGTTCCTAATAAATACATTGTGTCTCAAGCTGTCTCCCATTCCATCTGATTATTCTTTTTCATATAATGCTCCATGCCTCCTGTTCCTCCCCTATTCTCGTACAGGTTTCCGCATTCTTCCTTTCATCCGTCCATTTCATCGTCAGCCTCCACCACCAGCACTAAGTGTCGAAGGCCTCGCAAATGTTTTCACGGATTTGGATGATATTAGTTTATATTTATCGATTAATATAAAAAATCAATAATTTTCAGGGTTTTCATAATTATCAGTTGTCTGCCCGAAGATTGGTTTGTAGCCCTCTTTCATTTTCACCGTTAGCCACTTCGTGTCCTCTTGGCCTCCGTCATTGGCTCGTCTCATTGTGTGCTTAGCGTTTTCCATTCTTCATCAGCATTGTATTATCCAGTATTAATTGATTCTTGGTGCATGGAACATATTTTGGGTACCTATCTGTGGCTTTGATCACTCTTGATTGCCTACTATTAAATATCCTGGCTGTATTCTACCATCATCATGGATCAAAATGGAATCAATGGACTGTCATTGATGTGAACATGCTTGGAGAAGCGAATACATGTGGAATAAAGTATTGTGTGTTTAGTGGTTGGTTCAAGCATGTCGGCACATCAATTTATGATAGTTTTTTCTTTGATAAATGTATAAAACATAATTTTTAGGGTCCTCATTGATGAATATATTTACAAAGAAGCCAGCGCCAAATTATTTCCTCTAATACCCTTGGAAGAACGATTTGGACGCTTAGGTAAGGATATACACCTATTGCCTGTATGAACTGAGCTTTTCAAATGCATTGCGTGGGTGAAAAGTTATTTGGTCTCCAACCGGGTGGAGAGTCGGAAATTGATTTTTCCAAGGCTTCTATGGTCTCCTGGGTGAAGTGTCTGGATTAAATCTAAAATTATTTTCTTAGTCTCCAGCTATATCAGCTCAACTGTGTGATCTAGTGTCTGAGCGTAAATTTCGGTTAATAATCATGAGTCATTTAATCCACGAAGTGGTTAATGTTTTCCAAAAATATCGTAAATGAATCCTCTGCGTTCAGTAATTCAAGCCCATTGCATGTAAAATCTTTAAGGTTTATCCATAATTAAATTTCGGAGGTCTCACCCGAACCTATACAGCACTTTCTTTGAAGTGATTTTGGTAAAGTTTTGGCCTACCAGAAGAGCAAGGACTCCCAGTCCTGTGAAAAACAAATCATGAAGCATTCCGTTTTATGGCATCGTAAATATTTCTTGCCTTCCTCGATCTCACTGAGAGGTCAAATGCAATGTCTCCAAAATTTCGCGCCGATAAAATGCTTGCCATTTCAAGAGACAAATAGCCACCGAACAAAGATTACTAAGTGATCTTAAGGATTAGTCGCGGTAGACGAAACTGAACATTGATGGGGATTAATATCATATGGGGATTTCACATTGCTCTTAAACACCGGAAAAATACACCAGAAGGAAAAACGGTAGTAAACGAAAGAATCGTATGGGAGCTGTAAAGTATAGCCAGCAAAGAACTGCTCGAAGAAGTAAAATACGCAAAGAAGTCATAAAAAATAAATACCCGAGGCTCGCATGACGGTGAGACAAAAGACACGAATGTCACGAAAGGGCAGGGTTTAAAAGAGCGACCCAACGGGGGGAGAATGGAAACGTGGGATTAAGATTGTGACACGCGAGGTCGGTGTCGCTGATGGCTGGAGCAAGGAGAGCGAAAACGGGTGAGCACTAAACATGTTAATATGCAGTGAGGATGACGGTCAGAGAATGGCGTCAGGCTCTGGCCCCAGGTGCGGCCGAGAGGTAGGAATCATCTCCCGGTATGGCTTGTGCACGAAGGGGAGGGGCGAGGGATGAGTTCACCATAATGTCACTCGCAGTTCATCACCGACTAGTAAACACTGCCCACGTTTCCAGTAAAATACGGAAGAAAAGTTTTTCGCTTCTGGAAAAAATAATAAATATTATTGTGGATTTTAAAAGTTTTGACCGCGACCGTTATGTTGTAAGATTCTCGAGGGAAAAATTTCCCCTGAGTCATTTCGGCCATTTTGAGGTGACGCCAATCTGAAAATCGAACGATAATATCTTAAAGTTGCGTTATAAAACTTAAAAATGATCGATCGCATGCTACTAGTGGAGAAATTCGATTTTCATAATGGTAGACACGGTAGTGTGTTTGTTGCGAGAGTGAGAATAATTACTGAACCGACCTCAAACGGATATTAGACAGACCCTTTAATCGCCTGATTTGGAAATGATCGTGTTGGACACGATTCGAGTTTGTGTACGTCTTTTGTGTTTCCATTCTTGTGCCGAGTTCCGGTTAGTCTTCCACCCCTTATACTACTTTTAAAAACAGAAATTGGTCTTAAAATATCTGAATATTGTACGCCAGATCGAATGTCAAAATGTGCACACACTAACGGAGGTCGAGGGCATTCTTCCCTCAACCCTTACGCCTCTTTCCTTGAGCCAATCTCTTGCTTCGTCGCCCATAGCTCCTTTATTTTTTAAATTGATGCCCAGATGCCAATGATAAATCGCATTGGAAAATTTCTTAATGACCTTAACGCGTTTTAACTTGCGTAAGCAGTCATAACATCTTGTAAATCTTCACAAAGGATCACTCCTCTCCCATTTGGTGTTCGTTTACTTATATTAAGTTTATGTCTTATTTGTAGGTGATCCCTCCGATGACCAAGATGGTCGAATTGTTAATGAGGTCTGAGATTTAAGAACCACCAAAAACATTCATCCTCCGAATTCACTGAAGTAAAAGAGACACATAGTAAAGATGAAAGCAGAATTGTAAGAAGCGGTCCGTACTACTGTTAAGGCGATTGTTAGGACTCTTTTTATACGCCAGTGTTCTATGTGTTGTCAGTATTCCTATCTTTAAGAAATCTTAATGTTTTGACTTTTGATACATCTCATTAAGACTAGAGGCGGCGGCCTGCGCGGAGCAGTGTCTTAAGCGATGGTTTGCGAAGCTAACTATAACACAGAAGGTGTGCAGTATCTGTTTTCCGTTTTACGAGCATTTTTCCTTTATTTAATAATTTCCTGTATTATAGGCATTTTACTATTAGTATTGTTAGTATCAGTTACTACCAACATTATTGTTACCATTAAAATGGACTGATTTTTTTCAATCTTACAATTTCTCTCAATCGCTGTTGGATTTTTTTAGTGTGAAAAAATCTCCCTGCTCCAAATTATGGCCAACAAAAAATGGCTGTCTCTGTCTTTTAAGCAGCTACGTATGCCTGCAAAGAAATGAATTACGATTAACTTGCGGGCATTAACAAAGCCTGGAGTAGTTAAACCATCTGCGCTCAACTGTTTTGTAAATATTATTCCCTTTCAACTTATAATGCGACTGTTGGTATGTGTTCACAGCACTTATTCCGCATTGGAATTCACTCGTTAAGGTCAACCGGCTCTTGAATGGCATTAATGGAATCAAAAAGTTGAAAAACGTAATAATTATCAGTTTTCATGGAACATGGTCTATTTTTTCCCCAAGGAAAATCTAAATAGGTCAAAAAAGTAGGACGGAGCGTTTGGGTGCATTCATTTCGGCTGCGCAATGCGTTGCACCCTGCCTCATCAAAGTTCACCTCGCATGTACTATCGAAGATTAATGATCCCCGTGACTGAAAGGCAATCACCTTAAAAATTATAATTTTTTCAACTTATTTTTTGTTCTTATCGATCACCTAAATTGGCAAGTGTGTCCGTAATTTCAGGCGAAGATGAGTTTCCGTTTGTGCACCCACGTCGCGTTATTAACTGAACAAACATGTCCATCGTCCAGCGGTTTTTTTCGTATCGGTCGTCAAGAGGTAAATGGAGCGCATAAGGCTAAATTTAAAAAATAGATAACTTTCATCCACTTATTAGCACGAAATCTTATCTTTTCCGTCGTCATCTCTAGTAGGATTTCTTCTGTCAACAATGGTGCCTCTTATTGGGGCAAACTGTGCGGTTGTCACATCTTATCGATGTTTATTCGTCTTCCTTGATAGTTTGGACTCATCACTTAATTTACGCAGGCAATTAATTAACTGCATTTCTTTTGCTCCGTTGTACACTCGTATCTAACACCTTTGCTATCGACGACACCCACAGTGAAGTGAAATGTAGACTCCTAAACTGCTTAGCATTCGTCTAGCAGAAAACTATGCCAGTAACAAACAAACTTTTTTAAGTCGATGATTATCCAAGCCTTTATGCGATTCTCTGTGAGTTGGATGCGGGTTCTTCCTCGTAAAATTTAAAAAGTCTCTTCTTGATAAGGTATCTGTATGTCATTTGAACGACACTCTTACAGAAACTACTAGCTCTAACCGCCTAAAGGAGATAGGAGTGTGTAAGATCAAGCGACTTGTGTTCTAGCATCTCACGCCGTTGGTCAGGGTTCGAGACCCCCTATTCCAACTTTTAATTGGTTGTAAGTTCCCACCGAAGTATGGTTTCTATCCAACCTTACTCCTCGAACAAACCCCAATTTCTTTATGATAATCAACCTGTCCTCAATGGCAAAAATTACCAGTAGAACCCAACACTCTTGTGAGTTCGGGATTTCTGCGGTCATTTGTGCTATTGTCCTCCGCCATTCTACTATTCATCGTTGACACGGAAGGGCATTCATTCCAACTTCGCACGTCGCGCATGGAAATTATCATCCAACCTCCTCCTTCCCCTGGCATTAGTATGACAAAAAGCCACTTAATGTATATCTTTTAAAGAAGGACTAATGAAATCTATTCTCCCGAGTAATTTTATCAGCACCGAAGGTCTTATTTCTACTGGATTTGAGTTGGTTTCAACGATGTTATGCGAAAATATTTTCTCACTCTGTTTGACACGCGAATCATATTTCATTGGCCTTCAATGCAGTCACGAGATGCTGAAAACGTTTGACATCTGTGACCTTGTATTTTACTTATGGCACGGCGAATCTCATTCGTGTATTTTGGTAGCGGCCCAAGGTGAGAAAGAAGGCCTACTATTGCCAATGGGTGCCCGGAAAGACGTGACGATGCTTCCTTCGGCATCGTTTTATTTGGTCGTAGAATTTGAACTCCTCTGCTGATGGGGCCGTGTTCACAGCTTTACGACTAACTAGCTCTCAGAATTATGCATCACGTTTCGATTTGAATTCCCTAACTGCACTAGTTACAGACCTGGCCATTGGAAAATGCTCTTGGGAATGGGATAAATCATGCGTTCCATGCAACTCTATGATGAAAGGGTGTCCCCTTAGTGTACCCGCTGTGAGGAAGTAGATGCTTGGAAGTCTCTAACGACCACAGTGATATCAGCATAAGAAATCTATTTCCCATCTCATCATTGGTGATCATAACAAGAGGTCACATCACGTACAGTAATTGAAACTTCCCGAAAACAAAATGATATCCAAGCCTAATAATCACCAATTACTGTAATTGTAATCATTAAGTGATAATACCCCCTGACATACACTCTCTGTCGGATTTATGGGAGATATGCAGTACACAAAAAGCCAATGTTGTATAATACAGTCATTCAATACGTCTGTAAGGCTTACATAAGCAAACTAAAAGGTCCCTATAGCCTAAAGCCTTTAGAAGTATTAGGAAATTGCCAACCAAACTCAATAACAGCATCTTCTGTAAAATACTTTAGCATACAGTATTCAAGACTTAGTTTCTCGAAAAAAGTTTTGCTACTACTACCAATTCTTCTGTACAAAATTAGAATTTGTGAGAGACACAATTGGAATTTTTCTCTAAACACTATTCTAACACTCTGGGAAAAGGACCGGAGGGATACGCGTATGAAATTTTTTTTGTATTTCGAGCTAAGTTACGAGAAAGCTTCCCTCGCACAATTGAAATATGAACTGCAAAGATTTGAAATAAATGAAAATGTATTAAATTAGATTCATGACTCTCCTTCGAACGGCTAAACAAAGAGTAGTAAATGGACGTTTCGATTCCAATTACTCCATGCAAGCAACTCCGGGGAATATAGAACGGAGTGCTGCGTCAAACCAATGCTAAGATTGACGACCGCTGCTGATTAATTCCCTCGTAAGAGTCGTAATGGTGCCATTATTGTTTCTTGCATATGCATAAATGGCACCACTTCAAAAACAAAAGATCGACTATTGCATTCAAGTTATTTTTACGGCATTCACGAAAGGTGCAGTAAATTGATTCCGGAGTTAAATGACCGGTGGCACAACCCTTGATAGAAATCGACCTACTCTTACTAAAAAAACATACACTCACAACTGTTAAAATGGTTGAATATAGAGCACTAAAAAGGGGAAAAGAGGGTTTATTACCGTGTGAAACATTTTGTTTTTATCATCAATGTGGGTCTAAAGTGGATATTGATAGCCTCCGCAATAAATAAATAAATATATATACAATATATATATATATACGAGGGTCATCCGGAAAGTAGTACCCGTTCGTGAAATAAAGACACAAAAGTAAATATTAACAAACATAAAAAATTTTATTTGAAAGAGGATACTTTAAACTACTTCTCAACATAATCTCCAAGCAAATTAAGGCATTTGTCATAACGTGTGACAAGTTTCTGTATTCCTGCTGCATAGTCCTTCGCCGCCAGCTCATTGAGATACAGGGTCACTCCTTCTTTAAGTTCTTCATCGCTGTCAAATCTTTTTCCTGCCAAAAAGTCTTTAAGCTTTGTAAAGAGATGAAAATCTGAAGGGGCCAAGTCCGGGCTATACGGTGGATGGTCGAAAGTTTCCCATTTGAATTGCTGCAAAAGTTTTTGTGTTATCCCAGCTGCATGAGGCCTGGCATTGTCATGAACGAGAATGACACCAGTAGACAATAGACCTCGCCGCCGATTTTGTATTGCCCGCCGTAATTTCTTTAATGTTTCACAATACGCATTGGCATTAATAGTGTCTCCACGGGCCATAAAATCAATAAGCAGTACACCTCGTCGATCCCAGAAAATGGTTGCCATGAGTTTCCTGGTGGACAGAACTGTCTTGAATTTTTTTGGTTTGTTTGGTGAATGAGCATGATGCCACTCCATTGACTGTCGTTTACTCTCAGGTGATGCATAACAAACCCATGTTTCGTCACCAGTAATTATGCGAGTCAAGAAAGAGTCTCCTTCATCAGAATAACGTCCCAAAAACGTCAGTGCTGCAGCCATACGCTTGGTTTTGTGCTCATCTGTAAGCTTGCGAGGGACCCATCTTGCACAAATTTTTGCATAATGCAGATGGTGTTTAACAATTTCATGAACAATTGTTCGAGAAACATTGTGAAAATGCTCACAGATGTCATCAATTGTGACGCGCCGATCGTTCCTCACGAATTCGTCAACTGAGCTCACCAGTTGGTCTGTAATGACAGACGGTCTCTCCGAACGCTCATCGTCGTGTGTGTTCCCCCTCCCCATGTTGAAGTTGCGACACCACCGCCGAACAGACGACTCGTCCATTACATTGTCTCCATACACCTCCTTTAATTGGCGATGAATATCACATGGGCGAACGTTTCTTGCATTGAGGAATTTAATCACTGCCCTCACTTCACAACTGGCGGCGTTCTCAATTTTTTTAAACATTGTAAACAATCACAGAAACAACACAGGCAATGCTAGCGTCACGCAACTTGGCTCAGAGAAGGCAGACAAGCCACTGAAGCTATCTGACCTCGTCCAGCGGCTACTCGCGTCGTCAGCACTTCATGCGGCACGAACGGGTACTACTTTCCGGATGACCCTCGTATATAATTTATACATATAATTTATATATATATATATGTGTGTATATATATGTGTATATATATATATATATATAAAATCTAATGCTAATGTTAAAAATGTATATAACGCTTGGATGTCACCACAGAGCACAAAAATATTTTTTTAAAGTAAAAAGACACTCTCATTGCAGATAGTTTGAGCTTTCGGCCCTTCTCTTGGGCCATCTTCAGGTTGGAGAGTCTATCTTTCCAATGGATTGACTCAAGAATCGAACAAAATTCTAAGAAAAGTCTTCTGAACTGCTAACCTGGAAGAACACGGAGGATCACGCAATTACTACAATATTTTGGTCTGATATCTCTGGAAACTTGAAGACTCATCGTTAGGTAAATCATAGATACTACAACAACTTCATTTTTTAATATCGAGGTCTTAATCATCTCTACATCAGGAAGAGGTAAAATAGCGATACATTTTGAGAATTAACACTCATACAGGTAGTCCACATTGCAAGTTTGCAAGGATCCTTGCTTCCCATCGTGTAAATCAATATCGCAACGCATTATGAGTGAAGCGAGGGCAAATTAAAACTTAAATCTCTTCGTTGCATGCATATTCCCCTTCTTTCTCCTCCTTTTCCTGAAATATCATTTCTTAATTTTCCCCCTAGAAATTTTTCATCAGCAAGGAAAAATTGATGTTCACATTCCTTCTCTCGTTCCCTTGTCGTACAAAATACTGGAATAGGTAATAAATTAATCTTAGGGTGAATATAATCACCTTTATTGAATTAGTATAGCTGTCTTTGTACCAGTTTTACCATATTTATAATATTTTTGACAATATAAGCGCCAGTAGGATTGCGAGAAAATAATTTTACCAAAAATATGAAAACACGAAGTTCTTGATGGATTTACTTGAATAGTGTACTGTAGTGTAGTTGGACATCTTCCGTTGGATGATGAAATTAGTAGGTTTATGGTTGTTGTAGGTGTGCAGTATGGGCAAACGTATATCTTTATTGATTTTCTCAAATATTCAATAGAAACATCAGCGCGAACTTCATTCAAACTTCAGTATTAGGCCAGTAAGTGAAATGCTGTAATGGGAAGAGATACCGCGTTTGGAAATATTTGCACAAAAACATAGCCGAGCTCCCTCAAGTCCCAATAGATCAGATTCACTATAGGTTCCCCGTATTCCTCCGCTACTGATCACGGTTATTCCAGGCGGTCTGGCAAAGACATTGAAAAAACGTGTTTTCTGGACAGGGAATCAAGTCACACAGATTCGCAAAAAGGCTGCTCGCCCCCTCAAGAAAGGCAGGAAAGTTTTCCCTTGTTTGAGGAGGGCAGGCCGTCACAGATAGAGAGTTGTTTGCAATTAAAAATATCTCATTCCTGCTCCGACAGTCGAGAGTTCAAGTATGACCTGGATAGAGAGAGCTCTTTGGAAAGGAATCCGCGGCGGGAGGAGTTTCGTCCGACGCCTTCTGAGTCTCCGTGGCGGTGACATTCCGCGACGAGACCGCGACGATCGAAAATTCCAATCGGGCCCCCCACCTGCCTGCATTGGGGCTGCTATCGGATAAATTAGGGACAAAGTCTCCTGGAGCGCTCCCGCGAACTATTTTCGCCGCGCGTGTGTTTATTTCCCTGCGCTTTTTATTTTTTCCTTCAATTTCACGCCGGCCTTTTTGCTTAATCATCCGGTCGGCCGCCAAATGAGCTCCTCGGTTTTTTTTTTTATTCGTCGCTAAAGAGAGAAAGCAGATCTTCCGCTCCGGCTCTCTCGTCGTGTTTCGTCACGGGGGAGGGCGAGAGGAGAGGCACGGGGGGAAGGGAAGGTGGGGAGGAGGGCGGAGGCGCCACTTTCTCACTCTCCGGCGGCAAACGCTTCGAGTTCCTTCCGGTCCGATCGCAGGCGGGGGGAGGGGGAAGGGACCGAAACAACATGAAAGAAAGAGAGAAACAGAATGAGGTGGAGAAAGACAGTTCCTTACCTCTCCATTCCCCGTTCCCTCAGCTCCCCACTGTCGCCCCCACATCCCTCTTGATACTTTCATCTCCCTCTTTCGAGTATGCAAAACGTTTCATAATATTTTTTTTCGTTTTCAACTTTCAATTCAAACCTCCAATCCAAATTCTTCAGGGCAGCTCCCGGAGACACTTTTAAAACGAGGGGTAGGTTTTCATTTTATTAAATTTCGTTGTCGGTGCTTTCAGACTGCGTGACGAAGCGTTGACGAAATGTGGATGAGGGGACAGTCATTCCCTTCCGCAGGAAGAGTTGCGAGTGCAGTTTTCGTGAGACTGAAAAATAAGGTTATCGCTCGGGTTATTGAAATCTGTTTTGCGAAAATTACGCGGCGGCTGGTCTTCGTTTCCATGACTGTCTTGACGAAACGAAAGACATTCCGAGGTCACTTTGCGTTATTCAGGAGAGGACAGTCGCCGGTAGTCTGTAATGAGAGTGTTAATGGGAGGGAGGGTGTTGGTTTGAGAGGGTCGGAAGGAAGTCTAGTGTGGGTATTAGCCTCATCCTCTCGGGGAAAAGTATCGTAGGGGACAAGACTTGCGGAATCATCCGGCACGGCAGGTAAACCCATCAACTATAGGCGTGAAACCCTGGCAATAAGGCTACGGAATCCTCGCATCCCCGTCCAGAAGAGCACCTGCGACAATTCGTGGCTTTGTTGTCAAATTAAAGGGAGTTTTTTTTAGCTGTTTAAATTTGTTACAATTTGATAGTCCCAATTCAAAGAGATTTACCTAGTATCAATCACTTTAGTGCGAATATTTCAAATTTTGGAACCAACAAATCATGAACTCTCTCTATTTCTCCCAAAGGCTGGGTAGACTTTTTGAGTCAAAATATAACTGTCTTCCCGTCAAAAGAAGTTTTTGTCGAAAACATTTCAAGTCCAGTTTTTTAGTAAACATCCAATATGATACAATCCAAAAATATTAGTATCAAGGCAGAGTGATCGCAGGTTGATGTCGTAAAAGGTAATGCAAACATCAATGAAATTATATATATATAATATAATGTATAACACTTAGCACTAGTGGACACAGACAAAAACCCTCTCTTCCTTGATAAAGGTGGCCACGACCACCGAAAATTTGAAAAATAGTCTCTTTTTTATGTGTTTCTGTGTTTTTGTATGTCCACTAGTGCTAAGTGTTATGCATCATTATTCACGCCTATATATATATATATATATATATATATATATATATATATATATATATATACGCCTATATATATATATATATATATATATATATATATATATATATATATATATATATATATATATAGGCGTGAATAATGATGTATAACACTTAGCACTAGTGGACATACAAAAACACAGAAACACATAAAAAAGAGACACTATTTTTCGAATTTTCGGTGGTCGTGGCCACCTTTATCAAGGAAGAGAGGGTTTTTGTCTGTGTCCACTAGTGCTAAGTGTTATACATTATATTATATATATATATATATATATGAATTGAGATAGAAAGGGAGAAAGGGCATTAAGAGAGATGAAACTAAACAAGGCTGTGGGGGTGGATAGCATTCCAGCGGATATACCAAAAGGTTTAGGGTAATGTGGGAGGAAGAGGCTATATGGGCTGATTCGTATTATCTATGAGGAAGGAATCTGGCCGGAAGACTTTGTGAGATCAGTGTAAGTTCCTATCCAAAAAAAGGTAAAGGCTACATCATGTGAGGACTACAGGAAAATAAGTTTGATATCCCACGCAGCTAAAGTTATTCTTAGGATCATCAACAAAAGGATAGAGGGTAGGGCAAATGATTACTTCGGGAATGATTGGTTTGGGTTTAGGAAGGGGAGAGGTACGCGTGATGCCATTGCAGTAATGAGATTATTAATCGAGAGGAATATAGAACACAATCAGGACGTATTTTCCCGTTTCGTAGATTTCGAAAAAGCGTTTGATAGAGTAAATTGGGGAAAACTAATGAGTATATTGAAGAACATAGGAAAAGATTGAAAGGAAAGGAGGCTAATCCGCAACCTGTACATGTCTCAGACTGCTCAGGTGCGAGTGGGGAACGGGGAGTCCGGTTGGGCTGTGTTAGGAAGAGGTGTAAGGCAGGGTTGCCCATGTCCACAGATTTCGTATTTTAGAGAAACCTTATCTCATATATGTCCATTCTTGGGAAATGATCCTCTCCGGCGGGTTGAGAAACCTGCAAACTACAAATGATTAGAATTACGCCTGATATTCGGGAATTTTAAGGCCAAGCTGTTTTTTAATAAGATTTAAGAGACAAGTAATTCGAGCGAATTCTGTAGGCTAAGTCGACAATTGCAACATTTTCCTGCACCGAATACAAAAAATGTTACCCGCAAAAATTGGCGTGGAATATAAGACTTGAAAATTTTGAAAAAATTGTGACAAAAAACACAAATATGTTTATATTTCTAAATATTTTTACATTATGGATTATGTAGACGATTTTCCATATATTCTGATACATGGTCCATAACCTTTGCTCCGACGCCAAGTATTCTTTTAGGGAATCGTTATTTAATTGAATTCAATCACTCTGTAAACAATTTTTTTTAAATATCAAGTAAAAAAGGAAAATGAAGTAAAGTAAATCAAATGAAGGAAAATTCATTATGCACAACAATAACTGTCGAAGTTAGTGGCCCAAATAGCCATTTATCGACGTTGAAGGTCTGCCGATAAGAGCTCCCTGTTAATTTGCGTCCGCGCAGTCATAACAAATCCAGCGATAAAACAGAATATAAATTTATTGATTCCGAAGTTGGGTATGGGTAATACTTAACACGCAGGCGGGTTAGGAAGGAGGCAAGGAGTTGGCGCTCAGGGGCACCTCCTTGTTAGGAAAATGTCCATCAAGTCTTCCAGCCACATGCTAAAATGTTTTTGATGGTACATATACAGCCACATAAAGTTATTTTCAATCTTCATTGGCGTCATGTAATCAATTTAAGGGTAACCGTTTTATTTCTTTAAGAAAATATTACATTGTTATTTTAACGCCATACGTACGTATATACCATTTAGTTTCACGGATGAACCAAACGAGGAAATATTTTATAACCATGAAAATACATGAGGCTTGGGTTGGTGCTCGGTCATAGTATTTTTTGTTTCATAGATTTGGAGGTGAGATAAAAAAAATGCTACCTGTTGCATGGAGCACTTGCGAAAATGTAGGCACAATCAATGCATTTTGCAGGAAAAAACCTATCAATTGAAAACGTAATATTTTGACATGTATTAGCCCATACAAACAACGGCCTGATAGAATTTGGAATAAATATGACAGATATTTCGTGATATGCCGCACGTATTCCGCCACTATGGAACGAAGGTTAACTTTAAATTATACTCAACTTTGTGATTTCGGCACGGTTTTTTACCAGATGTCATTACATTTCAGACCAAATCAATTATTTTGTGCTATTTTGTTTTATGTGAGTAACCTGGTGATTTCCTTGAGCAATGACGTTGGCAATGGCGGTGAACAAGGTTTCATCTTCTTAGAAATTGGATTTGATAAAAGGAAAACAAAAATCCTCTGTATATACGCCGTCAGGTTTAAAGTCCACATCAAAAAACAGGGAAGCTCGGTTTAAGTTCCTCATTGTTGTATGTGCCAACCGTCTTAGCTTGAAGCAGCTGTAACGGTCGCAGTTTTTATCCATCGCAGCTGTTGATTGCCCGAACATGCACTAAGCACGTCCCCTTCGCTGCTCAGGAATTCTGAGGCTTCCTTCCACTCTCTGGACGCCAATTTTTTCTCGTCTCTCTCCCTCCCTAAGCTCACTCCCTCCCCTAAAAGCCTTGCATTTTACCTTTCATTCATCTCTCTCAACTCGTTTGTCTTAAATCGTTTCGAAGTCACTCCCTAAACTTCAGAATCGGTTCATACCAATTGTAAGGAGCTCAGCCATGAATGAAATCTCTACTTTTAGGAATATAAATTGTGTTCCCCATGGAACCTTAGACAAAATGGTATTTTTTTCTGATGTGACATATGTGTTTCATCCGATACCACATGATATACACTTGATCATATTGGTCAAGTAATTTAAATGTTTCGAACTAACCAACTTAAGACGCAGCCCCCAAAAATCCTTAGTGGGCTGATTAGGTATAGATTTCGTAAAATCTTTTACTTTCGCATTTGGCACATAAATGTTTGCCTGAGTCATTTGAGTGCTTCAATGACCGCTTTAATTAGCGTTAATTTCCTTTTGCTGGTCATTTTGGGGGTTGGAAATATATTTGTTTATTCTCTCAAACCTAATAAAAAAGGAGGGAACACACTGATTCCCTCGGACGGCTAAGGATAAGGAGAAATCATACTTATCATGTAATTAAATGAACGAAGTTGATGAGGAAACAGTAGATGCTACTTCAGCTCATTACTTTGTCTATTAATTATCTTCCTTCACAAACATAACAGTTTCAGGCTTAACTTTGAGGAATTCCTTCATGATGTGGGTAGAAAAAGAAAATGTGCATTTCCTCATAAAGACTTAATACTTCACACGACCATGGTATCGATGTTGCGCATCATCATCAGGTGACATCAAGGTGCGTATCATCGTCACCTGAGTACGATGCGCAGCATCGAAACCATGGTCGTGTGAAGTAATAAATCTTTATTTGGAGTGCAAAGTTTTTTTTCTAGCCTCATCCTTGGCTCACAAAATATTTGCTGTTCCTAAAGAACAAACTTAAAATTCATTATGCTACTACATTTTTTATGATTACACTGCCTTACCTATTACCAGTGCTTTGGTCAACTGTTAGAAAAAACTACTTTAGGTAATAAATAGTTTAAATTAAGAAATAATTAAATACAAGCTTGAGTGATTTTCCTTTAGCATATGTCCGCGAAGCGGTCGTCTACACATGACATAAGCGTGAAAGAATCACCTCACAACTAATTGAATCGATTTTTCGTTAAAATAATATTCCACCTGTCTATGAAAAATCATTAGATTGCATATATGTTCAAAGGGTTACAGTCCTATTATTTTAAATTCCTTTTTCTAATTGCCTCCTAGAAATTGAAATAAAATTCTCGAGGAAAAGTGCTTCATTTCTATATATAAACAAACAAGTCATTGTTGGTCACCTTCCTAGAATAAATTACAGTTATGTTAGTAAAACAATATAGTAAGTGTGACTATCAATGATTCATGTTAATCCCAATTTACGCAGTTGAGTAAATAAAAAATAATAAATAAATGCAATTTATTGCCTTGATTAGTTTCCAGCGTTGTATTTTACGGATACATTGCAAGATTTATGACCACTCCGTTGATATTTATGCATTAGTCACGGAGCGACCGTCTTGCAATCGAGGTCAATATCTCATTCGGCCGAGTATTGCTAACCTACCTCCCCTTTACTCTTCTCTAAGTAAGTCGATCTCTGATCGGTGGACCAAATATTGTCGTTCCGCCTTCGCAGTGAAATTTGTTTTCCCCAGAGAGGAACGAATTCATTTTCTCAAAGCAATGTTTATTTTGCCCGTCAAACATTGTACGATTTCCCAGATTCTAATGAAGGAAAACGAAGTTTTTTCAAGGGACGTCGAGAGATGTCACTCGCTCGAGAGCTTTCTGAAGGGGGGATGTAATGGGGTATTGGCGAATCCGAGGGAAGTTAAAGGGGGTATGACCTCCCACCACCGTATTTCCTAAAGTTCCAAAATCAGCATCCTTTAAATCTCTTACTTTCGAGTGAAAATAGTTGAATATTTGGTCAAATAAGATGTACATGAAAGGCATGCAGTCATGATTAGTTGATTCCGTAAAATATACATGCATATGTGCATCTGGGTGAAGAATCAGTAATCATATTTACCACACTTTACAGGAGACGACGATAAAGTGTGACATTGTCCTTCTGACAGCCAATGGGCGCCATTCCTTTTTTCAATTGATTATCCTGTAGTTATTAAGTAAAAAAACATTATTTTTCGGCGTAAAGGCGAGTGCATCTGTTAAGGAGTCATTTGAAAGAATGTAAACACGTCGATTTCCTACGTCTACATAGCCAATAAGGAACCTCAGAGGCGCATGGCAGAGGGAGTTAGGTGAGCAGCACCAGGGTAAATATGTGATTTGGCCTTGAAATTCATGAGACAGTTTGGCATTATTTTATTTGAGAGTAATTTCAATGGCTTTAGCCCTAGGTTTCTGGTATTTGATTTCGAAGGAAATATCACTTTCATCTGTTTTTATGGGTCGGTTCCTGATTTCCCTTAATTTCTCATTATGTTTTCACCTTCCGGCGCAGTGTAAAGTTAGGATTACCGTCGATGGCACTGTTAAAATTGTAACTTATTTATTATTTAAGTTATAGTGCATTAAGTCTTTGACATAATCTTCTTTCCCGTTCATTGTTTTTCAATAATTGCTGGACCCTGTTCCTTCAAGTCAATTTTTAAATTAGATGCTACTCGTTATATTCTGTTTGATTCAGAAACTAAATCTTTTATCGCGGGGTTCAAAATGTTGGAGAAGTATTCAAACACTAAATGTAAGCAATTGGAAACGACGCTTGAACTAGTGACATTAATGTGACATTTATTGGCATTAGAAACATTTAATTCTCCAAAATTTTTTCCTATTTTATTCGGACATTCATACTCAGATACAAGTATAAGAGAGTAAAAAAGCTCTTTAGCATTAAAGACAGCAATTAAAAAGCTAAAAATCCGTATTCTGGCTGCCACAATGCCTCTTTACTTATGGATACGTATTCCACTTTAAGAGCATTTTGCCATTAATTACTTTGCTTTCCTTTTGTAACACGAAGATGAATTAAACCAGAAGGTGTCAGGTACTTCACTTCTTTTTGATAAATTGCCCCCTCCTCCGTCCCTGCAACGACTCTTGTGTCTGCCCATCGTCGGAAGGAGAAGTACCCCAGGGTACCGGCCTATGGCTTTCGCCACTCACCAGCTGGCCTCGGAAGAACATGAATTAACGCCAATATCCATTAGCCAACCAACCAGGTAGGATGGCGGCAGTTCAAATACCTTCAAGGACGCACGCACGCACTGCGTTAGGCGGAGGGAACGAGATGCAAGTCCACTTGAACTTTCTCACACACTCGACGTATACGTACGTTTGTAGCTTTATTTAGTTAGCTTGCAGTTAGCGCGTTTTCTACGAATCAAAAAAAGTAATGGATAAGATAAGTCGCATAGGAATGTGATATTCGTGAACTAAACACAAATGCTATACGTACTTATATATTATCATTTCCGTGTTGTGTTCAGAATACATAAAAAAACACTTACATTGAATAAAATCATTATTTGGACAGTGGAAATTCGGAAAAAATCAATGGAACCACTTGAAGAGATCAAAGGTCGGCGGTCGACGTCTCAAGTCCTTGTATTTTTTATCTGCTGACATAATACCTCTTTGGCTAGAAAATGATGAATCTTAAGTTTTTAAGACAAACTTGATCTTAAGGCTTAAGATAACTTAAAACTTTCGGTATATTTTCTGGAATAAAAATACCAAACTTGCAGCAAGGATCAATTGAATATTGAAAGCGAGGAAATATCAAAATCGACGTGAACGAAAAGGTGCGAAATGCCATTTATCAGACCAAGTCACAAGGTCCCACAGATTTCGACATAGTGAAGTTGGCACTTAACTCTTCTCCCCTCTCTCCTCTGCAGAGATCCATCTACGTATCTGCCCTAGTCGCATGGATTTCCCTGAATTCCAAAATCCTTTGCTTCCGCGAAGCGATGCTTAAAGTGTCTCCAGACACGTGGGCCCACCGAGCCGAGAATCTTGAACGCATTACAAACCGCTTTTACCTTTTCTATTTAAAATTTGCCTAGGTAAACGCCCACAAGCCTAAATGTTAAACGAGAGCGTGCCACTAAGTTTCTCTTTGTCTTCCTTGGCTCTAGCTTTCCTGTATTCTCTCCCGCCGAAAAGTGTCCTCTTTAGTATTCCATAGCCTCGCGCACTATTTCTGTCAAATTCTAGAGTGCGGATGTTTATCAGCATGGATATTTGTGGTCATGAATTATTTAAATCATATCATATCGCCTTCTCTATCGGTTGTACACACGCTAACAAACGCATGTCGCATGGCCGATTATCGTTAAAGCCGCCCGGGTAGAAATAGATTGAGACGTTGCGTGGCGGTTGACCCTCAAGGAACTTCGTTGCGTTCCCAAAGAACATCATTACGGCACACTCGAAGCCAGCGAGCCAAGGCAATGGAATCTATCTAAAATTTAACCAGCCCCTCAATGCTCCTCGGCACGGACATGGGATAAAGAAACCATTTTTTGATGGCATGCCAAAACCTAACAGAATATTTTAATTGCATCAAAGTCAATCGTCGACTATTCATCGTCAAAATTTTTTAAATTAAAGCTAGGTATCTCTTCCCTTTTCGTCGGCTTTCGTCTAAATTTTAATGTATTTGGTAGAGGAGGTAAAGTATTCAGTTCCGGGTGCGGTAAGGTTCAACGACTGACTGAAGGTGACGTGAATATTCTGTGGACGATTAACTACATTTGCCTCGTACTGCTGACTTAAGATGAAGAAGTGTACTGAAGAACTGTGAAATATGTTAAAAATCGCGTCCTCGGGAAATGAATAATCACGGCAAAGAGTCCTATTATTTTCGCTCAAATTGATGTCAGTTTACATCTGGGTAGTTTTTCTTAACAATCTCGGAAGCGAGTTCTCTATCTTGATTCAAATACCAAATGGAATTAATGCAGTCGGCATTTTAAGAATAAACAATAAGGTTGCCTTCATTCGTTCAGTGATGTGAATATGAAACAGAAAAGTGAATTAAATTTTTTTTAAATATTTATAGAAAAATTGAAATAGAATAATGTTTACCTTTACATCGTACCCTGCCCCAAGAGGACGGGTGGCAGGGGTTAGGTTACCTGCCATCAGCGTAATTGGTGATTAATGGTATTCCGTATTATTTGATTTTTGTTCAAATTGTCGTATATGGTTTTCACAATTTTTATGGCCACAGATAGCGCGATGAGAAAGGGATTCCTTATATTGATCGGTTCGGCAGTCAATTCCCCTTAATTTGTAGCTGTGGTCTCACATACCCATATAATGCGACGCTAAAATCATTTCCTGAGGTTCATCGTTTAAATTCGAATTCAGGCAAAATTTTCAGGTTAAAACCCGAATAAAATTTACCTATCTAAAAATTTAAGTCAAGCATGTCTTCTTCGTACTTGCAGTGTCTCTTAGTCCAGGCTAACTAATAATCCGAAGCTTTCTGTTCGTTCATAATTATTATTCAATGAAGAGTCAGTTTTTCGTGTATACAACTTTTCTACATCTACATAATACCCCGCAAGCCGCCGCAAGGGCGTGTGGCGGGGGGTGTTAGGTCACCAACCGTGAAAAGGAAAAATACCACATGCAAAAAAAACACGGAAAATTACACCCACAGCAGCGCACACACTCATGCAAAAATCCCTTCATCCGATACTCATGCAAACACATATACCGCAAACAACTAAAAAACTTTTCTGTTTAATTCCAAAAAACTTTTCTGTTTAATTCCATAATTTTGCTCAGGATCCCAAACACTTGACGCGTATTTAAGGTGAGGTGTGCTATTTATGTTCCCACTATTCGTTTGATAAACTTTGGTTTCCTTAATGCAGCTCCACAGATGTTACTAGCGTGCTTTTACTTAAGTAGATCTGATTATAGTGTGATTCTCAGGTCCTGCATTTGGCCTGCTATATATGTCTAATGCCACTCTTGTATAATGGTATTATGTTGCCCTTTCGCCCTTGTTATCAGTCATTTTTAGTACTTCTGTAAATCGATTAGGTTGAGACTATCATTCCGCCGATTCCCAAGCTGACCCTCAGTCCCAGATGCAATATATAGCGCTCGTCTTGGAGTCGTATTCTCCCTCTCGGTCAGACACTACCAAAATAATATTTAATTTTTAAAGCCACGAAAGCTATTATTGGGCGGACTAACTGTAGATTCGTGCTATTGAGTGAATTCAGTAATGCCATTCTATTATCACTCTTCATGTGTCATGGTAAAAATGTCGCCTCGAAAGTTTGGAGTGGGAGTGAGATATCCTCAAATCATGAAACAAACGGTGGGCATCATGCTCAATCCTTCGCCGTTCTTCGTATTCTGAATGCGGGCCTCTATCATGCCTGTCGTTTTGTTCAAAAGCATAAAATTCCCACAACAACCTTAACGAAGCCTGTAGTTCGTCAAAACCAAGCAGAAAACATTTGAGAGAACTGAGGTAGATGCAGTGACACTTACTTCAACGGAGTAAGCTGCTGAGCATCTAACTGCAAAAACTTCACGGTGTGAAAATCATTTGCCTTGATCGGAATTGTAACTCGTATCCCTTCGATTTCCGAATCGTTGGATACGAGTTAGGTTCCCGGTGAATAATTTGTGCCCTGAAATGTCTGCATCCCAGAAACATTTCACCTTCCTCATCATTTATGGCAGTGAGATTTTTAATTATGGGTACATTCATCTATTTTTTATCATAATCTAGGTTGCTATCGATCCTATACGTCCATACTTAGATGTCACTCTTATGCATTTCACTTATAGAACGGGGCTGTCACTCGTTTGAGAACAAGCTGCGATGACAACTCGCGATCTACGCCTGGTGAAAAGTAAATGTTTTTAATGAAATTATCGTAGCCGAGTCATTATTCATAGGTGCCTTTTTGAATGTGCCATGGTAAAATTATTTTTGATAACGTTGGTTTCAAACGTGGATACACACTCCGGGAAATGCTGGTTACGGCACGCCAATCGAGTTCCATTCACGTCACTTCACATTCGGGACACGTGACCCTCCTAGTAATTCATGGATCAGATTCCCTGCTCTTTTATCAATAGCGGAAGTGAGTGCCATTTCGGGTCGAGATAAGATTTTCCCTCCTTCCTTAATAGAACCAACCCGGTTAGTCCACCGCATTATTTTGTCTTCGTACGAAAATCCTGATCCAGTTTTAGACCAAGCTGTCGCGCGCCCACGACTGGATCGCGATGGCATTTGTTTATTTTTCTCGCCCCTCCCCTCCCATATCCCTTCGCCGTCACCTTTTGCCCTCGCGCGCTGCCACAAAATCCGGAGCGAACCGGTGTCCCCCTCTCCTCTCCGTCCCTCTCTCTTTCTCTTTCTCTCTTGATAGAGAGAAAATTCTCCTTTTCCTCCGTGTGGCCGAGTTTTCCAAACACACACACGAGCCATCAGTGTCATCTTTAGCTCGCGATCGTGGAGTGGGAGCGCTTGCGAGGCCACCATCAACTCTGAGTGCCTTCGGCTTCTGCCGCTAACTTGCGGGGAAGAGGCGGTGTGGGACTGACTGACGGTAGAAGGCGGGAAGGAAGGGGGTCGCGTGCGGTGTGACGCATCTTTGGTGTGATGTGACGACGTTATACGATCACCATCGTCGTTCCATCATCGCAGTCCTTAAGAAAACAAAGCATTGGCCCCCGAGGTGCGTCTTGAGGTCGACGTCGCCGCAGCGATGGGAACGATACAGGTCATCGATGTGCGTTCCGATAGCATTATCTAGAAATTGAAGTAAATGATATGACCAGAAGGTCGGCGTTGGCTGAAGATGCTGCGCCGGCGTCGGGACCACATAATTCCATCGGTTCCCGGAAATGGAATCAAAGAGATGCATAAATGGTAAATGTTGCTGATTTCCGATTCCGACTGCCCCGATACTGCCGATGATACCCGAATTCGAAGCACCGTATAGGCTAGAGGGACTGAAATCTGGATGTTCTCGTGTCCCTAATATTCCTTGCGTCATGTAACTCAGTCATCCAAACAATCGTTAATTTCATACATGTTACTGACCGTAATACTAGAAGGTGAGTGAATACGGGGTGAACTCACCTCGAACGGGGTGAGTCTGGATATTCTTTCCGTTCCCGCAGTGATCACCATTAAAATGGTGCCGAATCCATCGAGCGAATACCATCAATTTCCGAATATCGCCGCTGTCATTGTGTACTCTCTCTTAGAATAGTCCAACTCTGGACCACGCATTTTATTTTGTGGAAGAGTGGACGATTGAATTGACCACTTCATCAATGACTCTTAAGAGTTTCTAAGGTATAGATGACAATATTTTTTTCAGGGAAAACTTTTTATACACCTCACAGAGCTAGCTTGTAAAATCATCCAAAATTTGAAATGATAAAGAGAGAGCGAGAAATACAGAGTTAATATTTTTCCGCCGTTTCAGTTTTCACGTCCATCGAATACTATATACCGCTACGCACACATTTTTCATTGCGGTAGAGCTAACAATTGAAAATTCTATCTGTTGCTTTTATCTAAATTATATCTAGAGAATACAAAAAGAGCATGATTAAATATAAATAAGATATTTGACCACGAAAAATGCAACGCTGGCACATGCAGCTTTACAAAGAAAATAATATTCTATGAGAAGTGATCATGTACTCGTAAAGTGTAGTCAACTACTGTTCAACTAAAAGAGAGTCAGCTCAGTGTCTCTTGTGTACCCGTAGGCCAACATTGAGTTTTTGTTTCAAACCTGGTCTTTGTAATGCGATTATGCCGTTACATGCTACTTCTATAAAGAGGCCGCGAAACATTATTTTCAAGGAAATGCGAAATGGTCACACTCGCAGGGCTGTCAGAATATTGCTGCGACATCCAGTCCGAAGGTTTTTTCTCGCTGTTATTCCACGAGATAAGTAGCTAGATGTTCGCGATATTCTTCGTTTCAATGATCCATTTTGCAGCATGCGGTTTTAGTAGGGTGCGTTGTTGACTAAGTCCGTTGTGGATTTATCCTTCAGTCCCTTTGGTTTCACTCTGAGATAGATAGCGATGCTATCTATCTCAGAGTGAAACCAAAAAAATGCTCATTTCGTCGTCCCGCGAAGGGCTTCCAGCTATGCCGAAGGTGGATATATTATATTTTATATCTATACCTATAAAAAATGTATATCTTATGTAATATAAAATTTTACCCCCAAACCAGTGCCCAAGGGCCATGATCGTCCTTCCTGATACAGGTAAACGCCACAGATAACAGCTAAACGGACAAAACTTGTAAGTAGCAGTCTCACCATTTTTTCCATTCGCCCCAGAGATGTCCGATAATGTCGATACATTTATATCTCACCTTGCAAACATCTAAGAGAGCCCGTGATGGGGTGTTAGGTCAACGACCAATTGGGATAATCGTACCATCCGATTCACCGTTAACCGTTAAAATTAATGTCATTTGTACCTGTATGCTCTACAATTTCAGGCTTCACTCCATGGAAGTATTTACAATCCACATTAAAAGATTTTGTTCTTTTTCACAGAATTTATTTTAGGGTACAATAAAATATGCCATAAAAAACATTCTGCGTATACATAATAACTCTATCAATATGGATCATTTGTACATCACTACCACGTTGAGGGGTTTTTTTGACGTATTTATCGGTTAAGAAGAATCCGAGATCCAAGGAGAGGGCACAAAAAGGAACTGTGTATTTTTAGTTCATGCCACGTTATGCTTCTCTTGTAGTATTGAATCGTGTGAGGGAAAAAAACAGTGTTTGCCTCTGTTTGTTTTGAACTCTACTCTTTCATTCCTTTGGCCTGGATGAACGATTCAGTGCAAATATAAACTTTGATGTACCTTTGATGTCAAATTCAAACTCGCATATACATTATTTTGTTATAATTTAATCGAGAATTGAATCTTTGCTAGAAGAATTAAGCCAATAGGTGACTTAAGTGGAGAGCAACGTCAAGACAATATTAGTATTGATGACCCGTGGTGAAAATGGGTCTTTGTGATTGAAGAGCTGCCCTGCAAAAAATTCTTTAACAATCATGTTCTTTTCATTCCATCTTATGAGTTTTCAACACTTGGGCAGCTTTTCAAATTATTTTCTTTGATTGAGTCATTATTATACGTGACTGATATCAAATACTCAGAGATGGCGTATACATTACGAGATATTACCAAAAGGAAATATTTTATGTTCACCACTGTGTCATCGCACTTCGTTTTTTTTCTTAACGTGAATTTAATGAAGATCGTTTTAAGACTGGAACTGTTTTCCATTCATTTCAACGTGGATGTATGCATTTCCCCCACGCTACACGCCCTTGCGGCGGTTTAAGGGGTATTATGTAGATGTCGATGTCGCACACACGCATGAACAACCTTGAGGCGTGGTAGTCTGGTGGGTTTAAAGTTCTGCGGAGACACGGAGAAAAAGGGGCAACGGTTTCTAACCTATTTCAAGCCTCTAGGCAACCCCAGATAAATTCTCAAATTGGCATTTTCTAGGTACCAGCTGCTCAAGGGAAACGACGAGTGGCGGAAGGAAGGGAGTTGGTCCCTCTATTCCCTGAAATATTACCTAAAAACTAATCATTTAAGTTTTACGCTGACAAAGACGAAATAATTTTAGCCTCGCATGACATTCGTAAACAAGGCCGTACAACGAGAAGCCAAGGTAAACTGACGCGCCGAACAATCAACAAAAGGAATCATATGTATGGAAGAAAAGGACATCTTTAACATATTTTTATCTTTTGCGCGTGTTGACCTAACACCCCCCGCTACACGCCCTTGCGGCGGTTTACGGGGTAGTATGTAGATGTTGATCCGTTCTAAAGTCTATCTCTCTAATATTGAATGAATCATCCTGTCTCCGATGGTAATATGGTATTTTTTTAATTTGCTGAACGTCTTCGGAAAACTGATCGGTCTCAAATTTACTTAAGAGATTCAGTCTAAATTTTATTCTTCGTTTTTTGAGGGGATCCCACCCCAAATTGTTCAAAAATGTTTTCACTCTACTGTCTGTGTCTGGCTCCGACTTACTCTGGTGGATCAGATCACGTACGTAAAATCAGGGAGATAGATAGTAGGACGGATGGATTTAAAATATGTATGTTTGGGGTATTATGTAGATGTTGATGAAAATCTCATTTTTTCCTCGTAACATCATATACCTAAATAGATATGATCGCAGGCGTGAAGGGGATAATTAGTATTGGTAGTATATATATTTTGTCGATATCTTGTATGAGTTTTAAATAGACCCATCTTTATAATATTGTTCCCGCATGATATGAGTATCCTGTTTTTGAATATTCTTTTATATAAATGCCATCTTTCGTGTGATAAACTTTGTTCGGGTGCATGATCGAACTGATATTTGTGTAGAGGTGTAATAATTGTGGTTTTACATGCATGGCTGGTGACTAACACCCCCCGCCAAACGCCCTTGTGGGGGCTTGCGAAGTATAATGTAGATAGAAGTAGGTGTAAATGTAGATTTTCTCTGCAAGCCACCACGAGTGTCGCGCAGATGTGATGTGTAACCAGTCGCTGGGTTAATTGGTGATTATTAGCGTTAGGTAGGGGGTAGTCGTAGCCTTGGTGTGAGGTTTGTGCTAACGTCACCTACCGCGCCAACCTTCGAGTTGATGGCTGTGGTATACATGCATGCTCTCTATGCTCCCAAGTTGAAAGTGACGTCGCATTGGCTGTTTTTTCCACTGTTGTCATATTTCTTGCACCTAACGCACTCGTTTTCTCCCGCACAGCCATAAGTCATTTGAACTCCTAGGGAAGTTATCTTCATCGTAGAGCTATGGGAGCAATCACGAAAATAAGATTGTAGCTAAACAGAAATGTCCGATTCAAAATTTTCGTATTTCTGCAAACGATGCAGAATGTTGTTCTATAAATTGCCCATAAAATGAATTTTGTACCTACTGCCCTAATTTGTGGCCATTATTCTGTCCACCTCTCCTTGTATTGTAATGAATCGCTGTTCAGTCTATGTCCATTTGAAACCTACCTTAAACGGAAAAATGCCTAATGTTAATATTACTGGCACCTTTGCTGTTATTCCCTAGCCTTTTAGTAATACCCAACTTATATAGAACTTCACTCCGGAATCGCTCCCTATCGCACACCGTAGCGTAGGTCCGCACAGCACAACGCAGATATAGATGAGCTCTCTCTCTTTCATGTCATTAGAGGTAAAGTATGATGTCATCACAGTAACTCATTACGTCACTCTCGGAGCGCACAGGGTATGTGTGCACGCTTACCTTATGGCGATGGAGAGGGCCGATGTCGGGAAGCGAGCGTCGCGCAGCCCGGGGACATTTGCCCCCTCCCCCCCCCCACGATTTCGAAGTTGCCCACCCCTCCCGAGACGACCGAGAGAAAGATCGGGCAGTCAAGAGTGGGTGTGGAAGACGGTGGGCGATGGGTGTGGGAGAGGGGGGAGGGAAGGAAACGCGGGGGGTGGTGGAATCGAGGAGGTCGGCGGGGTGTTGTAGTTGGCAGGCGCCCTTGGGACATCGGGACGAGGGGTGGGCTCACCACAAACACGAGGGGGCGAAGGGGGAGGAGGGCCGGAAGGTGCCTTCCTGAAACCTCCGGCTGAATCCCAATCGGTCGGTCGCCTCGACCGCGATGGCTCCCGTGGGGCCGTAATAATATGTATGTATACTACGTTATCATTCGTCTGTACCCATAAAAATCAGTGGCAGAGCCAAGCTTTGAAGTTAGTGGTGAGAGCTGATTTAGTAATGTGGGTGCTACCAAAAATATGCATTACTTAGCAGAGACGGATATAAGGTGTGGGCCATGCTCATTTACAGACAAAACTAATTTTATAATCTCTTTTCCGTCAAGAGAAAGAAAAATCATGTGAAATGTGAGACTAATCGCTCTGATTTGGAGACGGCAACGCTGTTTGCAGTATATTGCTCTGTGCTCACGGGAGAGTAGGTATTCAAAAGTAGTGTCGGCGTATAATTAATATTTATTTTGAATGCTCTTAAGGCCAAAAGTATTCCCTTAGTTGAGAGGCAAGCCGTACTCCCCCTTGAGCCCGCCCCTGTTCCTTGGACGCATAAGTTAAGGCTTTAGAGTTACTTGGCCGGTCGCAAAGTTGGTTCTAACACCAATGTGTAAGTATTTAAGCACACTCTGAGATTTTTCCGTGCTGTAGAGGATGAGCTCCCATCTATACCTTACCCTTCCAAGCCACCGTGAGGACGTGTGGGAGGAGTTGAGCCAGCGACAGCTGCTCATTAATTGCTGCAATCAAGTAATTGGGAAGTTTTATTCTTCTTCGGCATCAGTAAGTATTTTCCTTCTACTTTACACATGCGCATAACGTACAAGTTCAATTCAGAAACAACTGATCTGCGTGACAAAATATCTTGAACATAGCGGACTAGCGAAGCCCACAAAATATGACAAAAAGCGTTTATTTTTGGTCGTTCTTCCCGCCTTCCAGGTAAGAGAACGCAGGTAGGGGTGTAGGGCAGGTTGTTGGAGAAGGGGAGACTTTGGTGGGGGGAGGGGGGCAATTGAGGGAAAGGTGGCCCTCGGCGGACTACCGTTCGCGGTCCCGCGATATCTTCCTGTCGACGCACGGCGGGCAGGTGCGGTCGACTCGGCTCACGGGGTCCCAGATTGGACGGGCATACGATCTTGGGTGAGGGAAGGAGGAAGGAAAGGAAGCGGGGACATATGGACACCGAACCACTGAAAACCGAGACTGTCCTCAGGAATTTCCGGAGTTGCCCTTCAAATAATATGTTAACTCCTAATTTGACTTAAAAACAAAACATGGCATTTAAAGGTTTAATATGCAATAAAAGAGAAACTGGTTTTTGTCGTGAATTAAATATGTTGATATAGAAGAGAGAAATGATTTATTTGTAGGTGTAATAGAGGAAAACGCAGTATTATTAAGGATTGCAGTGGCCAATAGCATTCTAAGAGAGGAGAATATCAAGCCAGTGGGGAAGTCCATTATTCTTGCGCTTATTCAATGCTTACTTTTACCTGCTCTAGCGGAAAGAGTTCAGGAAACCAGTTTTTTTGTGAACATGTTTTCGGAACCACGTTCTAGTATTCGTGTAGGTGAGTGCCTTTATCGCTTGAAAACGTTACGGCGCGATGGGTACCTGGGCGATGTCAGGGAAGTTGGGCGTCAGGGTTGTCTCTGAGGAAAGAGATCAAGGGCGTTTGCTTCTTCATAGAGAAGAAGCGAAGCCTGAATGAATATCGAAAATTGTACTTATTCTCTCTCTTCCCAAATCTCTTTCGCCTCTATGCGCTGAAATTAGTGAGACTTAAAACTAGAGATATGGCAAAACTCACTGGATTCATATTTCCCCTAAGTTCCTTGATTTATTGAGGAACATCTACATCTACATATTTGTACATCAACGTGTTTGTAAGCATCCCCATCGCTCCCATCAAACTAATATTTTTTTACTAAATTCACCATTGGTTTAATTTTATACTCTATGCTCACAATAAGAGAAAAAATTCTTCTAGATTAGTGTATCTAGATTGTTTCTCATATCTCATCTAAATCTACATAATACCCCGCAAGCCGCCGCAAGGGCGTGTGGCGGGGGGTGTTAGGTCACCAACCGTAAAAAGGAACAATACTACATGCAAAACAACAAAATGGAGAATTACACCCACAGCAGCGCACACACTCATGCAAAAATCCCTTCATCCAATACTCATGCAAACACATATACCACAAATCAACAAACAACTGCACCCTAGGATGCAGCACGCAAGCCAGGGCACAACAAGCAAGAATGTGAAACTCCAATACCGCATGAACATGCACCACAAAACACTCTACCCCCCGGGGAGACTATATAAAACCTAATATTGCTTCATACTTCTTAAGGTCTAAGAACCTGTGAAAGTTAGTGGATAACATTGTTGGAATTAAATCGGCCACATGGTGTCGTATATGACATGCTCAAAATAATTGCTTACTGTACGAGCTTATTGTCGAGTAAACCATGCCAAATCGTTCTCATTAATATAATTTGGAATCGGGAATATATATAATGTTGGGAACATATCATTTTTCATGAGTATTTTGAAGCGCTGCGAATGCGCTATAGTCACTCCACGTCGGCCTTAAACAAAGCGCCACCAAATTTACAACGGCCAAGAGAAATCCACGCAGGAGGAGGCGAGTGGGTAGAAGAACAAGTCGTTGGGAGGGAAGGGAACAGAACAATGACTTCTGGTCTCTTGGCCCTCACGGAGGGTCCTTCCCTTCCCACCCACCCCCTCCCCTCAGCACCCGACCACAACCCTTCCTATCCCTTCCCACCCCATTCGCACATGAGCTGCGAACCGTCCAAGCGCCCGAAATTTTTCCGCAGGCGACGGCGGGAGACGTGTCAAGATCCACTCGCGAGAGTTTGGATTCCTCTGCGAGTCTTGCTTAGCCTCCCCTCTCCTCCATGGATGGTAAACCACTGGAGGTTTTTTTTTGCTTCCCCCTCGCCCCCCTACCCACCCCGAAGTACGTGTCGGTCATCGCAAAACGATCGAGTGTGTGGGCGTGAGCTTTCCGAAGACCTCCGAGTAAAGTTTCACGAGTTAAGCAACTGGAGGATGGTTTATTGTATCCTTATATTCCTCGATTTCCCATAGGCTGATAATTCTCCGTCATGTGGCTGATCCTCCATCTCACGCCATGTTTTCCTCTTCTATTTTCCTATGTCATATTCAGTGCCGGATAAACAATGAGAAAGGGTCTCTGGAGGCCCCTAGGCGGTCGAAATCTTGGCAGGTCGAAACCTTGACATTTGTCTCCCAATACGGTTTTGATTCTACCAACCAAAAATGTCAGGAAACAAATTTCATTGCGTAAAACAAGCAAAAACTACGGTTGGTGACCTAACACCCCCCGCCACACGCCCTTGCAGCGGCTTGCGGGGTATTATGTAGATGTAGAAACTATTATTAATGTTATTGAACACGCTTGCATGTCACTTAATTTCGCAGAAATTGCCGTTCAAGATGAAATCGATTCTCTCCTATCTTGATTCATTTTCCTGCCCTGAAAGGTGTGGCGCCCTTAGGCCGGTCCCTATTCTGCCTATTTGTAAATTAGCCCTGATTATATACCAGATCGTTCCGACATTTCTTCCATTAGCATACTCCCACAGGGCGCATGCCGCGCGAATTATTTACAGGATGTTTTATCTACGGAGGTATTGTAATTGGTACAGAAATTATTATCTAAAAGTTTAATTTTTCATCTTTAATGCTTTTCAGTGGAATTCGCGCGTCCACTCGTAAATACGTAAATGGGTTAGGTCTGATTATTGACAGTCTTTCTTTTCCTTTTTGCGGTAAAATCAACAAAGGAAAATTTGAAACTTCCAGAGTTCCCACGTGAATTTTTTTCCGTTGTCATTATGTGGAAAAATTATTTATTTGGGCTCATTTACTCTTTTCTAACGTATATCTACATCCATATAATTCCCCGCAAGGAGACGAAGAGGCGGGGGGTTTTAGGTCACCAGACACGCATGCCCAATCCTAATAATGACATCTCTACACAAATATCAGTATGATCATACAATCGATTTTAGTTAATCACACGAAAGAAGGTACTTACATGCAAGAATATTCCATATTCTCATAGTTATGGCGTAAACTATTTACAATGTTGTCGGTGCATCTGTACGGGAAGTAAACCTTGTTAATAGTCGTTACCACATGAGTTTCCACCTCCTTTTGTAATAATTCAGTGTTCTGTAAATTTTAAGTCATCACTATACCATGCCGAATGACCATTCCTGTCAAAAACTGTTGGAGGAAATTCTAAATTTGACTATGGTCTGATTTTCTGAGGGAAATTCGTATCCCGCGACTCCAAAAAAGAGAACTTTTGAAAGCATTCAAAGTTTTCAAATTCCGACTTTCAAACAGCATAGAACCTCCGCCTTATGTCTTTGAAACGCCAAATAAATTGGTGAGTGAAGGTACCTACGGATGGATGCTCATCCCATTAGGTGGGTCCGATGAAAGTCACGCGGGAAGACCGGCATTAGAGTATTTTTGAAATTTAGAATTTTACTTCTTATTTCGGCGGAAAATTAGCATTTAGTACTTTGCATAAACAGGATGCCTCAAACTCTGATATATGTAAATTTCATTTTCATGGGGTTGAAAATCGTCCCTAGTATTCAGTGAGTCTTTTCGCATCCCTGCTTATTAAATAACGGGGTTGATATGACGGGATGCTAGAAATCGCGGGGCTAAATGAATATTCATTTGCAGGCAAAGCAGAAAAAATGTTCCTTTTAAACATCCAAGAAAAAGTGTTTTTCATGTCAACGTTAACTAAAAACATATTGTTCCAAAAACTAAACGCAGCGACCTCTTTCGAGGCCTCGTACCCGCGACGATGCCGTAACCAGTATTTACCAAAGCAGGTTATATTTTAGCCTAGAAAACAAGGTTTGGAACTTGAATTCAAAAATGTCGATGAGCTCAAATGCGTGAATGGCATACTCATTTGTGATTACAAGATGTTCACCTCGGTGACTCCTTGCATTCCAAAGATTAAGAAAAAAGTATTCAGGGAAGAATAATGAATGATAATTTCCGTTTGTTCTTCTTCTTCCCCTTTCTCCATTTTCCTATTTTTTAACATATTGCCTGTGGTATAAGCATTGCCATGCTATTGTCTCAACCACACTGGATAGGATAACGGTTATTCGTGTCCAATTTTTGCTACTCGATTTCTCCTCTCATTATTTCACACCGCCGAACACTCTCTTGCTCTTATTACGTAGTGAGTACTTTTTCGTTATTTCCCTTCTCGGCCCATAAAACTTTCCTACGCAATTGGAAACCAGCTGATTGAGAGCTCATTTCGAGGTCTCCGGGGATTAAGGAGTGTTGACGTTATCGCTGTCCGCGACAGCGTCTTGCAGCGCAAATTGCCTTCGGTTTGCGAATCGCCCCCTTGCTTGTTTTTGTCAACCAGTCCTTAATTTGCGCTTTCAAGAGAAAGATACGGAGACAGTGAGTTATCAAGGGGAAGAAGGAGAGACAATGTCGCTGGGTCTTGAATGTTGATATTTTAAAGCAAATTATAAGCTTGGGACATTTATTCAATCATTCATTCGGATTTTGCGGAAATGCTGTCAAGGAACGCGGTGGATGAGTTGTTTTCCGTATCGCGTGCCGACAGTTTTGGTGCTCCCTGCTCTTCCCGCTCATTTCACATCCCTATGCATACCTCTCTCTCTTCTTCCCTTCAAAATTTACCTCAATTTCTCCACCCCTTTCTCCATAGTTTGCTCACTTCCTGCCACCCGTTTCCTTCGACCTGCACGAAAATTTCCAATTTTCTTTCCACCCATCCCCCATTCTATTCGTAATTTGACGGACGATTGTATCGTATCATCCAAAAAATCTTTAATATTAAAAAGAAGAAAATGTGCATTCTTAGACGGAGAATGATCATTATCCATATGTGTGTGTGTGTGTGTCTATATATATATATATATATATATATATATATATATATATATATATATATATATATATACCATAAACACAGTAATCAACCCGAAGGTCGGTTTAGTAGATGATGGTAGAGATCACCCAGTACTAAGCCCTATACGGCGTGTGAAAATGCACACATCAGGGTAGGGGGGCCAGTTCCTTTCCCTGTGCCGGTTATGGTTTCCCAGGAAGACCTGGTACCCGAAAAATCACTTTAGCTTATATATATATATATATATATATATATATATATATATATATATATATGCATTAAGCATGTATACACACACATATAACAATATGCCCACTTCAAGATTCTGCGGATTCAAACCCTCGTTTCTGATCCTCTTCATATCTCCAGCTCCTATGTGTCACCGCATTTGCGCTTATGATGCCATATTTGGTATTGTATTAGACTTCATTGGTGTTCATTGCAAAGGCGTCTTAAGATAAAGATCTCATTTGTCATGAGTGGGTGAAGGTACGCGTTTTTTTGTGCTGTGTGCTAGGAATACATAGGGCTGTCTGTTACGTACCTAAAGGCATTTAAAACAATATCGCCTTGGATTTTTTGAATTTTTTTTTAATATCTTACACATTACCAGCCACAGCTAAATGAATTCTTTGACACACCTCACGCACATTGAGAAACTTGTGGAGGAGAGAAAGCTTTCTCTTTGACAGCGCCAAATTTTACGCCATTCACCCACAGCACAGCAATCATATTTTGTATCCCCCCCCCAGACAGTGAGAATTGCGCCCAAATAGTACTCTTACAGTGATGACCTGGGTTGGTACATGATAATATTCAATCATCATCATTAAGCATGTATCCTATCATTGACTGAGAGGCGATCATCACGCTTCATCGACACTACATTGGAAATAAAATGTTAAATTGCAAAAATGGTGGCCTGGGCAGCATAAGCCGCCAATTTAATTGTGTTTGTTTAATCTGTTAACCTACTTACTAATGTGAATTTATGATTTCCGGTCAGATGGTTGTAAGTTTAAGTGAATGCAAACCATGGTGAAATGGACATAATGGACGGGGTTTAATGTTTCTTGGCATTATTTCCTCCGGAAGTCCGTCCAAAAATATGCAGAAAACCGGCTCGCTCTCCCGCCTTCGGGAAAAAAAGAGACTGCGTCATTCAGATCGCAGATGTAAAGGGAAATAACGGAATATTTTCTGGGCAAAGTTAATTTTGTGTGACCGAATCCATTTCTTACGGGCCCCGAGAAAATGCCAAACCTCCTGGATGGGAATCAATCGACTTCACTAGTGAAGCAAATGGCACGACCGACCCACCGCTTGTTCCGTCCCTTCGCCCCCCTCTCAAAGATTCCGCCTTTACTTGGTTTTTCTTCCGGTTGGTTTCCCTACATAATTAAACGCACGAGTAGGAAGCATGGGACATTTTCAACACACTTAAAGCGCGACGAGATCATCGCAGCGTGTTGGCGATCCCGTGAAAGAGTCTTGTGGCGTAATAAACACTTCACGCCAAACTCCTTTCGGCAGAAGGATTAGGTTCTTTGATGTTTGGCAACCCGCAACTCGAAAACTAAGCGAGCGATTGAAGGGCAGAAAAATGCGATTATTTTTATTATCCAGACTGTCATCACCGGTAATATAAAAACCAGTGAAGGAATCCATTGTTTTCTGCAAGCTCAAAGTGCGTCCGTTGGTTTTGTTCTTTCTCATTGTCTGTGTTTCTCGTGGTCTTCTTTCGACACCCACTCTTTTTAAGATCTCTCCTCCAGTTTACGCCTTGAAACTTTCAGTGAATTGGCACAGAATGCATTTCTTCCGTGAGCTAGTAACAAACTTTGATGAATTTCCTTCGACAAAAATGGCCTGTTTCGATTATCAGAGACATTTTGCGACCCTTGAAGCATCCGTCGGAAGGGTGTAGATAATATCATCCCAATTAGACGTAAATATATTTTTCTCTTTCATTGAAAACTTGAATCCACTTTTTGGCCTCAGCCTTTAAACGTCTCGTGGCCCGAGCATGGCATGGAATGTTTTTAGTCTTTCTCCCACTAGTCCGTTCGTTCTTTCGAGTGTATTCTTCTCCGACGAAATTTTCTCCCCTTTTCATTTCCGACGCTTAAGTGCGGGATGAGGCCGCTAGTGAGGTAAAAAGTTTCGTTGATCCTTCCTTTTTTTTGAGTTCCTAAAAACTGCCATGGCCCTTAACTCAGACTCCCTGCTGAGCAAAAACCGTGACCATAGCTCAGACCAGAAGTCACGCTAACTTCCTCCCGATAACTCGGTTTCTTCCGCGAATTAAAGGAGCCCATTCCCTCCCTCGCCGGATCCTCCTTCCCATAACTGTTCGAGTTTTACGGAATGAGGTCATCCCGCGGTGAGGGGGAGAGCCGGCTGGGAGAGGCGCGCGCGAAAGGACTTGCGGCCTCCATAGCCACGCATTGAAATCCCATCCATTCCGTATTGTGTGCCTTGTCCCTCTTTCACGATGGGACTACCTCCGTCCGCCGCGCAAGTAAAGCACGCTTTTAACAATCAGAAAGTGATATAAATCCTAATGAGTGGGGAGAGGGCGAGCACGTGAGGTGAGCGCTACCTGGACGGGACGAACAAGCGTTGGAGTCCCGGGCACGAGGTTTCCGGGCCGTTGACAATCTAATAGTTCGCATTTGGTAGCTAAACGGCACTTCCACGGTGATCTTACCTCGCAAGTTAATGAAATCATGATTGTTGCTTGATTTCAAAAATGTAAAATATCAGCTCTCCTCACCTCTGGCTCCCTCATAGCTCAGAGTCTGCCTCTGATCAGCTTAGCGTACTCGAGTTCTCTAACAGCAGTGCTAAATTTAAGCTGCAGTATTTACAAATGAAACAATTTGAAAACATTGTATTTAAAGCACTTTTTAAATATCAGAAAGAGAAAGACCGATACAAACTTAGCCAACTCAAAGGTTACGGTTAACGATGATGATGTCGAGATATGTGTATTTGAATAAATATCCCCCTAATCTCGACCCCTCCTACCCATAGGTAAACTGTTAGGCACCCGCAATGTCGGGAATATCGGCATGCGCTATTGATGGAACCGAAATCTCATAACGTTAGGCATGGCTAATATTCCAAGCATATACATAAAGTAGTAGGGACGTAAGGAGAAGAATTGCGCTAGGCAAAGAGGCTTTCACAAGGAAGAGGGAGTTGATGACAGGGAATTTGAGTAAGGATGTTAAGAAAAGACTCGTCAAAACTTTGATATGGAGCGTAGCTATGTACGGCGCGGAAACGTGGTCACTGAAGCAGGAGGATAGAAGTAGGTTGGAGGCTTTTGAAATGCGGGTGTGGAGAAGAATGGAGAATGTGACATGGACCGAAAGGAAAACAAATGAGGAAGTACTAGATATAGTGGGCGAGGAGAGGGGTTTGTTGGGAGAAATCCTAAGGAGGCAGGAAAAATGGATGAAGGGCGTATTGATCGGCAGTGGGATGTTAAAGGCTGTAATAGAGGGGAGAATGTTAGGCAAACGAGGAAAGGGCAGGAATAGGATCGAGATGTTGGATGGGATGAAGGGAGGAAGTACGCGGAGATGAAGAAGGACGATATAGAGTAGGTTGCTGGATTGTGTTTTGTTAGGAGTCACAAAATATTTATTCGGTAGTTGTGTCCGTGCAAAACCTACCTGAACCAGTAGATTACTTAAGAGTAATAACAATATCGATATATCCCCATTACCTCGATATTCCATGCAGTAAGTAGTCTATCCCACTTGAAAATGGAATAGGTATCGTTTGGCATGGCTAATATGCCGAGTACATGGATATATTTCCATCGCCTCAATATTCCATCCGGTAGGCAGTCTAGTTCACTTGAAAAGGGAATAGTTATCGATTATTCCTGATCGACGTCATCGAAGTCACTAGAGGATATTGTCAATCGGGGTTGGCACTTAAAAGTTTTATCTCCTTACCACCCAGGCATTAGTATTTTTAAATATTTAGGGAATGAAAAGTCATAAGAAATATCGCAAGAGGTATTCTGCCACTGCCAAGTGTGCAGCATGAAGGCGATAATCAGGACGAAGGGGAAGGAAGGGTGAGTATATTTTTGTGGAGTGGAAACCGGCTTCACTTCCGCCCACTTGGATCCAATCCTGACGCAATGCATCGGGAAGTCCGGATGAGAACGTCCCATCTGAGGCTATCTGAAGTATTTTCTTCGACAGCAGCTGGCAATTGCTTACAAACTCGTTGAGTTGAACCAAGGTGGGACGGCCAATACTTCGGTGAAACTCGAAACAGATGAAAAGGAAACGGATAATTGGAAGTATTACTGCCGGTCGAAGAAGATACCTTGAAGTAACGTGAAAGTATTCTGCCGACAATAGGTATCCTCGACCATTCTTAATGTGAGTCGATTTCAAAATGTGTATCAGGTCCTTCGGAGTGTATGACGGATTGCCGGGAAAAGAGGTGAAGACAAATTTTAGAATTTGTTGCCAGTCAACCGGGATATACGAACGGCGATGCAACACATCCGCACCAAAAGCATGATCCAGGGCCGACGATGTCATGACTGCCGAGAAATCTAGGCGTCTTAATCAAGAGTGGGTGAAAAGCTTGGGTTCGCAGGAAGGAAATCGTCGAGGATATCATTTTTTAGGTGAGAAGGTTTCTCATGAGCTCGCCTCACAATACCCGACAGTGAAGGAGGCCTTTTGTCCCAAAGCCCACACCACGGACTTCCTCGCTGACCTCGCCAAAGCTCCGGCGCCGGTTTAAGAGTATACAGCTCGGCCAAGTTTTCACCTTTATTATCAGTAGTTTGCCATTCAAGGAAGGTTTCAGACGGGTTTAGAGACTGCTACACTTTTAAGACCTGACTAGCGCGACAGTAAATACTGCGACATCCCGCATTGCAGCCAACCATTATTCAGCTGAATATATTTTTTACCTCTCTTCCTGCCGTCCAATGTGCCCAATCTTTTTATCAGACTAAATCGATTACCCCATGGTCTATTCAAATTATCATGCTATCGTGAAAACTGTTCAATTTCCAAATATTTATCTTTTTTAAACCACTAATCACATGATGTTTTCAAGTTTGGTGAGTATTTCAGTTAATTGTGTTGTCATATTATTTTATGGCTGTATAGGCATAAATAAAAAACCCACTAAAGCTGAGGTCGCAAAGTTAGATACATTTATTTTGAGAATTATGAAATCATGACGACAGGACCATGCCCCAGAAGGCGTGACCGTAAGGCGATAACGTTCGTCCCAGGCGAGTGCTGTGTCCATCAGATTTGAACTCCTTTCTGTCTCTGTGTTCGTAGTATACCAACCAGCATCCGACGTGCATCATCACTTCGTTATATATTTGTGTTAAGGCTTCAGTAAGGAAAGCCAAGAGGGACTATTTTTCGAATGCCCTGTAATGACCTCTTCGTGTGGACAGTGTCCATACGGTTTCTAAATAGATGCACGAGCGTGTAATTTGTGGCGTGAAGTGACCTCCGCCGTTGGTGCACGATAGAAAAGGAATTATGCATCCACTGCGCTAGACAATGGTAGCGCAAGTGAGAGAATATTTGTGTGCTCGTTAAGAAAAAAATCTGACAATTCCCTCTCCTCCGTGTTGCCAGATTTTCACTCCTTCGAATGATATCGTTGTGAATTACTGAATTTCGATAATTATGTATTTTAATGTGTGTCATTATGAATTATATTTTCGTGCACGGTTTGATGAAGTGAATTAATATACGTGTATAACTCGCGATGTTTTATCACCCCGGTTATTGGCACGAGAACTCGGTAGCAACCCGATGCCCAAGGGTCTTCTTGCGGCTGGAAGTTAATTCGCGGCTGGTGATTGCCTTCTCACGATCTAAACGAGAAGATTCGAACGATGGGCCGATAGAGGTACCTGTGAACGAAAGGATTCTATTAGCACCAGATTCGGGTCTAGGCCAGTCACGCATCCCGCTGCTTGGAGCTAGGTAATAATGTCAGCAAAATAAACACGCTCCCGCAACCCGTTGTGTTTCTTCATTCTTGAGGATGATACGCCCGAGCGTAATTTAGTCTCGGTGTGCTGCGTATTATCCAAAGCATATTTTTGTGTTGGCGACTGGAATTGCCGGAAAATTCATACTGTTCAACATGATTAAATATATAATGCCCAAAGGCATTACACCATTGTGGCATTGTAGAACGTTTATCGTCACAATAATGCGATACACCAAACGATATAGACAAAAAAGGATTCACTTTATTTTAACCTTTCTCTGTTCCCTGCCACCTTCCTCAGAGTGAGATGAGTCCCGATGAAGTTGCCAGGGCTCACCGAAATATCTTTAAAAAAAGTGTTTTTCTTGGTGTTTTCCTTCCTTAAATTATATTTGGTGTGCCGCATTATTGTGATGATACAAACGCCCTACATGAACAAGTATTTAAAATCACTCGTGTGCTTCATAATTAACTAAACGAGATTGATTTGAGAGTGGATGGGATCCTCACGAGGTAGGCTTAGTTTCGGAAATAGATCGTGTGCAACATAGGGCAGATAGGTTTGTGAAAAGATGTTATCAACAACATAGCAGCGTCACGATACTATTGGAAGAATTAGGATGGGAGGCAATGGTTGACCGTAGGTTGAAATACAGGTTAAATTTTCAGCATAAACTCCAGGCAGGTCACTTATCCGAGGATGTTAAAGACATCTTGTATTAAAGGCCCCGACCTACTGTAGTAGATCAGTTCACGTACATAAAATGAGGGATATAGATAGTAGAAGGAGTAGATTTAAATGTCGTTTATTCCTCGTACTATTAGATATCAGAATAGATATGATCGCCAGCGAGGAGGGAATAATTAGTATTGGTACTGTATATATTTTGTCGATATCCTATTGGTAGTCGTTATTTGAGCGAATTCAATGAGGCTTAATCAGTTAACTCGGTAAATGCCCAATCAGTAAAACGACAAATTGACATTGGAACAACAATACCCCACATTGAGACTTTGAACTTCCAAACGAGTGCTTCGGTAGGAACTTTCTGATGTTTTTTCCGTACCATTAGTTCCATTAATTATTTTTTATTCGGTGATAATGGAGATGTATTTCTTTCAAAACGCATCTAAATCTAAATTCATTTTACATGTGTGAATTTGATAAATTCTCATGACAAGAAATTGCCTGCTTTAAAAAATACCCTGATGATTGTTTGTGAAGGCATGCAAAACGTCTCAAAGAATTATCATCGCTCGCAGTATGGGGTGAGTGGAAATTAGAAGACCGGAAGGATGATGATAAAAATGCTCCTAGCTCCGCTCAATTGCTATCTCATATTAACGTTTCCTCTGAAGGTTTCTCGGTAGTATATGTGCCAGATTTAATTTCTCAAATTGGTCACTCAGAATTTAATTTCCGCTTTGCCATGTCGTGGCGTATATTATTTATGAACATTTTATTTTTAAAGGTACACTTAGGATCGTGCTTCAAAATATATTATTTCTACAAGAAGTCTATCTTGTAATTCAAGAAAATAGATTATATACTACCTCGATCAAAAGGTTCCCGGACTAACCACCGTGTGGCGCTCCCATCTTTCCGATTTGAGTTCTGTTTTTTTTGTTAAATTGGTACATCTGTTGTTGATATTCCCTTTAAATCTTAGTGTCATAACTTGACATTTGCAAAAGTTACGGTCGGTTTTCGGTATGTCCATCAGTGCTTCCTGCGATTTTTCCATTACTTCCTCTCGGCTGCTAAAACGCGTTCCCCGTAATGGTTTTTTAACTCGATTGAACAGAAAGAAGTCACAGGGAGCCAAATCAGGTGAATTCGGTGGCTGTTGGATGGTATTTGTTGCATTTTTCGTCAAAAAATTACGAATAATGATAGCACTGTGCGACGGTGCGTTATCATGGTGCAAAATCCACGAGTTTTCTGCCCACATTTCTGGTCTCTTTCGGCGAATTGCTTCACGCAAACGTCTCATAACGCCCAAATAATACTCTTTGTTTACTGTCTGGCCTTCTGGCAAAAATTCATGATGCACTACACCGTTGTAATCCATGAAAACCGTCAGCATTGCCTTCTTTTTTGACTGAAAACGACGTGGTTTTTTTGGTCTCGGCTCATTTGGTGAACGCCATTCACTTGCCTGATGTCTGGATTGCGTGTCGTACTCATAAACCCACGTCTCGTCTCCAGTAATGATCCTTTTGATGAATGTGGGATCGGATTCAGCCTCGCAAATCATGTCTTTTGCGACGTCAACACGGTCTCTTTTTTGCATGAAATTGAGGTCTTTTGGAACCAACTTTGCTGCTACACGACGGAAACCCAAATCATTAACCACAATGTCTTGGGCGGATCCATAGGCAATGTTCAAGTCCTCCGCTATTTCTCTGATGGTTAATTTGCGGTTATTGACCAACATTTCTTTTACTTTATCAATTTTTTCACCGACTTTCGATGTCGATGGTCTGCCACTGCGTTCATCATCTTAGATTGACTCACGACCACTTCTGAACCGCTCGTGCCACTGGTAAACGACCGTTTTTTTTAGAGAATCGTTGCCGAAACACTTTTCCAACATTTCCAACGTCCGTGCGCCACTAAATCCGTTTTTTACGCAAAATTTAATACAAGTTCGTTGTTGCAAATTTAAATCCATTTCTGAAATTGTAAAAAATCGCCAACACACACAGAGATAGATGTACTCTTGGCTACGTAACTTTTGCAAATGTCAAGTTATGACACTAAGATTTAAAGGGAATATCAACAACAGATGTACCAATTTAACAAAAAAAACAGAACTCAAATCGAAACGATGGGAGCGCCACACGGTGGTTATTCCGGGAACTTTTTGATCAAGGTAGTAGGTAGGCAAAATAGGTAGATTCAACGCGCTGCGACGCATTTGATGTTAAGTTCTATCCAAGATGATTATTCCCATATGATTTACTTTCGATGATCGAGTACGTTAATATTGAATTGTACCGTCTTGTGCTTACTTGCGGAGGGGCTTTTTTTTAATAGTTTTCCTTCTAGAGAACTGGGTGGTGCCCTATTCCCGATCCCTAAAATACGTTGCAAACCTTGAATTATTTAGAAACCCCTTACTGAAAGAAATAAAATATTCATATAGCCCTTGCAGTAATAGTGGGGATATCTGACATAATTGGTCGCGTTGATGTCCGGAATATGTTACAATATAACGTTTAACCAACCTATAACCGTTGTCTTAACCGTTAGAATTAAAAATAATTTTATTAGATGCCGTTTTTAATTGCAAAATTAATTCTCACGAAGTTATTCTTCCAAACCACTCCATAGGTGTATCTGGAAAAGAAATATTAAACGTAGTGTAATCGCAAACACCACTTCTTTAGGCTTTACTTCGTGAACATTTTGAATACTCGTATTAAACACAATTATAGTAGCAATTACGCATAATAGTACCTGATAATGCCGTAAAGCGTTAAAACGTGTCATACCAATTTATATGATCGCGAAAAAGTACCATCGCTGTTTTATAATACGGATAGCGTAATCGTATTTTGTGCACATTGTAGTTGAGCTGACTCCACCGTCCCTACTGAAATATCTCAAAAACACGATATCAGTCAGTCAGCAAATAAGCAATGCTTCATAAATTTGCTTCAACTTTCACTCAAAGGGTAGTTATGTGTTTCGTTTCCGTTAAATTTTCTAATCATGGTCGCTAAAAGACGTGTATTCTGGACGATTCCGGGACGTCCCCCCTGCGCCAACAAAATACCATTTTGATATTCGTTGACGATTTCTCGACCTAAACCTATGCCTTCCGCTGAGAGTGAGTTTTCCAGTAGAAATAGGACCTTCACCTGAATCTGCCAACACCCTCGCAATGCACGGTGAAGGTTGACGATATCATAGCCAGTTTTAAGGAAAGAATAACTTGATATTATCTAAAAATTTCATATCCTTGACCGTGTAATCAAACCTGAGTAATCTCTCTCGTTGGTATCAGACATGCAATCTGGAATGACTCACAGACTCTAAGGATTAACTTTAATTTATGAAACAATTCTCCGAATGCGAGAGGTTAAAAGTATATTGCAATCTAATGGTTTAAAGTTAAAACGCCAGCGAAGCCTAAACAATTTATTTCAAGTGCTGGATATTAATGCATAAGCATTATATTCGTTTGTTTGTAGATGACGATAGTAATATTGATCGCCGTTCAGTGGGGATAAGTATTCATCTAAGTACAAAACATCCTGAGGCAAATATTATTCGTTTTGCACTAAGCCCCTACACATTATAAAATCTTATATTTTCAGCTGAATATTTCGCCGCAGTGAGATATGCATATATTGGTTATATTCAAAGTTCCAATTACGTAAATGTGACATAAAAAAGCACTAAGTATTTTAAACACAAGAAATTTGAGCAATAAATGTGTCTCCCTAATTTTACGTTCGTGATCTGATGTACTCGTATCATAGTAAATCGGTTCCTGACAGATACAGCAATGTGACAAAATTTTTAAAGGATTTGGGGTGGGATCCCCTCGGAAAACAAAGATTAATTTTTAAACTAAATCTCTTAAGTAAATTGGAGACTGATCAGTTTTCCGAAGACGCTCAACACATTAAAAAAATCCCAAATTACTTTAGAAGACATGATCATTCAAGATTAGAAAGATAGACCCCCCCCTATTACCCCCAAACTTCCCCTTTCTGTCTAAGAGGAAAATATATAAATTTGCACCCATCAACATCATATCCCTGAAGATGACAATGTAAAGTCGAAACCTCCGTCACAACACAAGTATATTTTATTAAAAGTGGAATAGTACGTTATTATTTGTTACTAATCGAACTACAGAGATGAATTGTAGATGTGGTGAATATTTTGTGGAACCTATGGTACGTTTTGTTGATAGGGCAAATAATGAATGTATCAATAGTGTCAATCAGGTACCAAACACTAATCAGACGGCCTAGCCTATCTTAGGTAAGCATTGCGAATTCATATAGGGACTACAAAGTCATGTCTGTAACTTCAGTCCTACTATGCAGCTTAAATAGGACCTGATACGATTTGTTCTTCTGACATCATAGATGACTCTAGCAGTAAAGTTCAAAGTTACGTTCATTTAGGGCCTTACCTGTACCTGTAACTATGATTATTATAATTTTGGTTGTTATAATCAAGTTTATCAGGAGGACAAACAAAATACATCTATTTAAATTCCCACTAGTTAAACATAATTTCTAACCAACGAAATATGATCGATGGTTTCAGGCGTTATTTTATGGAATCGGTTCATTCTTAAGCGGATAAAATAATACTTTGTAATTCCACAGATTTACTGTAAATCTGTGGAATTACAAAGTATTATTTTATCCGCTTAACAACGAAATATGCTAAATTCTCCTAATATGCTCCTGAATCCTATTCGCTACCTTCCGCGATGCCTCAATCGTATAATGTACTCCCGAACGATTGAGAGGCTCCCAACACGAGGCAAGGACAGGCGGCAAGTATATGAAGTCCACTCCAATGCCCCGATAAAAATTTCCCAATCTATTATTTACCCCTTAAATCCGACTCCAAACCAAGTCACCCCGGTTAAATCGTGGGACAATTGGGCAAATGCTTTAATTTACACGGACAATAAACTGCGCCCCGACCCACTTCACCTTCGAATTCAGCTCCTCAAAAGAACGCGGAATTACCTCGGATCGCGGTGTGAACGTATATTTCACTCATGCGATAAAATTGTTAAAAATATGGGTCTATAAAATAAAAAAGCATGCAGGAAATAACATACTAGATACCGAAACAACATCTATATACTGATAGTCCTAATTATCTCCTACGCGATTGCTAGCTTCTCTATTTTGATCTATATTTGTGCGAGGAAAAAACGAGATTTTCATTTTTCTTCATTTCCTCTACAGAGCGTTAGCCTGAAATTTAGTTTGTATAACGCGCACCATAAATATTATGAACCGAGATTCGTAGATGAATCGGAAGTATTCAATAACATCTTTCATAAACTTCACATTCTCCGCATCGATTTCCGCTCAAAAAGCGAGTCGCGTTGAGTGTTGCGAGTGAGTATGCTAATCTGTTTACGTTTTGTGAGGAGACAGATATCGATCGCCTTGACGACGATACGTCGCCAACCACTCCCCGAGTTATCTAAGTTCGTTCCTTTTCAAAAGTCGACATTCCCCGATTCTGCCGAAGCGATCCAATGTTTTCAAACGCACAGAAAGCGAAATAACCTCAGCTACCGACCATATTTATTTACATTCTCGTCTCTCCCTCCTTCCACCTCGTCCTCAGCCCTCTCTTCTCTCGCGTCAAAACATAGCTCCCCTTCCGCGCATGCGCAGCTTGGAAGGAGAGAGGTGGAACGGGCGCGAAGACAACTACGACTCTACGTCCTTGATGCGAAGTTAATTCATCTAATACTTACTATTTATTTTCATAATATATAGATATTTATTTATTTTTCATCGTTAAGCTCATGGAAACTTAATGCAATTGCCTTTTCATGCCATTAATTGAATTTTCTAAATTACTCTTACAAATCTGCAGTATTAACACGAGGGCGTAATTTATCGGGAAATTTTGTACAGTGTTCCGAAATTTTGAGGAGGTAATTATGCCCCTCATTTCTTCTTGAATCTGGATGTTTGTCTGCCTTTTAAGGGAATCACTTAACTAAGCGTTAGTTCAGTCACAATTGAGAGCAGACGTTAGCCGCTACACGCGCCTTAGGCATTGGAGCACTACATAACCCTTTCATCACCTTACAACCCTGGGAGCCTCATGCTGCAGGCACACGCCTATTTCCGGCCCTTCTCGCATGTTTCCGAAATCGTTTCATTTCTTAATACTTAATGGACTGCTCTTTCTTTCCTTCTTTAATGATGCTTTCGATCCGACCGCTGATATTTAGTTACATAGATTTAATCGATGAGTTAACTCAAGAATTAAGTTTGAGAGTTTAAATTTCCATACAGGTATGGCCCTCTTTTTTACCTATTTCCCTTACTCTGAGGCGGGAAGGGTAACTATTGATCGATTCATGACGATAAAGATGTGATGAAAGGTACAAAATATTGAGCCATTGGTGGAGCCTGGTGTAATGAAGGGACATGTTCTTCCTGAGTGAACCTTCAGGAAGACGTAAAACATTAAAAAACCTTGAGCCACAGCGGAAAATTTGGTTCAAACGTCAGTACATTGATTATTCTGAAAACAAATGAGAGTTAAATATATTCGTAAGCCCCTTACAAGTACAATACAAATATAACAATGGTTCTTTTGCACGCGATACAACTCAGTTTCATAATGCAACCCTTACTCTCTAACTTCACGATCTACTTCGATTTATCAGCGGATAACTGCACCAAAAAACTTGACCATTTGCCATCGATGAATAGTAAGTTTTATGATTCGTAGACTAATATAATGTGTCTCGGGACTACAAGAAACACACTGGATGGAAGTTTTAGCTAAGAAACGTTCATCGCGTTGTCGAATATCAGCCTTTCACCCCAAAGCCCTTTTACCAAAAAAAAATTCTTTACACCTCAAAAACTTGAATCAGCGGTCACACCACAGTTTTTCCCCCGCGAAATGGAGTAATTTTTGCGTGGTGTTAGCCCACGGGTTGTCGAACGTATGTAGGTAGAAGGAGATTTTAGATATTTCTATTGGGTGAACAGACCGTGCCATGCTCTAGGACCGGAATGCTTGCCTGTCGAATATCCCAGAGGAAGTACGCCCCTGGGCGGATGAAAATTCCTTCAAACTGACGCTAAAGCGCACGCCACGTGAAATCTAACAGTATTGGGTGGCATACTGGTGACAAATTTAATTCATCGTAGAATCAGTATGAAGACTGTCATTTAAGCACCCTAACTGACCAAATACAATATTAACGATGGATATGGCAAAAATTCACGTGGGAGACTTGAGGGATTGAGATCAATGTGCGACAATGTGCAATGTACCAATTAGAGTACGCTCACGTTTGTAACTTGGTTTATCGTGTCTGGTTTCTGGACTATATCAGCCTATACGAAAATGTGATTCAAATCTCATACCGGGCTTGGGCTTTGTGTGCCTGAGAAAAAAATTCATAAAATCGTGGTTAGTTCTCACAAGCTTAGCATAGATCTTTATATATCAGCCTAATAGGTCCTCGATATTTGTCATTGGGTAATTTCCATTTACGTTTCTTATAAAACAGTTATAATACTATAAAATAATTTTGCACCTGTTGGGCTTACTGTGTGATTTGTCATGGAGGTGATAAGAACAAAATTCGAGTTTTCATTTTAGTGCTCAGTGAATGCAAGCGTCAATACCAAGAAATTCAAAATTTTCTTCTTAAAATGATTTATTTTTTTTACATCCCATGGTCTCTTGGCAACATTCTTTAACGCAATCATTTCGCTGATAAAAGCGTTGTTTTGAACTTCCATTTTCAAGGGGATCAGGTGATATTAACATCAATTATATTACTGTTGATCATAAGGACAGCGTTTATGTGCATTTAGCTCCATGAATGTTTTTTTGGTGATTATGTACACAATAAATGGTTGGAAATTAGTTATAACATTTCCACATGAAAAGGAAATTTGCTCTATGAAAAATATGGTTTTCCACAGCTAATGAAATGAGAATACAGATACGTGAAAAAATTTAAGCAATAATTCGTTCAAGTTATAATAATATTATGTACTAATTCCTGTCCTACCCTGCGAAGTTCATCACCGACACATCCATCTTTGTCAGTGTACAAAATAATTGATCTTTATTTTCTCTCATCGCCAGAATGAGGTACGTATCCAAGTCAGTCCTCCATTACTTACGGCACAAATTGTGGAATTACCATTTCCTTCTGTCAAAACAACGCTCTTCAATTTGAACACAACTGGTTGCTAGCGTATGACGAGGTCAAAGACCACCATCTCGCCTCAGCGGTTTAATGTGATTCCACGGTTCCTCCGTCGCTTGCCTGCCGCTCTGTGGTTCTTTCATAACGGACTCCCGTAGCGGGATTTCGTCCACCGCATTCAGTCCTCCGATTAGATGAACACATGCGAGCGTTGGTGCGGTGTGCCAGACGTGAAACCGGGAATTCATAGCTGAGAGCGAAACTAAAATATTCGATGATTCTTTCTCTATGGTTTAAACTTTTGTTCATATATATCGCGTGAAATCGTATTGATTGGCCCCGATTAGTATGTGTGTAGAAACATAGCGATTTGTTTTCGTCTAAAAGCATTGTCAGTGCTACCTCAAAAAGTTTTATGTTTCCAGGGACGCCATGAAATGTATTTCTGCGACGTTTGCATATCGCACCAATCAAGTTTGCTGGTATTCTGGTGGATATAAGTTTTGCCTTGAGCAATTACACTGTTACCAAGAAAATATGAATATTTTTTCTGGCTCGGGGAATATGAAAGGGGACACAGCCAGATTCTCAAGATAAAGGTTTTCACACTATTGAAAGAATTCCGCGAGGAAAAAAATTCCAAACCACTTTGTTTGAAAATATAAACAATAAACCTTTTTCATGATCTTGTGATGCAGGTTGATAAGGAAACATTTAATAATGTACTAATTACTTGTACTCTTGGTAATACGCAAATTAAAAAGGCATGAATGAGTTCTATATATTGGGATCCACGACCAAGGTATTGCGCGTAGATTGCGTTTCCGAGTCTCGCCCTGGGCTGGAGACGCGTTAACTCAAATATTTCGGCCTCAATGAAAACCGTAACTTGCTCGGGGAATATTGGCTTCGGATGCCATTAGCACCAAGAAATTTAAAACTATGGAACTCAGGAAACATTATGTATTATCAAAGGAGTTAAATTTTAAAAATTTATGAAAATACGGTATACAACAAAGACTCGGTGGTGGTCCTACGGGACATAAACAGAAGTTCTTCTGCGGCTGAAAATCATTTCATCACCGTTAATGCATTCATACTATGTATTAAAAGTGAGTAAAATTATCCGATTGGGATAATTATGTGATCTTGAATTCATTTCCCTTATTTTTGCCCATCAAATATTTATGGAAAGCACGTATGTCGATTTGAATGAGGCGCGTCACCGAACATTAGTAGCAAGTAAAAACCTGCATGGCAATATTAAATTAGTGCTGAAAGCCACCAGTACCATTACATTATGGAGGAATAGTAGCAGATTACGTCAATATGCATTTAAATTTCAGAATGTTAATAATGCCATAATTAATGCTTAAACACTGTTTCTGGTGTAAGATTATACGTGTTTTATTGGGCGTTGAATAAATGATCTCTCTCTATTGAACATCCATTGTACATATAATACATATTAGCGCACTGCACATTTCATTTAATTTGTATCGTTTCTCTTTAATATTTAATTCGACATTAGCAGCGTGTAGAATATTTTTATGTTACATAATTGCACTTCCAAAAATACAATCCGAAAAATTCATCATTAAATAGATGTAACTGAAATTATGAGAGACGCAAATGATCGCTGTGTAGGAGAAATCCAACCAAATAAGCTACGCAAGATCTCACAGCCATCTGGCGTTCACTGTAAAATACTTACCGAGTAACACGTATTCCATAGTTTGTACTTTTATGGTGGAAATATCGATATCAGCTACAAAAAATTTGATGCAGGAAAATTTCAATAATGAAATTCCGGCATTTTAAAGTGCTAGCGGCACACGTTATCCTATGGACGCAAGAATGCGCGGATGCGAACTTTTGCGATCTCTCCGGTGACGTAGGTGTTTATCCGACGCTATCATGACTCATATACCTTCTCCATAAAACTGAAGCAAGAGCGGGAAGTTCTTAGTGTATTCGATGACGACAAGCGGGTGACTAACTTTCCGCGGAAGCGAAGGAGAACGCCGCCACTCACGGTCCTGGGGAATCCACGTCCGAGAGCACACATTTAGAGCCAACGAGTCCCAGTCTAGAGCAGTTCGTTCTCGGAGAAGCAATTCAGCGGTCCCCTAGAATGGGCTGTGTTGCTTTGCCGTATTCTATAGTGGCTCAGGGCAGTTGTCAGTTGGATTCCGTTTATTATGGTGAGTACCATCTGCCATTCAACGAAGATTAGAAAGAACCGTGACAAAAAACGAGTTTGTTGCTTCGTATTGTAGGCTGCAGATAAACTCGCTTCACTATTCAGTTGCGTTCGCGACTTTTATTTGCGATATTTAGAAAGAAATCATTAAATCTTTTCACGGAATTGAGCTTGCGACTACCGTGTGTGCGATCGCCACGGAGGAGAATTGATTCTTTAATATGAGAAATTTCCTCTTCGCGTTGCGGGAGAGGTTCTGCCGCCTTTTTCTAGCTCCTCCTACTCGCCTCACACCCGCCTTCACTTCCCCCTACTTTCCTCTCCCCCACGCCCTCTCTTCCCCTCCCGCGCCACTTGCGCTCATGGTTGCGCCGCTGGCTCGTTCAAGCTCGTTCAGCTGCCGCACGAAACAGTCTCGCAAGCAGTCGCACGATTCATCTCGTAGTGTACGGAGTGAAGTTGTTCCTCGTGTAGTCCGTAAGGAGATGGCGGACGCCGGCATTGGATTGACCGAGTTTCCTGCAATCACCCTTACAGTGATCGTGGGGGCGACTGTTTTTGTCTTAATATACATATCTACGTTATTTAAGTCCAGCGTGCGAGCAGAAGAAGTCAAAAGTAAGATTTTTAAGTCATAATTTCTGTGTCGATAATGTACTCTGTTGCATTAGTTGCAACGAGTAAGGTATTAGTACCTCTAAAAATACTTTGCCGCCGTAATACACCGGATTATTCAAGTAGCATTTCTTTTTTAATATTAGCATTTTCCTTGAGGTACTTAGTGAAATAATTAATGCTGAGTACACGTGCTCCTTAAGATTAGTATCGAGCTTGGTTAATTTTCTTACGCTTATGCACGCGTTGTGGAACCCGACCACGATGCTGAATTGATTTGAAGTGATGTGATCTCAGTAGAATTCAAGATTTTTAGTCATAGATTTTTACTTTTCACTCGAGAAAATGTTGTATTATTGCCCTACTTAGTATAATTGTTTGATTTAATATGAGCATGAATGAAAGCTATGACTGCATAATTGTATTTTATCAAAGATAAACATGTGCATTGTATTAAGTTGTGAATTAACAGAGTTTACTTCCGCAGGTAAGGTGAAAGAGCACACCAAAACCAAGGAAAAGAACGAAGGTCTGCACGGTGGCGCTCAGCACAATAAAAGCAGCAAGAAAAAGTATGTTGGAGAGAGGTGGGGACGCGATACGAAGCACACATTTGCCCACCCCTGGTTGATGACCTCCCTGAAGGGACACAGTGGAAGGATTTTAGATATGGATATTAGCAGTAACGGGAAACTCTTGGCTACATGCGCTGAAGGTATTTTTTGTTTGCTTTGCAGTATCATATTTTTGCCATAAATTTGTGTTGAACCTTAAAATTTCCTTATGCTCAAGTAGTGCATGAATATATCGTAATTATTGTGGTGATAATAAATACTTAGATTTTAGTTACCATATTGGTGAACATAAAATATTTCATTGCTACATGTTTGCGGATGTCTCTTTGATGTGCATGCCAGGCTGTTGCTTAATCTCTTTCTCGTGCCTATTGTAGAGCTATATGGAATTCTTGTGTGAGAGTGAATGGCTTCAAAATATATCCAGGTTTTTCGTCTTATTAATATCAGCTAATTGAGGTGTTAGTTAATAATTGTTCGAATTTGTTTCGGAGTAATGTACGAACAGCATGATTGGATTTCGCATTATGGACCTCATTAAGTTTGAATAGTTGTTCACTGCGAAATATTGTCATGATGTCCTTGCTGTGTTGTTATGAAATTTGTTGCACTGAATTAAGCGCTGAAATTTTATTTTAATGAATCAATTTGGCTAATGTAATTGGAAACTGAATTTTCACCCGAAGATTTTTTAGAATTCGTGTGTCCGATGAAATTATTTTACATTGCTAATGTTTCATTCAAGCATTATTAATGCGCAAGCATTATATTGTAAAGCTTCCCAATAATGTTTTGTTTACAGTTTGTGTTTACAAATTAAGTAATTTTCCTTGATTGAGAGCTTTGTGTTGAGCTGAACGATAATAAGTACGAATGAGTCGTAGTGTTGACTGATAATTGTGGAAAATAACTCTCTACCACATCTCTTGGCCACGAAGCATATACCACATTTGTATTGATCTTCAGTGCTTAGGTAAAACTGGGGGAGAGAGAGACTATTTTCTACTGTTAGGCTAAAAGAGAATTCTTTCGGCGTGGTTATGGATGTGTGTCCTAACTCTTAAACCTGGATGTGGGTGTGGGAGATTAACAGTCAGCCTCCTGTCTCCAAAATGAGTTAAATGGTCACAGTGGTTTTCCCTCCACCCCCTCTCTTACTTTCCGATGGTTGGTGACCTCTCCACCTATGCGTTTGCAGAAGACTCGGAAGACCCAGGTGGAGGCGAGGCTGATGGGGGAGATGGAGAGACGTTGGATTCGGAGCTTGGAAGCAGCGCCGACAGCAGTGCAAGTGAGGGTAACAGCGAGAGTGGCAGCAGCAGCTGTGATGCCAGTGGCAGTAACAGCAGCCTCTGCACTCTAGATAGCAGCAGCAGTAGCAGCAGCAATAAGAGCAGCCAGGATGAGGGCGTTTGTGAGGGTGACAACGACGTCGGCGTGATTGAGAAAGTAGCTGCACGCACAGGACTTAGTCGAAAGCAGAAACGTAACCGCATGAGGCGTGAGGATGACAGCGGCAATGGTAGTTCGCCTGTGGCCCCTGTCCGCTCCAGAAGGAAGGCAAAGGGAAGGGCACCAAAGGCCCAAACCACGAATGGCCGTCCAAGGCAGAATAATATCAATAGTGTTGTGGGCGGAACCGCTGCCAAAACAAAAATAGATTCCTGTGGCAGTGGTTTCAAATCTTCTGCCATGAGGCTCCCCATCATCCGTCAGTATGCCAAGTTGACCCTGGGCGATGTAGAGGTAGCAGCCTTGCTCCGTCATTATCTTTTGACCCAAGACCAACTTTTGGTCCTCGGTTACCCCGTAGAGAGTGCCCTATACCCAGGCAGGGCCATCATTTACAAAGACCCCTCAGGGTCAACGTTTCCTGATCAGGGTAATGTCCAAACATTACCGAATGAACCCCCTCGTTCCGCACATTTCTTCGATGTGAATGCACGAGAATTCGTGCCTCGCAGCAATATTCCTGCCACTGAGGAAACAAGCTGGGGGATTGACTATGGGACCGTTCGTGCCGAATGGAATGCAGGCCACCGGTCGGGGAATTCCCTTAGAGGAGGGTCACCCAGAAATTCTACCGGAACCGATAGTGGGTCCACTTCCTCACCAGAGGTGTCCGTGAGCTCGGAGGAGGCATGCGATCTTGGGGACCTCGCACCTCAAGATGATGACGAGGACGAAGACCTTGGGGGCATGACGGTGATCTCTGAAGATGTGAAGTGCATGCAGTATTTTGAAGATGGGGAGTGTGTCTCAAGAGTGGTGTCCTCCTCGAAGGAAACTAGGAGTACTAGTGAGGAGAAACGCTGTGTGAGGTGTGGTAGGGGTTTTTTTGTCACTAACGATGGGGAATACTTGACTCAAGAGCGGTGCGTTTACCACTGGGGTAAAATTCAGCGCACCGTGGTGAATAGGTCCGTGCCCTCGACCAACAACAAGGGTTTGGGACCAGGCGCAGTGACACGTACAGAGTTCGGTTGTTGTGGTGGGAGGAAAGGGTCGAGAGGATGCTCTGTCGGACGCCTCCATGTGTGGTGTGGAACGGGTGATGGTGTCAATGGGCCATTTGGAGGATACGTCAAAACTCAGCCTCAGGGAAAGAGGGTGCTTTCGGCATCGTCAGTCAGTGCACTTGTGTACGCCCTTGACTGTGAAATGTGCTTCACAGGTAGAGGCCTAGAACTCAGTAAAGTGACACTGGTAGGCATCGACGGAAGACCCGTGTATGACGCATTAGTTCGGCCTGGCCGACCGGTTGTGGACCACAATACTCGATTTTCAGGAGTGACTGCCGGTGACTTATCCCGGGCGACTAAGTCGCTCGCAGATGTGCAGAAAGATCTTCTTTCTCTTATACATGCAGACACACTTCTTGTTGGGCATGGGCTAGAGAATGACCTAAGAGCTCTTAGACTGATTCATGGTTGTGTTGTGGACACAGCAGTTGTCTTTCCACATTATTATGGACTGCCGTATCGGCGGTCTTTACGTTCTCTTACAGCCTTATACTTAGGGCGTGAAATACAAGGGTCATCGTCTGGCCATGACAGTTGTGAGGATGCACGTGCAGCTATGGAAGTAATGCTCTGGAAGGTGCGTCGAGATTTTCGGTCTGTGTTAGAAAATTAAGAGAAAATATGCAATGCATCTATTAATGCAGTCTTTTTGTGATCTGATGTTTGATTGGTGTTAACCACTGATCACATGTTGCATTCTCTTTAATTCTGTGCATCCTTGTGATCTGGTCAGAAGGTGATAGTGAGTATCTAGTAATTTTCTGGAGTTTCCTTCAGAAAGATTAAGATCTGCACAGTCTTTCCCTGAGAATTAGTCTCATATGCAATAGAAGTAAGTGGTTGTATTAGTGTATGGTATAAGAATGAGACTAAACCTTTGACCTAGTCAGTCACTTTGGGTTAATACCACCCAATAACATTTAAGTGACTACTTAATTGTTCCTGGAACCAGATGCATGAGCAAGCGAACCTCAAGCACTTAATGGAGAACAGAAGCAGTTCCTTTGTCATTTATTAGCAAAACCTTCTATGGCGGACCATTTTAATTATTCTTAAGTAGTAAATGTCAATTGCTTCCCTAGAGGTGTTGAAGATTTCAGAACTGGATTGAAAGGGCTTCTTTTGTTTAATAAATTTCATTATTTTTTGTCATTGAGAGGTACGAAAGTATCAGAAAATCCTAGATCTTGAAATGTTGTCAAACATCCCAAGGTTTCTGAATATCTCATAGATAAGATATAGTTTTTATTTAGCTATGAAATTGATATGAAACTAATTTTTGTTATGTGGAATAAGGTATAGTACATAACAAGAAAACCCCACCGCCTGCCCTTCCTCTGAAAAGAAACACATTCTTCAAGAGTGCCGATCTTGCACATATCTGTACCACATGTGGCCTGAATTGTGATCGCTGCCATTTATTGTTCTTTTAAGAGCTTATTTTGATGAATTTTTCATATCCAGGGGGCATGAAAGACAAGATGTGAAGAAGGTGAAGACATTGCTAAGATACTTTGTGGTCTGTGTTTTTAGGTCATTGCCATTAGAAGCAGATTAGTATTAATTGCATAGTATTTGCTTGTATATTTGCCCTCCCCTTCCTGCTCATCTGTCATACAATGTCAAATCAGTTCTGGTTTACTCTAGTGTGTACTTTTTGATCTCAAAAAACCATCATTTAGTGTTAATGCTGCTAGGTTAGATTTTGTTGAGGATTTCTATGGTCACATCCTAAAGACTCTACTCCTCCAAAGGGACTTAATCTGCACGGTGTCTTCGGAATGAGGAAATAAATATGCAGACTGTGTATGATGCATAGCATTTACTTTTAAAACACAACTTAAGTTTCTGGTAATTTGATGCTTTGTGTGGTTTTATGGTTGGTGAGTAAAACAGTGTGTAGTTCGGGCAGCTTACTAATATGCTTTATTATTCTTCTAAGTTAGTGACACCATGAAGTGTACAATGTACCATAATTGTAATTTTGCCTGTGTATCTGAAAATTTTTAGCCAGTGGTAACAGTTTCAAATTTCATCGATAATTTTAAATTTCCAGCATATGAAGGAATTATGTGTACTTCCAAATATTGAAGCCAATTGATTTTTCTTTCTAATGTTACCATGAAAATGTTATTGGTGTTACATTTAAAAAATTTTAGAATGGATGCTTCTTGCTGTTTTAATTTGGTTGAAGTTGTGATCTTCATCCTTATTCTTAATTGTCCAATGATCAAGAGAAGCCCATATTTTATTACAATATTTTACATAATGATAAGTGGTCATTATGAGTGCTTGATTGTTTTTTTTCAGGCTTAATTATAATTTCACGAGTTTTACCTCTGTTTGGAAAACAAGAAAATTGTCGAATTGTGGCTTCTCTTTATTGTTTTTGGCTCTTTGTTTCTACCAATTGGTGTTATTTTGAAAGTATGTTGCCCTTTCATATATCTTCCTGTTCTTTATTCATGTTTCATGCTGTGCAATCAATGGTGCATGCATTTCTATAACTGGTTATAAAATTCATTTAACCATGCATGACAATAATTTTCAAGTAATGTATTTTAGACAACAAGGATTTTATCAATGGAACCACTATACAGTGTTTTCCTAGGGTCATGATATGTACTATGAAAGGCATTACTGTCTAACCACCTCCCATATGATGCCACAAGGCGACAAATTAATGTGGAATTAATTTTTCCTGGTTAATCCTTATGCCTAATAGTAGGCTTTTCTTCTGCCCAAGTTACTCTTATGCTGCGGAAAAATTGAAATTTATTTTACATTATGGTTTAGTCTGAAATTATTTTGAAATTATGACTGCATGCATTACTTTTTGCTCACCCAAATCAGTGCTGTGGAGCGGGGCACTTAACAAGAGCAATGCCCTTGCCCTTGGAAGGAGGAAGTACCATGTACATTCACAGTAGCGAAAGGATTTGCATTGTTGCAATACTCATTTGCTGGATATAGCCTGTGTCATATGATATTATTTTCCCATTTGACATTGTTTGCAGAATTCCTACAGCAGAAATTCATTCGAACATTATACAACTACATTATTTTTGTATTAATCATTTGATTCCCTTTAAACATTCCCAATATCTTTGTTGTAAATCAATGAACTGGCTATGAAATTGTATGTACTTAAACCTTGTAAGCGTCATAGTCTCAGTAGCAAACATGTGTCCTTAGTTTTGTCTTGGATTCTTTGGTCATTAATATATTTATGTATTGATATTTTAAATGTGGAAGTTCACCTGAGAAAGTCATCTGTTTTATCCATTCATATTTATATACATGAATTGCTGCATCAATAAAAGAATTTTCTGGTAATTGGTCGGGAGCCTTTCTTAGGCATCTTGATTTAAAAAGAATGTCACGTGATTTAAAATGTCTCATTAATTTTGATACTTTGTTTTGATAAGTATACTTTTGTAGATTTTTTTATAGAAAGGTAAAAAATAAACAGAAAAATAAAATTACTTACATTTCTCAGAGTTCCTTGATTATTGCCTTTGCCTCCTTCCTATCAAGGAGATATCCATCAGCCCTGAGGTCATAAATTGTGTGAACTGTGAGTAGATAAGACTCTGATTAACCATGTGGTACTTTTATTTATATTGCATTGGAGCTAGGTGTGCTTAATAAGGAAAGTTTCATTGACTTAAAATGCCCTCTAAATTTTTAATTCTCCTTGGTTCAAGTTCATCAAGGTCTTTACATAATGGTCAGATATTTTCCAGTTTTTTTTTATTTAAGTCATTTATGTTCTGCAATGTGAAGGGGGGGTAGCATGTGTAAAATAATGCTTCAAGACTTCCATGTCCTGGCACTTATGATAACATAGCCCTGAATTGAGGTTTTTTTTGTGGAGATACACATTTGTACCCCATATGAATCACCAAAATAGTTTATTGCGAGCTGAGAATTAAAATTTCTGAGTCAAAAAACTACTTCTGATTAGGTTTTTAATAGCCTAAATCGGTGAAATCTCATTGCTGATTGGTAAATAATTCTCGGCTAATTATGATTTTTTGGTCTGTTGAAAATTATTTTCAGTCATTTAATAAAGTTATCACCTCAGGCTAATATTTAATTGTTGAAATAAGTGTTATTGTCCACTAAGTTCCATTTTCATCAAGATTTGCCGACAGATTGAAGTATAGATGTTTATAATTAGGAGTCGCAGTAACACTTAAATTATGAGGCATATAGTTAACTTTTTCTTAAATGTTATACACAAATATTGTTAATCAAACAGACTCCAGTCACTGAGAAGTAAAGCCACTTCTAACATAAAATTTGTGGCTGCAATGGTAAACTTCATTTATTTGAGTCTGTGTTGCCTAATCTATGGAAAATATTCAATTCACTACCAAAAATTACATATATTATGGATTTTACAGCTATAGAGGGTGCTGTGAAAAATGTTTGATTCAATTACTTCTAGGTAATGCAATATTGCCAGTATGTAGGTTCTTGTTCCAATGAGTAACTACAGTACAACTACTCAATGATAATAAAAGTAAAAAGCATAAAGATAGGCATAGATAGGATAAATATAGGTAAGCTTTCCAAGTCTGTATTATCCTTATCTCTTTACTTGATGTCATCAAGTCTTTATGATTATCACAGTACCAGAACCCATGGTCAAGAATAATTTTTACGATTGTTCCCTTTCCATTTTTAAACTTAGTGAAAACCCTGTTGTCTGACCACTGATCGCCATCTCCATTTTATTACAGCACTTTCCTACCTAATTTCTACTTTATTTTGTTAGTTAGTTTTATTCGCCATAGAACAATACATAATTGTATGGGCTTCGTCAAAAATTCAATTACATCAATTGTATACAGGTTCTTAGGAATAATAATGTACATGACATATATGAGTATTAAGGATTTAAAAAAGTTGAATTTCCTACATTGGCTCTTTCTGTGTACTCTTGGACGCTATAAAAAACATTATTTAAAAAGAAATGTTTTAACATTTTTTTGAATTTATTTTCTTGGGGGAGTATTCGTTTTAACTCTTCAGGAAGCCGATTAAACAGTAGTCCTCCTGAAACTTCTGGGGTTTTTTTTAGTACTGCTACTCTGCAATGGCCATTATGAAGATTTTCCTTGCCCCTGGTGTCGTGTTATTGAGACCAACATGAGGAGATCAAGTTTTATCCTTGGGTGGAATTCGATTTGATTCATAGGTTGACCTACTGAATGATTTATTTTTTTTAAATAATTTACTCAGTTAAAGAATGAGATGAATAGTTAATCATATTTCACTTGTCCGTTGGCCTTGTAGCATCTTATTTTCTTATTTCAATGCTCATTTCTCCACACTGTTCTGCTTCAGACCGGTCGTTGCACATTTGGACAACCAAGGACTTCAGCCAAAAGGAGCGTAAGAGTGTGAGAGTGAATGTGGAGTTTGATCACGCATCCAAGGTGCGATGGAGCCCTGACTGCAAAGCATTTCTTATCTTGAGAGCAATGGATAACACAATTGAGGTGTATAAGGTGCATCGTAAGCCTGAAGGTGGTATTTCATCAGTGGAGAAAGGATTTTTGTTTCCCAAGGTAAGAGGCGATTGACCTATAAAATTAATGGAGACTCCTGGGAGATCTGTTATGACTGACAGTGATGAAGAATAAATTATCTGGATAAAAATTCAGTTGTTTTTCATACCATAATGTCAATAATTGATTTAATAGAGGACTGTAACCAATGAATGGAGAGCTGTGTCCATTGTATTTAACAACATATGCATTAAATTTCAAGTGCTAAGTTAGGTGCTTTTAAACAAATATTCCAGGGTTGCTATTTGCTTTTTGCAAGACTGAAAATATTTAAACTTCCATAGTAAATGATGAAGACCTTGACCTTTTTCTTTGATTCTATGATTTGAAAATGATGATTTCTAATATTGTTGTTTTGTTGAAAGTTCTTATGAAAAGATAGTAAATAAGTGAAATGATAAGATCGCATAATATTTCACATTCTCATTTAGACTGAAAGAATTATTTGGACAAATGTACGGTCAGGCTGCATTTTAGTTGGGTAAACAGTTTGGTAGTGGGTGTTTTTGTATAACTAAATAGTAAAAAGGAAAAACTGTTTGTTTAGCTGCTACAAACCAATCTTAGGATTGGTTTGTAGCAGGAGTCATCAACTCGCAGATTACTGGAGTGATAGTTAAGGAATAATATACAGTGCCAGGGATTAGAGTCAGCAAGGGGTTGCCATAATATTGAATAAAGAGGTAGGAACAAGCATAGTAAACATAGAACAAGTCAACGGATAGAATATTATTAGTTGAGATAAAAGGAGGACCAACAAACCTGGTCATTGTTCAGGTATACATGCCACTAAGCAATCATAAGGAGGAAGAAGCCAATAGAATGTACAATCAGTTAAGAGGACAGAATCGTATGTGTTCCTGCAGATAAACATTTGGTAGTGATAGAGGAATGGAATGCGACGAAAGGCAAAGGAAGAGATAGATGGTGATGAGGTGGGGGACTATGGTTTGGGTACGAGGAGTGACCGCGTGAAGAAGGCAATAGAGTTCTGTCGGAGACGGGTTAGTCATCCCTAACACTTATTTTAGACACCACAAAAGGCATAGGTAAACATGGAAAATGCCAGGTGATTCAGAAAGGTATCAGTTAGATAACATTATGGTTAGACACAGATTCAGAAACAGTGTGATTCGCATGACTATTTGCACAGCTCCTGAGGAGCGGATGCGGACTCTGACAACAGTTTGGTTGTTATGAAGTGTAGCGTTCGTTTCTAAAGGATAAGGCAGGGGCGTCGGGTTGGGAAATGGAATGTAAAAGCATTAAATGGATGGACAAGAAAGGAGTATCAGCAGGCTGTAGAGAAAACCATGGATGAAGGTAAAGAGATGAGTACTATCGAGGAAAAATAGAAATACATCAAAAAAGGGATTTAGGGTGTTCCATTATCACTGGTACTGTTCAACATATATGTGGAGGAAATGATTAAAGAGGCATGGTATGAACTGGAGGTTGGAATGAAAATCGGAGGAATTCATAAAATCAGTTAGGTTTGCTGATGCCCAAGCTCTTTATTTGGCAGTCAGCCGAGGGTTTGCTAGCATTGCTGAGTTAATTGGAAATTCAGTGTGATAGATATGGGATGAGAATTAATATTAATAAAGCAAAGGTTATGAGGTTATGCGATTTACCAGAAAGAAAAAGGCTGAGCTTAAAATGAAAATAGGAAGGCAAAAACTATAGCAGGTAGAACAGTTTATGTATCTCGGAAGTGTTTTGGATCAACACGATCAAAGTTGTAGGGACTTAAGGAAAAGAATTGCACCAGGCAAAGAGGCTTCCACAAGGAGGATGGAGTTGATGATAGGGATATTGAGTAAGGATGTTAAGAAAAGACTCATTAAAACTTTGATATGGAGCATAATTATGAAATTATTGTGTTCATTGACGAGGCTTCTGTTAGCATCTGCACTTTTATTTGCAATAAGTTTTCTGATACACTCATTGTTTATTCTTCTCTACCCTGAGTTGCCTTTTGTTAAATTTATATCTAAGGGGGTTGTATCACACTTTTGTACATCTGTTTTTCATGTGTCTGCTCTCCTTTAATTGACTCAGTACTCCTTCTGGAAACCTTGGGTTTCCTCTTTACTTATTTCATGTTGTCCACAGCTAACCTTCAACCATACCTTCTTTACCTACTGCCCAGGTTTCCTTTGTGACTTCTAATATATCATTTTTAATGTCCTCCTACCTAGCCTCTTTGAATATTTAGCTCTTTTTGTGCTTTTTCAAGTATTTTTTAAATATCCACCTTAAATTGGCTGCTCATCAGTGGTAACTCCTAGAGTCAGCAGTCACATCTGTTCTGGATGGAAGCTGCTTTTATTGATTACAAGATCTCTGTAATTTTTTTATCTTGTTATATCTTCAGACATATTTCACATTTATCTTTGCTTTATCTATGCAGTGTTGGAAGAGTAAGTTTGCCACTATTTAATTGTAGGTTATTTCCACAGAATTTCAATAATTTTCAGCTACCCAACTGCCTTTCATTTTCCATTTACGTTCTTAATTAATCTGCCAGTACTGTCTTAATCACTCAATTCTCCTCATTGAAAAAATTCTGTTTCAGGCATTTACTTCTTAAGTACTACTAAGCTAATTGCTTTTTTTATGCCTTCATCCACAATTGCTGTTTATGCTTATGTAAGTTTTCTAATGTCTTGATGAATATGAGAAATATATTTTACAGCATTTACTTTGAAGATAATGATAGCAAATCATTTAATTGCAAAAAGTATTGGTAAAATATTCAATCATTTATGATAGAATATTCATGCAATCTTTTTCTCTCGCTGTTGTGATAATTATTCTCTCTAGCAATTTCTTCTTTGATTGGCATCTCAATGACGACTGTATTATTCCTTGTTAGTTTTGTTTCTTCATGTGTGCAGGAAACATTTTTAAGGTACTCATGTAGGTGGATACAACTTGTCATTTTTTTATGCATAAATTTGTTGGTATGCAGGAAAATTGCATCATGGTAGAGCTCAGGATATAAGCAAATGATGATTTGCTTTAAATTAAGAATTTGCATGAATTGGCATCTGCCAAAAAATTACAAATGGAGTATTGTAGTTTTGTAGAAAATAATGTATGGTTCTTTGATAGCTTTCATGTACACATGCTTTTTAGAGTGATACCATATGTGCCACAGTAATCAATCCAAAGAATGGTTTAATAGGTCACCTAGATAGAGCTCCCCTAGTTCTGAGCGTAATGGCATTTCAAAGTCACACATTAGTGCAGGGAGGGCAGTTCCTTTCCTCTGCTGCTTGCGATTCACCAGGAAGTTCTGGTACCCGAAAAATCTCACAGCTGGGGTGAAGCTGAGAGGTGCATCACTACGCATGGAACCCAGGCTCTCCAGTCAGTATCTCAGTGTGCTACCCACTAGACTATCACATCCCATTTTAGAGTCATATGAACTTTAATATATTCTCCATAGTTATAAAATTATATGTTATTGGTAAAGGCCATGATTATTTTCAGTGTATCAAATTTTAATGCTGTGATTCATTGATATTTTTTCTAGCACCATACTGAAGATGTTATTGGATTGGATATTGCTTGCAGTGGGCGCTACATAATGACTTGCTCTGAAAAAACAGATTTGGTTCTCTGGGACTTGAAGGGGCAGCATATTCTTGGCAAAGTGGACACTTACCTGATGGCCTCCACTTGCGCTCGCATATCACCTTGTGGACGTTTTGTTGCTGCCTCAGGTAAGTAGACTGAGTAGGATTAAATTATATTAAAAGCACTTTTAGAGATACTGTATTACACACATAAAAGGGCACAAAAAAGTGTGCATTATGTGACCCACATGTCTTTTGGGATTATAGACAAGAATTCCATGTATTTTCTGTAGATTTGATATCAGCTTTAAATTTTTTTTTAAATCCGTTGTTGCTAATCTTTAAGTTGGGCCCTTACACTCTGTCTGTTATCCTGCAGAAAGAGAAAAATGGGAGAAGATGAAAGACATAATGTTTCTCTCCATCCCTTTGTAGCATGCAGCATACAAACTGTTGGCAGTGTCTGATGGTCATGAATTCCTTGAGAATAGGCACAATGAAACCAAAATTGTTTCATGTTTATTTGAAAGAAAATATCTCACAATCATTTAAAGAAACAAACTATATACAGAATGAATAAGTAAATTGTTCTTCATTCATGTGGTCATAAATTGATGTAGGTTAAGTCAAAGTATTAGTACAAATTCCCATACCTATGTGAAAATTTTACTAGTTCGTACCCTTTTTACAAAGAAACTTATAAACATAGATTTAACAGATTTCATCTGACGCATATGTTTATTTAATATTGGTTTTCCTCTGATACTGAAAAATAAAAAGAATATAGCTGATCCTAAATCTTGGATGACTAGTGGTATTCAACAAATATTTAGAATTCTAAGAAAACTGGCAACTTTCTTAGAGGACCCCTTATGACAATGAGCAGTGTGTAAGGTGCAGGGAGTTCAAAAAAACATTTTGGTGAAGTCATCATTGCTGTAAAAAGAATTTGCAATCTCTAATAATAATAAATTATCAGACACAAAGAAAAAATCTAAATCTGCTTGGAGAATAGTAAATAGTTGGAAGGGAATGACCACAAAAAGAATGTTGACAAATATTATGGATGCATATAGTTTTTATCAATAGTTGACCAATTAAATTCTCATTTTACATTACATGCATCATCTTCAGTTACATATTTTAAATGATTCGAACCTTCCTTTCATTCATCCTTTCTCTGTAATCCCTGCTCTAAATCTGAGGAGAACTTAGGATGTGGTTTGGACAAAATACCTGGGAAAGTAATATTCTAATTATGAACCGATTGAATCACCATTACTATTTTTTAGTAATGAGTCTCTGCTGCAGGATGTTTTTTCCATCCGAATTCAAAACATGTAAGATTGTACCTGTTCGTAAAAATAAGGGCTGTTCAAATAATATCAAAAATTGTAGACCAATAGCTGTCCAAAATACTTTTTCAAAAATCATTTGAAAGGTTATGTACCTCAAATTAACTCTTTATCTGGAAATATACGATATCCGATCCCTTTCTCAACATGGCTTTTGGAAGGAATGATCAACTGCTACTGATATTTTTGAAGCACCCCATGCTGAATTTAAATCTTAAGACAAAAAATGTGAAAAACTGGAATTACTATTTGACCTAGCCAAGACCTTCGATTGGGTGAATCACAAAATATTGTTATCAAAACCAGAAAGATTAGGAATACGGGGTGTGCCAAATAATTGGATTGGCTCTAATCTTAGTGATCGTACTCAGGTTGTGTCACTACTAATCAACGGTCAGAAATATTTCTCCTACTCCCAACTTATTACCTTAAGATATCTAACTAGGATCAATTTTAGAGCTTCCTTGTTCTTACTTTATGTCAAAGGCTTCCTCTTGCTGTAAAGACTTTGTTGGAATTATCCCTCTTATATATATGCAGATGATAAAATTGTTATTTTGCCAGATTTGTCGTATTCTGAATGGTAATCATGTTGTGGATACAATAAATAATTGGTGTCCTGATTTGAGCTTGAAATGTGAATAAAACTTATGTGATTAGGTTCTCTTATTCTAACTTTCCAAATGAAAGTTGTCCGGTAAGAAGTAATGGTGTGTTTATTTGACAGGTACCAAGTTAAGTTTCCTGGACCTATATATTTCTTTCAATATGCCCTGGGAACAGCAGGCATGTGATATAAATTACAGATTCATGTGTGATATGGTGGAACCATTCCATTATAACACAGGTGAAAACTCAGCAATTTTCCACTTAATATTCGTAATTATTGCAATTTTCCACTTAATAGTATTAATATTATTTAAAATAGCATTACATATTAATTTAATATTCTATATAATAATTAATAATGTATTGATATAAATTATTGAGTGGAAAATTGCATGGGTTTTCGTCTCTGTTATTAACAGGTTCCTGGTTTACAAAATGAGCTGAATTCAAGATATTTTTGGTAGAGACAGCTAAGACATACAACAGGAATTGAAGTCTTATTGAAATATTATGATGTGAATTCTATTCTAAATTGTTAAATATTATTATGTTTTGCAGGTCCTCCCTTTTCTTAAATAAGATATCAACATCCAGAAAAGAATAGTCCAAATTATGGTCTTTCAGAAGTAAAGCTCACCCTCTAAAGCAATATATTATTCATTAAAAAGTTTTTACTACAGCTTCTGGTTATGTTCGAACATCCTATCTAAGGTACCATATACTGAATTCCTCTAAAGGCCAGCATTGGGGCATGTTATAAGCACTACACAAGCAAATATGTAAATAAAAGGCAGTGAAAGAAGCCCTAGCCTTTCAAAATTGATTGGGCACTAAAGGGTTCCTTTGCTATCAAATGAATGGCACGATTCTGAAAATGTAACCTTTGATTCTAAAAATCCTACCACTTTTCAGTAATAGGTTAGAAGGCTGGTTTTGGGCTAGTCTAAAGCTATGTTGTATGTATTCAGTTCAACCACTGCTTCTTTAAATCATTTACCCTTTTCTATAATCTTGAATCTACAGTAGAGAAAGTCTAAATTCACTGACACTTATGTGCTTTCATCGGTATCTAAACAATACCCTGTCAAGTCTCACTATAAGAAATGTGGGCCAAAAGACTGTCATTGCAAGTACACTAATGCAAAATTTACAGTAAACTGAACCCAATCAATGCAACAATTTCAGAGTGTAAAAATCGTTTACCTTGACCGGTCAAGGCGAATGATTTTTACGCTCTGACATCATTGCATTGAAATGAATATTAGTGGATGACTTTGTTAAAAGTTACTGTTGCAGCATCTCCCACAGTTTCTTGGACTTTAAACCCAATCACTCTAAATTGGTGATATACGAGGGTCATCCGGAAAGTAGTACCCGTTCGTGCCGCATGAAGTGCTGACGACGCGAGTAGCCGCTGGACGAGGTTAGATAGCTTCAGTGGCTTGTCTGCCTTCTCTGAGCCAAGTTGCGTGACGCTAGCATTGCCTGTGTTGTTTCTGTGATTGTTTACAATGTTTAAAAAAATTGAGAACGCCGCCAGTTGTGAAGTGAGGGCAGTGATTAAATTCCTCAATGCAAGAAACGTTCGCCCATGTGATATTCATCGCCAATTAAAGGAGGTGTATGGAGACAATGTAATGGACGAGTCGTCTGTTCGGCGGTGGTGTCGCAACTTCAACATGGGGAGGGGGAACACACACGACGATGAGCGTTCGGGGAGACCGTCTGTCATTACAGACCAACTGGTGAGCTCAGTTGACGAATTCGTGAGGAACGATCGGCGCGTCACAATTGATGACATCTGTGAGCATTTTCCCAATGTTTCTCGAACAATTGTTCATGAAATTGTTAAACACCATCTGCATTATGCAAAAATTTGTGCAAGATGGGTCCCTCGCGTATCTCAATGAGCTGGCGGCGAAGGACTATGCAGCAGGAATACAGAAACTTGTCACACGTTATGACAAATGCCTTAATTTGCTTGGAGATTATGTTGAGAAGTAGTTTAAAGTATCCTCTTTCAAATAAAATTTTTTATGTTTGTTAATATTTACTTTTGTGTCTTTATTTCACGAACGGGTACTACTTTCCGGATGACCCTCGTATTTATATATTGGTGACCCTTGAGAGATAATTTCAATGTATACCAGAACCTTGCCTCACTCTCCTTCACCAGAAAGTTGATGAGGGCATCTCTTAATATCATTAACTTTGTTGTAACTTTGAAGACACCTATAAGATTGTGAGTAACCACCTCAAGGGGAGCAAGGCTTGTTGAAGTCCCATGATTCCACCCCAGACTCACTGAATGCATACCTTCGATTGGAATCTCTTCTGTTCCTCGTCAATGTGTGTGTCAAATTTCATTTTTTTAAATTGAAATTCATTCAGTCTGGTCAGCTGTCGCACTTGTTCATAATATACATGTAGATAATTGGCCCAAATTTTGCTCACTTTCAATCAAAATGTGACTGCTTAAAATAAGTTATGAAAATCACAAATATGTACTGTACTGCCTCTGAACTCGGTCACTAAATTTTTACGGAGTTTCTTTTTTCCTTTCTAAAATGTGGACATGGACCATGACTCATGGTAACATCCGCTTCTCACATGCATTGTTTCAGGCAATATTGATAAACATGCCATACGGTAGCCACATGGATATACCTTGCTGTTTTTTATGAACATTCCATTGCAGATTTTTTTATCAATGTCTATTCAAGTTTGCGTAAATGTGTGTGAAAGGGGGCAAGAACCTACAGAATTAAAGTGTCAATTTTACTTGAATTTTCATTTAATTTCTAGCTAATTGTACTTTTCTAACTACTTGAACTCTTGAAACCCTTTCACTGTTCATTGTTTGACTAAGCCCTATAAGGCAAACTCTCTATGTTGTAATTTTATTGTAATGGATGTATCTTCATTGCACTTTTTTCAGGATTCACACCGGACTTGAAGGTTTGGGAGGTTTCATTCACTAAATCTGGAGATTTTAAACAAATGTCTCGGGCATTCGAGCTGAAGGGACACACATCTGGAATTCATGACTTTGGCTTTAACTGTGATTCATCCAGAATGGCAACTGTTTCAAAAGATGGAACATGGAGATTATATGATACAAAAAGTATGTCATATTTTAGAGTCAATGACAAGGGCTGTCCAGAGAGTTACTTATGTTTCGGCCTAGCGTGTTAGTTGGTAGAGCTATAGCCAACATCTTGGTGTCTCAACGTCCCTACACTCAGTACACATCCTGCTGTGGTAGTGTGAGCACACTGTGGTTCTTCTACTTTGCTCACATTGCCAACTGTTAAAATGTAATGCGCTGCAATAGAAAATCCTGTAAGTTGTGAAGTGCAAACTGTGATAAGGTTTTTACTGGCAAAAAACCACAATCCAATTGAAATTCATAGGCAGCTTTGTGAAGCGTATGGAGACCAAATAATGAGTGAAGGTGGAGTGAGGCAGTGGTGCATTCATTTTAAAAAAGGTAGTATCAATGTTCACAGCGAGTACAGCAATGGTCGGCTTAGCCTTGTGACTAGTGCACTGGATGAATGGCCAGTTCTTGGGTATCACGGACATTTATCCATTCACACCACTGACATACAACACTTATCACTCTTCAGTTAGTTGGTGCACAGCTCACATTTCCTGATGAATGTCAGCAGCTTTGAAGTTTATTGCCAGTAAAAACTTTATCACTAAAGAGATTTTACATTTAGCAGGATTACTAATTATATTGTTCATTTGGCCCTGGTGTGTGTGTGTGTCAATACAGCAAACATTTGGCTCCCCCACTACTTCACTCACTACACGCAAACCTAATTTACTTTATGGGCAGCCCTCATATTTTAAGATTTTCATGAAATGATGGCAATTCATTTTTCAAGAAAGACTTTTGAAATATTCCATTTAGCATTCTACACATATTGCTCTAATTTTTGAGGCATGGTGATCCAGTGAGTAGAGTACTGGACAACTGATCTAAGGGCCCCAGTTCAATTCCTGGGCCCTCTCAGCTTCTCCAGATTTGTGATTTTTTTGTACCAGATCTTCCTAGGAAACCATAGCCGGTTCAGGGAGAGAAACTGGCCGCCCTAACCAAATGTGTGGATGTCACACGTGCTGGGAATATTATTGAATGAACTCTATGCTCACCTACCAAAGTAATCTTTGATTTGATTGCTGTGGTATATTCTTATTTCATTGCTAAAATTGCAGGATATCAATACAAAAGAAATATATCAAATCTGTTAAATGAATTGAATATTCTAAACGCAACTTAGAAAAGGTTGGAAAAAAGGATTAATGGATATGTTTTAGCATATTTCATGCTGACATGGATTCTTGCCTTAAAATGGCTTATCTCGAGTACAATATTAAGATGTAGTATCTTACTATATATCCAGTAATAAGCTATTTTTCTTGTCTGAAATTTCATGTTTTTCCAAATGCCCACTTGGTTTCTCCAACCATCTCTACCAGTGTCCAATCATGTTATCTTCAAATATACTTCCTCCATAATTCAAATCCGTATTTCTAAGCTTAGAATAAAAAACTTTTTGGCAGTGTTTTAATTATTTTTCCGATTTTCCTTAACATTAATTTTATTCAACTGAAAATAATTCACTTGTTCTTATAACCCTCCCAATATCCATTTTCTGTAACTTTTCTCTTTTCAATAATTTTTCTCAAATTTTGGTTTTTGTCAGAGGTTATGCACTGTCATAATCAAAATACTTGTTGTAGTTTGCCTGGATATGTGTTTTCTAATGATTAAATGCATAATTCTTTCATCTAGTTTATTTAAATGTTCCTCTCCCTTCCATTATTGTTCCCCATTGGAATCAATTATGGATAGATATTCCCATAGAGTTACACCATGTAAAGTTAACGATGTCAAGTATTTTGTGATACTTTTTCAATGAAAAAAGTAAGGAGATAACCAAGCAATAGTCCTTTGAAAATCTATTTTCTTTAGTGCCATGAAACTGCATGACATTTTTGACACCACCTTTAAGAATTTTCTAGCAATTGCTCTTTTGTTCAGAAATCTTACGAGTTAGAAAAAATCCTTCAATCTCAATGTAAGTAATTATTTGAATTGATAAAATCAAATTCTATTGAATTGAAATCAATTGATTCTAAAAAGTAGATGAACTTTTTATGTAACTGATTCATTATGTGTGTGAACCTACTTAAGCTGACTACAGTGAGCTTTCCAATTATTTTTCCTAGTGTTGTCCTTTATCCATCATTCACCTAAGTCTTGAAAACATTATTTTTTAATTTGTGGAAACTGGAAGCTTAATGCTAACATTAAGAATAGAAATATTGGAAATTGTTATATCATCTCTTCTAATCATATTCTTTTTAGAATTCTTGTTGATATCTTTGGTGTATTATAAATGATAATTCTTTTTAAATTGTAGTTGAGTTTGAAAAAGGGGAAGACCCTCACCTGCTCATGACTGGAAAGTATAAAGGCATACCAGATGTTGCTGCCAGGCTGGCTCTGTCACCCGATGGAACAGTTGTGGCTGTTGCTTCTGGGACTTCTCTTTATTTGTACTCTGCAAGAACGGGCACATGTGAAGCTTCCATCCATGATATTCATGCTGGTTAGTAAATATTTTTATCTAATGATATTGATGATTGCCAATTAGTCTTTGTGAATCACATTACGAGTAAAGTCCTGCCACATACCCCCTCTACTATCTTCCAAACCCAAGACCCCCCTCTCCCCACACAATAACCAAGATCCTTAATTCCCATAGCCTTCCAACCCCCTCACATATGTATTAAACATTGGAAGTATGAAAAATATGTACCTGAGAATGTTGTCTATGAGGAAAAATATGGAAATAATGTGCAGGAAGGGTGAAATTGGTGCATTGGCATTCACTTTCAATAACTTGATAAAAGGAGAATTTCTGATCAGGATGATGCACTTACTCAATATTGGTCATATTTTCAATTATCTTCCATTATATATATACTTAACATATGAAGCTTATCCTTTCTATAAATGTATAAATTAGTTTATTAAACATAAATGGTATAAATATTTTATTTGAAATATCTATTCTCGAGAATTTTTCTTGGTCAACATGCTTAAGTCATGATATAAATTTAATTTTTTTATTGGAAATGTTGGAAAAATTACATCTGATTAAATACAACTTAGGTTTTCACATGTGAATAAGATGACTTCATTGAATATTTGTGTTTGAGAAAGATTTTGCATTAATGGTGTGAAATTGATTTCCTCAGTTACTTATAAAATAAATCTGCACATGAAAACAGGTACTAAAAATAATTTACCTCTTCAAATTATCAAGTCTTTCAATCATTAAAAACATCTCCAGCTCCCTAATATTTTATTATACTTCTTTCCATTAGCCCCCATCAATTGCGTCCTGTTTGATGCTGCAGGGAAATATGTGCTGACTACAGGTGATAAGCATGTACATGTTTTTCACAATGTGATTGGCCAAAAGGAATTACTGGAGTCTGCCCGAGCAAATTTGCGTACAGCTGGAACTTCAGCTATGCGAGAACGTCTGGAGGCCCAAGTTGCCAGCTCTGAAGCATTCCTGCAGAAAATGGGGGTGACAGGTGCTTGAATCCTCAGTATAATTCTTCTATTGAATGCTCAGTGAGCAAAAATTCTCACAAGGCATTACTGTTGAGGGTCATTCACTCATTTCAAACATCTATGCCATGAATGCCTGTAACTCATTTCATATTTGAGACTGATTAATTGATAAATACTATTTTTAACAGGGACAAAAGGCATTTAAAACTCTTGGAATAAAATCCATAATTAATGTTCATTTACCACTCATTTTTATGCATGCACTGGTTTTGTAAAAAATTATGCTGGTCAAACCAATATGAATTATATCTGTAAGTCTTCTTGAAGTGTTGATATTCTTCTTTTGTAATATAAGAATATCTCTATTTATGAAACAAAATCTTTTGCATGCCTTTTTATCAATGTTAGAGCAATGAGGGCATTGTGTTTTCCAGCCAAGAGTTATTTTTACTGTGATAGTATACTTTGGCGTTGTTTTTGAGAAGAAATTGTCCTTATTTATGGTAGTGAGGCAAAAAAGAGATGGTTGCTATAATGATCCAGAAATGAAAAGTCTTATTTACTGAAATATATTGATAACAACCATAAAAGAAGTGTGCTATTTTTAACAAGTAGGTGTAAAAGATATGTCTTTTAAGTGATTGTTGTTCCAGTATTTGGTGAAAAAATCATGTCATTGTTGGAAAATGCTATGGGTATTTAAGATGAATGAATGTATCTGTGAGTTTTTGTATTTGGGTTATACTGAAGATTAAAATTGATCCACAAAAAGAGCACTCATTATCTTTTTAATATATCTCAATAGGGTCAAAATCCATCTCTTTTAACTGGATGTGGATGAATTGTTTTTTAATTTGCCTCTGTGGATTTTAATAAAATTGCTAAGATGCCCAATTTTTCATGTTTGGAGATTGTGTTTCAGGCGATCAGAGCAAAGACCCCCAAAAGTTGCATCATAGGACTCATCTTTTGGGTATACATACATATATGTAGAGAGGATTAGTCAATTCAAATTTCAACGTGAGCAAGTTAGTAATGGAAGACCATGATGATGATGATGTTCACTACTTAAGCAATTGCTAATACATGCTGCCTCCAGAATTCAAGCATCCATGTCTAACTAATGACCTATCACTATTACATATAGTTGTCTAATTAATTATTCTCTGAAATCACAGTTCTTTACCAGGAATGCAAAAATAATTATTTATTGTGTTTTTTCAGGAATTGTTCTCTTATATTACCCTGAGTTGTTATGTTGTTACACAATTAGGGTACTCTTCTTGCATGGTTGTTAGGTTGGGTTTTGGGTCTGGTATTTCATTAAATTTTGTAATCAGTATAATAGTTATGTCTCTTATATTTTAAAGGAAAATTGGTTTGGTGAGGTGGGTTGTCTGGTGTTCCTCTATAGATATTGTTTTTCATGTTCATTGGAATAGCCATGGTCATCACAAAACTTGGAGGCACTTGTGCAGAAGTCACTTTTCAGTGGAAGGATTTACTCTAAACTTGCTCAAAACAGGGGAGAAAGGCAGTCAATGCATGAGTCCACCAGGGTACCTGCAATCACTTTCATTTGTCACCAACTTTAAAATTGTCTTTCTCCTTAACTGAACTATTTTAAAGTTATAGATACTATAAATAGTAAACATACTGAATATTTAATAACTAAGAATAATTACAGCAAAGCAGTATAAAATATTTTAGAACAAATAATATACTGATGTCAAAAATTATGGCATGGCCTTAATTACTTTTTCTTAAAACAGAACATAGCATCAGGCTTTTTCAGTCAGCTACACAGCAACAGATGTGATTACTTGTGATTCATTCATAGTATGTTACTATCTCCATATTTTGGAATCCGATCAAATTGTGTGCTTGAAGGCTGTGTTAACATTCTATGCGAGTGTTTTTTCCACCAATTATCCTTTAAAGTCATAATTATGATCTTAATATAACAACAAAATTACAGTGGGGTGACTAAAATTCAATAGAAAAATGACAAGGCAATAGCCAAATGCAATGCACTGATTTGTATTCAGAGACTTAAACTAAGTTTTGAAGTAAACAAAAGCACATAGCTAATTTCATGAATTATAATTGACTTTAGCTAGTGTAATAATTTTTACACATATGCAGCTACCCAATGCCAATAATGAGTGGAAAGGGAAACAATGAAAATAAATGCAGTAAGATAAGAGTATGTATTTACCAAATGGCATAATATGTCACCGTTAGCACTTGTGTGCAGGGAATATCATAATTGTCCATGCTCCTTTAGGGTAAACTGAAGTAATATGGCAGCTCTGCTTTTCATGTGCTCTCTCCTCCCATCCCCTACCACACATACTTCCCCTTCTCAGCCATCATGCTTTGTGCAGGCATGTGCTTGTTTTGTGAGTCCTGTACTGCTGATAGTGTAGATTGCATGACAGACTAGAGCCATTGCTGTAACAAAGTGGGTATCACAAATAGATGCAAAATTAGGTGCCACTGACTTAATGGAAATTGGCTATTATTTCATGTAAGGAAAGTAATTAAATTAAAATATAAAAAATTAAATTTAAAAAAAATGACGTATATACAGATGATATAAAGAAATTGATATCCATGTTTTGTAGCCAGCAAAAATGAATGGGGAGCAAAGTACAAAGTGGGTACATGTGAAGAATGGGAATAAGTTTCAATGGCTCTTCAGGGGATTATGATTTAAAATATCACATAGCAACTGATGTGGGTCGCGGTAGTCCAGGGGGTTGAGCGTTGTACTGCTGACTGGTGGGGCTCAGGTTTGATTCCCGGGCAAGGCACTCTGGGCACCTGCAGCTCCACCCAAACTATGTGATTTTTCGGGTACCAGATCATCCTGGGATCTTCCATAACCGGCACAGGGAAAAGAACTGGCCCCCTTACCCTGATGTGTGAATTTCACACGCCGTGTAGGGCTTAGTACTGGGTGAACTCTACTATCACCTACTAAACCGACCTTCGGGTTGATTACTGTGTTTATGGTTATAGCAATTGATAAACATAAAATGAGAAGTCTTCAGGAAAGGCAACACTTTTTTCTGAAATTGTGAATAAACCAAAAATAAAATACAGCTGCAGCTAAGAGCAACCTTGCTCTTCATACTGTTAAAGGTCATAGCAGTTTTAAATTAATAGATTGCATATATATATTGTTTACAAATTATATAGAAATAGCAAAAATATTTTCCTGTGCAACCAAGGCAAAAGTGATAAGAACTTTATCCTTGCAAACTATTATTTGGAAATAACCTGATTGCTTTGAAGTTTTTGAAGGAAATATAACGTGGTCCCCATTGATTAAGTAATCATGGTTCTGAAAAAGTTTTTCAGTTATTATTCAGTATTTTGAAGTGAAAGTAGAACATTATGAGCCAAATTAATTTAATTACTGAAAACTTCCATGCAGAGAGCAGATACAATTTCTGCCTTTTAAAAGGAGCTCTTAGAAATAGCTAGAATGAGAAATGAACTTTTTTGGTGGACTTGGATGAAATGCTGAAGGAAATAATATTATCCTAAAATTAAAGAAAATATTTCCAAAAAAGACTTAACAGTGGCCTTCACTATTTGAAAATGAATTTAGTGATTTTTATCTTCTGCTCATGCAATATCATATGATTGTATCCCATACAGGAATGTTAAGGGGAGGAAACTCGTTTTCAGAAGTGTTGAAGAAATTATCTCCCAAACATTTGATTACATCTTTACTCCTTTCAAAGAGAAGGTAGTCCCACTCCAACTTGTTATGATTGGCTCAATCATGAACAAATAACATTTTCAAATTATATTTAAAATATTATGGTATTGCATGGAATATTTAGATAAATAACTGTACCTGATGGAGTTCATTTCTTTTTTTAAGCAAGACATTCTGAATAGATCAAATTTCATTCAGAATGATTGCAAGTTTTCCTGTTTTTCTTTGCAATTCCCCTTCACAAGGTACATGTAGGGAGTATATCTCTCTGATGCAAAGCCATGGACAAAAGCAAGAACTGGGTTTGCTATTAAGTTTGTAAAAGATATTCTGGATTTGCAATACAATTCAAACATCATGCAATGATTTTAATGCATATACTTGAGATGCAATCCAGAACTAGAGGAAGATATTATTTGACAAAGTGAATAAAATTCAGTAATTTTTTCAGATAAAGTATAAATTTTAACAAATTTTTAAATATTTAAATTATTTCTTCATCCCTTTTGACAATACACACCAAAATGTTTTCTTCAAGTGCAGAGCAAGTTAATACTTTATGATGGTAATTTTATTATCGATACCAATTTATCCATTTTTATTTCAATATCCCAAGGTTCTTCGTCATTTTTTTTATTTTCTTCAAGAATGGTTTGAGTTGGTCTCTTGATAAGGCTGACAATATTTTTCCTGCCTCGAAAAGGAAGGGTATCCCTGGAGTAAGAATTTCCAATGTATCTTTCCTGTAATTATTTTTTATTCAGTACTTGTAGTTTCAATGCATTGGCATCATCCTCAAGTGCCTAGGTATCTGAGGATGATGTCGATACATCGTTGTACTAGTACTAGTTGTACCAAATAAAAAATGATTAAGGAAAAGATACATTAGTATTTTTTACTTCAGGGATAATGGATTCCCACAAAGTTAAGTCTGAAAACATTGAATATAGGAAGGGTATGTTGGTATTCCAAGGTTAGCTTGAGCATGTTTTTAAGAACACTTCCATTAGAGCGTGTAATCTGTCATGGGATAACTGTTGACTGCTTTGGTCTCCTACATTGATGCAAGATAGAATAAAAAGGTTTTCTCCATCTTTTTCCACTCTTGCCATACCTTTTCCTTAACAAATTTCTTCTCTCTTGGTATCGTTTTTAAGGAGGACGCTGTATTGCAAAAGCTATTTGTCCTCATTGAAGTGAATCAGCAGCCATAACTCATACCTCAGTTTCACTGTGTAATGAATATTATTATACAGAGTAAATTGTTTTAATTAATGCCAGTCATTATGGCTAGGTGCACAGTTGTAAGAAATATTCAGAGTAAACAAGTATTCTCCTAAACTGGGATTCCATCCCAGATCCATGAATTTCTGGTCGAGTTCTTTAGCCAGTTATGCCAGTAAGATGTCCACATTCTACATTTTGTCTCCATGAATATATCTTGCATTTGTGTTCACAGAGGCAGGTTACCACTTCAGTTAATCTTGTGAAATTTACCCCAGTTTTTTAGGGTTAGTATATAAAAAGCTATGAATGGCAATTTTAGGTACAGTGATAAAGGTGAAGACATCAGTTATGATGTGATCACTACGATATGTAAATTTTGACTGTGCCAAAAATAATATTTCATTATGAGGTATACCCAATATTACTTGCTGTCAATGTCCTACAAAACTCTTGCATGTTATACCAAAAGATTTGTTCTGCATTTGAAATATTAGAAAATTTCCTTACAGCTTAAAAGTAAGTGGTCAAATTTTTAAATTTAAACTATTATTATTAGAATTTTAGAATTGGATTTTGTTATTTCTTTCAAACTATGGTCCTACCCAATTAAATCTCAAATTATATATTTTTCCATCAAAATATATGGTGTTTCCATCCAGTTTAAATTTTCTCTAGAAAGGAGCAGTGCATTACACAAAGGCATATCATCTGAAACATTCTGATGAATTTTCATAATCCTTACTTAAAATAATAACCAAATGAAGTTTTAAACAAGCCTTTATTTCGATTATAACTGAAAGAATAAATGTTCTTTTATCACACCAATGAATATGCCATCAGTGAGAGCTTAACACTCTTTCTCATTTTCTTTTCGACTAGACATCGTCTGGTTAAATTATTTTAATTGAGGTGACCAAAGTCATTATGTATCTTGAAAAAAAAGGCAGTTGTAATACATGCTATGAAATCCTTCCCAACAGCAAAAATATTTGGCAGGTAGTACAATACACCTCAGAATTGTGGAGTATTGTGTGATGGATCAATGAGTGACTGAAATTTTTCTATCCATTGATTTGCTTACTACTGTCTAAGGTTCATGCTGGACAAATATTTCCTCCCTTTCTCTGGAATGCATAATAAATACAGTTGAATAGACTATGGACTGATTTCAATGGCAATATTTCTGAGGTACGTAAGCATTTAATTAAAAAATTATTGTATGCAATAAATAGTGTGTAAGATGAAAATTTACTACTCTGGTTCCATTTACCGTATTATTATCTTAAGTTTGAACTCCAGTCATTGCAGGTAAGTTAGTAAGGGGCTTTGGAAATCAACATTTTAAACTTAAATAGGTAAGTAAAAACTTCTTGAAGTTAATAATCCTCAGATTAGCCATGGTGTGAAACTCTGTTCGTTTCTTTTCTGAGACTTCTTTTCCATGTCTTCATAAGATGCTCATCCAGATAATTAATTATACTCATTAAGATAATTTCCCTAAGAGTCGGTACCAAGTATCATTCGAAAGAATATTTTCTTGACTAAACTAGCGATTGTGATCAGCTAATTTTTTTAACTAAATTACATTTCTTACCAGAATCCTCTTAGTATTGTTAATTCACTATGTTTTTGTTGAGGAATTGAAGGATGCTATTATAGTGGATTTTTCACGCTATACGCATTATATCCCATTTGTAAATGTAAGGAAAGTCTGAAATTCGGTGGAATGTAATTTACATATGTCAATTGATTCTGTATGAGTTTTGAGGGTGCCCTGATGGCGGAGTGAAAACTTTTTTATCATGCTATAGTAGGTAGTTATAGGAAACATTAAAAATAGATATTCAAATGGCCGCGAAATTGGAGTGAAATTATGGTCGCACCCGCACTGTCAATTGTTTTGCACGTTGCGAATATCACCACCGGTGACAACGCTACCTGTAAGTTTCACAGATATCTGGCGAGCTCTTAGTTTTAAAATTAGTATTGATTTTTCACGATTAGCACGCATTTTAAGTACCAAACAAGTTAGTGTTGAATAGTATGTTAATTTAATGACTCATTAGTGGACAAAGCAATAATGCCAATCCGGCAATAGGTGTTTTGACCTATTGGTCAGATTTCGTGGTAGTTTTTGTATTAAGTTGCCAAACAAATCTCATTATGACAGAATGGTTTATGATTTAAGCATTTTGAATTATTTTTTATATTACAATACCCCATTTCGTTGGCTCGAAGAGTTCTTACATTCGGCAGGAAGTGGGTCCGCGGTCAAATTGTGATGTCAGACCTCATGTCTGTTGCGAATGGACGGAATTGTTGTTTTGTTGGCTGAGAGTTGATTGTTCGTAGAAAATTATAGTTTATTTAAAGTTGTGATTTCTTCATTTCAAACAGGTCATAATTTGTTCCGTCAAGCTTGTTAAATGGGTGATAATGAAGTGAATGAAGAAAATGGGTTTCCATTGGGACCACAGGCTGGTGTTTCCTATCCACTCAAAGTTCTGTATTGTGGTAACTGCAGTCTCCCCTTAGAGGTAAGGTTCTGTTTATCACTCGCTGGCCAAAGAGCTGTGATAAATTATAACTGGGGTAAATTCTTCTCTCGGTAATGAACATGCTATGAATACCAATAAAATTCACTAATTGGCTGAAAATTTCAGCTTTTGTGACATAGTTCCTCGTTTATAAATGAAGTAGCAAATATTAATTCCAACGTTAAACTCGTGTATGAAAGAACGTCTATGGATGGCTTTTGGAAAATACTAGGAGGTAGTAATATTAACATTTATTTATCCTTAAATTGGAAGTATACGCCGTAATTAATCTCTTCAAGAATGAAATAGGTCAAAAAATCCAAATTACATTGAAATCACTGAAAGACAAATTTAATATGGTTTCTATGAAAACATTCAAATAAAGATTACCCGATTAATCAATATAATATATAGGGTGTCAGCCAAGGACCACTATAGTGTAATTTTCAATCGGCATACAAATTTGAAATATAGCAGTAACTGTTGTGGAGGGTCATGGTAATACATAGAAAAAGCGGCCACGCTGCCTTAAATGATAAATAAATGTTTTTGGCTAAGATACAGGACAAATGTTTTAAAAAAGTTTCTTTAAAATAATTATGGCCTGAGGTTTGCCATGAACTCCTGATGGTATATTACAATATACTCTATTGGCTTTGTAATTTTAAAAATGCATTTGATTTCAGACCCATAATGCCACAATTTGAAACTATATTTGTGAAGGAAAATAAGAGTGCTATGCATTGTGCAAAAAATAATTTATAATTAAATAATATATTAATTTAACCTTCATATCACATCTACCTTGTGATTTATTTTTACTTCTATTACTTGCTAAGTCCAGGTTAATTTATAATCAATGTAAATGCCCAATATTTTCACTGACACCTTTTCACAACTTCGAAAAAACAGAGGACAGATTAAATCCTAGGTTTTATGTCATTGAGCATAAGATGATTAACCAAGAACTAAGTTTTAGCAAAATCTAATTTCATGACAGAGCATAACAGTTGGATTGGAGGTCATAATAAAACAGTAGGGAACCTCAGATTGAATTTTATTTAATGGATAGTTTGAAAAGTGATTTGTTAGGTCTTTCTATCCTATCTATAATGTCGTGGTTTTTATTCCTGCAGTGGAAAGGTCATGTGTGACTTAGAAAATCAGTTAAATGGTATGCACTCATTGCATTTTTTATCTCTCTGTTTTTGCTGAGGTGATTTTTTTTCCTGCATAAATATATCTTTGAAGTAATAAAGATCACCATTCATGGATTCTTTAGTTTAGTTGGATTATTTTTAGCGAATTCATGTCACTCAAGTCCATGGTGTGATGTCCCATCAATGTATTTTTTCCCATTTCTATATATTCATGCCTAAATGCAGTCACATTTCTTTTGCACTTCATAATGCAGCTTAATGAAATTGTCTTCATATTTCATATTATTGGCTTTCATCGTCATCAACTTTAGATGAAAATGATCTCTTGTATTATGACATTTTTGTGCAAGACCTTAAGCATAAATGAAATTCAGGTGAGCTTTTGGTCAGATAAATATATTTTTGAATACATACAAGAGTATATGCAATTCATATCATAATGATATTTATTTATCACTGACCAAATTTACCTAGGGCTAGAAGCTATCAACCTTACAAAATTGCACTTTTTACGATTGTTCAACTTATAAATGGAGAGTAATTTGATTGAGGCATTCAATTTACAACATGTAAGCCCAAAAACAACATTTAATCCTGCAATGCTGACCTTTAAAGGTTTTTTTCGGCCTTATGGGTTGTGTTGCAGGTCTTTTGGTAAGAAATACTGGGGTATAAGACTATGTTATAATTGAGACAACCCATAGCTCTACCAGCAACATCACACACATTTAATACACTAACACTTAATAATGTTAAATGTGGAAAAGTAAGTAATATTTAAGGAAGGTGTGCATTCCTGAAAAGTACTGGCTGAATTGATATCCCCTAGCTTCTAACTATGGGAATGGTAATTCTTCATGCAAAAATGAAAGAACCATCAAAAATAATATTTTTTTCTTCCAGTGGCTTAAATCTAAATTAAACATATGTAATACAGGAATCAGATTCACCAACAAACCATATTGCTCTTCTAGACTGAATCTTCAAGAAAAGTGAAAAAGTTTAATTATTACTGCAGTGTCATGATCCTGTAATGCGATTATAGCCATCTTTGGCTGTGTAAAAATGTCATGGGTGATATTCTCCCATGCTTTGAAATTGACTAAAATGATAAATTTTCATTAAATATAATGTTAAATATCCATCAATTAAATTGCTCTTAAGAATTAGTGTTAATAATCTTAAAAATATCCCAATCTTTCTTCCAGTATTGTGAATTTTACCCGGAATATGATAAATGTAAGCAATGGCTGGAGAGAAACTTACCTAGTGAATTTGAAAAGTTTATGAAAATAGGTAAGGCCTTAATCATTATTGCATGTGCCTGAAAAGTGCATTAGGTTTGAGAAAAACCTCTGTGTCACAAAAGGTGTACTATGAGACAGAAACTCGGAATGAGCTAATTTTCATGATGCCAACTAGATAACAAAGAGGAAGGCAAAGGTGAAGGTGGTGGCCAGGAGGAGGAGAAGAAACGGCAGAAGAGGGGTGGGAAAGGAATTTTAAAGGCAAAGAAGAAGGATGAAGGTCCTAAAAAAGTTAGCCTTTCCAGGGCTCCTCGTGGGAAAAAGAAGTCTGTGACGGTTGTCACGGGACTAAGTACATTTGGTAAGTATTCTTCCTAACTGTTCATTTTATTTATTCTATGCTTCTGCAAGTTCAAAGGAATAAGGGAATGTTGACTTTTTCAAGGCTGTAAATATGTATTTCTAAGAAACAAGAAACATCCCTTGTCTTCAGATTATTGAAATGTAATGTTTAGTCACCATTTGGGTTATTCATAACTGATTTGGTTAGTAAATGGGAAAAAACTTGGAAAATTAATGCAGATCTTTTGGTGAATTAAAATACATATTTAGTGCAGAAATGTAGATGCAGATACTTGTTTAGGGGAAAAATATTTGAATGCTGTTGAAGAGCTCCTTTTACTCTAGATTGCACGAGCTTGTGTGGCATTTCAGAACTTGTTGTTGAATATAAGATTTTTTTTGTCAAATGGGAGTGAAATGATGCCCATATCAGTTAAACTTAAAAACTGGATGTTTTTAAAAAACCTTTTCTAATTTGAATAATACATTATAGGTTTGCTTAATAATACTTTTTGTTTCGTTCATATTTTAATTTCTATCATCATCGTGTATATTTTTGTTAGCATGTGGGCTGTTGGTTATACCAAAGTGATTTTGTAAAATGGAAAATCATTTATTAAAAAAGTGATACTTTTAATTAAACAACAAGCTTGAGTTTAATATCATAGAGAAATAGGAATAAGTTAATGTTACTTTATTTAAGTCCTGTCTCTCACATTGTTTGGTATCAGATAAAAGTCACTCTCAACAAAAAAATATTTTCTCATTAATATGGATATATTTTCATATGGTGTTTGGTTTTGGAAATATATCCGATTTGCTTGTATTTATATGCCCATAGCATTTTTGAAATGGAAAGCATCTAGTGTTTATCTCTAATTGTGGAGTGCATGTTTAGTAAATATTCATAGAAATATTTGTACATACATGTGGCTAAGAAACTAATTTTTCTGGTTTTTTTTCTCCTTAGATATAGACTTAAAAGTTGCATCTAAATTTTTTGCCACAAAGTTTTCCTGTGGCTCCTCAGTAACTGGTGATGATGAAATTGTAATTCAAGGAGATGTCAAGGATGAACTTTTTTACATTATACCAGAAAAGTGGCCAGAGGTAAGATTGATTGCATGTTTATTGTTACTTAACCCTAGCATTAGGTTACCCAGGGTGGGCAGATATTTGTGAATGTTTTAGTGTGTATTAGCTATTGATTTGAGATTAATGAGGTCATGATAAAAGGAATTTGGTGATGGAAGCTAATGGGTCTTCTGGTGTACTTTTTCTTTACCATATTTTCCCATCAATAACGCGCATGTCATGTATACAAAAATGTTTAGATGATCGAGAAATGATGTGCGTTATATAATGAAAGTTAAAGAAGTCCATACATGGATGTATTTTTACGCACCCTATGTATAATTTTTACTCACACACACATATATATGTATAGTGTGTGTGTGTGCGTGTATACATATATATATATATATATATATATATATATATATATATATATATATATTCAATTTTCATTACATAACGCACATTGTCATTTTTTGATCATCTATGCACATTCAAGATGACTATGAAGCCCTGGGCATGCGTTATCTATACAAATCTATGATTATTACAAAGTTCTGGGTGCACGTTATCGATGGGAAAGTATGGTAATTTTGATTCTAACCTCATTCTATTCTCATGTGAACAATTGCATGAATTGTGCTTTATTAACTTATCTAAATTTATCTTCTGGACTTACTCAGTGTACTCTTCGTGTGCTGAATGTTTTTAAAGACCACTTTTGTGATTTTGACGAAATTCATATAACTAGCTTACAATTAGTTGGGCAGTAACTTAAGATAGAACATAAGATACCTTGTCCTGATGTTTCATGCGAAATTGTTGATGGGTTAGAATAAAATTATGTTGCATATCAAAAAAAATCATGAATTTGAACATTTGACTGGAGGCTACTTTGCAGATACTCTCTTATGAAAGCAAGAGGTGTTTAACTAAGGAGTTACACAGGAAAGTTCATTCTTTGTACGACATTAACTCATTTAAATGCTTTTTCTCAGAATATGTAAATATTTTTTGTCAAGAATGTTACTAATTTCCTCTTCTCAAAATTCATTTAAGGATACTGTTAATAATTGCTCCTTTAATTTTTTTTGCAGATAGATGAAGATTTTATTGAAGATTTAGGAGATCAAAAAAGATAGCACTTCAGCTTTGCCATTAAATTGCTGGAGGAATAATCTTCACATGTTCATGAATTATTTTCATTACTGCCAACTTCACAAGTAATTTCTTTATAATTTTCTGCTGTTACTCAAGTGAAATAAAATATTGTTTTAATGAACAAGTGTTTGGACTTAGGTAAAAATAGTGCTGCATAAGGCTTCATCTAATTTATTTTGGGAGTTTTGGCTATTGATTGAATGTACCGACACAATGTTACATCTTTCTAAAAAATATTTTCCTAATAATTCCACAGGAAAATTTCACTTATTTTTCTTCCAAATTAAAATCTTAATTAGAATTTTACTGGAGGTATAAGAGGTATCAAATATTTGTCAAATACTTCCTTGCAGAATAATGGAAAGGAAAGATTCTTACTCAATGTTATGTATACACAAAATTGTAAAATAATTTACAAGCAAAAAATGAATTGATCTCTTCTTGAACAACCTCAATGTCAAATGAATAAACATTTACTCTCCCACCATGGGTGCAGACATCTTAATTTGCTAAATTTGTTTTATATGTAATTGGCTTCATTTTTAACCGCATTTGAGCCAGTTGTTTTTTTTTTAATATTGCCATTTATATGAGCTGCACAGATTGATACAGAAATTACATCCCTGCTTTCCAAGCCTATTTATTGCAATAGAAGTATAGTGGAAAAGTACAGATCTAAATTATTTGTTTTCTTTCATTTATTCACATTTAAATTTACCGAAATAGATTCTGGAATTGGTCACATCTTTTTTTTTTCCTTCATCTTTTGTATTCTATTTAACTTAAAGCCAGCTTTCAATGTCTTTTAACAGAAAATTTTGTAATAAGAGTGATCATGGCTTTAAAAAAAATAATGCTTGATATTTAATTCTAGGAGAACCCATTTTGTGTGCACTTATGTGATAAATGAGGTTTTCTTCTCTGCTGACTTTAATTCCCATGTTCAAGTTAACCAGAAACCAAGGAGTGATTTACCAGAGATACAGAAATGTTTGAAAGGTTACTTGAAGGAAAATCAATATTTTGCTCTTACAGTTTGGTGGGCACAAATGAAATTTTTTGGGCATGCGTTTGCCTATTTTTATTAGTTCATAAAAATTGAGTTCGTTTTATGTTTATAATTATCGATGTTCACCTTGGTCTACCTCACTTCGGATAATTCAGACATTTCTGTACTGCAAAATGTGAACAGGCAAGCATCAATAAAACAATCCTTTTAAAAGACCCTTCGTGCAGAACAATTGATTTTCTGTTAGTGCTTAAGACTTCATTTTGTTATGGTCAAAAGGGATGCAAAATGGGTTGTTATCACTTGGAGAACTTGTGGAGGCTTGAGAGATGAGTTAATATTCCAGAAATGTCATTATGGTATACAAGGTATACCAAGGATATTTTCTTGTATATGTTGCAGAATCTGTTACTGGGTGTGTGTGCTCATAAATGTTGCATAGGAGGCAGTGAGCAGATCTGCTGGCAGCAATGCTGTCTTAAGTGATGGTGACTACCATTGGCATAAGGTTAAATTCACTAATGTAATAGCCATTTTATATTTTATTCAGGGAGAATGGGATATTGATGGCCCATTGGAATACACCACTAAAATTGAACATCTTTCTGAAGGCTATTTTCCTTTTAGTTTCACTGGGGACCTTGAATTTTTTTGAATGTGGAGGTGAAGTTCACAAATTTATGACACAATCTTACTCAATGGTTATGCTTAGTGCCACAATTTGATGTCCATTACCCAAGCTATTATATTTTGGATGTTTGGAATGTACTCCCATGCCTCCTCATACACTCACTCTAGACACATTTTTTTTTGTTTAATTTGTAAGAAAATATCTTTCAGATAATAAGGTGTCCATGGCTCCATAAAACAAAAATTCAGAGATACTGTAGATCTACATTGTCCAATATGCCCAATTACTGGAATCACAGTATGTCGTAAGCTTAGAAGTATAGTCATGTACTATATGGGATCTGAATGCTAGGGACTTCTATATTTTTTAATGTGTCCCTGAAGAAATGTCAGAAGTTATGTGAAAAAATTGCTTGTCTTAAAGCCCTTAGATTGTAGCATAAATACATTAGTAAAATTGTAGTGGACAGGTAAAGCCATCCTGAAGTTATGGGTATTCTACTAACAAGTTGATTTTTTGCAATGGCAATCCTGTGTGGAGTAGGGTTAAAATCGTAGTGACTAATATGACATCAGTGAAGTTTTTGCCCTTAGTATAATATATCCAATTCAACACTTATGGTGGAAAATTTATCTTGGATTTTCCATATTAATATAATAAATCATTGAGACTGATTCATTGTTTCCGTATTTCAAGAGTAGACTAGATTTCATCATTTACTCGGAAAGATAATTTTCTCATCATCACAGCAATCAGTGTGCAGTCTTCTTGTTTAGCTTCATTGCACTGAAGTATGTATTACTCCATGTATTATCAAAACATTTATTAATTAAAAAGATAACATTTAAAAAAAATATGTACAGCAATCAATATGGTCACAGCTGTGCATACAGTTAGGAATCTGGCTCATCCAATGTTTCAGCTTCTTCCACTTCTTCTTTCATGGGAGCATTGGGATCAGGGGGTAAGTGACGTGATATTACTTCAAGTAATTGCTCTACCTGTGTATCAGACATTCTTTCTTCACTCTCTTCAACAATCTGAAAAGATTAAGAAACAATTAATTATTGCAATTCGTTGCTTCTGGTATACTTGAATTCCTTTAGATTTTAAAAAGTTTTCACAGGATACAAAAATTAAATACTATAATATCTCAACCTTGATATAATATTAACCCATCATGTAATGCAGAGTTTTTGTAACATTATTGGTGAGCTTGACAATGCAACAATTCCAGAGGAAAAATTATTTGCCTTGACTGAGATACGAACCTGGATTCCTTGATGTCCCATTGCTTTACCCAGTTAAGCTATTGAGGCATCCTCTTGAACTGAAATGGGGCTTTGGGGCTTTTCAAGGAACAAGAAGTTGTGACGAAATACCATACATACAATGTCACAAGCATTAGTAGTGGTGTGTGAAACGCTGCAGTCCACGAGGTCAAAGCCAACTTTAAACACATATGGTGTTTATGCTTTGACAAATTCCAAAGAAACTGCGGGAGATGCCGCAACAGTAACTTTTAACAGAGTCATTGTGACCAAGGGGAATGATTTTTGCACTCTGAAATCTTGGCGTTGTAATGCACACTTGGTGGATGACACCGGTCAAAGTTACTATTGCGGCATCTCCTGCAGTTTCTGGAATCATTGGTTAGGTTTGAGAGACCTAATTTTCACTGCCACCAGGAAATAACCGTTCATGCATACCATACATGATTTCCCACTCTTCATATTTGTAGTGTCAGTTAAGATGCAGTTTAAAATTCAACATTTGATTATTCGGTGAGATTTGTTAAAATTGTCAGTAAACATCTAGCCAAAGGCGATTGTAGTCAAAGGGACAAACCTCAAATTAAAAAAGAGGGAGACTGCATAAGAAATACAGAAAGATGTACATCATGACCCAAAGATGACAACGAAGTTGTTGACATAAACCCCAAGGTGGCCAATGACGTGGGAGGAAGCAAAAATAAAATTCTTAGTAGGTCTTAAGAATACTTTGGATTGATGTTTAGAAAAAAACAAGTCATGCAAGCCTGGAAATTAATTTAATTATAGAATCAATTTAATCATTCTGATAATTATGGGCGGTGGCCTAACACCCCCACACATGCTAACAGGGTATTGTGTAGATGTAGATATCAAAGTTCAGATAACATCCAATACATGGGAGTGATTATAATTACTTTATTTAAGCTACAAATTAACTGACTCATTGACATACCTGAACATGGCGTTTCTTTTTGTGAGGTAAATATAGGAAAATGTGCAAAGATCCTGATGTAGGCAAGTGGATTTTAATAGTACATTGCATATACTTTATTCAATTTCATGTGCATTATTTATTCAACTGTTTTACATATAGGTGTCATATCTATCAGCACATTTCCTTTTTCAGGTGGTTAAAGCAGGATTTAACATTTAGTCATGACGTATATAAAATAAATTCCTTGCAAGCTCTAGATATTTTTAAGAATAATCATGTGAGATATAATAATTAAATATGAGCAGTTTGGTAGATTATTTTGTGTTAGTATTATAATAGCTAGGTAACTTACATCATGCACAGCCAATTTTAAATGTTTGTGGGTAGAAATTCAATTGTTTTTAACTACTAAGAAATGTTAACTATGTCTCTCCTTGTATGGAAGCTTATAATAAATGAATTTAGGAGAGATTTGGAACTTGCATTTCAAGTTTGGCCCACAAAAGCTATTTATCTATTCCAGTGAGGGTTTCATAAATGACTGTATAAACTGAACATGACTAAACGTAGGGCTTACCAGCTGGATTTCTACAGGAGTCATTGGTCGAAGATTTACCAGCATTAGCTTTTCTGCTTTGGTCAAATTGAAGGGAGAAAGAGCAGAGAGAAAATTTTGTATACTCTCTGGAGTTTGACAGCAGCAAGCTGTTCCTTTAAGGTATTTAGTTGTCTGAAAAATAATTTGAAGTCTACTGCATTACATAGCATTTGTATAACACTAACATAATTATTTGCCTCCAATTCAGGCAGCCAACAGTTGACCTAATTTTTTTTAAATAATAGTATGTTTCAAAATGACACTATTACCATAAACATACCTCATAAGCAATTGTGGCTAGTTGATTCTTCCTGTTTCCAAGTTTTGGCTGTTTACGTAATTCTTCAAGTAGAGTTAAAACCTGAAAGAGATGCTCCAAGGTATATGATAAAAGTACATGAAAGAGTAAGATTTTTCTTACATCTCCAAAGAGAAAATACAGATGACACAAAATTCTGTAGCATGACACGGGGAGTGATTAGGATACACTTCTCCTAAACCAAATGTTAAAAAAACATCAACTGCCGTAAAAATTACAGGTCCACTGGAATTATTGACCTTATTCCCATGAAAAACATTAATGGTGACCAAGAACTGTACTGGCAGGCTGGGTCTAAACATAAAGGCTATCCGCCAAAAAAAATCAAATTAAACAAAAGGTCATTAGCGCAAAAATCAGTAAGACTTACTGCAAATATTTTGTGCCGAAACAATGCACGTACATCAAAATACACACTCGTGTATCATGATACAGAATTCTCTAAATCATGGGAACCAATCTAACCTGGATTTTCTCTACTTTCTATACTTTACCCTGTTTTAAAATATTGATAACTTTGAATCGTTAATCTTTATGTAAGAGGAAAATAGTGAGAACGTTACGGGGAACACTGGCTACCCATTTATTTCATGTTGGTATGGCTTGGGTTATTTGGGGAGATGAAATCATGTGTACTTCACGACAGAGGATTATGTTCTATAGGTTAGATACCCAACAGTTTTCATTTCAGATATCATTAGGGCCACACATTACGAAAAATATAGGGTGCATAATTATAGTCACCAGAAAAGCTAATTCGTATGGGAGAGAACTGTTGCTACCTGTACACGTGTAGGGTGCGCATAGCAAAAGGCCATTGCATATAAGAAGTCATGAATATGCACAATTACCATTTCAACGCTCGAGTCAATCGTTTTGTATAGTTATCATGCCTCAAAATGGCTTACCATATTTCCGTCGACATTCCCCTTACACCTATAAGCCTTCGTTTCGATTTCCTCTTCACCTACCCTTTTCACGAGTGTTTTAAATCATTTAACTCCACAATTTTCTTTTGATTAATCATTACAACAGACTCTCGCGGCTGATTTATTCTTGAATCTATACGATCAGAACCTTACAATCAAAGAAACAATACTAACTTCTAATTCGATCGAATAACTGAAATGAATAGCTATCCAGGGGAAATTCTCCTAAATGATATATTTTCCCAGTTTTCATACCCTTGCAGTCTGATACATTTTAATTTCTAACCTCATAGTTACACAGGATAGCTGCGTTCTCTTGAACCCTGAAAAATAATAGCTGGGATGTGGATCATACCGCAAGATGATCTCGACTTGATATTTTTCATAAATACTAAATAAATCATACTTACGTTTCCATGATTATCCCGACGCTAATGATTGATTTACTCTCGTTTTATTTGACTTTGTGGAATGTATTTCCACCGCCAGAATGTTTTAGAATACCGTAATAACTGATACATGCGCGCTCTGCCGAAGAATATTGATTTTTCGAAAGAATAAAACAAACGAGTTTGTTTTACGCGTAAGTTTGCGGAAAGATCATAAAATAATGTTTATTTTTACAATATTTCGATATTATTAAAGCAATTGTGTTTAGCTATGTTGATAAGTTAGCGAACTGAAATTAGTGAAACAACTATAGGAAGTTAGTGGGCTTTGATAGCGTTCTATAAACCGTATATTCAAGGTTCAAAAAAATGGGTGTTAGCACTTGGATTTTTGATGTAATTTAAAATATTTTATTAACATTCTATTCTAAATTGTACTCTGGTATGGAGATAAGTAAGAATGACAAGCTTGTACAGAAGTTGCGATGTTCATCACCTTGTATCGTATATCAGACGCTAGTAGAGATCCGTGCGAAAGAAGTGAATTCTGCAAATGGGATAGCATTGTTAAGGAAGCGAGGGATCCTCCGATATTTTGTCAAGTTATTACAAAAACCGAATGAAAAAATTCTAGATGTAACTCTAAGTATCTTAGGGAATTGCTGTATGGAAACAGAAAGTTGCTTGGAGGTAATGACTTTTATTGACATTTCTATTATATATTCTTGATTTTCTACTAATTTGAGCGCTCTGTCATTACGAAATTTCAATGTTTCTTGACATTAATTTGTTCATGCTTCCTAATGTGTAATTCCATCTGATTACATCAATTTCCTCAACAGTTATGGCGTATTGGAGCTGTTGGACCAATTGTAAGAATCCTAGATGGTATAGGAAAAGACAGCATCCAAGGTAGAACTTGTCGGTTATTGGCAAATCTTTCCCAGCATCAAGAGATAGCGGCGGTGGTCTGTCGAGAAGGTGCTGTACCTATTATCATCGAAATATTAAAAACCAACAATGTAATTAATGGAACTGCTGTAGATTCGAACCACATTAGTGATATGACTAAAGAAATGGCCGTCCGGGCCCTAAGGCAAGTGCTTATAAATGTAGTAATTTTACCGATGTGTTGTAATATCGAATACTTTTGTTGAAACAAAACTAACTAACTTAAATTTATTCAGATTGTTAGGCGAGAACCCTGACTGCAGAGGAGAGATAGTAAACCAAGGTGGCGTTCGTGCGGTTGCAGAACTTATTTTATCTGATTGTGTGACTTTGCAGAAAGCAGCTCTGAAAGCCCTGGCCACGTTGACTCAGTATTGCACAGATGAATGTGCTTTACAGGTAATAGCCATGATTCTTTTTATACAGCCTTAAAATGTACATACCAGTTTCAAATTGGAAAGTTTTCATTTTTTGTTGGGGTCACTCATAATGAAATTAATTTATGTGAAGTGTATTTATCATTTTCATTTGACCAAGGCCATTTTTTGGGATCTTCCAATAAAAACCTTCTCCCTAGTGCTTTTAGGAGAGAGACACGCTCTCTATAGGTTATTTAAGTGTCCTATCGTGTAAATGAGCCCCCACTTCTTTAATCCTTTCCTTTTATTCCGATACATGTGTAAAATTGAAAATCGTTGTGCTTTCTTATGATCATAAGTGGCTTCCATTGTATACAAATGATGCAAGATTAACATTAGTAATGAATCAAAGTGCAGTGAACTAGATCATGTGGTAGCTAATTAACAAAAGCATGTCTCACTTGCATTGCCATAAAACAGTGCTCATTTCATTGTTAACAGAATATAGGCATTCAGACCATCTTCCTACCTTAGAGACAAATTATCAACTTCCATAGTTAATCATTTCGAAGACTGTACCTCTCAGCCCACTATCATAATCTGCTTTGTAACAGGGTATTGAGCATTAGTGCCCGGTTCAATAACATCAAGTATAGTTTTTGGCATTTTCCCCATAACGAAGGTGCATGCATAAAAAATGTGAAGACCAACTGGTCAATCAAAGTATATAATATTTTCTTTTACATGTTGTGAAGTTCTCATAGATAGATATTTTCTATACACCATCATTAACCATGTAGTGTGTTGGTAAAGCACATATTTCCATTGGCCTGTCCATTTAAATTCTTGGAGACAGGTGGTTTTGAAATAAAATTATCGCCAAAAGGTATTTATTTAAAATGTTTGGTGTTTCTATTATCACCACACTCTGTTTTGAGACTTTTGGCAAAGTACCTCTTTCACATCTGCAACCTTGGATTTAAAACCATATTTACTCTTTGTAAATTGGTATTCAAAGATCTTGAAATTAAAAACCAAGCCACAGCAGGACAATTTTCATGTTTCTTTTTTGCAACATAATGACATAGGGATGTGATCCATATCTGTAATGTGAGTTAGTATTAACGCTGCGTAAATTAGTGCCTGCTGTACACTGTTTGACTTCATATGTTATAATTAAATTCATTCCAGGGCAGTATAAGCACTTCTTGCTCAATTTTAACAATATTTATGTATTTTCGTCAACAAAATAATGTTTTACTCTTCTTTTTTTTCTCTACATAATATAACTGTATGAAGTACATCATTTTTTAAATATCCCATTTTTATTTGCATGCATATATTATTATTGTTAGTCTACCATTTATGGTAGGTTTTGGATGGACACCAACTAAACATCATTACAGTCTGCGGCTACATCTAACTAGTACACAACCTGAAAGCCCAAACTGCATTAATTACCTCTTCTTCAATTCTGTAAACTTTCTGCTTTCCTTCATTTTGCCCAACATGTCTATCCATTTCTACCCCCTAACTCGCCTACCTAACATTCTCCCCTATATCACAGTCTTCAATAGTTCATCTCCAATTAAAATGCTCAGCATCCACCCATCCTGCCTCCTATGGATGTCTCCCAAAAATCCTTTCTCCTCCCCCACTATGCTTAGCCCTTCTTTGTTTGTTCTCTTTTCCATCTTTTTCCACATACAGCAGTAAAATTGGAAGGCTCCAGTTCTTCCTAAATAATGCTTGAATGTTCTCTACTCTGTTAACCTTATGTCACACACAAAATTGTGGTATGGGTTGTAGGAAATTCAGACATAGCTATTGCCTAGATGTGGAATGAGTGTCTAATTTTCAGGTCAGTGACCAGCAGCCCATTAGACTCTAATCTCACCTAATTAAAATTTTGTTTTTCCGTAGGTGCAAGGGGATGGGGCTTGTTTTCAACGTTTAGTGTCATTTGTTGAAGTTCCTGCTTTGGTTGATGAATCCAAAGTCCGAAAATCACCATCATCTCTCACTCAGAGTGCTCTCACTTGTCTTTCGAATCTTGCTCGGGTTCCTGAAATGCGTCCTTTGTTGGGAAATGCTGGTGCAATAAATGCTGTTATTAATCAACTCCAATATTTGTCCAACTTGGACTTCAACAATGAGTGGAAGCAAAGAGGTAATTTGTTGCATCCATTGGACAACATTTTTTAAATTTTTATCTCACCTGAATGGTATTGTGATGAACATTAACCTCTTGCTTACAGATCTGGTGTCAACGTTATGCCTCTTTTCTCGTGAATCTGTCAATCGAATGAAGCTGCGTGATCAAGGTGGATTGAACCAGCTGATGATACACCTGAAAGTTGATAAATATGGTCCTGTTGCTGCTGCATTGTGTAACTTTGCATTTGACGATAATGCATTCAAGCAGCTTGTTGACCATGGTTTGATTCATGTCTGTGCAGATCAGCTCCGCGATGCAATTGCTGTCAAATTGAAAGAAAGTCGCCGTTCTCACACCTTCCTCCCTAGAATTCTACCACGAGATGATGTTCAAAAACGTAGGAATTCACTGCAAATTCCCAATTCAAGTCCGGTCGCAAGGAGTAGGTATCGTCAGACATCAGTTGAAGACTCCTATCAGAGTTCACCATCAGCCAATCCAGAAATCAAAACTGGTGAAGGATGCGGCAAAAAACTTTCAAAAAGGTATTTATAACCTGGAGCTCAAATTGCATAATTTTAAAATTTAGTTGTGCTTGTTGAAGATGTGCATGGAATGCAAAGTATCTTTGTTTATTGGAGGAAAATAATTTTTCAATTCTATGAAAAGCTCAGAAAAATATTGAAACTTTTAAGTATAATTTTAATTAATTTGATAGCCATTCAGTATCGTGGAAGAGGCACTCAAAGCAAGGCAACAGAAGAGTATACATGGCATTATTTGTGATTGTGAAAGAGGCAAAAGAAGCATTCAAGGGCGGGGTAATTTGGATGGAATCAGGAAAAGGGTCAAGTTTTTTAAATCACTGTTAATCAGGTTATTTTTTACTTTACCTGTTCTGAAAGGGATTGGTGTGTAGGATGAACTATTGTAAAATAGTAAATGAAATATTTTGGCCCATGCATAAAGTTTCACTTTTTTATTGCTAACCCTCATGTACTAAAACTAATTTTCTGAGGATAAGCCAACAGTGAGATGCCCTGAGTAAGGTAGAAATTGTGAAGAGCTGAAGATGTTATAGTAAACGGTTAAAATTAATTGTTCTTTAATGTTTTGTAGCCATATTACGCTAGTTTTTTTTGCACATTTCCAGATGCTACTTCAACATACTGTATTGCCATAATTTTTATTTATACATGATGTTTTTATTATAATGCTTCAGTCTTTTCATTAGCAGAGTAAGCTTCGGTTTGCCAAGAATATTATAGATTTTGTATGTTTACGGTAATGATTTGATTGCAACCTGCTAATTGTGCCTTTGGGTATTTATCATGGTGCAATGTTCATTTCTTCTCTGCAGTCCAGGAAAAATTTCTACACAGAAAACTTTCCGAATAAGCAGTCCAAGTTATCAGGCCGTGTGCTTTGAGCAAGAAGGGCACAGAAATACATCTTCATGGTCTCCTCCATCTGTTAGCAGTAATGACTGGAATGGAAGCAGTTGTGCCAGTGCTGAATGCAATTTATCCAGTGGTTCCATCGGTGGAGCATCCCCGTGGGCTGGAGCCAGCAGCTCATTTTCATTTGGTGGCTACTTTCAGAGCCAAAACCCCATATCTCCCATGCCTTTGCCCACTTCATTTCACCAGTTTCAAGATGGGCCTCTCAGCCCTGAAGCATCTTCATGTTCTGGTGGGAGTTCAAGTAGCTGTACGAGTGGTTATGCCTCATCTCCTCGCTCAGATCTTTCTGATGCCCCATCTCCTGGTACCTCCACTGCTGCCAGTGCCATGGATGAAGTTTACTCTCCTGTTTATGAAGATGTCTCAGATGACAGTGGTCAAGAGGATTGTGAGGGCATGACTAAAGTATGTAACTTGGATGGATTGATATGATTTAGGATTGTAATTAATTGTACAGTGTGAATGCTAGTTATACTGATTAATTTGAGCCCCTCTTAGTCATTCAGGCTAATTCAAATGTGTCCTATTAAAATTATTTGTCTGCCAAATGAGGTTGTTTTAACTGAGATTGACAGACTGACTTCAATTAATGCATGGACATCAAGTACTTTTTATTGCGTCACTGTCTGGACCCATAAAAAACAAATACTTATATTTATTGTCAGTTATATGGTAGGGCTGCAGGTGTCAAAATGTACTGCGGCATAGGTTTAGCATGCATCATTTAAAGAGGAAAATTGCAGCATTGTTATTATACCATCAAAATCATGTTAGAAACTTCAAATGTCTATGCTGGTTTACACAGAAGAGGTTACACTGTTAATATATATTTTCATTCGTGCACCCTGTGAATGGTCAAGTTAATTTAGTTAAATAGCCTTTGTAGTATAATGTTAACATACTTGACTTCAGGAATGCCTTCTCATTGTACTACCTCATTAAACTTAATTAAATTTTTGTGAATTATTATTTCTGAATAAGTACTATTCATAAAATCATTTCAGCTCATAAAATTCAAGTGGCATTGTATGACCCCAGAAATTATTATTACGAGAGACTAACATTGTAGCATGAACTGGTTTTCACTAGTGTGTACAAATTGGTGGGTGATGGTTTTGGTGTCTAATACACCAACAAACTGGTCATAAAATAAAGACAGGAAACAGGAACATACTCTGCTTCATTAATAGAGATGAAACTTTTTGTTTTACTAGGAACTTCGACTGTATTGTAATCATTTTGATGCTAAAATCTTACTCTAAATAGGAACAGGGCATGAGGTGAATTTCGAGCAATTAGAAAATATTAATATCCAAACTAATACTAATCTTTATCATGATAAGATTTTACCCATGCATTCAGCTCTTCTTAGCATTTGCCTACTTCCAGTCTTAGTCAGATTCAAGAATATCAAATAAGTGCTGCGGTTACATGTGGTGAATGCTTGGGTGAGAGGGGTGAAGTAACCACCCAAGTCGGAAACCATTTCTCTTTTTGTTTGTAATCTGCACGTTTTCCCATTCCAGGACTTAGGGACCTTATGGTCTCAGCACCTAGTGGACCCCTATTTGAGTTCACTTTAGTGAATTTTCTATTGGGCATAAAATAGCTCCCTGTTAACTTCCTAGCCATGATAAATGTTTCTCTTTATTTTTTGTGATTGGTCATTAAGCCAATTAACCTTTTCTCAAAGTTAATAATTTGACAGGATAGGGTTATTAGAAAGTTTGTCAATCATAATATAAGTCATTTATATTTGTTCATCTAGAGTATGTTTTAATTCTTTTATATTTGTTCCCACATTTTAGGAGCAGGGAAAATCTACCAAACACACTGGAGTGACATCTAACAAGAGAGTGAGGAGTGAAACTAATGAGAAAAATGAAGATATGGGTGTAAGCAGGCAAAAGAAAAAATGTTCATCCTTGTTGAAAAGTGAAGTGTCAGAGTCCAGCTTTTCATTTGAACAGATGCAGTGCAGTTTATCAATTGACGAAAAAGAACCAGCCACTGCCAACAGTGCAGTGGAGGAAGGGGATACTTTGAATAAGGATGAGCATCAAGGGAACTTGGATGAGGAAAGTGAAAAACCCAAGAATAAAAAGAGCCTTGTTGACTACCTCTTTGTGCTTTTGTCACATGCATCTCAATTTGAAGAGCCAATTGAAGATTTGGCATCTTACAATACTTTTTCAGCACTTCTAGGCTTTCACTTAGTCAATCCAGATCCTCGATCCCATTACAGTTTAACAGCATCTCGGATCCTATCCAGAATAGTAAGGTGAGAAAAACGCTGTGTAATTCCTGTCTGAATAAGTTAGAAGTAGGTTAGTAAATTCAAGATGCATTATCACTCGCATGCCTTAATGATATACCATACAAGGTCCTAGTTACAAATCAACTTATTTATGGTCATAGAATAGTAGTGGGGATGACAGGAGCATACTGAGGAAGTGTGAAATGGAGAGGAAGCATGAGAGAGGAAGAGGTTGAGGGAGAGAAAAAAGTTAGGGAAAGTATCTCATATGACAAGAGGGACATGATAGAGCATAATAAGGGGAATCGGATGGTGCAATGGCTACCGTACTGGCTTCCCACCTAGAGGGCCCAGGTTCAAATGCTGGCAGTGTTGAATATTTTTCAGTGGTATATCAATCCCTACTTGAGGTGCTTTGTGGAGGGCACTTTGAGTGAATATGCTGTCTGACGGATGGGACATTAAGCTGCGGACCTCTTGGCACCTTTCATTAAGAGTAGGCTAATGCCGACGCCAGGGTTCTCTACACCCTTCATCCCTTCCTGTCCATCCCCTATGGGGCAAATGACCTCAGCTGTCGGTCGCCTCCCCTAAATACTACTACTACTTGAGCATAATATGCATAAATATAAGAGTGGTTTTCTGGGATACCCTTTGCTTACCTGCTCAGAACATACTCGTATAGGCACTCCACAAGTACAAGTAGCCAAATGCCTACTACGATCACAGTGTTTTGTGTTGAGTAATGCCTTTTGTAGTTGTAATGTCTGTTCAGATGAATTGTTTCAAAAAATTCAGTATCATGATATTGGGGGTGTAAATATATACAGATAAGAAGGCATGGATGAATCTTATGTGTGTTCAGTTGAAATCATAATTCTTGATACCATTTAAACAATAGAATGCAACTACCCCTCTATCAAATGAACATCACTTTAAATGACCTTTTTTCGATGAAGCCTTCATTGAACACTTAATCTAGGGATTACTGTACGTTTATCTATGTACAAGTTTATGTATTGCATTTTATTCCTATTTCACCTCTTTCCCCTTCAAAATTGTCTTTTTGAACATTGAATTTTTTTTAATGCTATTCTATTCTTCTTTTCATTTCAGAAACGATCATTATTTAATTCCTTTGATAAACCAAAGATTTGTGTTGACAGTGAGGTCCTGGTTTTGTTCAACTCCACTGCACAAGGAAGAGGCCACAAGTGATGAAAACCTTGGTAAAGTGCCCATGAGAAAAGATGTCAGGATTTGGCAAAAATGTTCTGAATGCCATCGTCTACGTTCCTTTGGAACATCAATCCTTTTGGACCTGGGAAAATCTGCTGAATCAGGTTATGGTGAAGGGGAATTAGCATATGGATTGCTGAAAGGAGACAGTGCACACCGCATGGCTATTGCATTATCCCTTCCATTTATTATAAGGTAAGCAGTACTGTTAATTGCACAGGAAAATTAAGAATGGGAGATTCAAGATTCATTTAATTGTGATCATAATACTAGTTAATCAAATGAGATTTTGCCTTCACTAACTTTATGTTCATATAACCAGTTTAAAGTGAATAAACTGATATAGTATCGTAAAATTAAACTTATCATTAAGCATACTAAACTGGGTAATGTTTACATGGTGGTCATTTCCTTATTTGATTATTACATATGTAGAGTGAGTTCTCTTTTTAGTGAAAAATATTGTTATGAAATGTTGGCATTGTGAAATAGAAATTACACCCCATCCATCCATATTAGCATTTGCATTTTCAAAATTTGATAAAAGTGAAATTTTTTATGTAGCTTAATGAACTCTTCAGTATCATGCATCATATTGTATTTGATGTAATTAAATATAAAATCCAAATATTTCCCAGTTTTTCAAAATGGAAGATTAAAATATATGCTACTATTAATTAGATAAAAGTGGATAATTTACCCCAAAGTGGTTTTGGATCTTCTACATTACACCTTACATGTGATGTAGTGCCAATTCAGAGGACAGGAGACCTCAATCTTTCCACTGAAGCCTCAAGCCTCTAATAAGCTGAAGGCTTTGATAAAGATATTGAAAATGCCCTTGTGGACTGTAACGCGTTGTGCATGATTACAAATGCATGTGACACTGTATGTATGGTATTTCGTCACAACATCTTGTTCCTTTAAAGCCCCCAAAATTTCAGAGTTTAAGAGGACACCTCGATAGCTTAACTGGCTAAAGCACTCAACCGGACATTGCGGGATCCGGGTTCGAGTCCCAGTCCAGGCGAATGATTTTTACTCTCTGAAATTGTTGCATCAATACATGTATACATTCAAACAAAAACCCTCCAAATGCAAAAACATATGCATTTATAGTAATAGGGAGGAGTTATAAACACACATAAAAGACAAATGCTAGGCACGGTGAAAGTGTGCAGAACCAAGCAAAAAATAAGTTGATTGGTGGAGCATCAGTCCAGCAATTCAAGGTCTGTGACTCAATTCCTGGTCCAGATAAATTTTGTTTAAATTGTATTCAAAATTTTATTTGATCCAAAGGAAAGAATTGCATGAAAGTTGTATGATGTGAAGTTCGATGTAGAGAAATGGCAGAATTTCAAGGCACTTCTATTTTTCTATAAGGTGACCCTGTTGTAAGTTTTGATGTTGTGGAGTAATAAGTGTATGTTGTGAAATTCTCTAAATTTTTCTAATAATTATCCTTTTTACAGGTCCAAGAAAATGCTGAGCAAGCTTCTCCTTGGCTGTAATGGATTAATAGCCCTGCTGGGAATACTGAAGGATTTTGGGAACACGAGCATAAAATGTGATGATAAGTCTATTCCCTCAGAAAAATGTGGGGAGGAGAATGAAGACAAGGATGAAGAGGAGGATGTAAGCATTTTGAATGCTGTTGTAGATGGGCTGTCTTACTTGGCTGAATTTGTTGGCATGAAGGTGATAAAAAATCATTCCCTGAACATTTTGGAGAAAAATAGCTCTCAACCTGATGGAATAAGATCAGGAGCGAGCACCTCAAATCAGCATTTGGAGAAAATAAATTATCAGCCAAATGGCAGCCCAGATGAGATTGTATTTGCCCTTGATGATGGCTCATCAATTGTCACCAGTAGGGAGGGTATGTCAAACATTTCTCCTGTGTTTCGAGCCATGCTTCAGGGAAACTTTGTAGAATCGGAAGGGATGTCAGTGAAGTTACCAGGTGTGTCGCATTCTTGTCTTAGTTACATAATGCACCATCTGGGTGAGTGCAGGGACATTGAGTGCATCAAAAAGAGTGCTAGTACTTTACATTCCCTCAGTAAAAATATAAATGGGACTAGTTGCTCCCGAAATGCATGTCATTGGGCTGATAAACCAAAGGAAGTGTACGGAGCTTTAGAGCTTGTCTCAATTGCTGATCGTTTCCTATTGCCAGATGTGTTTTGTAAAAAGTTAGCCAATCAAGTATTGGATTATTATTTATGTCCAGAGTCAGCTGCTAAGATTTACATGTGGTGTTTAGGAACAGAAGGCATTTGTGGTTCAAGGGCTCCAGAAGACCTAGGCCTTTTAGAAGGGACTGTCAAGTATATTCTGGTGGGCTGCATGACACTTGACGAGAGAGTCACCTTAATCCAATCACTGTTCAGTCGCGGCTTTGGTGGGGAATTGGTGTCTCACATGAATGATTTAATTCGCATTTATTTTGAATAATTTTCATGTAAATACTTTCTCATGTCATTTATGCTAGTGTGAATCACATCACATTTCTTTGTATATATTGTAAAGTAATTGATTAAATATGTCAGTTTGTATTCTTCAAGAAAATAATCATGCAATGAAATTTACTTGAAATTCATGATTAACCATGTACATATGTACATTTTCTGTCTATAAAAATGCACTGTATGTGAATGAAAATATGACACTTTTACTCATGAAATAGACTAATTGAAAACATGATTGATTTCTTATTCAGAGGCAAATCAAAAATATTTTTTGTGTATAAACTGTTTCCTTTTATGTGGTTAAGTATAAGTGGTTAGGTATAAAGCAGCAAGAAAGCCATAAATATTTACCATTATTCAGAACCACAAGCCAGACAGGTAGGAACATTTTCAGGGAAACACCTTTAAAAATTATGCAGGACAGTGCATCTTGCCTCAGAAACTTCTATTGTTTGACATTTCCATGCTGCATTTTCTGGCCTATTATTAATCTGAGGACATTTAATGCAATGTTCAGGAATAATCATTATGGTAGCAGTAATTAGGTGAGATGACCTACAGCTGGTCATTTGTGCACACAGGGAGTGGTGGGTAATTTATTAGAGGCATGATTTTTGGAGAATGGTGGATATAAATCTAGCATGATCATTAACCTACATTTTATTGTGAGGTACCAAGGGTTCCACAGTTTACTGGTTCATCTGTAAGATGGCATACTTCAGTTGAAGTCCTTGTCTCATGTCACCCATGGTAAAGGGATTGGGATTACCTCAGCTAAATTCTGCTACTGCTGGGACTTGAACCCAGGCCTTTGACATGGGAAGCCATTGCATCAGCCACTGTAGCAACCCAATCCACAGAAAAAATTATTTCCTGGGAACAAAGCCCTCAGTCAGACACCAAAGGAGCATGCTCTTTTTCCATTGTAAACTTCTGGGAAAATAATATGAAGCCCAGACAGCTGAAACTTTTCAGCAGATGAGAGTATTGCACTTACTTCTCTTCAATCAGGAAATTAATAATTCAATCTGATCTTCATGCTCAAAAATCCAACTCTCAAATTCTGGAATTTCCAATGAAGGAAACAGAAAAATCTTGAAAAAGATATTTTTATTTGGCTTGAGAATATTCTTTTAGAAGAAGGGAAGGGTTAAGTGTTGGTAAAAAAAAAGGCTTCAGAGAATATCCTCATTAATAAAAATAAATTGCATTTTCTAATGGTAAAGAGAGAAAAATCCAGCACTGAAAAACTCATTAAGGGTTTTTTACCCAATAAAAGGAGGGGAATAATGAGATTGATGTTATTTACAAGAAAAGTTGATGAATTCGAGTTAAGTTCATGAATTAATTGAATGTATCTCATCACCGGCGAGGGACTAACTTTCCCCGTAAAACACCACACCAATCTCATTATTATCTTATGCAGTGGTTTAAAAAACCCTTTACTTGATCCAATGTTTGACCCCAGATTTTCTTGCAGTAGGAAAATTCTTTCAAAGTGCCAGAGGACGACGCCTCGATAGCACAACTGACTTAATGCACTCGGCATGACAGCGAGGAATCCTAGCTAACGCAAATGAGTTTTTCACTTTGAATTTGTTGCATTGTAACTCAGAGTTCCTCTTTTTTCCTGGTACCTAGTACGGATTAAGTAGTTATGTGTGCACAGATAAGATAGAAACCATGAATATTTAGTTATATGAGCGGCTCAGCTGAAAGGGAGAATGGGATTTGATTCAAAGGTACCTATTTTATTCTACTTATTCTAGTGGTCCCCCTTCAGGAACTCTCATTTAATGGTTTTAAAATTTAGGACGTGTCTTTATTGTATTTGCACTCCCGCTGTTTATTACGAAGGGTTTAATGGTTGTTGTACGACGTAATATCATCTTAAACATACGAAACTAAAATGAGAAATTTTTATCTCTAGGGAAAGGCCAATAGAAGTATGTGAAACACACGGATTTCAGAAGTTATTCTTTAGAGGAATGATGAAAGAAGACAATTTGCTTGACCACATTTTCAGCGTAATATTTTCAGGTAAAGTGTGATGCAAGATTTCTAATTTTACCTTAAGGCGTTGCGCGGTGAAGAAACCTATAACGTAAGAAAAATAATTTATTTGGAAAAGCAAAGTGTCTTCTTTCATCATGAAGGTTTTCCCCATTTTCCGCCTGACTCCGTGTTATTTGCTTGAATGGAATGCTTGAAAATGGCTTGAAATGAAGTCCCAACGGAGAGTGACTATATGAAGATCATTTGCAGCCAATTATCGCTTGACATTAACCTCTAGGCATGAAAGGAAATTTATCTTCCATGATCTGAAATCCACCTCGACTCTAAAACGATAATAATTTTCAACTGCTTTTTTCGGGCCTGGAACAATTAAAAATCCATTCACGTATAGAAATAATTTCGTTTAAAGCTCAGATTTAAATTTTTTGTTCTGTGATTTGGTCAGTGATTCAAATTAAAATGTAATCAATAATAATGCCACCTTTATGTACCTCCATTAACCAATCCACAAAACAATCGAAAATCGGGAGACGCTGCATTCGCCAGTTGTTTACAATCAGTGTTCGGTGAAATCTTCTGAGCACTTCAGGCAACGGGGAATATTGTGTCTACTCAAAAAGGATCCTTTGCAGCATTAATAAACTGCCTTCAATTATTTCTTATCTGTACTCTCGAGTTGTCTTTATGAGTTCATTTCAATGGATGTCAATGAAATCGAAAAGTTACTCTCCTGAGAAATTCATGATTTCTTCGCCGAAAAAGCAAAACCGAAGGATGTCCTCTCATCACGGTTCACCATATTCGTCTGGCTATATGCAAGACGAATATGATTTCGACGATGATAATAACGATGAGGACTACGAAGATGATCGGGATCATGAAGAACGTGACGAAAGTGATGAAGGTATGCATGGAGGCGGCTGACCAATAAGGTATTTGTCATTACAGGTAAACATTATTCTGTGTAAAATATTCTCTTCCTTTTTAGATACCGAAGAAGCGAGCGAAACGGATATGGGAAAATCGGAGGAGTACACGGAAATCAAAGACCAGTAAGTGTTTTTCCAGTCTGTGATTTACCTCGTTTGAATGTATTGAATGCAACGTTTTTTTTTTTAAATTTTAGAATGTACCAGGACAAGTTAGCCACCCTGAAAAAGCAGTTGCAACAGCTTAAAGATGGGACGCATACAGAGTACAACAGGAAACTGAAGAAACTGGATATTGCGTGCAAAGAAAGGTTAGTTTGAATAATAGTTACAATATGCACTAAAAACATTGCATTAGAATATTGAACCTGTCAATGAACCAATGATTTTTCAGGTTGCGGCTTAATGCTATTTGGAAAGAATACGAAATAGAATGCGTTGAAAGGGATTATGTTAACGAGAAGAAAGCGGCGGCAAAGGAATTTGAAGAGAAGAAAATTGAACTGCGAGAAAATCTTATATCAGATCTAGAAGAAAAGCGGAAAATAATTGAAGCTGAGCGGCATACGATGGAACTCACAGGAGATTCAATGGAGGTATGGCTGCTCATCCATCATTGGTGCCTAATTTATTTTTAATCTTATGGATCTAATTGTTTGATTGAGATAGTATGTTATGAATAGTACATATAAAATTGCTCTAATATCCAATAAAATGTATAGGATTCCCCAGACCTTGGCAGGCATTGTATGTATTGTACAAATATTTAAATACCCAATTGATCAAATTAATAACTCAATCATAATAACATGTCATCAAATAATTCACTGTATGAATAACTATTATTTGGGAAATTTGAACCATTTCACAGTATTATCTTTATACAGGAGTAGTATTCCTTTATTGGAAATGGAATAATCTTTTAATCTGTTGCACTGTGGTCTTGGACCTATGAATAGTAAACCTCTAATGAAGAGATATCATAAAAAACACTTAAGAATTTGAATTATATCAGTGTTAAGTGCTCAGAAAATTAATCTAGTCATAATAAAAGCTGATTGAGGAAAGCGACAGACTTCAAAATTTATGTTGACATATAAGGGGAGAGTGATTGACTACTGGTTTTAAGAGGTTGAAAGTATAAAACCATACTTTCAGGGTATGGCCTGTTCCATTCCTCATAGAATATGTGGTTCTCCAGAAAATCATATTGTTTAAGTTTAGCAAGAGAAGCCCAGAGGCATCACCCTCGGTTAGGATTCTTCCCCTCTCGCTAGCCCTTCAAAATAAAAACTACATGATTTGCCCTCAAATCCACCATGGTACCTTATTATTATATGCCTATGCCTAGTTACTAGTATGATGCTGTATTATTAGGCACCAGCACTCAAGGAGTGGTGCATACACTTAATCCATAAAACAAAAGTTTGCAATCCAGGGAAGTATTTTATCTATCCAAATGCATCAAACCAATCCCCTGTGATTGAGAAGCAAATATTTTTCTAAGCATAATATGGGTGGGGCAAAAAGTCATTTTCAGGGCTCATCTCTTATTGTGGCATGTCTTGGACAATTGGATTTCATTTCTCTTTGATGAAATTCTATTACTTTGTTCACTTTACTACCCCTGTAATAGAGAGGTGCGACTAAACACCAACCCTCCATGCCAGCATGTTTAGTAAGTGGAGGAATATAGAAAATGATGGAGGAAAAGGTAGACTTTAAAGAGGAATTCATAAACAATCCATTGAGGAAGTGACAACCATATTCTGAAATGGGAAGTTGTAAGCCAAACCATATTGAGGTTTGTGAAAAGCAAAGTGAAAATAGCCACCAGTTTAAATGAAATAAGCTTATTAAGTTATTCATTACTTATTGACTTAACCAGTGTTTTCTCATGCATCATTTAAATTCTGTTTCAAGTTCTTTTCTAGCATATTCTCATAGAAATAAATGACTGGATGTAATAACCTGATTTACCTTTGCAGAGCCCTTTGCTATTATCATTTTATCATTGTGCTAGTTTAAAATATTAGTTTTAATCAGAAAATAAAATAGTATACCTGATTTATCAGTATTTGAAAATGCCCTATCCAAAATTTGAAATTGGTGAAGAGCATTTTGTGGGCCCTCCTCATTGTCTTTCCATATCTGCAGAGCATTCTAGGAATAATGGTAGGGTTCCATTTTAATTTATCCATAAAATTCGATTCTTCACAAAATTTTATTTTGCAGGTTTTCCCTTTTCTGAATTCAATTTTGGAGAATACAGGTGTGTGCATCCATATTAGGGAGTTTTCTTTACCACCGAACAGTATTTCGAGAAAATAAACTTTAGAGATGGGTAAGAAAAGGAGAGGAAAACATTCCTTTTAACATGGCAGTGTTGGAATATCTATAGTCACTGACACATCCATTATTATTCAAATGACATCAACAGATGATGGCCCTCCCTTTTCAACATCCCACCAATGACCAATTCCCAAAGGACACCCTTTGAGTGCGTTGATGCCGGCTTTTCCTCAAGTACCTTGATTTCCCCATTAATTGTGTCAGCTCTCGACACCTTATTTATCTTCAATTCTTTCATTTCTCTATCAAATTTACTTCTTAGGACATAAGTGTAGCTCAATCATCTTTGTCCACCTTGCCCACATCTTTCATTGTATGAATTTTCAATGGTTTTGACCCTTGATATAGTTCTTCATTATACTCCTTCCATATACAGGGTTCGTCCGGAAAATAAGTGTACTGAGCTCAGGAAAAAAAATTTATTACACTTTTACATATCTTAAGCTAATATTCCTCAAAATAGGACCCTTGTGAGTCGATACACTTGTTCCAGCGGCGTTCCCATTCCTGGAACGCTCCCGCGAAGGCATCATCGGGAACCTCTCGAAGACTCGTCGTCGACCTCTTCTCTGCCCTCCACGAACATCTTGTGCCACCGAAAGATCATGTTTCTGGACATGGCTGACTCCCCGTAAGCCTGGTTAATCAATCACACCGACAGTTTCGGTAGACGATTTCCCAAGCTTTACCGCAAATTTGATGGAATAACGTTGCTTCGGCATCGCGTTCCATGACGTGGGTCGAGCGTGGAGGTTCGCGTTAACAGAGCTCCTCACTACACCACAGCTCAGAGCCAACTGCCTTTTTCAGCGTCGCTTGCCAACATACCCCCCTCCAATCACAGCCCGTCAGAGCGGTGCTGGGCACGCCTGGAGCGGCGTGCCCAGCCCAGGAGTCAGTACACTTATTTTCCGGACGAACCCTGTATCTCTACAGTTTCTGTATTTGGTTTCTCTCACTCCAAATTGACTTTCACTAACTTATGTGTGTATGCTCTTTTATTGTTTCTCGTTTTCATGTTATTGTGAGTTTCTTCATAGCAGTTTTCAATCCACTCCTTTGATTCTCAAATGACTTGGTTTCTGTAATATTTGTGTAGTGTCTTCTCACCTTGGTTTTTTTGGTTAATTTGTTTTCTTCTTTCTTCGATAAACTCCCATTTTCTCATTTAATCGAGGTTGTTAGGTTTTCCATACTCTTGTAAGCAAGTTGCTCTGCTACTACTTCTTCAATCGCCTTCTTCAGATCAAAATGAATCTTTCCCTTAATATATTTTTTTGCTTTAGGGTTTTTTGTATTTTATTACATTTTTTACCCTCTTTATCTTTTTATATTGCTTTCAATGCCAGGTAGGTTGTGGTCACTGTTTATATTTGGCCATGGTAGCACTTGTACTGTTTCAACCGATTCTTGAACATTTCTTTGACCAATATAAATTTGATTGGCTTTCAGGATCTGTCCCCAGGAATCTTACATGTATCATATTCACCTATTTCGTTCAAAGATTGTTTGCCACTAGCATGTTCGTCTTAACTCTGATAATTCCAAGAAACTGTGGGAGAAGCCTCTACAGTAACTTTTAACGGAGTCATCCACTAAATGTGCAATTCAGAGTGTAAAATTCATTCTCTTTGACCAGGATTTGAACCTGATTGATTCAAATGATTTTTACACCCTGAAATTGTTGCATTAACTCTTCTAGTTTCTCTCCTTTGGTATTTCATTTCCCTACCCTGAACTGCCCAATGCTGCTTCTGCCTTTGCACTCTACACAGAATTTCAATCACCCATTATGATTATGATGTTCTTTTCCTCTTTCTTTTTACTTTCTTGCATATACTTTATAAATTTCTTCTTCTGTGTGGCTGGTCATTGACATGTACACTGCACTATCCCTGTATTGATGGGATCTCCTTTTACCTCAACCATGAGGATCATCTCATTAAATTTCCAACATGCTTTTATACTTCTTCCCTATTCCTTTTTCAGTGTGAGGCCACTCTTGTCATCTTCTGAATATCTTCTAGATGTATGACTCTAGTTTTAATTGCTTCAGAAGTCATCTGCCCCAGCCTATTTAGTTTTTATAACACCTGATATGAATATCTTTATCTGTAGCTCAACCCTAGCCATCTCTATCTTCACATTTTCCTGTTCCAATTGATGTTTCCATCTCAGTAATCTCCACCCAGAGATCCGAGAAGGGGACTATTTTACCTCTGGAATATTTCACCGGGAGGAATTCCATCATATTATACTCTATGTAAGTTTGGATTGTCTAGGGAATCTTTTGTGGTGGTTTCCCATTGTCTTCCACATCATGGTGCCTCATATGGAATGAGTATAAAGTAGCTAGATGGTATATTTATTTTATCTGTAGTGCCAAAACTCCATTATTAGACCATATATTGTATTCTGTGAAAAATTATATGAAATGCAATGTCTTTTGATTTGGTATTGTTCTTATTTGATATCTTGTAGGTTAATTTTCTTGTTGTATTTTAGAGGAGCTGAGTAATTATATTTTTTTTCCAGGGCATCATAGAAATTGGCTCTAGCATGGGAGTAAAATAATTTTCTGGTTTCTATTCACAATAATTTAATATGGCTATTACAGTTATATCTTGTTATTTTCTTCTGTGGATTTGGAAGGAAAGGTGAAGCCCCCAATAACTTTCATTACCTGGAAGATATGAGGGGGGACCCAAAAGTAATTGGAATTGGGCTGCGGTGGGGGGAAGCCTTTGTTCGGCCGGTTGTACGTCAGGCTCATGCCTCCTGCCACAGTATGCGCAGCGCCATCGCTGTGACTGGATCAGTCCGTCCATGAGAGCTGTTTCAGAGAAACAACTTTTTTCATTTCAGCGAAAAACTTGATGGTTGATTATCAAGAGCAATGCACTGCAGTGCAATTTTGTTTCCTGTTGGGGAAATCAGCCGCGGAAACTGTTGTAATGCTCAAGACTGCTTTTGGGGAAGCTACCCTAAGCAAAACCAGAGTCTACGAGTGGTTTATACGTTTTAAAATAGGTGAAATGTCAATTGAAGACCAACCCTGTTCAGGCCACCCTTCAACATCAACAACTGACGAAAACATCAACAAAATCAATGCCCTCATTCGTGGAGACCATTGCAGAACCATTGATCAACTCTGTGAGATGTCTGGAGTGTCATGGAGTTCAATTCAGAGGATTCTATCTGAAAATTTGATTATGAAAAGGTTTGCAGTCAAATTTGTCCCTCACCATCTCACTAACGAGCAAAGGGAGCGTCGAGTTCAGCCATGTTTTGAGCTTCAAAATCAGCTCGAAGAGGACCCTGATTTTTTTCCAAGTTGATTAATGGTGATGAATCGTGGTGCTATGGATACAATCCTGAAACAAAACAGCAATCAATCCAATGGAAGACAGCTGGCTCTCCTCATCCAAAAAAAGCTCGCCAAGTGAAATCAAAAATCAAGACAATGCTCATTTGTTTCTTCGGTTGCAGAGGTATTGTGCACTTTTAGTCCGTTCCCCCGGGTCAGGCTGTCAACCAGAAGTTTTACCTGGAGGTTTTGAAGAGATTGAGGGAGAGTATCCGGAAGAAAAGAGCAGATCTTTGGCACACAGGCGACTGGTTCTTCCATCATGACAATGCGCCAGCTCAAACCGCCCCATCCATGATGCAGTTTTAAACAAAAAAAACGGCATGGCGTCAATTTTCCACCCCCCTACTCACCGGATTTAGCTCCCTGTGACTTCTTTTTGTTCCCCAGACTCATAAAGGACATGAAAGGAAAGCGTTTTGACACTGTGGATGAGGTAAAACAAAAATCGCTAGAAGGCCTAAAGGGCATCCCGATAAATGAATTTCAGAAATGTTTCGAACAATGGAAGCATCGTTTGAGGAAGTGCATTGTGGTCAATGGGGAATACTTTGAAGGCGAACAAAATTTAATGAAAATATATTGAGAACTAAATAATCGATAACAACATTCCTGTTATTTTTGGGTCCCCCCCATATTTTGCATGGTGTTGGTCACCTTCTTTTGCGGTCCTTTAATATCATTCCAGTCTTGGGGCAGGGAAAGTGACATCTAACCTAAACACCAAAAAGGAATGAATCGGACTGAAGTTTAGTCATGAAAGCCATCTTTAATGTGTGCCAAGTTGGAAACAGGCTTGATTATTATAATACTGAAAAGTTGAAGTTTTTGGTGATTCAATGACAAAAATATTTTATTAATCCAGCATGAACTTCAGAAGATATTAGATAGTACAAATATGTTGGATTTGGCCTTCTGGCCATTTGCATTTAAACTGGAGGATCTGAGCTCTTATTTAGTTTGTTATTTCAACGTACCTGACATTTATTTATTTTCTGCTAATCACTGCTTTTTCTTTTTCCTGCTGGCATATTGTACACAATGAGACTTTAAGTATGATAATTGATGTCTGAAGAGGCCCTGTTTTCACCATTAATAGCAGGTATAACAGTCTTCCTTTATAATTGTGTTCATCTGTGAGTTTCCCCATTTGATTCCAGGGTAATTTTCTGTGCTGTTGCTTTACTAAGGAATATAATCTTGATATTCATCTTGGTGGTTTGTAATTTAAAATACACTCGTTGAGTCAGCTTTGTGTTTATTTTAAAAGTCAATTTTTGTGTCTTAAACCCATATTAATGCTAACCTTCCAGCTCTGGGGGTATCTAAGAACTCTTTGATGTAGAAATTTCCTGTGTGATTTTTGGTGTAGGAGACTCCTTAGGACCTTCTAGACCTAGAAAATCACACAGGAAATTGTACCTTATAAGAACCTAATCTATTCATTTTTTATTTTATTGCATTTGCTGAGTGTTACTGGGAGCTAGAATTAAAATGTCTTAATTACTTAATTATTACAGCTAACTTGTTTCAGTGAAGTGTCAATGGACCCTCTCTGAATAGTTGTAAAAATCCAAAAGTCACGAGAATGATAGAAGTGATTTACCATGAATTTTGGTTTACCTCTTTGCTACTATCTCTATGTACTTATTTTTCTTTAGTATGTGTCTTTGATTGAAATTTTACTGTTATTTTTGTGTGACATGGTAGGTTAACAGGTATTTAAGATTGAATTTGTGAATTTTTTATTCAAGTTGTACCTTCTGTGGACTTGCATGCATGCAATTGTGGAAGAGAAGAGTTTTGATATTACTGTTTTGTTTAGAATATATCTATGAAAGTTTTTCTTGACTCTCCAGGCTCCTGGAAGTATTTTATGAGCCATGCAGTGATGATTCCATGTGTAATTTCTATCAAACACTGTGGATGGCATGGTTTTAATTCTTTTTAGTGTTATTATTGTTATGGTTGTTGTTGAGTGTTTTTAATGGTGAGAAGGAGGCTAAGCCATCAAAGCACCAAAAAGTTCATTGTGTTTGTGTGGAATATTCAAGTTAACATACAATACTTTTTGATTGTTGCTTCCTTGTAACAGTCCGTTTTAGTTCTTTACCGCATGAATTTTAATTTTTGTAAATAACAATATCTTTGGCAAATTATTTCAGACTTAGTGAATATTGGAACATGAAAGATTTACCTATGAATTAGTTTAAGAATCATAAAGAAATGACAAAGTAATTTAACTTTGTTTTACCATTGTCAGACTTTGTGTCCAGAGGAATTTTCACCTTAATTTTGCACCCCCAATTTTTATACCTCCAAATTTAATACATGCCAAATTCTTGTTTGGCCTAGTTGCAAAATCCTTTTACCTCCTCCTTTGCATTTTCTATGGGTTTTTCGGTGTATCTAGATTCCCTGCAGCAATTTTGTATTGTATTTTCTCTAATGCCCAGTCATAGTAAGGTATGCAGTATGGACAAGATCTTAAAAAGCTTACTCTTACTTCACAGCCATAACCTTCCCAATGACCATAGATATAATATTTAAGTTTGGATTCATACAAATTAGTCATTATTCCCAATCAGTCAAAACTCTCTTTGCTGATATGGCCAGAACAATGTTATATCAATAAAGTCCCTTAAAGATTTTGCCCAGTTGCAGCGACATTTTAAGTGGGATTGCCTAAAATGAGACTATGTTACCTTTGCTTTGTATTTGTATAAAGTAAAGAGTTCTGATCTACTGTGTAGTCCCACTGGTCACTATAGTTATAAATGTGATATTGTGTCATGCACAGCACAACAACTGGAGCTGGTGACAATAAATGAATTAGTGGACACTATGTGATCTGTTGTAGGCTTGTTTGCTTTTTAGTAGCTCATTATCTATTTTATGTATATATCTGCCCAATTATTCCAATATGACCCACCAACCTTGTTACTCAATTCCCCCAAGACCAAATAGGATTCACTCTTTTTGAGCCAACCAATAATAAACTTTGTCCCAGCTCAATTGACCACATTTATTCATTGCCTATTCTTGTACTTTTACATCAAGATGAAGATAATTTAGAAAATAAGATTTTTAATTCTCCTGAATTGAAAGTTTACTGAAAATACATGGATTTGTGTTGTTCATTTTCCTCTCTGTTAGCAGCAATTCCTGAACTGGTTTTAAAACATATAATTTTGATGCAAGATAATATACTTATCCCCTGATATTGATGATGATTACTCTCAAATTGGAGGAGCAAAGGCATCAGCAGTAGAAAATAGTTTTCCGCTATCTCTGAAGATCTTTTTCAGTGAATTAATGAGGATTAATTGATTGATTGATGAAATACATTGTAGTGTTCCCCTCAACATTCTCTTGAAAGAGGCCGATAGACAAACACATTGTGCAACATTCACGCCATTCTTTTTCTGTTCGTTTCTCTGTTTCTGATGGAACAACCAAATTCAACTGCATTATAGATGTAATAATTTTTGAACTGTTATTTGATACCTTTCATGACCGAGGCTGTATGCTTAGTTCTGCCTTTGCAGGAACAGGTCACTTAAAAATTCTGTGTCTATCATGCACCTGCATCTCATGTGTAAGCACATAATGTTTAGTCTAATCTCAGTATTGCTAATGGCCAGTCTTGTGTTTGCATTTATGTAGGTGAAACCAGTGATGACACGTAAGCTGAGGCGGCGTCCAAATGATCCCATACCAGTGCCTGAAAAAAGAAGGAAAGCTCCTCCTGCACAGCTGAATTACCTTTTGGATGAAAAGGAAATTGAAGGAGACTTGAAAATCATTAGTCGGGGAAAATTACCCTCATTTGGTGGTGTTGGCCAGGGAGGTGGCAATACAGGATCTCTTTCCAGTGGAGGGATAGGAAGTGTGGGATCCCTAAGAAGGCCAGGTTTGTCAAAGCTTAAATAAAATAATTAATTTTTTCCCCGTATAACTTCACAAATTTTAATAATTTTTAACTTGTCAACTGAAATTAGTCTTTGATGTAATATTCTGTATAAAATTGCATCTTTAGTCATCAAAGCTATTATATTTAACATTCAGAAAATATGGTTTGTAAAATGAAGGAAGGACTTTCTTCTTTTTGACAGGGGCCCTAAATTCTTGTGATAACTCAATTGCAGATACTAGGATTGAAGATGGAAAGTTGCTGTATGAAAGAAGATGGTGAGTTTATTTTATTGCTTTACACCCCTGAAGGGTGTTTGCAGTTTTTACATGACCTCCGTACCTGCAGCAGGACTCGAGAATGCAGCCATTGGGTTAGGGACATGGGTGAACTTTCTTCCTATTTTATCCAGCCTGATGATAGTTTTGATTTTTGGAATCCATCACTCACAGTAAATATTCTTGAAAAACTGCCACTATCACCAAAATAAGGTATAAGTATCTAAGTGTAAAAAGAGAAAACTCTCCTCCTCCTGACATATTTTAAGTCAACTTAGGAATATTTTTAGAATAGGAAAAGGATTTCAGTCGTGGAACTTATTTATTTATTGACTTCATAGATGACTGAGGAATGAGATGATCCAGTTAAGTTTAAGTATAGCTTCAGTTTAATTAAAAATAGCAATTTTCCACAAAAATGGAATTTTTGTGGAAAATTGCTATTTTTAATTAATCATGATATTCCACCATATCACGCCTGAAACGTCTCTTTTTATAGCTTCAGTGTAATTTTGAAAGCATACTTGGATCGCTACATGTTATACTCACGTTGCTACCTCAACAAATTCAGTGATTTGAAGTTAGACTTTGTGAAAATTCATGCTCACGAAATGGGTACACTTTGTATATTTCGATAATAAAATGTACTATCATACTATGCATCAAAACTGGTAGTGCCATGATAAATTTTAAGTGTGGATATGTACTATGTTTACTCATTCAGTGATGCATCCCCAACATATAATGTTGTGGGTTTAGTGAAGAGGTTTACTAATAGCATAGAAAATGCTAGATGCAACCTCACCTTTTTTCTGAGCATAATGTCTGTTTTACAATAATGTATGGATATTTGCCATGGAATATTTTAATGGAATTTATCGGAATTAAACTCTAAATTTCCTAATTTAAGATTTAAAAAAATGCTCAACAATTCTTCTTAATTCATGATGAATTTCATGCTAATCTATTCAGATAAAATGTAATAACTTGCACCTTTGTTATACAACTTAGCGTGTCATGCCTGATGACAGCTCTAAAAATTGTTGCTTAAATAGCTATGAATTATTACTCATAAGTATGGATCCCTTCCCTATAACAGCAAAGATTGTATGCTTTCATTAGGTTCATAGGTAAACTTTCAGTGAATGCAATGTGATGTAAGGACAGCTAAAAAGGGGGGAGTGTGGTGCTCCATAGTGCTCCACCCCAGTGATCGTATTCTCTGACCTTATTTCCCTTTGTTTGACCAGTAGTTGGTGTCAAGAGCAAAAAACTAGGTACCTGCACCTTAGGTATGAATGCTAGGTACTAGTACTTGATAAGTATAATAGTTTCAGGTTTAACTTTGTGGAATTCCTTCATTATGAGGGTAAAAAGAAACTTAACACTTCCACAATAAAGATTTAATATTTCACAACCATGGTTTCGGTGCTACGCATCATCACCAGGTAACATACATCAACATTTTTTCACCTTATATAGTCTGGCTCTGGGAGTAAGGGAGAGGAGAGGGGGTAAGTTGATTTTAGGTTCAGTAGCCTATTAACTCAACTTACCCCCTTTCCCTTACTCCCCCTACCTTAACCCCTCTGCTTTCCCTTACTCCCCTCATGGAGCCAGACTATATAAGTTGAAAAAATGTTGATGTATGTTACCTGGTGATGATGCGTAGCATCGACTATTGCCATCGGTACTATTTTCAATTAATCATGCATTCTTTTATAATTCCTTTTAATAAATACCATTTTTTCATGCTCTCAAATAAAGGTTTCACCGTGGACAACCAGTTTATGTGGAAGCAAAAGACGTATCTCGTTTTGCAGCTATAATATCTGCAATTGGTACCGAAGCTGTACGTACATTGATTTTTTTACTCCTGTTTGAGCTATTCATATATTTTATTAAATTATTGAAAACCAAAGTAGTAGGCTAGTTTGACCTGTAGTCCAAATGAATGGTCAATTGTCAATACAAAAGCGCATGGTTTTAGTGTTGTTCTTCTATAAATGTTAATGCATAGTATAGAATTTGTTCATAAATAAGTTATTTGTATTTATCCGTATTACTTTTTCAGATATGGGTCAAAAAAACATCTGATGGCAGCAAAGTTAGGATATATGTATCACAGTTGAGCCGTGGAAAATTTTCCATAAAACGGAGGGCATCATAGTTATTTAAATATGTCTAATTTGTTATATTTTGCATTTTTGTATAATATGAGTAAATTGTTTTTTTATATAGTCATGCCTTTTTATTGCTCTTACCTATTTACTTTCCAGACGTTCATTATAGTTGCCTCACAATATGTGGATGTTGGGTCTCAATTTTAACCAGGGATTATATGTTTTTTTTTCATTTTACATGCTTTAGAATCACCATTGGCAGGGATATTCATGGTGCGTTTCAGAAAACTGGTAAATAATAAATCGAGGAATACCTAATTGAAAAATTTTAAATTTGCTAGTGGTTCAAAATACAAGCATATTAGCACTACCCTCCTCTGTTGGTACCATTTCATTCCTAACATCTTTGCTATTGCAAAAATAAAGGTTTCTTTAAATCCTCCATTTTAAATTCTGCCACCTGTGATTTCCGACAGTTTTGCGCCGAGTTTTTCTGTTCCTGCTATTTAACTACTCTTTCTTTGATCAAAGTTTGTTCACTTTAAAAATGTTTAAGACTAAAAATATTTAGTCGTTGAGAATACATGGGTTTATCGTTGATAGAACATTGTTCAATGGCCTTGACCAGAATATCACTGACATATTAAAAAAATAATTTGTAACATAAGCTGTAACACATCAATCAATAAAATTGGGTAAAATTTGCAAAGGCATTGAGTTGTGTAATTAGGAATTCACTGTCACACAGAATCGGATTAGTGATAAAATTCTTCTACTCACATGTCTAATTTTAGTAGTTTCATTAATTAAGCTTTGTCATACTTCGGTGAAAAATAGCCTGTGATCTTTAAGTGAACTATGGCACATCGCGGATACTACGCAATTTTCTTAGCTATTTTACCATATGTTTGTTTGTTGGTCAATTCCTCTTCACTATAATGCATTTCTCTTAATTGTACACATAAGTATAACCATCATATGACATTTTTATAGGCTGCTGACCAAGTGAATACATTATTGTTACTATCCTAGCAAGTTCGTTCGCAAGTTGCAATCATCGGAAAATAGAAAAAGCGAAACTGAGAGTAAGCATTCTTTGACTGTGGCATACTCAAGGGACCACTCTTCCTTGGAACGTCTTTTGAAGGTAGCAATGTGAATGAACACCTTTCAACATAATGATCAACTACCATATCACGACAGCAAATTTTAGAATGGGTATTCCATGAAAATAATTCGAGGGTTGAGAAAACGCACTATTATTAACTCTATGGTCACCATGACTATGTACTGCTGCGATTGAATCTCTCACCAATAAATAATTAACTAAAAGACTTTTGCAGTGGTATCTCATGTCAATTTGTAGAATGATCCATGTACGCGTGAAATTGCAAACTTGACTCCACGCACAAGTGGGAGTATGAGAATTTTTAATGCAGCCAATAGGTGGGGGTGAAGTTTTACTTCACTATGCGCGATTCCATAAGAATATCTTGATGCCGTTAGAAAATGGGCTACTATTTTATTAGTCATTTGTTTTTCGTGCAGTTGTAATCTTGCAATCTTGTAGTGTTAGTCATACTACTTGTTATTTATTTCTCAGGATATATCTTTTTCACTGCAAAGAGCAAGTTTTAAATCATTATTGATTTATTTATCGACAAAAGTTACTTCATGAAAACACGAATAGCCTTCCATGCTAAAATTATCAGACTTCGGCAACGTTATATTATGATGGCGCCTTCATTTGACTAAAATTTGAGTTTTGCCGCCAACGGTTTGGGTGTGAGCGTGAGGTTGATGGTAACTGATTTCTTTGAAGTCATTTAACTTTGAAAGAGCGGTACGTTTTACGCACTGATAACTACCATTCTCCGAACCTTTTTCTTGTACGTTGCTCAATGTTGTTGCGCTAATATTAATTCATCAAACACAAGGATGTAAGGATTCATGTTATTAGGTTAAAATTATGAATGTTTAACTAATTGATTGAACTTCATCGTAGATTGAAATCAGCCCGAGAGAAAATGGATACCTTCAAAACTCCAAAAGCTAAACGGCCTCGAAAATCCCAGTTCACCCCTACTAAGGAGGGTGCTACACCTGTGAAAATTCCTGCTTCGCCGTTTATGGAAAAACTTGGTTGGGGAACTGGTAATTATAAATAATGTTAATTGACATCCGGAATGTTAGTGCCCCAGTGTTTCTAAACTTACAGTTTAGTGCTATCGTCTTTGAATTTTTCTTAGTGACCTGTGTTATTTTCTATTTATTGGTGTTCTTAATTTATCATCCATATAGTTTTATCTCATATCAAAGATTGCCATGTAAACTTATATGAGTTGCCCACTACGTAATCGTTTCATATGTAAGTGTACATAAGCTCTATTACCTTTTCAGCGGTTTCAGTCTACCGTATGGAACGATCACCTAAAGTAGGTTGCATCCGATCCCCCTGGGCAATAAAACGAGTTATCCATAGAAATTCGACGTCGAGGAAGTCAAGGGCTTCGTCTGGTAATGAGATATCAGGTCGTCTTTGTAAAGAAGCTGAGATTCTTAAATCTCTCGATCATCCGAATATAGTAGGGTTCCGTGCATTTACGAAATCAGTAGACGGTCGTTTTACATTGGCAATGGAAGACGGACAACGTTCACTCCTAAGTCTAATAGAGGAGAGGTTGGAAAAAGTGGAAACTAGTTTGCTGCCGGTGGGGTAAGCATTTAGAAGTCGAGGTGTCCAATGAAAAATTGCGTGAGACCATACTGTGCCTGCTGGATAGGAATTGATCGATAAAAAATGTTTTGTTTGCTTCTAGGTCCCATGACGACTCAGGCAATACCGGACAATTAGTACCAGATATGCCATTTCCAGCATGGGCTGTGCTACGTGTAGCTTCAGGGTTGGCCTCTGCTTTGCGCTACCTCCATGAAGAAGCATTGCTCATGCACGGTGACATGAAAAGTGACAACGTTCTAATAAAAGGAGATTTTGATGTAGTTAAGCTGTGTGACTTTGGTGTAAGTAAACTAACGAGTAATCGGATTAGCAACTTTTTGTTGTGTGATGATTTTCTGACGTTAAATTTCTCTCTTTAGGTAAGCTTGAAAGTTGATAAAAATGGGGAGGCTTTGGATGGAGAACAGTACATTGGAACGAGGCACTGGTTGCCTCCAGAGGTGATTTCTTTGGAAGATGAGGAGATAGAGTGGGAAGAAGGCGATGAACCGCTTCCAAAAGTCAATACACAGGCTGACATGTACTCCTATGCCCTTACTGCGTGGGAGATGCTGTCTCTGAAATTTCCTCACTGTCCCACCACTGAAGATGAGGAAGAGGAAAATGCGTCCAATAGCTTTGAAGAAAACCTTCTGTTAGGTGGGTACTTGTTTGTGAAACAGGCCCTTAATGACTCATCACTAAACTGCAGTCTTTGTTCTGTTAGTTATGCATAAGTATAGGTTTTCTGACTAGTGTACAGTATAGCTGCATGTTATATGTTTATAGCTGTGTAATAGTTCACTAAAATCAATGCCCCTCATCTTAAGTGATAATTTTTGTGTATTATTATTAGTTAATCAAATGCCAAATTAGAACTGCAGTGAATGCATTAACCTATTTATTTGTTAGAAAGTCATGGGTAAGAGTCTTTGATTTTACTAATGGTAATATTTTATAAGTTATGATGATGATTATTTAGTACATTATACAAAAATGTGGAGCTTTGTGATCAAGTCAGTCAAGGACTTGACTACTGATCTGGGGGCCATTTTTTGGGGGATGACTCTGGAGACCCTCATGCTCGCCCAAGCTACTTTTTGTGTGAAATATATTCTTGGAAATTCTCAGGTGGCACCGGGAAAGGAGCTGCCCCCAATACCCTGATGTTTGACTTTCACAATTTAGGGGGTAAGGGTGGTATTGTCGGATATCACAAAAGCCTGTGCCACTAGATGTTGAATATATCACAGTTTAGGACAAATTCTTACTAGTGGCCTTCGTCAGTCATCACTTATGGTGAATATCACCTTTGAACGATTATTAACTGTGTAGATATGAATGGAAAAGTCATCAATACCTAAAAAAAGATTCTTTGTCATTGTTCATTCTGATCTTCAGCAAGGGCATACTGAAATGTGACAACTGCTAGTGCAGCATTTAGTATTATTGAAGCTCTACCCTTGTCTATAAAACCGAACTGCAGGCTGATTATGCTGGGTTGCTTGTATTTTAAAATGCAAATTAGCTCATTTTCCATTTCTTCCTAAGAGTTGGTATATTAATTGCAAATGAAGGGTCTGCTTAGGGAGTATATTATGATATAGTACCCATAATTGCAATTGGTCTTTTACATTTTGGCTGGTCCTCTCCAATTGCAGTCAAAAGGTGGTTAAATTAACGAGCAGTGAATTAGACCTGATGTTACTAGAGGCATATGTCCTCATAGCCCAGAAAGATGTGGTAAGAGGCCTTAAAAGTTAAAGCGTTCATTGTATGTGCCTAATCATCACTCAGTACATGTTTTAATAAATTCCTTATTACTTTGAGAATATAGATGTTGGATTCAATTATTTTTCGTTTAGATAACTGATTTGTGCAACTCTTTTCTATTTAATGAAAGACATATATTGTGGAAATTCATGCATTCAGATTGGAAGGGGGTTGGAGGTCCTTTCCTTTTGCCACCTGTTTTTTTTTCAGAAATTACTCATATCCAGGGAATCGAATTGTTAATATTTAGCTGGTAGGTCATTGAAGAACCCTTTGAACACTTGGTTCTAGGATAAATATCCAAATGGCTTACTAATTAAGCTAACGCCACCATGACATGCTAGGTATTCCTAATAATGGGGCTGTTGAAATCATTTTGATTTTTATTGTCATTAGCCAGTCGGAAATGATTTGTTTGACGTTTCCAATTCACACTTGTTAACAATTTGGTCAGGTGAAGTTCATGGGGGCACTTATCAATCTCTTGGGCTTGTATTTTTGTGTTGCCAGTTGTTAAAGTAACAAGCCATGCTATGTTTTACCTCTTTTATAAAAAATGACTCCGTAAATTATAGTAATAGAAAGATGTTTGCTGAAATCTTTTCTTTTGTGCTCAAAATTGTGGGTTACAACTTAAAATGAAAAGCTTTTAAAAGGTTAGAGTTAACAGAATGTACCTAGAGTCATGGATGATATTTTACTGAGAGCATATATGTACCATAACAAGAGGGAAAATATAGTGCATGTGTAGTATCAAAATTATGAACACAGGTTAGCGCACATCTAGTATCTGATGCATCGTTAGGCTCTTGGAATGTATCACTACTAATGATAAGATAAATTCCTTTTATTCGACAACCCTCCTACCAGCGTCCTGCATATTTTTGACTCTATATCATTTTTCCTATATATTTCAGTTTCTTGATTTGTAGCATGCTAATACCTTTGAATTTTCCTAACATATTCCCCGCATAGATCCCTACATAATTGATTTCCATTTTTTTTAATCATGGAAGTGTGGTATTATGAATTACTCTTATGAATGAGTTTACAAATTATTGGCTTCATAATTAAATTTGTCTATATCTTGGAGTAAAATCAATTTATATTTCAAAATTAAGGTTTTTGGTCATGCATATTGGCTATTTAGTTGTAACTCATTAAGCCCTTCAAATTTTAGACTTATTTGCCAGATTATGACTTTGCTTCAAGATTTTGTCATTGATATACTCATTTTGATTGACCTTTGAGTTTTGCCTTTTTATACTTAAGTAAATGTATTCTTATCTTTGGTATTATAAGGTAATAAATTGTCTTACGAAATTTACTTCAAATCCTTGAGTATGTATACTTAACATCTGAAGCTATATAATTTTTATGATCAGTATGATAGATAAGATTATGTAAGTAGTGAGTAAAGGAATATTACATTGTAATTAAAAGTACAAAATTGTCCCGTAACAACACATTGCTTGCATAGGTACACATATATGGAAGCAAACTGATCCATCTTCTTGACTGGATGCATTGCATTTTACTGTGCCATTTTTAATTGTTTATTCTTGAAGAAATATTTGAGATTATTTCTTCATTTTAATTTAGTTTGTGCTTTGGTTCACTCGCAGGTACCAGGCCTCCCTTTCCAGAAGCATGCCTGAAAGATCCGTCCTACGTACCTGTTATTGAGTTAATTCATTGCTGCAGTGATGAAGATCCAGATAAACGACCAACTTCAGAGCAAGCGGTGGAATGGCTCAAATTAATTGAGGCCAGGTAATATTTATTTCTCTGTATTTTCACGGGAAAATCTGTCATTTATGCATCATAGTATGTTAACATTAAAATAGCTGGAAGCGCAAACTTCTCTACTTTGTTTAGAGAATTAAATAAGTTAGTAAGTAATGTAGTTGATGGCCATATTATAGTATGCATTGTGACCTGCATAGGTAGCCTTTTGGTTGCCCCTATAAACTAATGATTGCCCTTTCCTACTAGTTAACATAATTCAATAGGAAAGGTCTATCTGTGATGTTTGTGATATATATTCTGTTGAAAATAGGAAAGGGTTATGTTAAAAAACATCACGTGGTTGCATAAAGTGCTGCATTTTATTGATTAAATTGCAGGCCAAAGTATTGGCCAAGGAATTATAAAAGGTATTTTTTTACCTTTGGGTTTTTTTGTTGGTATTAATGATTTTTGGCTTGGGGGACCTTTGATAGGAGCCTTAGGACCCTTAATCCATTGTACTCACCCATGCTAAAACCTGCATGCTATCATGGAACAAGAAGACCACAGTAAAAGCATGGGGGTCACCCATTCAACCTCCATCCGGCTCCAATATTGCTCAACTTTGGAGATATAACAGGAATGAATGTGTCAATGACCCTCCACGTTTTGTTAGTGTACTGACAATGAGTGATTCAAAGCTGAATCTTAGGTTGACTTCTGTAAAATTCATTGTGACAGCAAGAATTTCGCAGCACTGGTAATGTATCTGTATTGCACCTTACAAAAAGGAATCTGACAGAATTCAAGAGCCGGGACTTGTTGAAAATTTGCAGCTGAGGTTATAATCTTAAAGAAGGTAAGAAAATGGCCTCATTAAAAAGCAGCAAATGTGATCATTTGAATAAAAAATTGAAAGTAAACTGTTTCGGACTCCACTTCATGAAAGTGTTAAGTATGAAAGTTATGATCAAGCCGGAAAATGTTCTGAAGAAAGTTAGCGTCAAAAGAGTCAAACTTTCAGAAGGAAACATCAGACTTTGTTGTCAAGGCTATAAAACTAAATTACAGCCCTTGTATCATGTAGAAGGCCTAGGTGTGGGAAGTGGTATTGCTAGTATATGCACAAATTGCTGGTGGAAGCGTAATTGCTGTAGGCAAGTTAAGGTAAGACAGAATGGACATAAATGCTTGGACACAAGGAATTGATATCAGTGAAAGGGGGAAATGCAGGTTAGAATTGGAAGAGGAAGTAGCCTTGACAGCAACAGGTCATAAATGGGTGTAAAGATGGTTTGGTTACAAGGTCCGTAGGAAGTAGTAGTGGGAGGAAAGTAACGTTTTACCTTATTTCATGAAGGATTGTTTTCCGAAAGAATAGTCGGGCTAGAAGGAATGGATCGATAAATAATTGTTCATTGCAGAGGTTGACATTAATCTGTCATTATTCCAGTTATTCTCCTGTGTCTGCTTTTAAACCATGTCTCTTGGGAACATATGGAACATTTTGAGTATAAATTCACTCGAGTGGTTACATTCCAACAGTTCTCTTGCTAAAAGAAGTGGGTTTTGCCACTTTTAAAACTCTGTAAGTGTTTGTGATGTTGTACCTATCTTAATGATCAATCTGGTCTACTCCACCTTCACCTGATTGCAGTCAAAAGCTCATGAATTTGAATGTATTAAATTATGTACTATTATATCATAACCCGCGGATATGTGAGGTATTTGGGACATATATTTTTTAATGTTAGCTTTTGCTGTTGGCATATCAAACAATCTAGCTACAGTTGCTGTCTATAGAAGTGACTATCTTTTGGCCATTCTTATGTACTAACCATTGTGTTGACTTTGGCCTCACACAAGAGAATATTTATAAATGCTTTGTGCCGGTTTATTCATGTTTTTAAATCTATGCATAGTTACAGATGTAAATCAGTGGCACATTATCGTATCTTCCCAAGTTTTCTCTTAGACACTTCTATTTCTCTGTTACTGTTTAAAGAATCCAATGCAAAATAATGGGGCCTATAAAATATTAACATTTTTAAGTTAAGCATACCAGAAAAATATGCAATGATAAATATGAAGACAGTATAAAAAAAATGTAGGCATCATACCGTTGTGGATCCCTGGATTCGTTTATAACTCTGTTTGCAAATATTTTATTTATCAGTCTGTCCTCTTATTTTAGAGTTTTGCTTATTAAGACATCTGTTACATGACTTTAGTTTTCTGTCTCTAATCAGTGTAGTTCTTTCTGTATTTCGGCTTTCTCTCTTTCCATACATAAATTTCTTGAACATACTCAGAAATGTGTCACCCACTTGGGAACACAGTAAAAGGTAAAATCATGTAGAAAATTTTAATTTTCATGGAATATGAAAACTGTGCAGTATTTTTCCCTTTGTCCGTTCCGGTACCATGTATTTATTTAGGTAATTGTATGGCACCAAATCCAAATGCGATCAATCTAGGTCTCTGTATATTATCATTCAGTTTTATGACCAAATTTTGTCTATGTACATATGCTGTAATGAGAGGGTATTTTATGCATTGTCACACTGCTGATTATACTATTCTTTGTCTTGTTTGTATTTTCAAAAAATGGAGTCAGATGAATAGAGTAAGCTTTGTAAGAAATTTATGATTAATTTCATCGATTTATTTTTCATTCTTTCCAAAACATAGCTTGAGTGTGGAAATATTGAAAACTTGACCAAGAAAGAAATCATGAAATTGATTTTCATTTGAGCATATTGCTACAATTTTGTGTGCAGTAATTGGGTACATGCAGTGTTGCATCCTCATGTTGTTTGAACTTAAGCACCAGTACAGTATTGTTTACAGTTCCGCATGAAGCATATGCCAGTATTCTTATTTATTTATTAGGTTGCTGAATAAACATTATTAATATCTGCTTGGGAAATTTTTAACATTTCTTTCAAGTGGACACATTAATCGTTGCGGTGCAAATAAATTTTATTTGCGAGGAAAGGCTTTGACATTAAAGTTTAGGTAAATATCTTCCTTCAGCTTCTTTAAGTTCATCATCCCGTTGAAGTCGAAATATTTCCTGTACGCTTGATACCTGTAGGAAAAAGTCAGTTGGCATTAAAACTTGAGTCATAACGTTTAGTTGACATCCAATTGGTCTTTCCTCTGTATTCTGTAGAACTCTCCTTTCTTAATTTAATTTCTGATATGCATAAATAAGAGACAACAAAGAGAGAGAATTCATACTGAATGCATGTGTGTTTACAAATTTAGAAAAAACGATTTGCAGTAGACAACCCAAAAGTTGTTCTAATAAGTGAGGATAGAGTCCACTTAATGCTAAGCCCTATGGCACAAGGCATTATCACATTCAGGGTAGGTGCTGTAATTACTTTCCTTCCACCTCCTATGGTTTCAAAGGAAGGGATGGTACCTTTATGTATCACCCGTTAAAATTGTAATGTGTGGAAAAGTTCAAATGGGCAGAAAGGAAAATAAATGAGGAAGCCTTGGGCATAATGGGTGAGGAGAGGGGGGGCTGTTATGTTGTGAGAGGGACAAACATGGAGGAGGCAGCAGGAAAGTCGGTTGTAGAGCATTTTGATTACTGGTAGGTTGTTGAAGACTGAGGTGGAAGGGGAGGATGTGGCACATGATCTCTGTGGAATTCCATTTTGTAAGGGGAAATAATCACTATTCAGGGATTAAAATATGACATTTAAGTCCCTTTAGCAGGCATGATGCAGCAAACTTCTATGTGGTAAGAGTTTTGCCATTTTCTTGCCCAGATAATCAGTGATGGATTAAAAAGGCATAATTATACGGAGTAAATTACCTAGTCTTTTTACAACTTGATAACATAATATGATGATTGCATGTGCAGGTTTTTCAAGCAGGCTGTGTGTAATAGAAATTTAAATTCACTCACCCCTTTTTCAATGCTGGTCAAATTTTGTTCTTTTGCAATTATTTTGCTAGTTTTCTGCATTGCCGTGACTGATGCTCGAAGGTTATGGTTTGCCCATATTACTGCTGAGATTCCAATTTCTCGAAAAAGACTTGTTGGTGTGGTGTAGTATTTAGTTGGTACAATGATCACTGGACCCTGTCAGAAAAGAGTTTTAATCAATCAGTTTTAGTTATTCATAGTATCGCGGAGAATGGCTGAATGGTCAAAAACAATAATAATGAGAAGTGCTGCAAAGGCTGTCTACTTTGGAAATGTTTAGATTTCCATTTAGAGGGAGGAAAGGTTCATGGACTAGCTATGTTTAAAAATCATGGCATCTTCCTGGAATGTAATCAGTTTAGCCAATGGGCAGAGTTAGCATTGCCTTGATATGGTGTTTAAAGTTCAATGAAATTCTTTGTACATTGCTGGTTTCAGATCCACAAGCATCTGCTTGCATCATGTGCTATGTTCTGGTTGGGATATCTACCTGGTGTTAATAATGTTAAAATCAGGTATTCAGACTCAATCCTGTAAACTGATGGTTGGGCATGGATAAATCCAACTTATTTGATGAAAGCAGCATAAACATAGGCTAGACCTTGTGTAAAACTCACCTTTTCTCCCCATTCCTTCATGAAAGCTTCAATTTCTGATGAATTTGTTTGCTTGCTATGCACAAGTATTGCATCTGCACCAGCTTTATAATAAGCTTCTGCTCTTAGCAGAGCCTCTTCTAATCCTCTGCCAGCTATGAAAGCTTCAAGTCTTGCCACAATGCAGAACTCATCATCTCTCTGATAATCTTTGCAGGCCTTAATGACAAAAGAATTCCATGGCATTGAATTAAAATGTGGGATACACCAATTACTTATCTGATTCCCAATGTTTGGAATGTAATAAAAACTACTTTTTTTAACCCAGCATGTAATGGAATGCTTTTGATTTGACGTGATAAGGAGGATATGATAGATTTGCTTTGCCCTTGTTCTTTTCATGCTTAAATAAGATGCACTAAGACAAGGAGTATTAGTTAAGGTAATACAAATTTAGGTATCTGCTTGATTGAATGAGATAGGACCAATAAATTTTTACCTTGATTTTCATGGCAAATTCTTCCATATTTGCCAGAGGTTGCTTTCTGCCATCAAGGAGGGAGTTAGTTTTTGGGAAGCATTTGTCTTCGATGCAGCACCCTTATTGTGGTAATGGTATTATTAATGTTAGCCACCTATTCATAGGATCATTGAGTGCAATTCTATGTCACCTGGAACTACTTTTCCATTAACTTTAGCTCACCTGCTATACCACGGTCTTCTAACTTTCGTACAAGCCTTCTAGCATTGTTGAAGTTTCCATACCCTGTATCAGCATCAAGGAGAATAGGGATGGTGGACGCATCAGCCATGAACTCAGCCACCTCCAGAACCTAAAGTATTTGCAATAATACTTGCATATTTGTAATTTATGAGAAATCTTTGGACCCAAGAGGTTTTGTTCCTGAAAACAGCAATCAAGCATTTTCCTTTTTGATCATGCAAGAGAAATCGAATAGCTCCTTTCAGTCTTACCTGAGTCCATGAGGCTTCATTGCTGTCTCTCACACCAAGTTGAGCTGAGATGCTTAAACCACTAGCCCATATCCCATGGAAACCTTGAATGGTCATTGATTAATTCGAGTAGTTAGCAAATCCAATTTGAATTTAATTTTAAAGACAGCAAAACTAAGATGAAATAAATAATGAAAATTAGCCAACATTGCACACTGCTAGTTCAAAGTAAATGTAATGTTAGTATCGATAATTATCCAATGGGTTTAATTCAAAAACTTACATAAGTGAGAAAACTCACATATTTCCATCGTATTACTTTGTATTCAATTACTAAGTGCGTTTATGTTCTATTTAAATAAAAAAAGTGGATTTTAGTTGCTGAAATTTTTTATTTTCATTGATACTTTTATATGATTGAGAAATAAATATCTCCTGCATTTATTTTTACCTATTGGGAGTTCTACTAGAGTCTCTTCATGTAAAGATAGGGTAAAAGTAGTTTTTTGTGCATTAAATTGGAAAATTCATCATGAACCAAATTTTCTGCTGTGAGTTAATTTGTTGCACAAATGTTAGTTTTATCTCTTTGATTCTTCTCCCGTTAAACCATCTGTATAAGGAGACTTAAGCAAATTTTCATGGGAAAACATTATTTTCATTTGTTTATGTTGGTTCTGAATCATTAAATTTTGGGTTAGCATTAGTAAGGATTGTACTGCGATGTTTGCCAGGATCTTACCCCTAAATGAAAAGAGCAAAATTTAATCTAGATTTGAACTTGCAGTCTTTGGGTTAATCGTTTTGGTTTCTAGCTGCCAGCGTATTTACTTCAAATTTAATTTTGCTATAGTCAGCAATTATGTTTGCAAATTTTGTCTTTGATTTTTAATGGCCATAATATTGATAAATACCTGCTTCCTCCACAATCCGTGCACTGAGTCCTGAATGGGCTTCCATCAAAAAAGACAAGGAATTCCTTTCCTTTAGCATGGTTTTTAGAATGGTTGTTTTTCGAAGATTTCCAGTTTCTTTGCTGCAATGATTTTTGCTATTTGAATGTGCATTTCTTGCATTAATTATTGTTTCCTTGCAATTATTGTTTGTTTTTTTACTCCAATGGAGTGCAGCTGCACAGAATGACTTGGCTTTTCCTGAATATGTAATTTAAAAAAAAGTAATTTAATATTATCCATTAATATGAGAATATTTTTCGTGCTTTTGAAATTTGGAAACATCACTGTAATATAGTCAGCAATAAAACTGATATTTAAACTGAAGTGATTAAATCACTTTATCAAGGGCCTGCATGGTACATGGAAAGGCCCAGAAGAACCCAGCCTGACCTAAAGATGGCGGTAGTTGTTTGAAAAACATCACTATAATAAAGTACGCAGGCTATAAAGCATAGTTTCAAGTTTGAAGATGCCGTTGTTTAGTATTTGTTTGGTAGCTATCAATAGTGAACGTTTTCAGTGAATTTGTGAAAAAGGAAAAAATTGGTCATCTTTATGTGGTTCAATAATTTTATATGAAAGGCTTCAGCCTAACCAATATAAAAGCTGAACTGGATTCTACTCTGGGTGAGTCTGCTCCTTCATTTACAACAGTAACATATTGGTTAGCAGAGTTCAAACGAGGCTGTATGAGCTTTCAAGATGAGTGTCGCTTTGGTTGACCAAATTAGGAGACAACTCAAGAAACGGTGAAGAAAATCCATGAAGTGATACTGGATGATCATCAACTAAATATGCACCAACTAGCAGACATAGTAGGCATTTCAAAGAGTGCGGGACATGGCATATTAATTGAATATTTGGACATGAGAAAGCTGTGTGCAAGATGGGTGCCTATACGTTGATATTTAATTGAGCAATCCCATTTTATGCACTATGGCAGTTGATTACAAATGTTTTGTTAAGTTTCTTCTAAAATTAGTTTTCCCTTATCCTTGAGTTAGGGGCCCTCGGCCATAATTGCCCACAAGTTCAGAGGGAACAAATTTATCCACCTGGTACCGAGGGACAGGAACCACCTGGCCAAGCCTTAATGCACCATATAATTATCAATGCTCTACCTTAGCCACTCATACTTTATATTCCTAGGGCGAAGGAATATTTATATAGATTAGAGACCTTGATTATAGAACCTCATTTACTACTAGTGCTCTAAGCCGTTTAGATCTGTGCTAAGGGGTTCAGAAACCCAAAGTTGAGAACCCCAGTTATTAGAGAGTAGAAGTCGCTCATTTATGGATAATGTGTACTTGTATTTTCAATTTTAACAAGCTCACCTTGAATTTCATATGGCGCCCACAAGTAGCTTGTTAACTTGGAATAAGGCTGCATAATTAGCCTGGAATTATTTAAAAAAATGTACTCATTAATCCTTCATTTTCTTAATGTTTAATTATGATGTCAAATATATATACACATGTATGTTATGCAGCAACAACTCTTCAACTTTACATTACTACTATCAACAGACTTAATTGCATTGGGTTTAAGAGAATGCTTACTTTAATTACCGTCCCCTCCAGTAAAGCTTGTTCAATACCATAATTATTTATGAAGAAGGCTTTCAATTTCCAGAATAGACATAATTTTTGTAGTTTTCAATCATTCAAAAGATAGATCATATAAAAAATGCTGTATGAAGTTGTTAGAAGAAGAGAGAAGTCATCAAGTAAAATGAAATAATTAAGTAGGAATGGGAATTTGAGTTATCTGTGCCGCAACTATCAAATTACTAGCATCATGAAAGTTAATGTTGTTTGTAATATCTTCAATCATTTTGGAGTAAATTACTCTGTTACATGTTTAAAACTGCAAATTTTCTTCTTATGAAGCTCACCACTCCATAAAATGTGTTAATTTGAATGGATATGTAATTGCTTGTTTGTATTTTGAATAATATTATACTTAAGATGTAGATATATAATTCCCCTTGTTGATCAGTTATTTAGGTTAAACTTTTGAAACCATTTTACTGTTTTATTGTGTTTTTAACAGTAAATTAACAGTAATTTTTCAATTTCAGTGGAGCAATGAAAAAGACTGTGGAGGAACAGGAAAATGTGATGCCAAATGCAAATGGGGTCCAAACCTCAGAATCACCAGCACCTTCTTAGGTATGTTCAACTTATTTTACATTTAGAAATTGTTTCATAAATGCCCTTCTGCACCACATCCACTTCAGAATTATAATGTACTATGAATATAATAATAAAAGTAATAGCTATGGTATTGACTTTGTAGGCAAAAAATAAGTTTTGCAAAAAGAAGCTTCAATCAGTTTAATGAACCTTCATAACTCCAGAGCGAAATGTGGATGCATTAAGTGAAGGTCAATGCGTTTGCATCTCTTTTCCACCACTTATGAATAAAGGAGCACTACAGCACATTCAATATTATAGCTCTATTGAATATTATACCTCTCTAGAAGTCATTGGGGGAGGGAGATTTTTAGAAAAAAAGGTTGTGAGACAACTCAGGTGGTCTAAGTAAGGCATTTTGTCCATCATTTGATCATATCCATAAGGCATTTTGTCTATCATTTCATCTTATCAATAATATACATGGCTTTTTTCATATAGCAGTATGTTGTAAAATAACAATTGTCATCCCTTTGCCCTGCCCTACAACCTACTTTCCTGAAACAAGACCACCTTAATCTCAATCGATCTTTTTCAGAATAGGGAGTTATGGAGGTGGATGTGTTGCGCCCTCTCTCTCTTTCTGGAACACCAACTTTACTTCTTAAAATTAAGTGCATTAATGGGGACACCCACTCTCCCTAAAACCCATTTTACTGTGATATGTCTCCTGGTAGTAGTTTTCATGGGAGACGATCGACAGCTGAGGTCATTTGCACCATTAGGGCCTTTATGCTGCTGAGAAGATCTTGAAATGGAAAAAGTTGGTTGAAGGGAAATCTCCGGGTTTATTTAGGTCCTTTTCGCCTTGAGGATATTGGAAGTTCAGCGTTTTTCGTGATGAGTTTATAGCTAATAGGGAAATAATTTTATTCCATTGAAGAATGGTGGGATAAAAAGATTCTGCCGATTGAGTGTTTGGGGATTCGTCATACTCCCAGTTGTTTGTCGTTGTGTGGTACAATTGGCAGTAAATACCTTAGTTTAGTTATCTATAAGATGTACTAGATCTATTTATCATTTTCTTAGGGACAAAAACTATATCACTCATCAGACTGGATGATAACTCAGTGAGGTGCAAACTCTTGGATGTGACCGTAATGTATCAGTCATTACGGTCTGTGAATTTTTTTGTGCATTACTATTCTTTCACAGTATTATTCCTAGCTCTATACATTAACTAGTGCTGACTTGAATAAGTTTGGGTTAAAGGGGAATAATTGAGAGCCTAAGGTTCTAGACGAAATAGTGTGCATTTGTGATTTTTTTCAGCATGGTATTAAAAAATTGTTTCTTTCCTTGATTTATTAAAAATGAGAATGACTCATGAATTTCATTTGAGATTAAATACCCTAGAGAGAAAGGCATCTTTGAAATTCATATTGGGCAATGGTGCACTATACATGAAGGTGGAAGTATGGTTTAGAAAGTAAGAAGGGAAAGTTAGTGCAAACAATCAAAGATGAATCAGGAAAATATTAATTGAACCGTAAAAGATTCAAGAGAATATGGAGAAGAGCAATATGGTAAGCTGATTCAGTTAGCAAATTTAGGTCTAGAAATAGAATACAATGTAGATAGGGATAGCATTGTCTGAGGCATACTTGATGGTGAGATAGGAAGTTCATTAGGGAATTAAAACCAATTGAGACCATGGGATAGGAAACATTCCCACAGAACTACTTAGAGGTTTAAGATAGAGCGGATGGAAGATCTTTTATATGTTATTGGGTAGCATTTATGAAAGAGAAATTTCATGAAATCAGAGTGAGTTCCTATTCCAAAAATGGGAAAGGCAGCCATACGTGAGGACTAAACAGCATTAGGTTTGATTTTATGTCTTGATGGAGTGGTACTCAGGACCATCAATAAAAGGATGGAGGGGCAAATGCATGCCATAACAAAAATAATTTCACAAATTGAAAGGAACATAAGGTATAATCATGATAAACTTGTTTCATGGATTTTAAGAAAGCATTTAATAGAGTAGTTTGGGTAGACTGAATGGAATGAATGAAAACTCTTTTAATTTTCAAAATTTGAGATTGGAAAAATTATTTTTTAAAACTAAAATCAGCCTTTGGACTATTTAAAAAAACCCTATAATTATGGAGTAATATGTTTGACCAACAAATGAGTGAGTAATTTAAGTAAACCAATTTCTTTCCTTTTGAAAATCTATGGATAGTAATTTTGTACTTAAAAGTTGCTACCCAAGATTATCAAGTAAGCCATTGTTTCATAAACTGTGTTTTATACCATGAACTTTATCGCGGATAGATCAAGTTTTGAAGAGGAATTATACTATTTTTTCACAATACATCGGAAAATATTTTTTTGCTTTAAAAAAGATCTTTTCGTGTGTTAGCGGGTTGATGAAACGTTGGAATTACAAAACCTGCCGCCCTGTCCTAAACCTTTCATGTTTCTAATACTGGACAGCCATTGTTTCTACCACAAAGCGAAATTTGAATGCACATTTTTGTTAACCTTGAACGCATCCACCTTATGTAGATAATAGAATGAAGTGATATATAATATTCCCGGAAGATGGTTATGAAAAAGCGTTAGGCTCCGATGCCAGGGATATTATCTCGCGGTTGCTCACCTTGTGAAGCATCGCATCGGAGGCATTCCCTAAAATTACCCAGGTCGAGATTCGAACATTAAAATATGCGGTCAGTGTTTTAGCACTGATCGCGTAATTGAATGCGCAGTTCGACTGACTAATTAAAAGTGCATAGAATATTTGTGACGTTCATTCTTGGCGTTTAACTTATTAAGAAGTACCTTCGCTTATGAAAGCTTTTCAGAATTTCCTCCGCCTGAACCGGTTGAACCAATCTTCCTTACTTCTTAGTCAGTCGAACCCGGCTTTTACGCTGCTGAGAAGATCTTGAAATGGAAAAAGTCGTTTGAAGGGAAATCTCCGGGGTTATCTAGCTCCTTGTCGCCTTGGGGTTATCGGAAGATTCAGCGTTTTTCGTGAGGAGTTCATAACTAATAGAGAAATAATTTTATACCATTAAAGAATGAAGTGATAAAAAGATTCTGCAGGTTACATGTTTTGGGATTCGTTATACCCCCTGGTGCGTTTGTCGTTGCGTGGTACAATTGCCAGCAAATATCTTAAGTGAGTTATCTCTAAGATATACCAGATCTATTCGTCGTTTTCTTCGGGAATAAAACTCTAGAACTCATCGTCCTTTTTCTTCCGAGCATCATGGAACGTTTTGCGATCACTTGAGTTCGCCTTCGTGGGCGAAATTGGGAACATTAGTCACTTAAATCTTATCGAAACTTTGAAATAAGCAGTGGATTACATTAAAACTGGAAGACCCAATATTTTTCATTGAATCAAGTGCGTTCAACTTTCCCGGCTACGTTCGAAAAATATGTCTGCGATTGCTTTTGTGTGCGGCTGATTCGTGTGCAAGAAGCTTTTTTCGTTCCACGAAGAATGGCAAGTAAATACGTTACACTATATCCAGTTGTTGAATTGTTCATTTTGCTGACTCAAATTTATGATGATAAGTTCGTTAACGATAAATGTGAGTTGAACGGCGGAACATTAATTGCTGACAGCTATTACATTTTAATTGGTTAGCCTTGAAAATTCCTTGGAGGGCTCCTTGTTCGGTGCATTAGAGTTTAAACTACATAACTGAATCCCAGTATAAATATTTCTGCCCTAAAAAAATGGAAACTGGCAAGATGTTATCACAAATTATGCGGTTGCGACTTCCTATTCCGAGAAAGTCACAGTTCCGAGATGTTTGTCACAAGATAAGTACTATCTTTAGTTTGGACCACCTCTCTATAGTCAACTCCAGTAACTGTTGCGGAGCCAGGACTTCCGATCCCCTTCACTGAATATATTTTCACAGCATTTATTTTGAATTATTATTTTTTTCTGTGACAGCACCGTGTGCCCACATTTTTGTCATTTTTTACATTCAAGTTTTTAAAGTTAAAAGCTGTAAGTACTTATTATTTAGGAGTTCCTTTGCTCGATTTATCATCCATCCTATATTTATTAGTTTGTGAACGTGAAAAAATATGTGAAATAATGGAAGCCGGATTCAAAAGTTCCAGCTCCATTTGCAAGTATCAATATGAAGTAAATATAGCAAAGAGCATTTTCAATCATATTTTGTGTGAAAAATACACGTTTTCGTGTTTTTGTCATTGTTTGTCTAATAATTATGTGCTAATGAAGTATAAGGGAAATTTTGATTCATAATTCGTCGAAACGAACTTATGATTTGCAGGTCTGGTTTGAATCCTTGATACGTCTTTTATTAACTTTACGCGTTCGGGAACTAAGGTGAACCTGATGTGTATATAATAGCAACAATGATGTTGTGCTGTTATGTTCCGAAAGTCATTATCGATATTTTTCTCTTATTAGTTTGAAAAAATTGGTCAGCAACTCAGAATATTGGGAAACAACTCGGGAAGAAATATATTCCAAGGCCCGCGAGGCGAAAGGTATTTCTCAAATTTGACGGAAACAAATACAAGATGCCCCATTTGAGAATTTTTATCTGCTCTCTTTGAGCCCATACGGAAGGGCTATATGTACATTGAAGGTGCCGAGTTAAATGCCTACATGACGAGCCCAACATTAAGTAAAGATACCAGATAAATTTAATGGAATTCATGGTTTGCCTTAACAGAAAACCTGCTTTCAGATGATGGATTTCAGGTTTTTCGCGAATATGTGGTTAAATTGCAGATGGTGTTTCTGTCCGGAGAAAAATACTTGCTAATGTTCGTTACCGTATGCTCTGTGTTAATAACACTCGTAGTTAATTTTCCACGGTTCATGTACGAACTTATTTCCTTCACCATTCCCATTATATTTTCGGTTGTAGTTATTTGGCAGCAGATAATATACTTGGTCTTAATAATTAATATATATATATATATATATATATATATATATATATATATATATATATATATATATATACAAGAGTACAGAATATATACTCACCTGTGGTATTTTCCTCTTCGGATGTATTTCTCTTCATGTGATTGCACATCTTACATGTCTACTCAGTGATGAAATGGTGCATATTTGGACAATTTCAGTACTATTAAAATATTGATGTCTGCACTCATATTTTTCATTTTAACAGTCTCCTCCTTGGTACCTCTGGCTTTATCAAGTCGTTAGTTTGTGTAAAAATGTGGTTAGTTGATCCGAATGATCTTTATCTGCCGATATATGCTGTGTATCCGGACAGTCAGATTTAGACCGTCATGCAGGTTTGATAATAAATGTGGGTATCAAGTAAAAAAAAATTGAATCACCGCTGTAAAAAACTGAACAGCGGGCGTGATTACGCTGTCTCGTAATTACGCTTTTGCGATTCATGCAAAACATAAGTTAGTGGTATCGGCTTGCGTCACGTCTTTATTTTCGCTTTGAAATTATTTATCACCTCATCATTTTAGACCTCCCATTTTCAGAAAAGAACGAACTTATGTAGTTTTAATATGTGCACACCATCCTTTGTATGATTCTTCATGGAATGGTAGCTATTCTATTAAAATTATTTGTTTCCTATAGTCTTTAGAAGAAGCGGCACTATTTTCATTCTAACGAAACAAACAAGATGAAAACCACTAATAAACAATTCAAAACAATAAGGTTTATCATTCTATGAAATGCAATTGGGTGGGATTCTTTCCTCCGTATTGGTGTGTATTTTACCATTAAGCTCTTTGCCCACGTGAACTCGTTTGCTTAACGTGAACGTTTACGTAAATTAAATCGTTAATTTCACAATGCCATTTCTACCATGAATCGCATGGAATATTGATCATTACTTCCCATGTGTAGGTTTATGAAAGACACAAGGAAATTTCCAGCGGTATTTGCTTTTGCAGTATTTTGGTATTGTTCAATATAGTAAAAAACACCTCCGATGTTGTCATCACTTCTGAACTTCCAGTATTTTTCTGCATCTTTGATGTTACTGGTTTTGTAATCATGATTTATCCGGAAGGTTATTTGTACCTCGTTTAATTTAAAGTGCCTTCTTCCGTGTAACTAATGTTTTGCGACAAATATTAATTGAAAGATTTTACTGAATCGTGTTTGAAGAATAAACTACCGCATTATTTCTGTGTAGAAAATAATGTTTTAGTGTTTGTTTTAAATACTTAAGAAACAAAATTTTAATTTTAAATTATTTTTTATATAAATAGATTGTTATTATTTATTCAGGTTCGCTCGTTTTGCAATTAAACTTGGAAATGAAAAATTCAGGCACCAGTATCGGTACAATCGGTTGAAATGATTCCAAATGCTGGCCAGTGGAACCTTGTTCAGTTATATATAGTGTCCAAATAACGATGTTTCTTCCCAAGACTTCCTAAAAAAATCATCTTCGTGTAATTTTACGCATATCCAACCATTACTGATATTTAATATTGGCCCCTTAGTTATTACCACTCTTGAATTAAAAAAAACGAATCATTATTCTTAATTTGACACTTTTACCCTTGCATTTTAGTATTTAAGTAACGCATCATCAGCATTAATGATGTAATATTCACTATTTATTAAGACGCCGCCGTCAATTTTTTCATTTCTTTCTCATCAATCTGTTGAATATCCATCGCCATATCGAAGGATTTTATATCGGATTCTGAATGAACGCCTGCCTGTTGATGCGTTTCACCACCCGGATTAGAGGGAGGATGCGAATGCGATCTGATGATCACCCCCGTTATAAAGGTAATGTCCCAGTCTCTATTTTACGGTGACTGCTGACCGTTGAGTGGTGGTCATGCCGTGTAGCCCCGGGTAGAGCGGCATTCCATGAAATATAAGTTTCAGGCTGTAGCTTCGCTCGTGACAAATAGCATCTATCGGTGATTTTTGTCCTCGCTGGTGTACGGTGAGCACCAACCAACGCGTTGCAACCGGAAGGCCGATCCTTGTGCAATCTTTGTGATGTTGATTTTCAGGGATAAGAAAGACCCATTTAAATGTATTCGCAGGTAATTAATGTAAATGGAATCCAAGGATTTAGTTAGAAAGACCGGACTAATCAAAACATTTTTATTTTTAGCATTTCATTTTTTTATAATTGTGTTAAAGCACAGAAAGTAAAAATCTTCAAATTTAGGCGCTGTATAATTATTTTAGGTAGTCATCATAGTTTATTTTCGTCTTGCTCGGGGTATATGACGAATCGATGTCCAGGTAGCGGCGGTAATCGAGTACGTTAAGTGGTTCTCAATCACCTTTGCCTTAAGTTTTCGTTGACCACAGTGATTTCTATTGTTGCTAGCCAATAATTGAGGAGCCATTAAGCCATGCTAGTAATTTCTCTTCATGAAATTTCATTTTACAGGAAATACTCCTTTTACACGTCATGAAGGACACAGATTGTGAATCTGACAAACATTTTGGTGAAAAATCTCGAATAGACCGATTTTTACTTTTAAAACCAACTTATGAATAGGATGTCTTCGGAAGAATGGCGTAGTATATACAGTATAGAACAGAAACTTCAAATAATCTTTGAAACAAACAAGCTCGTTGGCTTCGCAGGTATTTTGAGTTCAAGTGCCAATTTTCCTCGTACTAAAGGGTTTTTTTTGGATTATAAAATAACATTTTTAAATGTGTTTTTGCGTTTCGACACGACATTAAACTTTTTATAGTAATTTGTTTTCTGCTTCACAAGATTTCTTTAGTCAAAGACATGCAGGAAAAAATAGAGCATTTTTCACACTACTTATACCGTGCTATGGCAAGCTTTGCGAATTATTGACGTGTGCTTGTCCATATATTTTGATGTGCAATCGATTGCAAGAATAAAAGAAAAACATGCTCGGCTCTCATTTAGGAAGTTGTGTAGTCAAATAGGTAATATATTACAACACACTAAGCTCTGCAACTCATCTTCAGGCTCACGGGAACAGCAAGACGAATTTCGTAGGCACATGGAGTGCAGTATAGGTCCCAAGGTGATAAATGCTTTTCACTATTGTAGTACCAGTTAGTGCCAATGCGAGGATGCCTTCAGGGTTTGTCATTCATTTTGAAATTCTCATGATTTCTCCATAACTTCGCCCTCCCCAACATCGAGTTCTATGTTGTAATCATCTCCTTTATTGTTGGCGTGCACGTAATCAAATGCACTAATTATGACATCCATCATTAAAAAAACATGGTGCAAATGCCCAAGCCAGTTTTTAAGACTGAATAGTTCTGTGCACTTGATTTTTTGTGGTGCTTATTTTATTGGGACCGCAGTAAAATATATAATCAGTCCCAAAATAATGGCAGCAATAATTAATACGATGATGATGATGATTTTTTTCTGCAAGAAAGTGAAAAAAACGTCACATTTTTACTTTGTATTGCGTGTGGTTTTGTGCTTGATTGGTCATTGTTTCAAAAGTTTGGGATAATGGGAATCATTCGATTCGCCTTAATTACAAGGTATATTCGAAAAGTAAAGGCAGTTTGCTCATAAAAAAATATATTCTTAAGAAGAAGTTTTATTGGCAGGTTTCAGTTTCCTACAAACCTATCTCACTTTTCTACATAATTATGATTCACTTTTAAGTACTTTTCAAGCTGCACCTGCATACTTAATCCCCCAGCAAAGAAGTTCGACGCTTGGGAATGGAACCGGTTGACAATGGCTGTCTTGAGTTCCTTCTTGTCTTCAAAACGTTGTCCCAGAGTTTCAAGTGCAACAACGGGAAATGGTCGCTAGGTGCACGGTCAGGACTGTGCGGTGGGTGATTAAAAAGATCAAAAGCGATCCAAAAACGCTTGTCCTCTAAACATTCCTTACTCCTTGGGTTGATCGGTAAGCATTTTCGATACCCACCTGGCACACAATTTGTGATACCCGAGCTTTTCCGTAACAGTCGTGTAAATAGTGATGAGTCCAACAAGAAGAAATTCATCAGCCAGGGCACTAATGGTCGATTAGATCGCAGTTGTTCGTCCACTTGTTGGACGATTTCATCTGTCTGGATAGTGGCTCTGCCACTCCGCTCTACATCATGCACATTAGTCCGGCAATTTTTAAAGTCTTAACACCATTGTTTAACATTACCTTCACTCATTACTGCAGGTCCATAAGATAAGCATAACTCTCGATGAATTTAGGCAGCTTATGATCCTTCTGCACACAAAATTGGAATAATGACACGCTCTTCGCAACTGGTGGAAGCAACGATTTTCGCGGACATTTTTTCTACAGTCACCGACTTGGAAAAATACTACTGGATCAAAACAATAACTCCAGTGGCTACAGAAACAATCAATGGATGGCGCTTTGTGCGGACAACTTTTTTCTGACCCGCCAATATTTAGACGTGAGAAAATGGCCCTTACTTTTCGAATATGCCTCGTATTTTATTCGTGGTTTAGTGAAATTCGTGATTCAGGGTTGCTGAATCGCGACCACCCACTACCAAATGTCAGAAGGGGACCACATTTGGGAATGGCTCACCCAAAAAGGCAGCAATTCCATGAAAAAAATAACCCAAATTGTACATATGTACGTCGTGTGTCGCAGAAATTTGTCCACGCCCAAGATAGGATTCGATTCTAGGCCCCCGATATGGTGACCAGATTTTGATAGCTAATAATTTACCCGGTCAAACAAAATGATACATCTGCTCACGATCCTATAATACGAAGCTGAAGGCGTATCACTCGGAACTGAATTAATGGTTATTGAATTGGAAAATCTTACCTTCCTGACACCACTTTTCAGTTGTTTCGCTTGATAGATCTTTCTCTTGCCTTTCTCAGCATGCTCTGCGCTTTTGCCGACGTGGAACATTATGCTATCCACTTTTTCTCCCTTTTTATATTCCACCGAAGACGAGGATATTTCGTGTAAAAAAAGGAAGATCAATGTTTAGTGACATCGCAAGGGAAAAAACAGGTCAGCAAAAACAAAAGAGCAATAAGAGGGCCTCATGGAGACAGCAAGTTTGAACCAATCTCAAATTCAATTAATTAAATATTTTAAATGCTCCCAAGTCCCATTTTTATGGGAACTCACTCAGAATCTTCTCAAAGTTTAATGTGAAATTTAAAGTAAATTAAAAAGTTAAATTTTAATTGTGGTCTTTACATGCTTACTAAATGATCATTAATTTTAGTCATATTGTGCTTAGAACAAGCAAAATACCCCTATAAGCAAGTATTGATATCCTCAATCGTTTAAATATACGTATGATTCGGTACGCAGACCATTAGTAAAACATTTTACTCGCTTTGATCGTTCGAATTGTGAAGGTGTTTTCTATATTAATTTCTGTCGCAATACTTAACTTTCCTTGCTGCCTCAAATATTTTTTAGCTGCGAGTAATTTTTCGTCTAAATTATCTTTCCAAGTAAATACTCGATAGTCACGAGTCGACCCTCTGACTAAACATTATTAACAGTTTAAAGAGTTAACAACCAGGTCGACGAGTCAGCATTTTATCTGTGACCCAGTAATTCAGCGTATCCATCTAATTATTTGGCCAATAGAGAACAAAACAACTTGCAAGAGGATAGCTGACACCCATTGACCCTTTGGAAAGATTAAAAATGTTTACGAAGTTGCGGTCTTTGCCAAAATGGTCATTTGTCGGGGTGGTAACGTTCGTGTTTGCCTAATCGATTAGTCAGAGGTTGAGCGCTCACATGAAAGAGTTTGTATTGCTAATACTTGTTCATTTTATAAAAGCTTAGCAGTGGGCATTGTGGGAAGTATAGGGTTGCTAAGCGAAAGATCCCTTGTTCATTCCTTTAGATTCATCTGACACTCGCAGCCGAACCTAAGCGGTATGATTTTCTAAAAGAACTCTCTTGAAGTATAGAGAAATAAACTGATCCCCGCACCCGTCTTTCGGGTTGATAGCTGTGGGAATGTACTGGATTGAATGTATCGGGGCCGTCGTATTTTTCATTTAATGCCTTTCTAAGGCAGGTAGAACAGGTGGATTTTGATTAATTTCTCATGAGATCCCGACCGTGATTTACGCTGCTAATGAGACTAGATCGAAATCACGAAAATTGTCATTGTTGTTTTATTGGATCAATCATGGCTAAGCCATTCTTAGTATTCTTATTTCGTACATTTATACGTATTAACTGGTATATGTATATGCTGCGGGCATGTGAGAGCCTTTTAATCTCTTCGTCTTAAAGTATTTAGTTTTTTACAAGAATTCTCCCAATACGTAAAAAATCATCCTTTTTTCAATTATTTCGATGTTCATCCTCGCTATACAATCATCCTTCCGTGCTCCATCCCTAACTCTACTCCTTTCGTTTCGGACTCAAGTAACTGTTATTTTTATTCTCCCTGTTACCTTACTGAATTTCTCGAGGCCGCGACCTGCTGATATGGTGCATCATTGTTTTATTGAATGGTTCATCTTACACTGCCAAAGGATCGATGGTCGAACCGCTCATTTCCGCAATAGGGTTTCAGTTGAACGTATAGTATGTTTAAAAAGTGAGTTCTCTATGGAACCAATGTTTCTTGATCGTGTGGCTGTTGAGAATCTTTGATATGTGTACCACTTGGAGTTCATTCCAACTTACTTGACTTTCCACTAGTATGGCCATTTCCAGGAACATGTCTCTCAGTTCTCGAATCGACTTCTCGATTCGAAGTATTTCCTCGTGCCTCGCTTCGACATCTGCCAGGGCCTGCCTCGCTTCCTGAGTTTTCAATATGACCTGTTGAATGATACAAATGCGTATATGAAATAATGTAGCTGCTCCGTTGTGGAAATCGGGGTTAAGTCTTGCATTGCCAATTTATTCGGAAATGTGGGAGAATGCCAAATTTTTTGGGAAGTCTGGAATAATTATTAATGAGAATTGCCGACGGTCTTTTCAGTTTTGAGATCACTGAGTATTTTCCGTTGGCCATCGAGTGTGCAAGCACTGGCTGAAGCTATAGCAGGGCCGGCATGTCAATAAAAGTGGTGCATGAAGTGATAAGGGACGATCCAAGAAGAAATCTTAATCGGATACCAAGCACTCGGAAGATAAGTCGGGAAAGAGCCTTCTTGGGAATCCGTAATTTCCACTTGAAAAAAAAACTGTTTGTAACATTTCTAATAAGAATTATAGAATGAGTGACCATTCTTTTTACCCCAAAGTGTGATAAGAGTTGAGTCTTCACGGATGTTCCACCAGATCCCATTCATCTCCCCATTCTGGCACCTGATGTGGTGGAAGGCTTTCAAATAAATGTGGATTCGCAGTGACTCTGGAATGTGTATTTCGCTGTGTTTGCTATGATTTACGCATTGAAACCACCGCTTCACCTGAGTTTCCTAGGTAATTTACGCCGACAATTGGGAACTTTGCCGACTGAGAATATGATCTTATTCTATTTATGTACGTGTTTATTCGAACGTTTTGCGAATTCCACGTGGAAACAATAGCCCTTCTTGGAGTGAAGGCAGTCTTAAGTCCTAGTCCACCCACACCGTTAGACGTAATCTGCTAATCAGTAAAGGTTTAATTGAAAGTGCCACGCGACATTTCGATCGGCACTTAAAAAATAATAATAACTGTTAGAGTGGCACAGAAAGTAGTCGGACGCTTCACGAACATAAAATTTGATAATGAAAAGGGCATCAAAATTCTGTGGCAGACCAGGAATCATTGTCTCTCTAATCGCGTTATTACTCTGTGAAAATAACTTGGGCATAAATTAAGACGTTTGACCCTCATGACTGTACAATCCATGGCTGCACGAATCAAGTTGCCTCCTTGACATGCACTCACAAACTGCATGTATATGTCAAAAGTTTCGTGAACATCGATTTTGACCGAATTGTTGTTGTATATCTATTTTTCTAGGTAAGCATCATTAATGAATAAAGCCACTCGTGCATGTTTCTTGTAATTGTTCCTATCAAAGTCTGATTAATTTTCACACTTTCGACTTGTGATTAATTTGTACTCGGTACGAATATTCTATTCCTTTTTAAATTAATTTCTTAGGAAGTGGGGTTTGCTTGACATCTAGACGTTGTTGCCATTTACTTCGAAACCGAATCCTTGAACCAATTCGAAGGTGTCTCTCCAGCTTAATTCTTGTGTTCATACTACGGTAGGAGAGATCATGTCCTTAAAATTAGAGAAGTCAAGTGTAGAACAGATAGATGTATGATGTAATTTTCCACGAACGATAAGGGATCGAAAAAACATCGTCCGACCGCGGCATGGTCATATTATGGTCAAAATTAGTCCGGTATGTTTTCACCCCCTGCCACACACCCTAGCGGTTGCTTGCAGGGTACTACCGTATTTTGCGTAACTTCTTAGTTTTTAAGCGATTTAATTTTCTTTCGTTAGCCAAAACTGAGTGCAATTTCTTTTACTTACGTTATCTGTGAATATATTTACATCCCCTTTTTCCATGATATCTTCCAGCTCGTCTTCCGTCGGTTCGTGGCTCACTGGAAAGGAGATTTCAGACTCGGAGTGAGATTGTTAATTTCCAGTAAAAGGTTTTTGGCACTTGAATGACATATTATAATGTACTAATCAACCATAAATGGGTAAAGTGAAGGTAATTCGGCAATCAATCCAACTTCGTGAGTATCCCATATACTAACATCATATTCTAAATGAGGCCTAACCATCGAAAGATAACATTTCTCTTTGACCTTTTCATCACATATACCCAGTACTCTTTCTGGTAAATCCTAATTTTTTGTTAGCTTGTCCACACAATCCCCGAATGTTTCACCCAGGAGAGGTCGTTAGTGAGGGTAGCGCTTAGGTATATAATTGAGTCTACATATTCCATTTCGGTGCTCCCGATGCAATAAGCATTCTGGAGGGAGAAGCTTATTTTCCAAAAATTCATCACTACGCATTTTTTTAAGTTAAATTCTAATTTCCAAGTGTCTCACCGGCGTTGTATTATAGCATGTAGGTCATCTGGTAAAACTGCTGTGTCCTCAGGATTACGGATATCACGGTAAACCACTGCATTGTCGGCAAATAAACGTATCGTACAGAAGACTACGGAATCTTCTTTGAGCGGCTAATATTTGACATTCTTTTGAGTAGGTTTTCTTCGAGTTAGGGAGGACACTTCAATCAGTTATGGATTAATTATTACTTCTCAAACTGGCATTGTTCAAATGGGATCTTCTTTATATTGCGTTGTTGGTAAGTTCCCTTCAATTAAGGGTTATGTTTTTATATTAACTTGAATCCGTTAGTAGTAATGGATATGTTGCATTCATTTGGTTGGCATTAATCGTGCGCATTCTATAAACCACATTGAATGCTAAAAATATTAGTTTTAATGTAATATTTCGTTATAATTACTGCTTTTCCTTTTAATAAACGATATGTTATCATTATCTTGAGGATTTCGCCGCGGTAAAGAGTGCCACGAGGTTAGCTTGAGCGTTTATCCCCTTTCCTCGTGACTCACCCGGATTCGTCATATAAATCTGAAAACATTGACTTTTTCCTCCATAGGAAAGATTAGACTACCGGATTTCGAAATCTTGTCCCCGTTATCTGTTAGAACGGCCTTTTTGATTATTGATTTTGATGGTTTGTTCTCGATTCCCAGTGAATTTCAATGATAATCGTGTGAATACTTAGCTGTATGTAAAAATATCTGCCATAATCAAATTGTGGCGAATGTGTTTTTGTGATCAATTTTACTAAACATTCGTTTAAAGGAAACAAGTATGTCATTTTAAATGATATAACTGATATTTTGTCTACATTTAGATGCTATTCTCTTTTGGATCAAAAGATTTTTTTGCACTTATAAGGGTTGATGACTGCGTAATAGCACTAGCCGTTTAAAAATCTGACGAAATGTGGAATGCTGCGGAATGGCCTAACTGCTGTGTTTGTATAAACATCAGCACAGATAAAATCGAGAACAAAGATATTCAACAACACCATACCGCGGAAATCTTTGCACATTGGAACTTATTTTTGTGAAAGATCCATCACCGAGTCTTGTTTCTTAGTCACTGGTTAACTTAAAAGTAGTTTTGATTCTTTTTATTTACCATAGCTTCAATTACAACGGTTGTGAAAAATGCAAATAATGTGGTTTAGTAAGCTTTATGTTACTCTTGCTACGATTTTTAGGGGGCATGGAAATTGATTCATAGCCCAGAGAAACGGCTTCCAATTTTATCTTGTCTTCTGACGTGTAACCTTAATGACCGTATTGTCTTCTATCCAGAAAGGTCAAGATGCCCGTTAATGGACGCTACTGCTCAATTTAAAATCCCTCGGGAAACAATTGTGAATATAATTTAGAAGACAGCAAAGTACATCTCCGAATTATAGATTATTATCACAGATTTTCTGTCAACGGAAGGCAATGGAAACTACAATGATTTGAAAAGCGACTTTCGGAAGCAGGATACAGAGCTTGAAGAGCCCTTTTAGCTTCTAGATGCATTCAATTGAAAACTTGGTATCCGTGAGTTATTCTGATTTTTTTAATATTTCGTGAGTTACATTGATCTCATCACGCACACCACTCTTAATTAGAATTTCCTGAACCCTTCCCATTATGTGACTGAAAATCTCTAATCTTCGGATTTTTCGATATCATTGTTTACTCTCCATCGTTTTTCTACGAGACAATGTTAATCCTTATGTTATCCAAAATGGTCATTGCCGGACCATGATACTTAGCGAGATATTTAAAACCATATGTTCTACTTAATCGGCCCCAAACGATCACTGCCTTAGAAAGTACAAGAGGTACTGCTTTCTTCTATGTATTAAACTCTTTGTTGGGGTCTCAGTGACTGTATAAGATGAAAATAATTTTAATCGATTTTTAGCTCTTTTACGATAGCAATCAATAATTTGAAGCCTATCATGTTATGGCTGTACCAATTTTGTGTATCAAATGTACAACCCTTCGAGCCCTCGAGAAGTTCGGGAAAGAGGGAATTTGCTAACTGCATGGCGTCTTTCAGCCCAGAATAAAAAATATATCAATATCCCTTCATCAGACGCAGCACTCAACGTTGTACCCACCAATTCTTATCTGCCTTCTCAGCCACTCCTTGTGCCTCTCCATGTACTCCACTCGGATGTTGGCGAAGTCGTTGAGCGCCTCCGAGAATTGCCTGGCGAGCATGGCATATTGGGTCCTTCGTATTCTGAATTCGGCCTCCGTCCACATGTCTGACAGATTGGAGGTCTTCGTGCCCCCTCTCTGGGTGACCTCCTGTTCATCGATGATTTTTGTCATCCCTGAAACGCTTAGAATATCGATAGATTGTTCATGGTTTGAAAGAGAAAGGAAAGGTGGATTAAATTCAAACGGTGGTATTGGTACATACTTTGAAGTGTTTTGCGCACTCCCGTCGAAATCGACTTGATCGATGCCATTCGGTCGTCCAGCTCCATTTGTATGGCTGTGGGAGACGCGGACCGCATTAATATCCGTGGTCATCCTTTGTCACAGAAAATTTCACAACAGAAGACCCAAAAAAAGGCCAGTTCACACGAGAAGGTCTCGGGTAATAAGTAAAAAAACGGAATGTTTTTTTAATTTTAGTTAGGTGTGCAATATATGCCATAGAATGAATTCATAAAGAGATGCAATCATTTTGGTTTCTTACATAGCTTGCAAAAAGAAAAAGGGTAAAAACAGTAATTTTATAATATGCCATTTCTTTAATTGGCATGGCTGAATATATTTTGCGAGGCATGTTCAAAATTCGGAATTCTCGCCATGAAAAGAGGGCATCATGATCCACCCTGTCGCAATGCATTTAGTTCCTTGGAGGCATGCTTATTTCGGGGTGATCCCGTCTGTGCAGGGAACTCGTGAACCCATCCAATAATCGGACCGTCAGTTGTTTTGGCACTTACATGGCTCGGTCCTGGGTGATAATAAGATTTTACTGTGCAACTTCCTGATTTCGTCTGTGTGTTTCTCCATGCATTCGATCTTCTCCCGCGTGTCTTCAACCTGATGGGAAAAGAGGCCATCCAAATTGTTTGAAAAATATATCAATAGCCCAAAAAAATCGTAAATACGTTTAAGGAGTCCAGTAACTACATCACGCAATATTTACCTTAGCGTTTCTCAGTAAATCTAAATATACGCGAAAACTGTAATTTTGCAACTTGGTAGCACATGCAATCACACGCTAATTGATACTTTCGCAGAGGTTTCCCCTGGTTCTCCCAATGAAGTATGGCAGTTCATGTTGGATAGTTGGCGAATAATGAAGATGTTAAAAAATAAAGTGGAATTATACAGACAACTAAGAATATTCCTTTCCACTAATCTTAACTAAGTCTCCAAGAATCCAGCAGTAAAAATGAAGTTTTCGGTTGACTGAAAGTATTTAAAGAAATATGAATCTAATATCCGTGTTGCTATTTTTTTCAAATTTTGCCCCAAATATGGAGGATTTTTAAGATAAATTTTGTGATGTGCTGGATTTGCCCGAAAGACATACCTCTTGGAAGAATTCGACCATGAAGCTGTCCTCGACCGCCGTGAGGGTATTTCTCCTATCCATATACACCACAATGCTGCCCCTCCTCGGCGAAGTGTCCTCCTCCTCTGTGTCATTTTGGTTGTCCTGGCTGCTGCTGTGTTGGCTGGATTTCTGAAGAAGATGCTAGGGATCATCGTCAATATTGTAAAATTATCTAGTATGACAAATGCATTAAGGTATCAAATAAGAACGCGTACTTCGGTTGCCTTCACACCGACCCTTGATTTCTTCGACCTCTTGGCAAATGAAAAAATGCTTCAGCCATTAATATGCCACATGTATGTATTATTATCTGATATGTATGTGGAATGACAGCGGCGTTTCGACTGGGTACACCATATTATTTAACATTCAATTGTATTCATTTTGTTGTTTCTATAGTATTTATTGCCATTCATGACCTAAAAGTGATTCATTTTATTTTTAAATACTTTCAAATGTTGCTCTGTTGCTTCATAAACGGTTGCCAAAAACCTATGCCTAGTGATTCGGGAAATTCATCGTTTAAGCGTTGAAGTGAAAAATATCGTATTCCTCGAATTGGAAAACTGAGACGTCAACATTATTAATGCGTTGGGATTTTTCCTCTCTTGTTTATTAAATATCGCTTAATAGGAAGCTAAACCAGAATGTCCTGTGAAGACGGCCAGAGGTATATTGTTCGGTGGTAGCCAGTTGGAAGGCCTTGACGTGATTTCTCTTCAAAACGTTCTTCTCAGTATGAGACCTAAACTATGTGACTGCATATAAGTGGTAGTTACGGTGAGACTAAGGAAATGTTCAAAATAATTATGGCTAACAATTGTTAGCACTACATAGGAATTTTTATTTCTTCCCGTAGCTATAATAAAGGCTAATTACCGAGCATTTGTTGGTTTAAATGAAAGCAGTAGGCTACGATCAGTGGTCTTCTGTTGATTGCTTATTTGTTAGTGTGTTCTGTGTATTGGTGCCGAGCGCTGAGTTAAACTGTCACGAAACTATTAGGTCCTGCGATGTATCTAGTTGTTGTTGGTATTCCACCGGTTAATGTAGATTTCGTGGGACGCAACACACAAACAGCACAAGGAAACATTTTATTACCTCTCCTAACAAAGCACAACCAGACATCCGACTCTACAATAAACCCTTCTTCAATTCCTCATACTTCATTCCTCATTCATTCAGTCCAATATGCCTATCCTATTCCTAACCCTTCCTCGCTTGCCTAACGTTTTCCCCTCTATCACAGTCATCAACACCCCATTGCCAATCAAAATGCTTCGCATCCATTTTTCCTCTCCCCTTTGGATTTCTTCTTACAATCCTCTCTCCTCCCCTACGTAATCATTTGTTTTTATTACTGTCCACTTCACCTATACCATCCACTTCCACAACCACGTTTCCAAAGCTTCCAATCTACGCCTTGCTTCAGTGACCTGGTATCCGCGCCATGCCAAACCACGCTCCATATCAAATTTTTGATGAGTATTTTTCTTTACTTAACTCCACGTCCCTGTCATCAATTCGCTTCTCGTGAAAGCTTCTTTGTTTAATTTAAGTATTCTTGTATCGAGATATGTCTAGTTTCTGAATTACTATTTTAATATTTAATTTAACTTTCCTTTTTCTCGAAAATAATTTAATCTTTGTTTTGTTTACATTGGTCCACATCCTATACCTATCGCACGGAATTGCCAATGGGCTTAGTAATGCTTTTGTATCCCTTTGGGTGACTGGCTACTCAAGCTTGATCATCCGTAAACCCAACTGATTTTATGGGTTCTCCACCGACTTTCGTTCCTATATCCAGTTCTTCTCATGCCTCGTTAACTATTTCCTCCACATATACGTAGGTGATCAATAAATTGCAAAATAACGACCGCATTTGAAGAAGAAGAAAATGCTTTTCCATCAGGACCATGCGCCTACTTACATTTCGGCGGTCGCTATGGCTAAAATTCACCAGTTCTTGGAATTTGTTGACCACTCACCGTATTCACCATGTATGCGACCCACCCCCAGCGACTTTTTCATGCTCCCTAACCTTAAGTTTCGCTTGGGGGACAGATTCAAATCGGACGAGGTTATCGCATACGTAAACGCCAACTTTGCGGAGAAAGTCAGCCACCATTTGGAAGGGATAAAAAGTTAAGTTGAAAAGTGTATCAATTTAAAAGGAGAATATGTTGAACACATTTGCGGAAAAACATTCGTTTATGTGTTAGATCGGAAGCACCTAAGGCTCGCAATTGTGACACATGTACCGGATTCGGTATGGCAATTTCGAAACTTAAGCCCGTTCCCATAAGGTAAAATCCTTCAATGGGATGTCGGAAAGGGACATTATGGCATGCTGTTTGACCAACGCAACAATTCACAATTCAGTTGTCTCTTCTTGGCTGTATTTGATATTATTGTAATGCTGTGAGTGTAAGGATGCGTGGATGCATCCTGATCCTTAATATGACTCCCCGCCAGACAAGCAACCCTGCCCCTAATACTCATACCTTACGTTTGAGTCATTCAGGACCGACGGCAAAATCGCAGAATCCTCCCTGAGCCCACCCCCGCCCGGCACAGCTTTATCGCTTGCCTTTCCGATGGAATGGGCGCGAGAGCCAGCCTAGATAGGGCCTTATTCCTCCCGTCCATACCCTGGGCAGATCCTTTCGTAGGACTCAGATTCTCCCTGACCCTTCCGTAGGGCGCACATCCTATCCGAAGCAGATCCCATCGCCGGGCGTCTGATTCCCGGTCCTCCCTCGGCTGCGTAGCGGGTATTCCCACGGCGGTCCCCGTGTTGAAGCACCGAATGAAGTACCCCTCCGAGCAAGTGAGAGCCCGAGGGCATCGGCCATAATGTGTTTGTGGGACATGAGCGCGGCGTCTGCCTTTAAGGTAATTAACTTCCCTGTTGGACTGAACCACGAGGTTTCATTCCAAAGCGCCAACCGCTTCCTGAATTGTCGCATTAGGATTTTAAGGCGCAGCACTACAACAATATTTTATCTATTTTATAAGCTACGTTGCTTCAACGTTTACAGTTGTAGGAGTGAAAGTATTATCAGTGTTGGACGAGTAAACGCAGGTGTTTATCGACCTATGGGTCTAATAGCAGAACCTGGACGTTCCATTGCCCTTTATGTTCTATATGTGTGATGATGTCGCCCTTACCTCTTTCAGCTCAACGAGACGGTCACGCATCTTGCACGGAACTTATTGACTCTCTCTTTCAGGCATTGGGCTGACTGCAGACGTTCTTCCTGCTGTCTTCCTGCAACCTCGGAAACCAAAATGAATCGTCCCCATCGGTTTATCCAGTCTTATCAGCGGCGACTGATATCAGTTCACTGATTATCGCCTTATTCCTTGAAAGTCTTTTGTAACCAGACATGTCACAAATGTATTTCATGTGCAGATGGTCTTTCTTCGTATTCTTCAACTTCTATGTATTATTATCAAAAGTTTGATGTTTTATGGTGTGGGAGTTCCTTTTTAAGCGGTTATTTCCAAACAAATATTTAGTATATATTTTTTCATTTTGTGCTTCATGTATCCTTAGTAAAAAATCTTTTGATATATTTGTTTTTACTGTGGTTCAATATGTATATTTGACTTTGCACCTGAGGCGAATAAAGTATTAGAGGTTTTAACAATTCTTGTGTGCTTAATTATCGGTTGGTTACGAATACGGGAAACGTTTATTATGTATTAATTTTGCTGCTACACCTATTCTCCTCTCTTTCATACTTCTTTGACGAATTTCAGGACGCAGGGTGGTTGGTCACGTTTAAAATAGCTTATGCGTCTTCATAATATGTATATAGTCGAATATTCTTGAACACGCAACGGTATATCGATTCCGTGCTATTCCTTGCCTAATTCTGCTAGGGATTACCGTGCAGTTACCCACTCGTGACAGCATATTTTGCGCAGTCATAGCTATACAGGTATATATATATACAGTATAGTGCGATATGGGCGCTTACTTTCAGCTATATCCTTTCGATGTTTAATCCTTTCTACCATTAACTTTGCAGAAACCGGTGACAGGACTTCTAAATTTTTTCCTGCCCTCAAATATTCAAGTGTTTTCTAACTCATTTGCATATGAATTTTTCTCATTTTGTATATGTATGGCAAGCATAGCTGACTTATTGGAACAGGCTGGATACAAACTCTTTTAATAGTGTTTTCTAAATTAATTTGTTTTTTTTAATTCTGAAAATTGAAATTCATGAGTATATCGCATGTTGAGGAGTGAGCACGCGGCAGTCCAAGCAAAGTTTACGCCGAGCTTAATTATTCATTTTTCTGATGGATTCGCACCTCCCGTCCTCTCTTCCACTCCCTCGCTTGATAATAGAGAAAGGGTAGGTTCACCGTCTGCAGGAATAGTTGTATGACCTATACCTATGACTCCCCGGTAAGGCTAACCTATCAGAACTCTCGCATGTAATGAGAGGAGAGACGTTGAATGTAAAGGGAAGAAAAATACATATTTATCCCCATTCTCTTACGTGCAAATTTTACTGGACGACAAAGATGACTAAATATTAGAACTAGACCAACAAATGAAACGTTTCTCATCCCAAAGCAACGGTCGTGACCTTATGATCGGCGGAGATTTTCAAATCCCATCTGTTAATTGGAGCACTCACAGTTTTAAATCAGGGTTAAGAGAAAGATACATGCCAGTCTATTACATTATTTGACGTCGAACTCCATACATCAACTTGTCACTTTATTTAAGGGCGATAATATTCTTGATTTTCTTATCAACGAGCCCACCCGAAAAACTCGTAACTATAGAAGCTATTCAAGGAATTAGTGACAGCAGAACAGTAAATGCAATAAGCAGGAGTAAAAATAAGTGTTCACTGAATGTGGTCAGAAATAAGATACCCTAAAGGAAAATGTACTAGTTAAAAAACCATTTAGAATTCAAATGCTATGATGGTGAAGTCATGCCAAGATGAAAAATATAGGGAACGATATCGCAGCGACTAATGGAATGAGATTACATGATTATAAGATATCTATGACGAATTCCAAGAAGGAATTCCGGAAAGCGTATACATCGGATTCTCACGAAGTTGGGTTGATTGCCGTATTGGATCGCGTGCAGCGTAGCGGAGGTGGTTTAGTGCAACCTAATTGTGATGACAGACTTAGTAGTGTATTCAAAGTATTAGAGCAGCTAGTCTGGGAATCACTCACGGATTAAAGGTTAAATAACAGATTAAATCTCTTCATATAATAGGACGACATCTCTTTGGCGGTGATGTTGAAAATGTATTATTACCCCCATCGTACTACGGTAGGAGAGATCATGTTAATAAAATAAGAGATTAAGTGTAGAACAGATAGATTTAAGATGAAATTTCTTCCACGAACGATAAGGGATCAGAATAACATCCCGACCGCGTTAGGGTCATATTCGGGTAAAATTAGTCATAATGGTTCCAGGCTTAAATAGGTGGAATTCCTTCATGATAAGGGTAGAGGCGACACGAAACAAATATTTGCTCTTCTGTATGAGACGGTTTGGGGTGTTGCGCGGCCGTGGTTTCGGCGAGGGGTATTGGATCTTTTTGTGTGGAATGGCGGGGTTTTTTTCTCTGCCCTTATTAAAATGTCTGGTATGTATTCACCCCCTGCCCTAGCGGTGGTTTGCAGGGCACTAAAATAAAATTGAATTTTTTTACGATGGAATAGGGCGTTTGCTAATAAATATCAACCCTAACAAGTCCATGTGGCGCATGCAACTCTTCGAAGAACATACAAAGGATACTGAAACGTTTTAATTTTTTATTTAACTATGTACAAATATATACTAACTTATTCATAACTTAACATTGGAATGAAATCATAATTAATAAAATACACAAATTACAGAATAATACATTGAAACACAAAACCGTGCATAATTTTAGTTTTATTGTCTTTTAACGGATGAAGCATTCCAGCCCAAGAGTTGGTAAAACTTCATTAAAAGAAAGGATTAAATTAAAAAGGAAATAAAAGTCAAACTCCAGAAAATTGAGAATGCAGCCATCTCCACCTGAATGGCGTGAGATCATATTGTTATCAACAAATAGTTCAATATTCGTAGTAGGATTAAAAATAGTAGTAGTAGTATTTAGGGGAGGCGATTGGCTGCTGAGGTCATTTGCGCCATAGGGGATGGACAGGAAAGGATGAAGAGTAAAGAGAAGCCCGGCGTCGGCATTAGCCTACTACTAGGATTAAAAATAATTACAACCTCTTGGTTAAAAAGGAACTAAAATAAATGGGCATAGAATATTATTTACCAGTTTCCACACATGAATGTACAACTATTTCAGCCGCAAATTTACTCAGGGTTCTAGTCATTTTACAGATCCATCGAACTATGTATGTTTGTTCACTCCAAGTCCAATATAATGGTCTCATACTATCTATTCTCTGGTATTTTTTTAATCGCCCTAGTGTAGTATTGCCCAGTAATTGTTTGAACATTGGAAAGGTAATCTATCAACAGATTCCCTTTGGCAACCCAGAAAACTGAAGCCATCACCTTTCCAGCCTACTGTTTTGCTTTTTTAGTGGTCGTGAATCAACATGGTTCCACTGACTTGACTGCTGCTTTGACTCTGAGGTATGGTAATGGACCTGACTTCATCTGTTGTGACAAAACGAACTCTGCTTTGGAATAGCTTCAATTGCTAAAATCAGGTATGAAAGAAAACAATTGAAATAGTTGGTTCACAAGCAAAGTGAATCCCAATCCTATCTTTTAACCTCAATTCCATTCTTTTGCATGATTTAATCCCACAAGCACTACTAAGAAGAGCGATTTAATGTTTTAAGGTAAAGTTATCCTATCAAGTAAAACATTATCAAAGGTATTTCACACAGGAGGAACAGTGAATCACTTATAGCTGAACTGTAAATATTTTATCCAAGTCTAACAAATGTAAGCATACCTTAAATGCTCTCCTAAATGATTAGAATGAAGTACTTGCCCATTAACTATTTTGAGCTTTGTCGAAAAAAAGCTTCAATGATCATTCAAAAGTTAAACCAAGGTAAAATGAATTGAAAGCCGTAAGCCTTTATCGATTCAACAATTTTGTTAAAAGTAACATTGTGGATGTACATAGTATTAATTAAAAGGCACCAAGGGAAAGGTGACATAGAAGGAAAAAAGCTTAGTCGAGCCACCATGGATGCATAAGCACCACTATACTACAGACGTAACCATTTGCGAGCCAGAGAAAACAAAATATTTCCATATTTTCTGAGTTGGACTAACTTTCTTGGCTAAAAAATTTTCTACTGTTATGACAGGTCGGAATGAGTTGACTAATTAAGTAAAAGCGAGATATCTAAATGTACAATCAATGAGGAATACAGAGATAGTAACAGGAAATCCAAGAAATTGAACAGATATATTAGATGTTGCCATAAATAGAAAATACATCTAGAAGAAATAGTGGTATATTTAATGTTCAAAACAAATTACGATAAGACATTAGGAAGAATTATAATTACATTCTTCGTCAGACCAAAATTTACTGAAATATAACATTGGTGAAAGTCCTAATGAGTGCTTATTAATGCTTGAACAAATAACCGCAGACGTAACAAACCCACTAAAATGTTGAATAATTTATTATAATTTTCTGAATACCATGGAATCCTCTAGTTTCAATTATGGAGCATGAAAATCTCTTAAGAACTGCTTTTTTTCAGGTCTTATTTCCCAGTTAATCCGGTTCCCAAGATATAGTCAAGTGTATCAAATCAGTAAGACTGGTGACTGACCATTTTGAGAGAATGGGAGAGGGGCAATTACCAAAAAGATCAATGATTAAAGTAAAATATGCTAAGGGAAGATGTAAGAAGATAAGGATTGATGACACAATAGAAGATTTAAGACAATAAGAGTACAATTATAAAAGAGGATAGCAAGTAATGAAAGAGAATGGACGCAGATGCTAAATATGTATGAGAAATTTTCTAAAATAATAAAAAATTAGCTGAAGAAAATAGTGAGCTTAGCCAGAAAGGTTAACTCTGGAGGAGTGATTTAGTCCAAAATAAAATCATCTATCAACTAATTTTATTTGTGTAAAAAAACAGACTTCATTTGCTGCTTTTTTTATTTTTTGTTAACAAATCTGAGTTCAAGCATTGATAGAAAATGAGTTATTTGAGGTAACTGATCTGTGTATTCTATTTATAGACTAAAAAGGTGATTGAAAATCCTTAGAAAGCCAATTCCCTCTCCCTTCAAAGACAAGAGGTGTACACCTGTATGTCTTACCAAGGGATCCTTGACCAATTGCTTGGTTACAAAGCTAATTTACAGAATTACAATGAAATGACTTATTCATTAGATTAACAAATGCATCTAAAAGTAAAACAATAAGAAAAAATTATAAGACCTTAGTCTCATTTGTAGAGTACATATGGAGCTAAGTTTAAATGCCTATAATACAAAGGCAGAAGTCATTATCATGTAATTTTACCCCATTCCCTAACTCAGCCACAGACCACAAGCTAATTACACTAAATTTTTATTTCAGCCTTTCTGTTCATCATATTGATCTCATTTTTGTATCTTTGAGTGGTAAGTCTGCAACTTCTGATTTGTAAATCATTATTATACCTTGAATACTGGTTATGATCATTAGGTATGCCAAAGTTTTCATGTGGAGCTGTAACTGGACTACTTGAAGATGAAATTACTTATCTCAGAAAATTTTCCAGAGAAATAACTCAAATGGCATGAAGGATTATCTAAGGCAAACAAAAGTTTTTTTTATGCACAATTTTTTTAAGTATCAGTACAATTTTTTCTTACACAATACATAATATCCAAGTTGGTTGAATCAAACTAAAAAATGAGGTTTTTAGTTCATGTTAAAACAATCTCAAGGCAAGCATATTAGGCATAAATTATGCCTACCACCAAAAAACAAATCTGACTAGAACACAAAGGCTACATGCAAGTGCTAACCTTGCCTAGTAACCCCATAAATCACATCAGTAATGTGTCTGAAAGTAATGCAATTCTGAAAAGTGACTGAAAATCGACTCATCCACCCAAGTGAGTTCTGCCATGGTCTCAGACTCTAATTGCGTGGTCTTCAAACTACCATCTCATGAGTATCTCCTCAAAACATTTCTATACATTTTTAAAAATCATTTTTTAGCAGTAGTAGTATTTAGGGGAAGCAACCGAAAGCTAAGGTCATTTTCACCATAGGGATGAACAGGAAAGGATATAGGGTGGAGAGAAACCCAGCATCGGCATTCGCCTACTCTTAATGAAAGGCGCTAAGGGATCCGCAGCTTAACATCCCATCCGATGGACAGTGTACTCACTCTAAGTGCCCTCCTAAAAGCGCCTTAAGTAGGGATCAAGATACCTCTGAAAAATATTCGACAACGCTGGGATTTGTACCCGGACCCTCTGAATCATTTGGTCAATATTAATTTTCACCTGGGGGTAACTGAATGGAGCATATTTGTCATTGGGTGTACATATTGGGCTTTTAGTTGTCACTTAATGAATTATATTAATAAAGTTAGACATATTCTGCAGCACTTGATGTGGCAAAGAAAATTCTGTAGTAAAGGAATACCACTGAATCAAGATTTTATATGCAGAATAGATGCTGTACCTAGAAAACACAAGAGGAATGTAATGCCATGGCTAGTGTATACATTCATGTGATCATCACGCCAGGAATCTGTTGCTGAAGCACCTTAATAGTTTACTGTTGCCCTTCAATATTAAGATTAAAGCAAGTTCTACCTACTTCTCTCGCCAATCTCAAAGTGATGGTTAAGATTAGTAAGACATCATTAGCCAAACCTTTATCACCGGTCAGGTCATTTACCATCTGAATACATTTTTCAGTCATAACTAGCCAATGTTGTAAGGATCATAAATCTTCTGAAACACCATCATTCTATTAACCATTTTCTTCTTTAGCAAAGAATTACCCGCATCAACTTAATTACCATTATGTAACTTGAAAAACAAGGCATGATGATAATCTTTTATAGTGCTTTATACAATCACTGTAAGTGTGTATCAACACTGATTTGTTCTTTCTTCAACCACAATTTGAAAATTTTTCAGGCCTCACTTTTTCTAAAACCTTTGACTACCATTTTTTATGGATCTCTGTTAACTTCCACCATGTTCCCCATGTCAGAGACACGGCTGAAATAACTTCCAAATGTAAAGCTACCATCTAAATACAAGTATGCTATCTATTTAAATTGGCTCTCAATCTAATTTGCTCTAAAGCTTACCCTGTGAGTTACCACGGTTTCGGGAAGCAAGGGATGTTGAGTCAGCAGCAAGTCAGGTGATTAACTACACTTGGGAAGTTCACGATATATTTCCTACGGCTATGGTGTTGAATAGGGTGAGGGAATAATGATTCCAAGAAACTGCGAGAGATGCCGCGACAGTGAACTCTAGCGGAGTCGTCCACTAAATGTGCATTACAATGCAAAAATTACAGAGTATAAAAATTATTTGCCTTGACCAAGATTCAAACACGGATACCTCGATTTCCAGCCAAATGCGCAGCAAGTTAAGCTACCGAGGCGTCCTCTTACACCCCAAAATTTAGGGTACTAAAGCACAAAGGCGACAAGGGGTGTTCGAACCACAGACTCACTTTAAGTGCTCTCCACAAAGCACCTCAAGTAGGAATATCACCGAAAAAGATGACGCCTCCAGGATGCGAGCCTGGGTCTTCTGATTGGGAATCCAATACACTAGCCACCAATCCGATCCCCAGTAGTCAGTCTTTCTCCCTAACGTTTACTCCAATTTTCTCCATACATTTCAAAAGCTTCCAATCTATGCTTAGCTTCTTATCTCGAAGCCCTGAGGTTTTGAATCCAGTTAACACTGCGCTTGAGTTTTTTTTCAAAATAAAATGAAGTCAGCACATTTAAATATAACATTTAATGGACCTAAAAAGTTCCAAGGCTCGAAAATTTGGATCCACACAAAATTTCATATACAATATAAAAAATTACATGAGAATTCACAGGAACCACTGCTTTCATTCCCTTCTCCATGACATTACAAATTCACTCCTACCATCTCGATTCAAACACAAACCTGCTTCGGGTTAAGACATTAAAAACTGAAATAATGAAGTGAAAAGGTCTTTTTAAGGATAAGAATGAAAGCAAAAGTTATCACATAAAAATAATACTGCAAAGTATAATAATCTAGCTCTATTGACAAACCGAAATAAAAACATAATGCCTACAGCGCATTCAATAGATAAAATATTTAATGCAACATCGAAATATTATATAATGGGTAATGAGCTACAGTATTTCAATTCTAAAGAAGCCCGTAAAATTACCAGGCTTTTGTCGTCTAAATAGGAGTGACATTTCGTTTTCTACCATTACAAAATGCACTTACAGCAAACGTTTTCTGTTATGAATTTATCACACTATCGTCAAAGCGATATGCTCAAAAATCAAATATATTATTGTCACGATGAGTATAAAATTACTTGTTCCTGTCTCGGAAGCTTTGAACTCAAATCATAAATAAAGGCCTTATGAAATATTATACAGTGGAATGTGACCAAATTGCAAGACAGGTTTAATAGGCAACTAGACTATACTAACATGTTTTTATCCTGCAAATAAAATGCAACCCCCATAATCTTAATACTAAATAATTGTTCAATGAATATAAACATTTACCCTACAGCCTACAGAAGGTTTAACTCGCAAGTGAAAGTTAAAAAGAAGGATACTATTTCTCGTCTTCCATTTAAGCGGAAAATATTACACAAACACCATCAGTGAAATTTCCCACTATTCTTAGCGTCTTTTTTTCTTGTCTTGCTTCCTTCGATGATATATGTGAGGTCTCCTGGGTGTTGTATGGGGACTACTGTGATCAGAAACATCATCTTCGCTCTGTTCTCCGTCCTGGAAAAATAAGAAACTGGTTAGTAAACACAAATAAATGAAAAGCTTATCGCGGTTGAACATACTACATACCTTGCTGGTGTTATCACCAGCCTGCTCTGGTACAATTACAACAGCAGCAATACATATTAGTTGGAATAAGGCACCCAAATATAAACCGCAACGAAGGACGGTGTCGAATAAACTTTCTGTCATTATTTCAAAATCATTCTGCAATTGCACGTACATTGGAACTAGTAATTACGTTTCAATCTTGCTTTAAAACAGGCCAAAACAATTTATACACATTTAAAAAGCTGATACCATTCACAGTATTTTTTCTAAACAATATGCACACAAGGTTAAAAAACACTTATGCTTTCTACAGCCTCAGTTCGTCAGTTGTTTCACGAAGAAACAAAAATAACCGATTTCAAAATGAAAACAAGTTATTGAAACCGTAAAGGCGCAAGATGACTTGAAGGGAGTTGTCGTCAATTCTCCGATATTTTGGCATCTAATATATATATATTTTTAAATTGGTGCAATTTCCTTTAATTTTGAGAAATTTAGCTAGAATAATTTTTGGCCGAACAAGTTTCACATATAGTTGGATTCAAAGTTAAATCCAATGCTTGGTTAAAGAGAATTTCGGTGTGTTCATCTTCCGAGCCTCTTCTGGGCTTAGTAATCCTTTTCTGTAATGTGTCAACGTTATGACATTCGGGAGGGCGTCAGTTGAAAAGAGCGTTAAAATAATTTTAATGCTCATCAAAGCTTTTAATAATGAAGCTGGTGGTGAGGTTTGTAATGCTGAGTAGTGTACTGGTAGGATATTTTATAATCAGCAAATATGTCATGTATGGAAACGAAGAAAATGTAAATCTCATCGATAAAAGACATCAGGAAACCTCTAATTCACCTGCAGCAGATAGTGAAAATGCGGAAGAAGGTCGACACTACCACATAAACATAGAAAATAATCTACACTTGTACACGAGTCCAAAGATTAAACAGTGAGTTGTAAATTTTTATGTATTCAACGAACGTGCTATTTGTAGCGGAAAAGTTGTGATTGATTTTTCTTTGTTTTGGAGGTTGAAAGAAATAGCTGTTGCTGTCGTCGCTTGCGGGGATAGACTTGACGAAACTCTAGTAATGCTAAAGTCTGCGTTGATATTTTCTCAAGTACACTTAAGAATAATTGTCATTGCAGATGACAATTTGATTCCTAGTTTCAGAGAAAAGGTAATTTTATTTTTTCACTTACTTTTAACAGTCGTTTACATTTATTCTAAGACTATCTCACTACATTACAGCTTAAAGAATGGACATATATATTGCCGGACAGATTTGTTTTTGAAGTGCATCCGATCAAATTTCCATTACAAGGCAATACAGAAGAGTGGAGAAAACTTTTTAAGCCATGTGCTGCGCAGAGACTGTTTCTTCCTGTAAGTAAATATATTTTAATTTATCAATACTATTTTACACTTCCATGTTATTAGGTACTGTCATCAGTCTTACCATTTTGAATAATGTATACTGAAATGTAAACTTTTTGAGTTTTGTGAATGTATTATTAAGTGGTTTCAAAGTTTTAATATACCATTCAAAAGGTAAGTTTGAGAACACCAATGGCGATAATTTTATGTACCCTAACTTAAAGTGCACTTTTAATTTGGCATAAAACTAATTTTGCTGGAAAATTTCAGCAAAAATACTTATCTTATTCTCTGCCCATTCGAAGTAGTGGTGGTTAATCCTTTTATACTTATTCAGAATAGGTTTTGAACAGTGTATCATTTTTGTTGTTCTGAAATAAATTTACTCATTAGTCAGAAAAGAGGTAAGTTCCTTGTAAAATTTTCTTAATTAATGTGAAATCCTGATACTTTCTTCGGATATTCAGTAATCTGAAATACATATTATTTTCATCTGAACTTACTTAATATTGTCATATAATACCATATTTTTCATGGAACCACTTCCCTCCCAGGACTACTTTTATTCCAACTTGGAATGTGGTATAGCCCATAAAACAAAGCAAACAAAAACTCATGACACTTCCTCATTATGGAAGTTACCAAATTCACTGGAAAGGATGGTTTGTGTGTTTGAACCCATTCTTGGGAAAGGTATCCTCGAGCCAATTTGAAAGTGCTGTTTAGCTTGATATGAGTTAGAGGTACTGACCATCAGGAGAATATGGCAGGTATAAGAATCCAGGATGTGAGAAGTGAATGAGTATGTGCTTCAGCAAGGGTTTTTCTAGTTGGCACCTATACCACTCACTTTCCCTGACACCTCCACAAGTCCCTTTTCCACCCCTTCCAAGCCCACTCTTCCCATTACCAATTGCATCTGAGTGCCGCGACCTTTAGTTTTCTATGGCTCCCTTATCATTATCATTGTTAATCTATTAATCAAAAGTACTTTTTATTGATCCAACATGTCACATGGGGTTTTGATTGTATTTCATGTATTATTTCCTTCTTCATCTTTTCATACTTTCTACCTGCTTTCATCCCTTCCAAAAAACTTTTTCTCTTCCATCCCCTTTTCCATTTACCTAACATTCTCCCATCTATGATTGCCTTTTACATTCATTCTCTCTAACTTTCTCCATTTCCATCAGCCATTTTTTTCTCCTTGAAATGCCATCTAGGAACTTTCTCTCTTCTACCATATTTAAAACCTTGGTCATTATTCTTCTTTTCGATTCCCCTTAATTTTCTCTAAATTTATAGAACCACAGGAATCACTATGACCGTTGCTTTAAAAGAGTCATTCACTAATGTGTACAGAAATGCAGCATATTTGCACCAGATATTTTACATGTCTACTCAAGTTCTCTTAAACTAAGCTAAAGCTTAAAGCTACCACGGCATCCTGTGACGCTGTGAATTTCTAGGGGCTTTAAAGTAACAAGGTGTAATAAACTTCTGTGGGTACAATGCCAAATAATAATCAGCCTCCTGCCTCAAAGAACAGTTTACAGATTCATGTAGCTCGACATTCCACATCAAAGTCATGACTATTCTTTTGTTTATGTATTTACTTATTGTACTTGCCATTAGTTCCCTTCTTCTTTCAAGTAATTCTTTGGCCAATGCAAATGCATTCCCCTAATACTACATCCCTCTTTCTCCAAAATATTTCCAAATAGATAAACTGTTAATCCCCTCCTACTTTAATGTTAAATTATCATTGCTATTTCTGTAATTTCTCACTCCTCTAGTCTTTCAGTAATTAACCTTCATTCCACACTCTTTACATTGACTCTGTAAAGCATTTAAAAACAATAGTAATTGGTCTAAAAGAACTCAAAACTTTGTTAATTCCACTCAAAAATATATGTAAATAAATATTTTAATGTGGAATAATCAAAGTTTTGAGTTCTTTTAGATCATGGAGCCTTTCCACTAAGTCACCTCTGAAGAAATTTCCCATAAAAATTTTAATTCCTTGGCTGGGTAATTATTTCTTTGTTATCTGCTAACCCAGCTGAATTAATCACCTTGCCACCCACTTTTATTTCTAAATTTAGACCTTCCCTTGCAGCCATAGTATTTCCTCAGCATGTAATGTAAAAGTGCCAGTGGTAATAGACATGCTTGTGTTACTCCCCTGCTTATCCCAATTCTCCCTCATTTATCTTCTTCGAGAGCTACGAAGTGAGTTGTGGTTATTTCACCTTATCTTCAATGCATAATGATGCTGTGATTAGCAACCCTTTTCATTGTCAGTGTTACCTAAAAGCACAGAATCTTCAGCATCAGAACCGCATCTTCCATTATTGATAAAATACCCAGCACTGAAATACTATCATTTGCACATACTCATCAATCTGGACTTGTCTTATCTACTCTTTTACTTGAATTTTTAACGTTATAAACTGTGGCATTTGTTTCTTATGTAGCATTCAGCATTGATAGCTCCTGCCTGAAACTTCTTTGACATTCCTGCCTGGTTCACCATGCAGCTGCCAACTTGCTCAGAGCCTGATATACCTATTTGGCAATTCCATTTTGTTGCTGTCAGTAGGATGCCGTCTTCCCAGGAGTGGTGTCATTTTTGCTCGCATACCCCTAAAATCATTACAGATATTGTCTCTGTTTTGAATGAATTGCTTTAAGTTTCACATCCAGCATGTTTTCTTCTCAGTTATTGATCTCTTTACTCTTTCTTGTCAAGATTCTCATAATTAAATACTTTGAATAGTCATATGTGATGGTGCATATTGAGCTGCTCTAATTAATGTTGGCTGAATCTTTTCCGTTCCATCACTGTACTAACTCCAATGGCTGATGTGTCTGGACAAAAACTGGGCAAGATGAAATTCTTTTGTCGAGTCTCTCACCATTAGGCCTTTGTAGTTCTGGTTTCCTTTGCATGGCCTCCTTGTTAAGGTGATCAACCCATTGGGGCCCAATTACATCTGCATTATTACAATAGGATTAAGTAGGTTCAGTTAAGTTTTATCTGTATGAAAACCATCGTGTACAATCATGTCTGAAACACCATTTAACCAATTTCAATACCTTTAGCAGTGATTGTTAAAAAATGTAATATGAACACCCAGGCATTATAATCGTCACACAGAAATAAGGTTTTATTTTAGATTAGGTACATATAAGTCATGGGTCGTGGTAGTCCAGGGGTAGAGCGTTGGACCACTGACTGGAGGGCCAGGGTTCGATTCCTGGGCAAGCCTCTCTGGGCACCTACAGCTCCACCAAAGCTATGTGATTTTTTGGGTAACAGATCTTCCTAGGAAGCCATAACCGGCACAGGGAAAGGAACTGGCCCCCCTACCCTGATGTATGAATTTCTCATGCTGTTGGGCTGAGTACTGGGTGAACTCTATCATCACTTACGGACCGACCTTCGGGTTGATTACTATGTTTATGGTTTTTTTTAACATAGAATGCATCATGCAGCTGGAATTTAAAACAACCACATTTATTGATTAACTTTAAAGGCATAGTTTATGTAACCATAACCTTAAATCTGCCTTTCCTTGACATAGTACTGCCTGTCAGTTTCTGGAAATTACTGATAATATCCAATTTGATATCATGTAGTCTGTGGCATCAGAATCTTGTTACCAAATACATGAAGCAGTTACTTATCCAGAATAATTATAGGTGTGGCACAAAGAAGTATACTAGGTCCTATACTTTACTTAATTTATATTAATAATTTAACAACATATGTAAAGAGTGACAAAATAATTCTTTATGCAGATGAATTAATCTAATCTAATTAATTTAATCTAATGCTAAGTAACCAGAACAACTCATTATTGGAGCAATGTTAATTTTACTTTTGTTTTCTGTTTTTTTAAATGTTATATTTTACTTTTGTAAAATAACAACATGAAAATAAATAATAAACAGCTAAGCCTAATATATACAAGTCCCATAGCCCTCACATTACTCCTGAATTCCTCCTCTTTGAGTTCATTGTGTTTCTTATTCTTCTAGACGGTGCTTGGATCTGTGGATGCATTGTTGTACGTGGACACTGATACCCTATTTCTGGCACCTTTGGAAGAAATCTGGGAGCACTTCAGTAAGATGAATTCAAGTCAGATGGCTGCGCTAACTCCAGAGCATGAGGATCATGCCACTGGGTGGTACAATCGCTTTGCACGCCATCCATACTATGGACCATTGGGTGAGTACATCGCAGTGTACGCACATCTTTTGATAGCAATTGATATATCCTTACAATTACACAATTATACTCATTCATTGGTCTTTGGGATACATATGTACATAATATTCATGTGCAACTACAGTGAAACCTGTTTCAAGTAGCCCCTGGTGGGTCCAACATATAATGGATGCTTAATATAATATTCTTACCAGTGTGAGTCTAGTTAATAAGTTAGGGAGAACTATTAGTTTGTTCTGTTCTACAATTAATTCATTGCAATCCATAGTTGTAAGAACCATCCTTTTAGTTAGAATATTGGACAATGTATTTGAAAAAATGCTGTATTTAAGGCATTACTCAGAAAATTCTGTTATTAGGTAAAAATACTGTACTCTTTTCTCTTTAATATTTTAATAATAGTAAAATTCTAATAATTAATTTTTGATTAATTATTTTTCTAAGGCTAATTTTTCAGTGTTAGCATAGAGTAAACAAATACAGGAAAAATTCTTTTGTCAATGGTGTTTGAAAACTGAATTTTTTATTGAAAAAATGAAGTGGATTGCCTATGCATTGTCATGACTTCTAGTTTCCTTTTGAATAATCTAAAGAGTCAATATTTTCCAATTCCTAAGCAAAGTAGCCAGTGTATTTACACATCTTAGTGTAGTAGTATTAGTACTCAGCCCCAGTCATTCCTTCCTGACCTATCTATTGCCCCCTAGTTCCCTCCTACTCATCTTGTCCATCCACATTTGTCATTCCATCTTGCCTTCCAGCAACTTTGATGAACCTCTGCCAATCTTCTCGTGTATTGAAGTTGGTTGCCATCACTGTCTATCGCTACCTAATAACCTGTGATAATATTAGTAATATTACAATAATAATGGCTGCAATATCCACATTATGTACATTTCTTCAGCAACTTACATAAGGAATTAACAAATGTGTGGTATCAAAAATAATACCTAATTATAAAAAAATGGGGGTTGTGGTAGTCCAGGGGGTAGAGCGTTGGACTACTGACCGGAGGGCCTGGGTTCGATTCCCGGACAAGCCACTCTGGGCACCTGTAGCTCCACCCAAGCTAAAGTGATTTTTCGGGTACCAGATCTTCCTGGGAAACCATAACCGGCTCAGGGAAAGGAACTGGCCCCGCTATCCTGATGTGTGAATTTCACACGCCATCGGGCTTAGTACTGGGTGAGCTCTACTATCACCTACCAAACCGACCTTCGGGTTGATTACTGTGTTTATGGTTTCTTTTATTAACAAATATTTATCATATTCCTCAACCAGTATTTCTGATTACAATCTTAGGGTAAGGGCCTAATAAAGTTGTTTGTGAACGGTTCACGTTTTAAAAGAAATAATGAAATTGTTATCATTATGAAAGTATGTATTATGATAATTTAAGTGTGTCGATAAAATGATGAAATCATAGTATTAACTCATGTAGAATCGCAAGATTTGTATGATCATCTATTACAAGTTTTTGCCGATTTTGCTATCAGTCAGTGATTAAAACAATTTTTCCTTTAAATTAAAAAAATTTAGTATGAGTTTTTTAATTTAAAAATTTAGTAAATCCAGTTGTCTGCATTTCATATCAGGAAATAACACAGGTATATATGGGCCTTCTTGAAAGGCAGGTTAAGTAAATTTTTCTCCTTGTGAAAAGTGTTCATTTATAGAAAAGTCGTTTTAAGGGAGTTATTGGTGGGTGTAAGTGGTCATTGAGGCAAGTTTCACTGTAATACAAGTTATCCATCCAAGAAAATTTCATAATCAAAGCAAAATTTAAGTAAATGGAAAGCAAAAACTAGATTGAATTATCTAAAAAATTAGTTAAAAAATCTTCAATTTTCCTTTAAGAGCAATGTTTATTACAGTTGTACGACTTTATTTTTCAGGTGTGAACTCAGGTGTAATGCTAATGAACTTGACTCGTATGCGCCATTTTAGTTGGAATGAATATGTTGTTCCTATCTACAAAGAGTACAAGTTGAAAATCACTTGGGGCGACCAGGATATAATTAATATCATATTCCATTTCCACCCAGGTATGCATTTTCTCATGAATTCAATTAATTATGTATATTCTGACTATTAAAATGTTCACCTTTCAAAATTTCATTGCTACAATTTATGTTGTTTGTTATAGCTATGGGTGACTCAATAGCTTTTGCCTTAATTCATTCTAGTTTAATATGAGTGCAAGAATAATGTTGAAAAAAATGATTAAGCAGTTGCTGACCATAGTAAAAACTATGCATTCAGCCAATAGTAGCTGAATAATACATCTACTTGAAAATCCAAAGTTTGTTTGTTGTTCCCGACTTAGTCATGGGTGATCTGTAAACCAAAACAATATGTAATCGGTTCACGGAATATCCACATCATATGTGTAAAATGCACCATTTTATAAAAATATATCAGTTCTTACAAATGCTTGCTGTCATTGACCTCAACATGATACTTGAGCATCACATCACAAAATCCTATGCATAGTGAAAGGAAAATGGTATACATCTTAATTGAAAATAAAATATTTATTCATACACAAGTAAGCATGCACATATTAATGCACGAATAAGTATTTATACGTGCATGAAAGAGGCTCGTCATTGGAAATTATAGAGTTATTTCTCTGGGAAAGCTTTTTTTGAGTCAAGTGGGATCTTTCAAGTTCTTGTTTTACCTTTCTGATTTACTCTACTCAACTGTTTTTATTTCAGACAAACTTTACATTTACCCATGCCGGTATAATTTCCGTCCTGACCATTGTATGTACATGAGTGTCTGTGCAAGTGCTGAGGAAGAAGGTGTGGCTGTCTTACATGGAAATCGTGGTAGTTTTCACTCAGAGAAGCACATGGCATTTAGAGCTGTATATCGAGCTATGGAAGAGGTTAGTAGAATGATTTTCAGGTATGATGGCTGAACAATATCATACAATTTACTTCAGAGGCATCAGGTATAAGGAAATTGGACGTTAGTCATAATTTGAGAAATGGTAAAATTAATTTTACAATATGTGCAAGTGTGGATAAGGTTATGGTTCTCTAAAATAAAGGGGGGACAAAGAGCAAGAGCCTTGAATTAAATGCATGCATGGATTTTTGGGTTTTAAAGTGTGCAACTACCACTAGATGAATTTTAAGCTTTAAGCAAAAACATTTTTTACTGACTGTGCAAGGATGTGAATGCTACAGTCCATAATTTCACTCAGGCCCTTTCTTTAAGCTCTCTACTCTTCCTGAGACTACTCCTATATTTGTCAACCTTAACAATTCCTTCAGTGGCCTTCTCCATCACTTCATGAAGAATTATCTCAGTAGGTGTTCTGGAGTTAAATCCTTCTTACTGTATATTGTTGATTGTTAAAATAGTCATGACTGATGCTGATATTTTGTTTTATAATGAAATATGCAATTTATTTATATTTTCCCGTCATTAGCAGAATGTGAAGTAATGGAAGCATCCTCTTATTTTTCTATTAAGCTAGGCATGTCAGTGAAGTTTTAGGAAAAAGTGGCCCATGCTCTAGGGAACTATTTCTCAAAATTCTGAATCAGTTTATAAATTTGCAGTCTGAAGAACTAGAATGTTTTAATGGCAACAAATATCATCCTGCATTGTAACACCTACAAATATACATATCAAGGGATGTGATATAGAATGTTTTACATTTTGTTTACAAATTTTTTAGATAAACTGTTAAGTGCCATATACTTTTGAGAAATGGAACCCCAATTTTGATCCTACCATATTGTTAATACAATTGATTTTCCCCTACTTCTTTGCAGTATCAACTTGGTACTGATCCCTACATGAACCTACTCGTTGTCATGAGAAAGTACTTGGAGGAAACAACAAGTTCAAATTGCGGTAAAGTAAATCATATATTTACCAAAGCGGCTGAAAAATTTATAAGGGAGGGTGACTTCATTGAAGAGGAAGAGCAAGAAGAGGGAGAGTAAATGAATTCCCAGAAGTTATAGCTGCATTTCTCATTTTCCCCACAAAGAGGAGGTAGGTCCAAGTCACAAGTTTCTGCCTCGTGTAGTCAGGATCGGGATTCATTAGTAGAAGATCATATTCCAAAACATCTCTTTGTCTCCCCCACCCTTGAACTGTGCATATGCTAGATTTTCCTGCTTGGGAAATAAACCTCTACTATGAACAACAAAGAGTTGAATCCCAAAGTCTTCTTTATCTGTTGATACCAAGGGTGTAAGGGTGGCAGGTGGGAAGTGAAAAATGATACAGCCACCAGAGGAAAGGGAACATGCTTCGGCTACTTTGTTTAGAGAAATCTTTGTGAAAAATTTCTCGCCTTGTTGATCAGTATTGTTTATTGTTTGTTAGTTTATGCCCTTTAAGCTTTCAAAATATGTGTACCAAGAGAAAGTACTGAATTTTATTCATTTGGTTGCCATGGTTCTCTAGTGAATGTGTAAAAGTGCTATTTGCACATATTTGTTACCTAGAATACTAACATGAGTACAAAACATTTAAATGGGAGAAGTGACATAATGTGGTGCCCATTATTTGATAGCCCAGTTAAGGCAGCTACAGATTCTTAAATTATTTAAAGCAAACCAGGTCATCTACAGGTTTATTCTTGCCTTGCTAGCTTTTTTACGATAACATGATTCGTGATAAACGTCTAATCCCTTTCACCGAAAACATCTGCATGTCATTTCCTGTGAAAACTTTTATTGTTGCTCTTATAATCACTTGAGCTTGCCAGTGCATTTTATAGTTCTATGTACAGGTTATTGATGTCACTTATAAACCACTGAATATTTTTCTACGAAATAATTGTGATTTTTACAATTCAGATACCCTTTGCAAATAAATGATAAGTTTTGTATATAAAATTTAATTATGTAGGCCATATTAGTTTTAGAAGTTTCCATTGATTTTCACAGCAAAAAACTTAATTTTAATGTTAACCTTGTTTGTGAATAGTGTTGGGAAAGTGTACATATACAGAAAATTGAGTGGACATTTTTAAGTGTAAAATTGTTCTACACTTGGACCAAAATGATTTTTTTAAAGTAGTTGTTGATCGTTTTGGCTGTGGCATATAGAAAATTTGAGTTCCTGGGGCAAGCTGAAATTTGTTTATTTTCTTTACCCAAAGCTCAGGTGGGTTAATCAGTACCTGGCCAAGGTTTATGTGGGTAATGAGGAATTACATTTTTGAAGTGACTTAGTAAAATGAAAGAGCAGATATCTACTTCCAGGTTTCAATTTATGATTTCCTAGTATGTTCTAGTCATTGTCAGACTCATTACGAAGTACCTAGCTCCAAATTTTCATGTTTATCAAAATTAAAGATCATATTTCTGAACTCCAACATCGCATCCCCTCTCAGGTACTGTCTAATTTACAGCAACTCATGTCTGTGGGTCGGCTATGATTCAGGAAAAAGCCAATGTCAGCATTTTTTTTGTCCTTAAATGAGCAGATTTATTACTAAATTCTAATTCTTAAATAAGCATGGCTGCCTTTACAATGTAACTAAATTAAGTTCTTCTTAACATTGACTATAGTTAATAATGGTTTTCACAGCATTATTCATATTTTCTGTATGTTTCAAATTAGCATAAATATTGTCATAGGCCTTACAGAACTTGTGCTATAGACTTTGCAACTCTACCCAAACTTTAATTTACTGAGATTTCTAAGAAATACATTGGAAGAATGCTTATAAAAAGTTGTGGTTTAAGGTTCAGAAATGTGAAAGTAATTTTTCTCTTTGATGTTAAAGATCCTAACTTTATGCAATGCAAAGTTTTACTGGAAATTTTGCTACGGTAGCAGGATTATATAGTTATACAGTATCAAATTTTGAGAGAGCCTTGGTCAACTTTATTGCCCACTTGAAGCTTGTTGACAGCTATCCATCTGAGCTTACCCAAAGTTCAAAATATGCTACCTGCAACAAATGACAAAAACTCTTGTGCATATGATGGATAATACCTAATGAAATTTTCCCATAATAAGAAGAATGAGAGATTAGATTCACCATACTACTGCTATTATTTTTAAAATCAGGTCTTGCTAACTTAAACTGTTATATATGTGAAAAATTTTCAGTGATTGAAATTGGTACTAAATCAGTTTATGATAGTGAAATTGATAGAACAAGACAAATGTTTAAAACATTTTAAAAATAAATCATGCAGTTGTCGCTTTGAGCTATCTAAATGGATGTTTGTAGTACATACATGGAAAAAGTGCACAACATTCTTTTTTTTTATCGTCAATGTTTGCTTGTGAATGTAAACTGATTGTTGTTAAATTTGCTAAAACTAATTTACAGCTTATTAGGCAGGTCAGCACATTAACTGAGGAATTTAGCACTTTGGTGTGAAAATAGTTGCTGTGCACAAAACAATTACTTTTCTTACATTGATAAATCTTATCATTATGGTAATGACCAGGGAGTAATAGATTTTAAGCATAAGTAGACAATATTTTTGGATCTTACTTCTTAAAATATTGTAATGAAAATTAACTGTGAAGGCTTACCATCCTCTCTTCAGAAAGGGTAAAACACGATTGTCAGTGAAGTGATGGCAATGATCCATATCATGTCAGTTGGTAGGGATGCCAATCATGGGATGAAATAGTATGCATCAAATTCATTCTGTATATTTTATGAAGTAATCTGTATAAGTTTTATGAATAGATATCTGATAAATGGTAGCTTCATCAGTTGTTTATTCATAAGATTATACCCAGGCCAAATTTAATTTTGTAAAATGATCATTTGTGAAGAAGTGATGCGGTAAGATTTGAAAGGGAAAATGCATTCCCACGTTCATTTTACCTCTAGTCTGTAGCTAAGAGTGTGTGAAGTTGTACTAATGGTCTAAATAATTGTCAATTACATTTCTTAAATGCAATGTTAAAAGGGGAGTCCTTGATTATTGTTGCTCTCTACTCACAGTGGGTAACTTTTATTTGTTCATTTTGTTGATGTTGAAATGTTTTTATTTTCAAGCTCTATTTGTTATGTAGAAATATTTTTCATGACATCATTTCGGCTCATTATTATTAACAGTAGTCAATGGGGTTAGGGTAGACTTTTGATGAACTCTAGCCCTACATAATACTACACCTGTAAGCCCTAACTAGAATGATGCAAAATTCACTCAAACCTCATGTTTTGTATTACAATAACTCATGCTATCTACCTCAATTAATTCCATCCATAATTACTATTCTGTTCCTCCCTCCACCTCATTGTCCTGACATTCTCCATTCTACTACCGTTTTTGGCATTTCCTGGTCACTTACAAGTTTCTCCTGTCCTTTATAATAGAGACAAAAACTCTAGCAATTTTTCACTTAATAATACTTATTATGTGGAAAATTGCAAGAGTTTTTGTCTCTGTTGTGTGGAATGGTTCCACCACATCACACCTGAATCTGTAATTTATATATCCTGTCCGTTGTTCTTATCATGTCTTCTTTGAATTTTTCCCAACAGCAGACTCTTTGCTGCTACCATGTCTAGAACATATACAGGGTCGCACCCAAAAGTGGTAGGACTGATTTTTTTACAAGAATTTTATTGACGATATACTTATATCGACTTAATAATCTTCAAAGTATGCTCCTTGAGCTGCTACACACTTAGTATAACGTTGCTCCCATTCCCCGTACGCCTGCTGGAAATTTTCTATGGGTATGCCATTGATGACCCTCGTCAAAGCCTCTTGAACGGCCTTTATCGAGTCAAAACGTGGTCCCTTGAGCTGTCTTTTCATCAGGGGGAAGAAGAAGTCCGGTGGTGCCAGATCGGCAGAATAGGGCGGGTGCGGCAACGTGGCAAAGCCGTATTTGGCCAGGAGCTGTCTGACGACGAGCGCACCATGGCAGAATTTTCGGCACCATCTTGGCGCACACCTTGCGCATGGCTAAATCCTGTAAAATAATGCGTTGGACGTTGGATGCAGGCAGACCCAACTGGTCTGCAATTTCTTTACTGGTTAAGCGTCGGTCTGTGTTCAGCAGTGTCATCACTCGGTCCACATTCGTGTCGGTTCTTGCTGTCGACGGCCGTCCGGAGCGATGGTCGTCTTCAACGAGCTCCCTAACCTCTTTAAACAACTTGTGTCACTCAAATACTGTGGAACGGTTTAAGGCAGTGTCCCCATAAGCCTGCTTGATCATATCGAGGGTCTCAGTTGCCGTCTGCCCGAGTTTCGCACAAAACTTCACGGAATAACGTTGCTCTAAATTCAGATTCATTTTGTTTTTCGACGCGGACAAAAAACTTGCTTCACTAAAAACGGTGTCCTCACTCAACGACAGCCCGCAGGCGACTGAGGTCGGTGTCGGTCTGTTGCTAAGAGCCCCCTCCACCTTACCCTGCCAGGCAGACCCCCCTCCACCGCTCCGTTCAGGCCAGAGAAAATCAGTCCTACCACTTTTGGGTGCGACCCTGTATATCATGCACCCTTGAAGGTTTGTCTCAATTCTTAAAGCATGTATATAATGCCAAAGTGAATATCTTCGTATCAACAAATTGGGCAGATTCCCAATAAAAAGTACCGGAAATTTTTAACTTAAAGTGCCCCAATTCTGTTGGACATTTGCCATCCACAGTGATCCCTGACCCTGATAGTGCCTTTTTGTAGTGCTAAGAGGCACTTAAAACCAGAGAATTCAACCTCTGTGATGTTATGTATTCCACTTGGGTCATGTGAAAATTATGTGTTCACAGTTCATGAAATGGTCTGTGAATACACTGGCTCAATTTCCAAACCCATACAGCGCAGGGGTGCCACTCACAATCTATAGCTCCTCTCCAATCCACAGAAGGGTCTCCATCAATGTTTGGAATAATAGTGGATGGCTAAGGGTCAATGCAGTTCAGCCTTGAAAGTGAAAGGAATTGTGCTGATGTAAGTTATGTTTTCTTTAATGCTTTAATGACGTCTCTCCATCTGCATATTTGTCTGTATCAAGTTAAACGTTTTCCTGTTTGAGAATTTCACATTTGTCTCTTCCATGTGTTTAATAGTATTTTTTTCTGTGTTAAAGGCAATTTAATGTGCTAATGCTCCAAGGTATAGCTTTAGTTAATGATGACTTTGTAAACATATGAGGATGTTACTCCAGGAATGTGATCAAACAGTACAATTGATATACCATATTTCCCAGCCCATTAGGTGCACCTTTTTACTCTAAAATCAACGTGCGTCTTATGGGCATAACTTCGGCCTATAAGCACAAGCCAATTAGCTGGAAAAATACTTACTTTCAGGAATTTTTTCCCACATCAAGCATAGAAAATGGTTGTCTTGATTACAAATATCGGTAATATCACTCTTAAGTCAGTGGTAAGCAACAGAGTTTGAGTATATTGTTGAAAGTACTTCCTAAAAAGACAAATCGTAAACATATACAGTGTGGCCTGTTTAGTTTCATTTCATATGTGGTGCTGCCACTCAACTTAATATATGCAGGGCTAACGGGGATGTTGCCCCTTTGCTCATGCATACACACATTATATCACTCCTGATAAACTCGGAGTCTACAGGTACTCAATCTTAAGAAGGACCCGATAAGAGTCATAAATGCATATCAAATGGTTGCTAATAATGCAAATTTGATAATATGAATCTAATAACAGAAACTAAGTATTGCATAAAAGTTAAAATGATAATAACATCATGGGGTCTTAATAGAGAAGATTGTCATAAAGTATTGCAGTTGTATTTGAATTCATGAATAATGCCCCAGAGCATGGAAACAAGGCAGCTTGGGATTGGGATGGTGAGGTGGTTAATGTACTTGCTTCCCACCCAGAGGCCTGGGTTCGAATTCTGGAGGCGACATCTTTTTCGGCCATATCCCAATCCCTACTTGAGGTACTTAGTGGAGAGTACTTTGCGTGAGTATGTCATTCGTCCGATGGGACGTTAAGCTGCAGACCCTTTGGCACCTTTTCGTTAAAGTAGGCTAATGCCAAAGTCAGGTTTCTTTTCATCCTTACTCCTTTCCCATCCATCTCTAATGGCATAAATGACCTCAGCTGTCGGTCAGCTCCCTTAATCTACTACTTATACAAGGCAGCTTAAAGGCATTTTGACCTATTGATGTCAAATTCCTGGAATTCTACGATGAACGAACATTGATGTACTTTTACCTGCTCATTTTTCAATTTAACAATTCAAATTTCTTCATACATAAGTGCAACATTAAAATACTTTGATCCTTTTCTGCCCAATCCAAATATTTTTCCTATTTCTAATGTTAAAACTCAGGGTGCATTTTATGGGCCAGGATGTATGGTATTTTTCGATATTTGGCCATAATTCATTCCGTTGAGAAAAGTTACCTGGTATTAATTTTCAAGGTTTATACTGACTAAAGATTTCATATATGATTCTTCCATAGAAATAAAAATAAGTGTTTTTCTTTTACCCTTTGTTCTCAATCACCTCCAAAGTCTGTATAATTCTATTGCTTTTTTAAAATCAGTACCTATGTTGCCATTTTCCAAGGTATGCCAACATTTATTTATTATCCTTTTAACCCAACTTACTCTAAAAATGTAGTTAATGCATGGGTGCTGAACAGCAGCACAGAATTATAATGCACATTGCCTTGCATCCTTACTCTACAAGTTTTAATGGCTATTCCTCAAAAATTTTCCAAATGAGTTACTGTCTGCATACAAATGATCTAAATGACCTTTAATTATATAGTTATGCAATGTAGTGATCAGATGTGTGGAACTGCCCATGGTTAGCATGGAACTTAAAAGTGGCCATATTAAGATACTGAGACACACATGATGGAATTCCCAAAGTTACACTAATTGCATAAATTTTTACTTCCAAAAACAATTTAGTGCCATACCTGGCAAATCAGTATGAAAACATATTTTTCTCGATTGTTTTGTTTAGTGTAAGGAAAAATTTCCATTAGCATCAATTGGATCACAGTACCTAACACACACCCACCTTTTTTATTCATGGAAGAATGTTTACCTTTTCATCCACCTGAACAATCTGAAAGCCTCTCTTTTTATTAACCCTCCTGTCTACATAGTTTTAGTCGTAAAATTTTCACTCAATGAAGTATTAGGCATATTTATCATTTATAGTATTACATTTTCTTACATTACTTTCAGAAATAATATTTAAGTGGCACCTCTTGTATCAGTTGTTTACATAGCATTAGGTAGCCATGAATGAGAAGTGTGTTTGCTCAGACTCTTCTATTGTCCTTCATCACTGTGTTCAAGAGGACTGTCACTCACTTTGAGATTATTGAAAATAAGAAAGTCAAATTAGTAGATACACATTTCGAGATAAACCCACTATTTTTGTGATCAACCTCTAGTGCATTAGATATTTTTTGTTTTTAGTTTCAAAGCTGGTGTTGTTCTCTCGAAAAGATGTAGCATAATTACATTGGATTTTTAAGGAGAAGTTTATCTGTTTAACAGTTTTTGTAAATTTTATAGTAACTGCAAATGAAGGACTCCCTTTTTGTTGATTGCAGATACTGCTTTATAAGTGTATGGTATATATCTTTTAAACCTATAAATGTGTTCTTTGGGAAAGTTTTTTTTGTGATTTTAGGAGTAATTATTGATTTTGTATGGGTGTATAATGTTAAACTGATAGCATTACTGAATCATTGATTTGGTCACTATGTCTCAAAAATCAAAGATATAATTTTTATTCTTGTGAAATTATTCATAATTTTTTCTTGATTTAGTTTGTATGGTTGTGGCAATCATAAGAGTTACTCAAATAATTATGCAAGTGACTCCTGTTATGCCAGTTGACGTGCAAACATAATATTGGCCTTAAACGCATCCGAAAGGTCAACAAGATGCCGTCATCTCTTGATGCCACAGCTTATTCTTTTCTCTTTACGCCATTGTAATTTCAATTATTTAGGCTGTTAAAATTTAGTCTATTTTGGAGTGGTGGTTATTTATATTTAATTTGCTTGCAAAAACTTGGGATGCCGAAAAAATGGGCTCTTAATCATCTCATGCTGAGTTTTTGTGACTTTACAGCCCAGGTAAATTGCACCTGTTGTAAAGCACTATGCTGGAGAGTTAAAAATTCAAGCCAAAATGATCAAGTGGCATATGGGGCCCATTGAGCCACTGTTCACGAAATTCCTAAATTTACTTCAGATCTGCTTGAATTTTTTGTTGGTGTAAAATATTCCTGTGAGCAGTTCTCAATTCCTATCTTCATTTTAAGGATTAAGTTCTTGAATCTCAGTTGGAACATGCTTTCCCTCAATATTCTCATGATTGGGTACTATTTACCACCCAATGGCCTTTTTTTCTGAATTAGTGGAAATTGCTTATTGTTTGAAACTTTTTTCTCTCCCTGGATATAGGTTATTTGCAAATTTGGAATAATCTAGAATTCCAAGCAAAACATAGGTTTCAAATAAGATTTATTGTCTGTTATTTACTTTTCTTGGATGTTTAATATGGAGTCATATCATAATGATATCCACTTGTAACATTGCTAACAAAAGCATAAGCTGTTGTACTTATTTCTAGATTTTAAATGAAACAGGGACCAGCTTCTCATTTTCAAGAGGAATTGCCGTTGCAGTGGCAGTTGGTGATAGCACATTAAGAACTCCCAAACTTTAAAAGTGGGTTAATTGTTAATCGAATGCAGAGATGGATTTCATTTTAATACTGCCATTAAATTACCAAAAAATGAACAATAGGTGTTACATAAAAATACACTTCTGCTGACATTAGTTATATGTGTAGTGGTATTGAAAAACTTAATTTCTGTAATAGGTACCTAGAGGAATGGAGTAGATCTTTGGGTTTGACCTTAGAATTCATACTGTAATGAATAAATTGCTCTCTTTCGAGTTTTTTAGTATTTTTTATCAGAAATGCAACTGTTTTAATTGGTACATACATATTTGAAAAGTTTTAGTTTCAATTTAGAACTATTATATTATTTTGAAGAGAATCAATGGAGAGGGTATGTGTTACGATAAGTATTAAATCCTTATTAAATATTTATCTGGAGACAACATCTTTCTTTTGTTTCAATTTATGTCCATTCCATTAGATTGGTACCCCATGGGAGATACATTCCCTTTTAACAATGAGCTTACCTGGAAAGCGTAAGCTATTTAGCAGTCTACCTCTTCACATTGGAAACATTGAAAATCAAATATTATTTTCTATAACTTGCTGTGTGATTATGGTAGGTTTGCATGTGAAGTGATAATCATTGAATCGATTAGGTGATTTCATCAAATTTTAATGTTGGCAGAGCACATAACTAGGTTTTGCATTGTGTTAGGCTACTTTAAAGATGCAGTTTTATTGTAACTACCTCGACCTTCGGTGAAACCTCTGGATTGAATAAGGCTCTTGATGTTTAGATATGTAGTGGTTCTTGGAATCAGCTTGATGATGATTTGTTAACTTTATACTGCAATAATTCTTTTTGTAAGATCACTACAAAAATGTTTGCTACAAGAGTGTGTGATACTTGGCCTATTGGCTTGAGTGATCTCTTATTTAGTTTATATTAAAATTTATTCTAACTATTTTCCGGGTAAATTCTTGTGAAATATCAAACCTATGTCTTTGGATTGACCTTTATACATGGAGGAATATTTGTACATTTTTATTTAGTCAATAAAATCTTTATAGAAGTTTTTAATTGTTTTGGAAATCAGTTCCTTGGTAATGTTTAACCTTCTTAAATTAAGTTTTTAGAGGAGTTGTTTTGTTTGAATTTTTTAATTCTCTTTTGACTTCACCATTCATCCCGTCACTTGTGCTTAACTTTTCACAGGAAACCTAGCAAAACATATGCCAAATAAAATAGGGATAATAAATATTTGCTCTTGAAATTATTATGATTGCTTATAAATGGTATGTAATTCCCAAGGGTAAAATTTTACTAATATTTTGAGAGGATACCCACCAAAATATTTGATGGATATTTACCATTGGAATGAAAATTTCTTATTCCTTAACCATTTGGTCCTGTGGTGCGACCTTTGAGTTGAATGTAGTTAGTTTTTTTTAAACGTGTTAGAATTAATAGTGTTAATGTTAAAAGGAAATCTCTCCTATGGACTTATGGAGTGGGGTGTTTGGAAATGAAATATTTGATGGATGAGAGACCTTCATAGGGGATTTAGACACAATTATGGCGACCTCAATGGTCGCCATAATTGTGTCTAGCAGAGATTGAGGGGTTGGGGACGATGGTCAACTAATGCCGAGATGAGTTTTTCGGAGAAACATTGGTTAGGCCTGGATTGTTGAATTTATGAATTTTTGGAGGAGTGTAGAACCAAGGGGTTCTAGAATTTGGTGGGGAAAGAGTTGGGATGTCTTTGTTGGATAAAACTTCAAAGGGACCTCTTGTCTCTAAGGAAGGATATGCTTTTCATGAAAGTTAGGGTTTGGACTAGTCAGGGTGGCCTGAGTATGTTGTAAGGCTTACTGAAAGAAGCATGGTAGCGAGACTGATATGGAAAAAATTTGCAGATGAGGTGATTCTTATTTTGCAATTATTAAGGAGCATGATTCATTATTAAACATAGGAAGAAGAGAATTAGCTATTCAGTGGGTAAATTGCATATAATGCCAGAAAAGTGTGAGGAAATAGAGTGGGACAGGAGAGAATTGGTGAGTTGTAAAGGGGGAATGAGTAATGAAGATTGGATAGGTTTTGCATCTGAGTTGATTGTAGCATTTCTGCATGGGTTTGTGAGTAGTTGAGGATATAGATAGGGGTTTAATGCTTTAGAAATGCAGATAGATCAGCAGGTCATTTCACAATTTATGGTTCTTCAATGTCAGCAAAATCATGTTAGAAAAATAATTTTTACTATGTGGCTTATTTTAAAATCTCCAACTAAAATAGCCACTATGCCTGTTAGCTAAAAAAGGAAATCATGGAAGGTAGATAGTAATCTTTGTCTTAAACTAGTTCAATCATTGCCTGCAATTTTACATGGCCATTTTATATTTACTTTATAAAAAATCAATTCTAAAAATGAATGATATATTACACTATTATTACTACTATTGAATTGATTATGATAACCTTTTTAACTTAATAAAAAGGGGCTAACTTAATCCGTTTCATTTTTGCATATAATATTACGAATCGTTGTCCTGCATGTTTGGATAATATTGGTAGGTGTTCAGGAAATATCTCAAATATCCATTCAAGCCAAATTTTAAGAATCCGACAAATGAAAGTAACTATCAAAAGCAGTAATTATAATGTGCAAGAATAGTGTATACATTAAAAAATAAAAGAAAGTGTCATCAGTGTGGTGAAATGATGATTGGTCTCTTTGATTGTGAATTATTGATTTCTTTGACGCGTTTAACTTCCCCGCTACTTACATTTTGTAATCATCGTTGGTAGATGTCCTTTCGAGTGCCGACGAATAAACAAACGAGTGTTAATAAAACAAGCCACTGTAGCAAAAAAGTGGCAAGTGCGCATTCTGATATTGTTCGAGGAGCTCCTAAGCGAAATAAAATTATGGTAAATGATTACTCCTGGCTTGACCGTCATGAGATATTCTGGTAAGCAGTAGTGTAGTTTAAATTTTATTTTAAAAGGGAGTGTAAAGAGGAACATTCTCTAGACTGTGAATAAACGCACACCGCTAACAAGTGTAAGTTTTCTTGCAATCGTTCTTACAGAATTATTATAGTTGTTTACGTTCTGGTTGATTGTATGGTGTGTATGAACCAAACCTATGCCGACAGAAGAGTAAAATGGAATACACTGACTTGGAGACTTGTGAGAAAGACTGGGCAGATTTAGGCATAGAGTTCAAAGCTCTTGAGGTGAGTTTAAGTTGAACCTTGACCCTCTTACTCGACTAGGTGTTTCATAACGCCGTTTTCACGATAAAAGCTTAAAACGGTCATGTTAGCATGTGTGAAATATTTTTTCATTATAGACACTGAACAAAGAATACATTGCAAAATTAGAGGAAGTCGGTGAATTGCAGGCAAAATGTTTGAAGGAATTAAATCATCAGAGGTATAGGTTAAGTGTTATAAAACGCTCTTTGAAGAGGTGAGTGGTTAACTTTATAGTGGGTTATCTCTTTTAAATTTTGTGTTAGGTTATAAATGTCTGTATGGTGCATTTTCAGGGTCCGAAATGCAGATCAGGAGAAAGTGGATACTCTGGAGAAGGATTTTATGAGGAGAAAAGCTCAGTTATATGAAATGGAACAGTCTCTTCCCAAACAAAATGGCACATACTTAAAAATTATCCTCGGGAATGTTAACGTGTCCATTCTCAATAAAAATGATAAGTACGTTCGCTATGATATTGTAAAAGTTAGTGACGTTTTAATATGTAAGACAAGTCCGTTGTTATCCGTCGACCGTGGTCTTCTCGCGGAACGCCTTGTATTAATAAACTTTTTTCCTTTATCAGTTACCTACCTTCTAATGTTGGTGCTGCCTTTATTTGGCCTTAGAAGATTTGATACATTTACATAGACTCTTGTCATGAAACAATTTATTTTTTCCAAAGCACAGGGTGTGAAAAAAGTTTGAGTATAATAAGAGTATTTTCTTTTCAGGTTTAAATACAAAGATGAGTACGAGAAGTTCAAATTAATTTTGAGTGTGATTGGATTCGTTCTAGCAGTAATAAACCTTGTAGTTAATGTTAGGTAAGTATTTAACCTTCATGTACCACTCTATTAATATTTCGCTTAAAAAAACTTGACACCTGCTTAATGAGGTTTCTCGGTGCATTCATTGTTTTATTAGGACGATTTGCGTGAAATGGGCTCGTGTATAAATACCCAATTCCACCAAGCTAGTATTCGGTATGGTAAATTTTGCCGTTCAATATTCATATAAGACCTGTCTTATGGGTAATTTATTAAATTTATTTAACGACACTTGGGGCGAGATTGAGACTTTGAAGTAGCTTCTTACGCATACATCTTAAAGTTACGTTTCACACTTAACAAGCATCCAAGCCCTATTTGGAAGGAAATCGACCTAGGCGGGATCGCACCCGTAACCTCTTGGTTGGCAGTGGAGGACGTTACTCCGCCGCCACCGGGGTCGGCAAAATATTGGGTATTAACGAATATATTTACTTACCTGTTGCATAGCAGAGCTAATAGAAGTTCAGCTATTAACTCCACTTCAATTGCCATGTCATCTGTTTGGAATGACTTCATGTTAGTAGTGTGTACTCATTCTTCTGATATGTCTGCTTCACCTCACCAAATAAAACTTATGGGTGAATAATTTAATGATGGTTGACAGCATTTATATTTTAAACTTAAATTTTATGCATGGGTTATTGAGAAAGCTTATTGTATTCCATTGTGAATTGTGTTACTGATTTGTGTGTCTCTCCTTGTCTTTCACTTACACTCAAGCAAGAGATTTTGAGATTTCTATTGCCGTTTGGCAAATGCAGCTTTACAAATGGTGAAGCGCTGTAGTTGGTGGAATAAGTTAGCATAAAGTGTTTAGGTGATGTTCAAAGTGGTGGCCAAATTCAAAAAGTGTTGTTTCTCTTCTCTCTAGAACATTATTGTGCCCTTGATTTTTATTGTAGGTGTTTAATATAGTTGCCCAAGCTTTTGTGCCATGTCTGCACCAAAAGAAAACGGCATGAAGGGCATACATGTGTAATGTAGAAAATATATATGCCTGTAGATGTGAATGTATTTATCCGCCTAAGATATTTAATAATATCCTAGTTATGGTGTAAGTCGATGACAAAGGCTAAGCAAAAGTTAGTTCCACAATTCACAATGAAATTGAGTGAATAATGATGTGTTCAAAAAATAAATGGGTAGCGAATAAATTAGTATCTTTGTCAGCTCTTGATGAGTATCAATGAAACCTTTAAAACCCATTACATTATTTAATCAAAATTATGAATTTTACTTTTGAAGTTTTCCTCAAATCCTGGAAAAGTCTTTAATGTTAAGACTGTCATATGTTGCAGATTTGCGTTAATTGGTTGTGAAATTCAAAGAGAAATAATTTCTCCCCAGGGCACTGGAGTTGGCATTTATGTTTCTGCTAGTTTGGTACTACTGCACCCTTACTATCCGAGAAAGTATTTTAAAAGTAAATGGCTCCCGCATTAAGGGCTGGTGGAGGTTGCATCACTTCATCTCAACTGTTCTTGCTGGCGTTTTACTCATTTGGCCTAATACCAAAGCTTGGTATGAGTTTCGGACGCAGTTCATGTGGTTCAATGTTTACATCAGTAAGTATTTTATTCTTTTCTAACATTCCCCGTCAACTACCACTGGCCTTAGTGTTGATGGGGTATATCCTTATCTGAAAATACTGAGGTCCCACGTTTAATTCCCACTTGCTACCAGTTTCAAAATGACCGTGTGAAATGGAAGCATTTGACTGTGGCTGACATAGGGCTGATTCATGACAGCTAACTTCAACATATATATGATGACTAATGAAATGCTCCCATTCCTATCACCTCATTTGAATGTTGCTGTTTTTGGCGTGATATGGGAAGTTAAAAACTACTTCAAATAGAATACTTGGTACACTTTTATTCACTATTACACCAATAAATTTTGTAACTTATTATGCTACTGTGAGAAGCATCAAAGTTTAACAGACTGAGAACATTGATACAGATTTTTAAATGCATTAATATATCTCAAAGGAATCAATATTTATTCATCATTCAAACACTGGCATTGATGGTACAGTTTTCTTTATTAATCATATAGTTTATGAGCATTAGCATTCAAAGCTTTTAATTAATGGTTGCTGAAAGTTGACCAAACACATTTTGCTTGGTTTTCTCTTGCCTCTCTTACAGCTAGTGAAGTGAAGTTTACATAATTCATTTTGTGGATGGTATTTAGTGTGCATTTGAAGGTTTCAGAGTCTATTAATGCTTTCCCCTAAGACAAAGGGGACCGGAGTAGTACACTGTCCATAGCCCCTATTTTTATAATTTTGAGTCCAACATAGGTAGATTTCCTTCCACCTAAGCCTTGGGTTTTTGTATTTTCCTCGATTTTATTGTCCTTGTTGTTATTTCATGTTTAAACATCCCTAATAGAAGGCCAAAGCTTGTCCTCTTTTGGATTAATCTTAAAGAAACTTCCCATATAAATTTATGTATCTTAATAAAATATAAATCTGAAAATTAATTTGTTTGTTTAAGGACGCATCATGTATAGACGGTATGGAGTAATGGCTTCTAATTTTAATTTCATAAACACTGTAAAATTGCATGTAATAACTTGGGCTAGTTCCAATGTGGTTATATTATCTGGAAATTTTTGAAACCAAAAAAATTATTTACCTAAATGAAGAATACAATGTATCCTTCCACTGTTCTTTTGAAGGGAGATACATTGTATGAAATGAATATACATTGTATTCTTCATTTAAAATAAATGAATTTCCACAAGGTTGAGCCGGGAATAATTGAAAATTATTTACATTCAGATGGCAACACATGTTTGATTCAGAATTAAGATTTCAATTCATTTGCTTCAATGAGGAGGGACAAACTATTATATTCCTTCTCCCTCTTTTATATCTTTAATAAACGTATTTTATGATTTATACAGACAGCTGAGCGGATGCTTTGTAGAATTCGTAAACAGCTGCTGCAAAATTGGATGGAATCGGATCATTTCTTTAAAAGTGCATAATTTTATCAGTTAACTGCTGCTGTGGTATTCAATGGTCTCAATTTATTTCTATAAATATGTTATGGTATAAATGCATCAGTTAAGTGCTCATGCTTGGTAAAATCAAATTACATCTCTCCAAATCATTTGCAAATTGAATGCCCACACACAGCACCATGATGAAGAAACTGCCCATGTACAGGGTCCGTACAATAAGTATGGTGACTGGTTCGCTGTAGCCTCAATGTAACGGTGGCTGGGGATCCAACCGGTTGGCTCAGTAGAGGGGTCCCCCACCTCTCAGGCTCACTTGAGTTCAGTTGCCTCTGGGCATGCGTTGAGACAGTAGGTGGATTTTTGTGACGCACGATTGTTTGTGGTGTCGTCGCGCCTGCATGGAGCACACCATCGAGCATTGCTATGCTATGATGTTTTGCGTTAAACTTGGGAAATCCGTGTCAGAGACCCTTGAACTCATTAAACAGGCTTATGGGGATGATGTCTTAAGCTACACGAGAGTTTTTGAGGGGCACAAAATGTTTAAGGAAGGCCGGGAGCTCGTTAAAGGTGAGTGCCACATCGAACACCTGACGACCTCTCAAACCGATGCTCAGGTGGCCAAAGTGAAAAAAGTTTTGGACTCTGATAGGCGTTTAACCATGGCCCTTATCAGTGAGGAGACTGGCCTTTCAGTCAGAACTGTCCACACCATTGTAGCAGAGGATCTTGCGATGAGGAAAGTGTGCGCGAAGCTGATACCGAAAGTCTGGAGCGAGGAACAAAAACTGTCACGGGTGGAAATTTTGCAAGAAATTTTTTACTGCATCCAGGAAGATGAAGATTTTCTTGAAAATGTTATTACGTCAAAGGATAGCTAAAAAGGACCTCAAAGGATATTGGTTTCGACTCCATCGAGGCGGTTCAAGCGGCGACAACAAAGGCTCTCAACAGTATTCTGGAAACTGACTTCCAGCGGGCTTTTGGCAAGTAGCAGATGCACCGAACTATGCCTGTATTGATGCAGGAGGAATGTGTTTTGAAGATTATTAAGTAATTGTAATGATAATTGCAATAAATTTTAATTTTTGGAACCAGTCCCGATACTTAATGTACAGACCCTGTATGCTCATAAAAATGCCTATAATAGGCACTAAATCCAGTTACGGCTGTGTGAATATCTTGGTGTGGCAAAACGGGGCAAATCCACTAGTAATAATGAAAAAATGATTATGCTTTCCACTAAATGTTGATTTAGAAACAGTACCTGTTTCCATGTACTTCATCATCCTCAGGCATGAACTGCAGTCGAATGCCATGAACTGCAGTCGAATGCCATCTTATACATTTTTTACTGTGGCAGAAGGGGAGGGAAATATGTGGTAGGAAGGGGGAGGGAGCATGTGGCTTGAATGTAATAAATGGCTATCGTACTGGTTTCCCACCAAGAGGGCCCAGGTTTGAATCCCTGCGGCATCAAATATTTTTGTGTTATCTCAATCCCTACCTGAGGTGCTTTGTGAAGGGCACTTTGAGTGAGTACGTCATCCATCGAATGGGACATTAAGCTGTGGACCCCTTGGCACCTTTTGTTAAGAGTAGGCTAATGCCGATGCCGGGTTTCTCTCCACCTTTCATCCTTTTCCTGTCCATCCCTAATGGCACAAATTACCTTAGCTGTTGATCGCCTCCCCTAAATACTACTAATACCTGAATTGAAGAAAGGAAAATAAGGGAAGGGTTAGCAGAGGGTAGCACAATACAATGTTAAAAACATGTTACACAAAGAGGAAAGTCTGCTTACCATTTTGGTGACTAAGCAGTCATATCAGTAGCAGGAAACTGGATCTAAAGAGCAAGGGGTAGTAGTTGGTGATCACCAGGCTTAGGGGATTAAGGTCCATGGAGTGTTGGGAAGAGCAAATGGTTCAATACACTTGGCACACACCGGGGGGGCTGGGATGGGGAAAGATGGGAGCACTCGGGGAGAGTGTTTCATGTTCAGCTTCATGTCCTAAGGGAAGTTGATGGAAAGAAGGGGGGAGATGGAGGTTAACTCTGGGTCTTTAAAGAGAGAGGGATTGCTCTTCTTGATCCATTGGACAATTTCTAATTGTTCCTGTCTATTTAACTTTTCCATTATTTAATATATATAATACTTGCAAATTAAGATGACAGGCATGGTTAATCTCACATACATGTATGTACTTGGCAATCATCAATGTGATTTTGCCTAGGATCGTGCACTTTTAGTGTTCTTTGATATGGGTGGAAAATTTTTTCTCTCTCTGGCTTATGTATATAGCTTCACAGTCACATGGTATTTCATACACCCCACTTTTTTGTATTGTTATTGCTGGCATCTTTATCTTTTACGAATCAGTTTTGACAAGTTAAAACGGGTGTAATAAGAGACTGGATTTATCCTTTGGAATTGCCTTGGCTATCTTGCATAATTTGTTATTAATGAAGGGGATTTTACACCATTTTTGGATTTTCATGGTCTGTTGTGGGTGAATAGACATGCTTGTGTTGGTGGCCGGCTTAGTCTATATCTTCTGAAGCAGACTGTTGATCAGATCCTCACTGAAGCCATGGCTCATGGTAATACGTTTCATTGTTTTAAGTTCATGGTCAAACTTTGATTTGGGCATAGGGGTATTAATAAGTCTTTGTTTATCATCACGTGAAAACCAGATAGTTTATGGGTAATCAGGTGGCAAAAGTACGAGGGAATCACTAAACTGTAAATGAAGGCTTAATGTAGATATCAAAAATATGTTTTACCTCGCCAAAATTGTTGGTGAAGTTGAGAAAATTTATTTTGCCATCAACACCCTGCGAAAATGACCATGGAGAAACTTATAGAATTATGCATCGAGTTTTAAATTATCTAAAAAACTTTCCTAGCTCTTTAGTTGCCATTTTCTGCTGCTGATATGTTGCACTGAGTTGACTGCTTAATCACTGAAGTGGGATCCAGACTTTCTCTTTTGTGTTAACTGTTTTTAACCTTATCTCCCATAATCTGAGGTTTTCTGACTAGATCTATGGAATCATTCTGAATGCATATAAACTCAGAATGCATGGAGAATATTACCTTTAACCTGTATTGAGGGTCATAAATTTGGTTAGTATTCAATATTTATGTCTTTCGAAAGAAATTAAACCATGACTTATAATTTATTTCTCTTTGGTTTTTCCGGTTTTTTTAGTGCGGAACCGTGGAAAAATTCTACAATTCATCTTGCATTATATACAGAGAGATCTGATGTGCATGTTTTTGCAGTTAAATTGATATTAAGTTTATGTCCTTTTAAGTATAAATATTAAACACATTCCTGTGAATAATTGACCTTCACCTCCAGGTAATCCACTCTCCCAGTATAACCATTTCTGAATTTCACTGTAGATTTTTCAAGGATATAAAACTAATGAGGAGTGTGTTCAGAATCGTTATCCCTTCAGATCAGTATCAAAATCTTGAAATTTATGTGTGTGAAGAACGCCAAGCCGTTTTGGAGAAAGGATCAAAAAAGTTGTGTGCGTAATATTATTTTTTTGGCATTTATTTTTTCACAAACCCATAAAATGTCTATGGAATGGCTTTATTGAAAAGCCGATCAAAATTTAATTTTATAACAGCCATCAAAACTGTTTATATCAGCAACCCCAGCTGGTGTCATTTTTTTTGCTCATGCTGATAGATTGTAAAAGCAGTGCTCAGGAAGGGTTAGTATGTACTTAATAGGATATTTCATTTGATGTTTTTTTTACAGGTCTTGTCCAGTACCTTCAGTTTAGGTATCAGCAAGGTGTCCTGTACAGGTTAAAAGCACTAGGGGAAAGGCACAATATGGATATCACCATTGAAGGTTTTCATTCTTGGATGTGGCGTGGTCTGAGCTTCCTACTTCCATTCCTGTACATGGGTTACCTCTATCAGTTATATAATGCATATGCATTGTATCACCTGTGCTATCATCCTGAAGCTACATGGCAGGTGTGTATCAATTTCAATGACCCCAATGGCTGCAGTACTTCTATCTAATATCTGCACATTAGTGTGACTTTAATTTTGGATTTACCATTTCATTTTTCACACTGTTGCATTATTTTAAGGTAGAAATTACTCATCAATGTAAGATGTGGGATGTTTTCTCAATGAAAAATGGCTCTCATCTCAAGTGAGAGAGGTTTATATTATGGAGATACCTTGGCATGTCGATAATGAGCATTCTAAATTTCAGGTTCCTTTTTAGTAATTAATAAGAACTAATCAGGAATTTATTTGACATTTTTTCAGTGAAGGATCATTAGTCAAAACTTACTGACAGTTATATAATCTTCATGCATTGTGCACCAATATCACCCCTTTTCAGTAAACTTCCCATATCCTCACACAGCATTTTCCACCATGCTTCTTTTGCCCTATTTATTGTGCCTTAGTTTGTTATTGAACTCTTTATACTTTGCTATACCTAACTTTGTGTTTATATTATTCTATTTTTTTCTAATCATCTCTTCCATAATCCATGGTTTCCATGACCATGTGTACCTATGCCTTTGGTGGTGTCTAAACCAAATTTGGTGATGATTAACCCTATCTCCTGCCGAATTCTATTGCTTTTTCCCTGTGGTCATTCCTTGTTCCTAAACTGTAGTCCCATACCTTATTACCATCTACCCCTGTGCCCACCATTGAATTCCGATCCTACGCAACTATCAAATGAAACATTAAGGAACATCCTTCAGGAACACCTGTAATTATATTCTCTAACTGATCAATACCCTATCTACTTCTTCTCTATGGATGCCTGTTGGCCTGTAGACTTGAACAATGACCAATTTCGTTCCACTTATACTCAATCTAAGGATATTCTAGCTGTCACTTGATCTGTGCTTAATACAATTTTACCATCTTAAAATTCAATGTTATTGCCTCCCCTCAATGGCTCTTTTCCGCTCCTCTGTTTTATTTGGTTGTCTTCCATGTTGCTACTGTTGCTTTTTTTTACAAGGAGTTTGTAAGATGACAATCACAGAAGCCTTGCCTCCCCTTCTGCCAGGCATGGCTCAAAGCCAAAGGGGTCAAGTTGTAGCCAGGGCTAATTTTCATTATAGCATCATACTTATGAGTCTTGGGATAAATAATTGGGGTGGTTTTCATATTCTTCGTCAATAGAGTTTTTAATGCTACACCATCTCTCAATGGCCACCCCACTGGGGTCAGATGCCTTTGCAGGCACCTCACTGAGGAAAAGGTGCTGTGCAAATTTCTTTTTGTCTGTATCCAGCCTTTTGATCTATCTGACATAGATGACCCTATTGGGAGCAAATATCATTGATACCACCAGCACAGCTCTAGGGGTCATCGGAATGCACAAGCCCATCCACCATCTCAAGGTTGTAGTCCTTAGAGAGGGGTATTGCCATTGTGAAATGAAATATCTGTTCTTAAGTTTTGGTATGGACTAAAATCTTGCTTAGGTGTCTAATAATTCCCCATTCTACCCTAAAACCAGAAGTAATACTTTGTTAAAATTTGATTATTTTGTAAAAATGATTATTCCTTCATTTTTTTAAAGTTTGTTCATTTTCATATTTTGTTGGGTGTTAACTGTCATCTTTCTCTTTAAATGTTAATGCGTATGTCATTGGCCTACATGGAGATTGTATAAGAAAGGTGAATGTTAACCTTCTCTCCTGGGTTATGTTCATAAAATTACATTTTGTATAAGTAAAGTTAGTATTCATGATGTAATGGAAAGTGATAAAAAAATGAAAGAAAGAAAGTTACTTGTTATGGAATCAAAACCTCAATCCACTAATTATGAACTGATGATTTTAACCATTAATTCTGTCATCGAGGGTGGGCCCCATCTAAAAGGTTACTCAAAAATCAAATATTTAAAGTTCAGTTTTGCTTAAACTCTTGGTTTCATTGGGCTTAAAATATTGGGGAGTCTTATAAATAATTTTGCAATACTATTTACTACCATAAATATTTTGCCGGTGTAATCAACAGCACTTAACGATTCAACATCCATTTAGCATCTGGGTCTTAAAAAATGTTGAATGATGCCCAAATGCATTGGCTCAGTTAAACTGTATGCTTAGAGAATAACATACACTAGCATAAGTTTCTGCATTTGTTAAAAAAGTTGTTTCATTTAGTGAATGGATATGGAGGCATGTTTGACTCACTATTTTGTCTCCTTCCAGGTTCCGGTTCTGAGCATACTTTTCCTAGCTTTGTTCCTTGGAAATACAGTCACAACATCAATGGTAATACCTCAAAAGCTCCGGGAAAAGGTTAAACTCAATGTTAGGTTCACACGGCAAGACAAAGGTAGCAGGAACAGCAGCAATATGGGATCCAGGCAAAGTTCTGTACCTACTGCCATCAGCTCTAAAGGCAATGCCCCTTCTCCAACTAGTGAATCTGCATCCTCTAAGGAGAGAAATGAGCCCAGCTGTGAGGCTTCTGATGGTGGATTAGTAATGCCAGAAAAAAACTTGGGTAGGCGTACTACAGCAGTTTCAGCACAGTCTGATCAGCCAAGTAGTGAAGTTGACAGCGATGAAAATAAGGGCTTTATTTCAGCACCAGAAAAAAATCCAGTCGGTGATGGAAATAAGAAATTGTTGTAATTTATGGGGTTCAGGTAATTTGTTGTTGGCGAGTAATATATGCATTAAGCATTTTCATAGCTTTGTGGAGCTATTTTCTTGCTTTTAATTACACTCTGGTGTTGCTTTCATTTTCCCATAGTGGTCCTCTTCTCATCAAGGGATATGATTATTTAGTACCTGTTTAACAGTGTAATGAAGAGACTTATTCCCAAGTCAATGTTTATTATTTGAAATGCTGGTAAAGTTGGTGTTTAAACATTGCATACTTTCCTGTTATGGATGTCATAGACTGATGGAAAAGCTTCATGCTCTCTGTTTTTGTTCATTTGATTTTTGAATACACAAGGTCTGCAATTCATGTTATGAGAAAGTAATGGTTTTTTATATTAATTATGTAGTCATTTGCGCACATTTTGTTTTGATTTAATTACAATCCTATCTTACATAAAGTGACAACCAAATTCCTTTTTCCCATCACAATTAAAATTTGCATTTTTCTTTTTCAAATTCAATCCATTGTGACAATAAATTGCATTATATCTCTCTGTTGGCATATCTAGCTTTTTTATTATAATGGTAGTAATAAGTTTATGCACTATTTGATTTTTAACAGATAGATTTATGAATCGACTTACTCGATCATTTTATATTGATATCCTTATTCCACACATCATACCATTTAATATCATCAAATTTGAAACAATTTCATGAATTGGTATGAAGTTTTTTGTTAGCTGTTCCAAGGTACATAAAAGTTTGTAGAGGAAAATCTTGTGTGTATTCATTTGTGGTGTAAGCATTGCACCAGAGTTAGTCAAGTACACATCTGTGATGTTAGCAATATCTATGTTAATAGTAATTTAATAGAGCCTAAGGGTTTCTGTGTAATTTAGGGTGTTATGTATTGGTGTAATTTGCTGATTTTGGGTCCCATCCTGTATGATCCTGGGCTTTCCGGAAATAGTTTCTAGCATCCAAGTTAATGGGGTACACTGGAATATGAAATACCTTAAATTGTCTTTTTGAGGGTATACTCCTGGGAGGGCCAAATGTTCCATCTAAGTTGAGAAAGTTCCAACTTGTTCCCAAAAATTTATAGTTCATACTTTCCATTAGTATTGATCAGAGTATATTCCTTGTTGTTTTTTATAAACTTATTTTACCGCAATTAATGATGTTTTCTTATGACTGAAGTTTTATGACCTATTGTGTGTGAATAATGTATTTACTTGCAACAAGCTGTCCACTGCTTTGAATGTGCCGTATGCAAGGTAATGAAGGTGTCATGAATGAAAATGTTTATTGCAAAGTCTTTGGTTGATCCATTTTTTATCGTTGCCATCACATTGGTATTTGTAAAGGAACCATGTTAAAAAATGATTTAGTGGGTCTATTTTAAAAGATTTTATTACAGAAATACATGGTGGGGGGTTAGTATTTCAAGCTGCCTCAATGGGCATTGTCAATGTTTTACATTTAGCATTTTTGCAGAGACACTTACATGGTGTATTTAGTTTCAAAGTGGAAGCAAACAAAATAAGACATTCTGCTCTTTAATGACTATTGTATTTTTTGACTTTTTAAATCATCTCCTCTGATGAAAATTGTGTTCAGAAAAGTATTTTCTTGTACTCAGTGTAATGTGCTGATTGCATTCTTGTCAATGGGAAATATGATATTTAAGTGGACCAACTATCTAATTTAGATCTCTTTACTCAATTGATGTATTGCTCATTGCCCTGGACTCTGGCTCTAACCACTTAACCTCTTTGTGTATAATCCTCCCATTGTGAAGAATGTACAAAACCTGATGCACATCTTCAGCTAGTCCTCAATTTTCATGTACTTGTACATATCCTGATATCTAGTCGTGTGATAAAGCTTGAATAATTGTGTAATTCCTTTGAGAGGCAATAGCAGGTGGGGTCATCTTTTATGGTATCTTGTAGAGTTAATTAGGTAATTTTATTCCTGGGGAATCCATTTTCTGTGTAAAAATCGACTGGATTTAGGAAGTTTTTTCTATTGGTGTATTGGGTTTGTTATGGAAATGACATGGAAACTGTTGCTAATAGGAAAAAAGATAATTATTTTTTAATCCTGGATGCAATACTTAGTGTAACATTGGAAAGGTCATTTTATGGATGCTACCAGGCAGCTCTGTCATTCCTTTGATCGTGCCAATGATTGCATGTCACCATAAGGTGAGATGTAAAAAAAATATTATTTTTTTGTAGCAGTCAGTATTTTGCAATGTTAAGAAATAGAATGCCTTTTGTATAAATCAAAAGAATAAAATTATTGTAGTGTGAAATATTGCTATTGATTCGCTTTGTAAATGGTGATCATGCCATTACTGTGGCCTGGTGTTTAAACTATTTATATCTACATTTAAAACTTTTAATAATGTGTGCCTTATAATTAGTATTGATATAAATACAACTAAAGTCTTTAAACAAGAATTGTCTTTTTCATTGTTTTTTGCCTAATGTAAAATGCTGTGTATTATTAAGGAAATTGGTCAATTTTGGGGTTGGGAAACAATTTTATCTAGGGATATATTCAAGATTATTAACGGCAGGACCTATACATCTCTCACCGGGAAAACTGCATTTTATGTTAACACATTCTTTTACCATCTGCTAACATGATATATTGACAATATAAGCTTGTCACTCTTAAAGATTTAAGAACTTTTGTATGCTTCTAATGGTGTGGATTCCCAAAAATATATCAACACATATGGATTGGGTACAAAATAATGCACATCTAGTGTTGGGAGCTGAAGACAGTAATGATCTACCTTTTTCCTTAAAAAGTATGATTATGAGTTGGTTGACAAAAAAATGTTTTAATCCTGACCCTTATTTTACCCAAATGCTACAGATGATATGTAGGTCAACATTTATGATCATATTTCTACCTCACCCTATAAAATTCCACAAACTAAAGCTGCCAAGCATAATTTCAGGACAATTAAGCATTCCACACCTCCCACTTATTTTTACATAGGTAGTCTAATAATTAGAGGTAGATTTGTATAAGCCCTGATATCTAAGACAGGACTCTTACTAAGCATGTCCATATGCAATAAATTCGCCATATCTTTCTTCCACTAATTGAACATTCTGGTCCCTCTCCCTTCCCTTGGTACAATATAAATGGTAGGTTTATTCTTTTTATCACTTTCGTTATGTGTACTCTTCCCTTCTGTCAGCCTTCACCATCCCTTTACCAATCTTCCAAATGCCCTGTCTGTCACTTCAGTCTACTGCATTACTTCTATGAATTAATGTAAATGTATTTAGAGAGACCCCATGTTATGATCTTCCTCATTAAGATCATTGTGTTTTGAAGTGTCTGATAGATTAATCTCTTGAGATTAAAGAAGTTGAAAATGTTTTATTCATTTAATGGATGCACTTCTTACTATACATCATAATTCCTTCTAAGGTTAAATGCATATGACTTGTAACAGTTAAATCACTTCCCTTTAGCCCATTATTATTGTAGGTCTCTCTTACATCATTGTTGAATTTACCAATGGTGAATGAAGTTTATCACATTGGGACCTAATTGGAACAGGCTGATCGGCCACTCTCAGAGTATGTATTTCCCCAGTTTCCTTGAGCTGACTGTGACAATGAGACTACTCTATCAGGGTCCTTCCATTCTTGCATACAAACAATGAAAATTCTTTGAATTTATGTAAGCATATAGTCTTCTTAGGCAAAGCTAAGAAATGTCAGTCTGTCCATCCAAAACATAAAATTAGTGGACTACTGCATAACTTTTCTGCATTAAATGAAGTTGAAAATGTATGTGTTGTTGAAATTATTATGTAATTGATTCTGAAATGATTGAGATGTTTTCCTGGGTTCATTAAATCTATTCAGTCTAATACAGAAAGGACAAGAAAACTAAATTTCACATCAGGCTTATCATTCAGGAGATGACCAGTGCACTTGTACAGACTCATAATGAAATTATAAAACTTGTAAGTTGGCATCAGTCAAAATATTGTTTTTTTTTATTTTGGGAGTGTTTTGATGTCCCAAATTAGAGAAATACGGGAATTGTGTTGCAAAATCTCTTCAGAGCATGTTGCTATCTGACGATTCACATTGCAACTGAATTCATGAGCTGTCAGGTTTAAATATGCAACGCTTACATGGAAAGTAATAATGTATGTGTTGTTACCTCCAAGGAACTTGTCATTGAAGGAAAAAAATTGTTAGATTTATTAGTGCATTAACTTATATGTAATGCAAAACACATTAGAACTTATTTGTCATATCCATTACTATGTAGATACAATAATTAAAATTGTTTTAAATTTCTTCATGTTGGCATAAATAATTTTTATATTGACTTATGTGAGTAACTCACATAAATGAGCTAAGGCTTGTTTTTTAACTTCCTTTTAGTTAAAATATGGCATTTTATTATTATTGTAGAAACTATTACCACTTCAAAAAAATCCAACGATTCACTTACACATTCTATTATAGCACTTCAGCTAATAGCTAAGCTTAAAAATCTATAAAATGTATCCATGAGACGGTGTCTGTGGTTCCATTTTTAAGCAAGGATGGGGTGAGCTGGGGAACTGAGAAAATCCATTTTACATTGAAATTTTCATTAACAAGCACAAAGGCTGTCTCGACATTAGCACTTTTAGATATTTGCTTCAAGAATTGTCAAGTAAAATGAATTAATCTATGAAAGAATATTCCCTCCAAAGACTTCCTTGTCTAAATAATTATGGTTAAGTGTTATACATTTGGCTGGAGCTTAAGAAGTGAAGTATCCTACTGAAAAGAACCATGACATGATCCACAGCTGAGCAATTTGAAAATACATGGAACAGAGGGACGAAATATATATACACAGATTGTAATGTTAGATACATTAATTTATTGTGATCTCTGAATTGACATCTATTTCAAAATACTTTTTAATTACAATATTGTGACTTACACATTGTGACAACATAGGCATAGGTGAAATAGTGCAACTCTTTGGCTGGCAGCAGCCAATCACAGATTTCATTAGCAACAGAGGAATCAAAATTGAGAACAATTATTTTACACCCTCCATGACAATGTGAAGTTACTGTCAGAAATGAGTTCCATTAATTTATTTGCAGTGCTTCTCATTACATTGTTATAACATGGATTATACATTTTTAACATTTATTTCCATTTTATTAAAATCTTCATATGACTTGTGGTCCTTGGAGAAATAGATGAGGCTTATTTTCCTTCACTATATTATTTTTTGTTTCAGTGCTCATGGCAGGTGTCATGCTTATTACATATTTGTCTTAGCTGCACTTAAAATTACCAAGACAAATAACATTAAACTTTGAAAACATGAATACTTCATTTTCTATAATATTTATATATTGGTACAAAGAATTCATAAAAAATACAGACAGCCCACGATGACTCAAAGCAATGACATTCATCAGGGAAGTTAAGCATATATTTTAAAATACAATAATTGACTTACTACAGTTTTCATTTCAAGTGTGCTTGCAAGGACCATTTAGTTAAAGCCTTCAACTTTCAATGAGGGTTTCCGAAGGCCTTTATGCAACTGTGATAATGTGCTGACATCACCTTTCATATTAGAAAAGCTTGAATGCCTCCCTGATGAACAAGGAATGAATTTGTGCATATCACATTCCAGTTTGGTTTTTTCATGAGACTGAGAAAGAGGGGGAAGAGTTGCTACTACAGCTCTGTAATCAGATGGTAGTATTGGAATATCACCCGTGTAAATTGGAGGTGCACTATTCTTTTTTCGATTTCGTTTGTCTCTCTTCCCTTTCTTCGGAACATTATTATGTTCAGATGAAATATTATTCATTTTGTCCAAAGGGCTAGTAGCAGAGGATGCTGTGGCAGATTTTGCCTTTGGAGTCTTCACCTCTGGAAGGAATGGGCAATTTAAGATTTTTTCATTGTTTCCTATGTCATTCTTTAAAAGTTACTGATTTTCTCTTACCTTGACAGGGAGCTCTTTCCACTGCACGATTGAAAGAGTTACCACTTTCATTTGTAGAAGCATTTGCGGATTTCTTTTTCCTTCTTTTGTGTATTTTTTCCGTTTGGGTTTCTTTTCTAGTTTTCTCATCTTTCTCCGATATAATATCGGGTTCATTTCGCGATCCATTACGCTCTGATATGATTTCTCTTAGACTTTTTATGGTATTCTTTTGTTCTTCAATTTGCTTCAACAAATTTATTTCTTTTTCCTGACTTCTTGCCTGAACAATGCTTAGATTCTCCTTTTGCGAATCTATCTCTTTATTTTTCTCGTTTATGGAAGATTGCAATTGCTTTATTTTATCTTCAAGCAATAGAGTTTCCAAAGATTTGTTAGACCTTATAGTGTAGTCGAAGGCCAATTCTAATGAACGTAGAATAACAAAAGATTAAACTAATACAAAGATATCTCTATTAAATATCAACCACGGTGCACACCCAATCCAAACCTGAATATTTTCTTTGCAACTTTTCTATTTCTTCGTGTAAGCCTTTAATGAGTTTGGAGTGCTCTCTCTGTTGAAAGAAATAATTACTTTCTAACACCTTAATTTTAGCAGTTAAAGCCTCCTCCATTGCTTCGCTGATTGCAAATATAGACTTGATCACTCAGCTAGTTCAACTTTTGAAATTAGTATTCGCATTATAATTTTACACAAACAATGGCCAATAATATAGTTTTAGTGGTTTTGGTATTACTATTTAAACATGACACCGGCGTTCTGCTAGATGTCACACTGACATAATGGTTACGCCCCTTAAGAATTAGCATAAAAAGTACTAAAAATGTTATTTAAGTTTTTAAAAATTTTTAATTAAAATATAACAATGATTTTTATTTATATTCGCCATAAGTAATTACATTCCAGTGCAAGGTAATTGATAGAAATTACATCTTTCGATTGGGATAGCCAACATAAGAATAATCGCCCGAATCAATATCAATCAATTCCTTTTTCATGAAGACTCCTCCTTTCGTGCATGATAATTTTGTAACAAAATTAATTAAGTTGGGCACTGATGACCATTAATGTTGTAATAGGTCCAAAAAATCGGGCAAGGTATTTTTATAAGAAGAACTATGATAGACGCGAACAAAATGCACATAATCATCATAGATAGTCAATTTTTTCAGATAAATTAAAAAAATGTGTAGTTTTTTAATCCTCCCAAATAATTTTTCGTTGAAATTGTTTCACAGGTGTCTGCATAAAGGGATAGCGTAAAAATGACCATTGCATAAATTTTTACGTTGGCAATTATAATCAGACCGCATTTCGGATGTACGTTGTCGAAAAAAACACTCCACCAACATCGGACAACGCCTGAGGAAACGACATCAGTAAGAATTTCATGCCGTTTTAATTACCTAGTATGTGTGTAAAAGTTCATTTTATGTGTGTGAGGATGATCAATGTTATAGTTGATATAATTCCTCTTCCAGAAAGTTAAGCTCAACTACCTCTGGTTTTGAAAAATGAGAAAAACTTTTGAGTCGGCATATAGCCTATCAATCTCTCTGCATCTCCACAAAATTTCTCAATGAACGAAGGATAAAGGCTGTAGATTAACAATGTCACTACATGCTGTCGTTGTTTGGGAGTGGGAGAACCGACAAGGGAGATGGAGACCTTACAGTCCGGACGTAGCACAGCTGTTAGAAAGAGCATTTGCCAAAAAGTTAACAAGAGTAATATTGAAGGATGCAGACCCTCTGCTTGACAAATATTATGTAAATCTTCGAACCCAAACACAATGCTCAGAAGATGCGGGTATGTAACGTTTCTTATTGTAATTTACCAGGCCTAGCTAGTTGAATGTTGTATCTAATTTTTAGTGAGTCAAGTGAATCTTTATTCAAGGCAATTGTCCATGAATTTTACTTAAGATTTCTTAGCAGTAATTAGCCAACAGTTTACCCCTTTAGAAGCTTGTTTTTTATCAGCATTTGGTTTTGTCTAGTAAGGTTTAAAAAAAATTAATGTCATGCAGTATTTGTAAGAGCCTTGTAGCGTATCTCATTCACAATGAGAAAACGTGTTATAAGAATCAAGGTACTTGGTAAGGTCTTAGTATCAGTGGGTTGACTGTCCAAATGGAGTCGGTGAAAATGTCATAATCGTCATTCTTCATTTTAGATAATCATCGTGAAATCACTGTCATTTCCTCACAAATTAGATGCCAAGCGTCAAATTCCCTTACTGTCGTTATAACTCCTCTGTTCTTTGTTGCTTGACAATATCTTAAAGTCCATCTATCCCATTCACCTCAAAAACCTCATCTATCCCCAGCTTCAACTTAATCAACTTCATGATGTCCTAAAAATGATAATAATAATAATGCTTTATTCATTTAAAAAAATTGTACAACCATATTAAATGTCGTCAATGTAAATATTATTTAACATATAAACATAAGTTCTTAAATGCGAAAGAGATTATCACAAAAGAATTCATTCAATGAGAAAAGTGGGTGAGCAAGTAGCCAGGTATATGCCCTATTCTTGAAACTCTGGATACCATCAGATTTCAAACGAGTGGGCAGATAGTTATACAGTCGTGATGATCTAATACTTAAGATCGAATACTTCTATAAATCACATTGAGTTTAGTTCTTGGGGATAGAGATGGTGCGGGGGCTAATGTACTGGCTTCCCACCCTGAGGTCGCGGGTTCAAATCCCGGCGGTGTTGAATATTTTTCAGAGGTATCTCGATCCCTACTTGAGGTGCTTTGTGGAGGGCACTTTGAGTGAGTACGCCGTCCGTCGGATGGGACGTTAAACTGCGGACCCCTTGGCGCCTTTCGTAAAGAGTAGACTAACGCCGACGCCGGATTTCTCTCCACCCTTCATCCTTTCCTGTCCATCCCCTATGGCGCAAATGACCTTAGCTGTCGGTCGCCCTAAAAACTACTACGAGTTTAGCTCTTTCCACCCACAAATATGGGTAGGGAAAAAAACTTGGGTGTTTGTTAGGATACACCAACTAACTGTCAAGGTAATGAAGGGATTATGAACATATTTCATCTCTCGAAAACCGTGCAAAGCAAAACCAACAGCAGCAGGACAGAAGATGCAAAAGAAGATGACCAAATTAGTTGGAATTGGAACTTGGAATGTTAGGATAATGTTGAGGACAGGGAAATTGGAGAACATTAAGCGAGAGATGGAAAAGGGAAATATAGATATTTTAGGTCTATGCGAGGTGAGATGGAAGGATAGCGGGGATTACTGGTGTGATAATTATAGACTAATATACAGTGGTGGGGACGAGAGCCAACAAGGGGTTGCCATAATATTAAATAAAAAGGTAGGAAGAAGCGTAGTCAACATAGAACAAGCAGCGGATAGAATATTACTAGTAGGCATAAAAGCAGAACCGACAAACATGGTTATTCTTAAGGTATACATGCCACCAAGCAATCATATGGAGGAAGAGTTCGATAGAATATACGATCAGTTAGAGGACATAATCGAGTGTGTTGCTACAGGAAAACATTTGATAGTGATGGGGATTGGAATGCGACGGTAGGTGAAGGAAGGGATGGTGATGAGGTGTGGGACTGGGGCCGTGGGCGTGGATAACATTCCTACAGAGATACTAAAAGGTTTAGGAAAATGTGGGAGGAAGAGGCTATACGGGCTGATTCGTAGTATCTATGAGGAAGCCTCCTTCTGGCCTGAAGACTTTGTGAGATCAGTGTTAGTTCCTATTCCGAAAAAGGTAAAAACTATATCATGTGAGGACTACAGGACAATGAGTTTGATAACCCACGCAGCTAAAAGTGTTCTCAGGATCATCAACAAAAGAATGGAGAGCAGGGCAAATGATTACCTAGAGGATGATCAGTTAGGGTTTAGGAAGGGGAGAGGCACACGTGATGCCATTGCAGTAATGAAGTCACCAATTGAGAGGAGCCTAGAATACAATTAGGACTTATTTGTCTGTTTCATAGATTTTGAAAAGGCATTTGATAGGGTGAATTCGGAAAAACTAATGAGTATACTGCAGAAAATAGGAATAGATTGGAGAGATAGGAGGCTAATCGGCAACCTGTACATGTCGAAGACTGCTTAGGTGCGATTGGGGAACGGAGAGTCCGAATGGGAAGTGTTAGGAAGAGGTGTAACGTTGTCCATTATCACCAGTGCTGTTCAATGTGTATGTGGAGGAAATAATTAAAGAGGCATGGGAAGAACTGGCGGTAGGAATGAAAGTCGGCGGAGAATTCGCAAAATCAGTTAGGTTTGCTGATGACCTAGCTTTAGTTTGTCAGTCAGCTTTCAAAAAGTCAAGTCAGACTTTCAAAAAGGGGAGGGAATTGATGACAGGGATGTTGAGTAAGAATATTAGGAAAAGACTCCTAAAACTTTGATATGGAGCTTAGTTATGTATGGCCCCGAAACGTGGTCATTGAAGCAGGAGAATAGAAGTAGATTGAAGGCTTTTGAAATGTGGGTGTGGAGAAGGATAAAGGAGGTTAAATGGACGGGAAGGAAAACAAATGAGGAAGTGCTAGGGGATTGTTTGAAGAAATCTTAATGAGAAATGGATGAAGGGCATATTTATCGGCAGCGGTATGTTAAAGGATGTAATAGAGGGGAGAATGTTAGGCAAATGAGGAAAGGCCAGGAACAGGATGGGGATGTTGAATGGGATGAAGGGAGGAAGGAAGTACATAGAGATGAATAGGGACCTGATTGCTGGAATGTGTTTCTTTTAGGAGTTCCAAATTATTATTTGGTAGTTTTGTCCATCTAAAACCTACCTTAACCGATAGATTATTTAATAAATCATATATATCATTAGTATTTAATTTTTTGGACTTTTTAAATTAAAAAAATTGTTTCAATCACAAGCAATTATTATCAACTTCATTCCCAAATAGGAGATTCACAAAATTTTAAAGATCCTTCCCTCGATTCAATCTCCTAGTATATTTTATTAATGACTTATAAAGGAAAAAATTATTCATTTTAGGAGTGCCGTACAATGTTCGTAGAAAGTGTTATCTCCAAGAATCACCTGCTGGTAAAGGTGCGAAGTGGGAATGGGCTGGAGATGGGCCAAGTGAATGGCACACATATGACATGGAAGTTCAATGCCTAATTGAGGAATCCTGGGCCAGGGTAAGCCATTGTTGAGAAATTTGGTCGGGGGCACTGGTTTATCAAAAAAATGTTTGATTAGCCATTGTTCTTGAGATGTTGTGTATGATGTATCTTTAGTTTTAAATCGACCTTTGCTTTTGTCTCTAATTTCAGGGTGACCAAACTGTTGATGTGAGCAAGTTTTTTCCTTCATTTCCTTACATCATCAACTTTTGCAATTTGACTCAAGTCCGAAATAATACAGGGTATGTTCGTGGCATAAGGAGAGTTCACCAAGCACCATACCCTCTTGTGAAAGTAAAACCTGAAGAAATTTGCCATGTTGTTGGTAAGTTTTCTAAAGTGTGGTGAAATGAAAAGTAAGGAGTGTTAAATGGAGTGTTTGTTTGGAATGATGATACAATAGGTAGAGCTCTTGTAGAGAATTGTATTTTGTAAACATGAAAAAGCTTTGAGGTAAGTAACTCTCAAATTGAGAAAAAATTGAGGTTTTAAATTTCATCAGAAAAGCTATAATAATTTGGAGACGTGGCGTTTAAGTTTAGAACATGATGTATATGCCAGTGTGGACTATTGTGTGCAATTTTCATGAGAGCTGAACACTTACGGAAGCTTAAACAAAGTGGCAAGAGGAGGTTTCTTAAGATGAATTACAGAAAGAATGGGATGTATGGTTATATTTACCTGTTCAATAAGTAGACTGTGATTTGTATATATGTGGCCATTATTTGAATATCTGATATTGGAGCTCATGTTTCTTGGTTGATGGTTTAATTATAATATGGACTCCAGTACTGCTCTGATGGAACTTCCATAGATAGCTAATATCGATGGTGCATTGATTTAGTGGAATAAGTTATAAAGTTGGATATAAACCATAAAAACCATAAACAAAGTAATCAACCCAAAGGTGGGTTTAGTAGTGGATATATGTAATAAAATAATAATTATAGTTTCATAAGTTATCAATGTTAATCGACACTCTTCTTCGATCATACAATTCTTTTGTTTTTGATTGATTGTGTTTCTGATATACCTGGGGACACATTTATTCCTAGCTTGGATGTTTTGTTTTCACAGAGGGTATTTTATATGAAATCGGCTAGACACTCACTTTATGACCAACTTAACGTTTCCAATGGTGTTGATGTGTAATTTGTCAATGTGAATGTTTATATGTCTGTCCACTGCAAAAATCTCGGAACAATGCCTTCAAATGAATTCATGTTTGATTTGACTATCCCTGAAAGATTTTGTCCCCCGCTGTGTTCTCTTTATCCCCCTTTGATTCTTGTGCTGATAGCCTGGCCTTTTCCATTCCGCATTCATTAGGTCGAAGGGCACACCCTCAGGCAGCAAAGCCTTTACCAAAGCCATGTGCAACAAAAGAAGATCCCAAGTGGAATTCCAAGAAGCAAGGCAAAAAGGTGTCAAAGAAGGGAAAAAATGTCCCCTCTGCCAGTTCATCATCGACAGAAGAGAAGGGGGCAGGTGTTATTGCTCGAAACATACTCAGCAACCTGGGACTCTTTGGTTCTCGGGGAAATGGGGCTGCCAGCAGCAATGGAGCTGTCACCAGCAGTGTGGTGGGGGTAGAAGGAACAAAGGGCCAGGAGGAGTTGGTTGGGAGGAGGCGGTCATGCAGGTCTGTTTGCTGCCGAAAGGAGGTGAGGGAAGCTCCTGTGTTAGCTCCTGCTGAGGTTGGTTCCATAGCTCCAGTGGTGAAGGAGCGGGAAAATGGGAATGTGCTTGATGCTGACAGCAGCAGCACAAAAAGTGGCCGTAGACCCAGTGTGGACACTGTTTCAACGTACCTGAGCCAGGAGATGGAGGTTGCTGGTGATTTTAGTGGTAACATGAGGAGGACCTCCTCACGTGGCACATTCTGTGAAGAGGGCGACTGCGATGTGTTTGGCCCACCACCCCCACTCCCCCCTCCACCCCCACCACCTAAGTCGAGGAATCTCAGGAGTTGCCATTCTGCCTTAGCATCACCTTCATCTGCCATGCCCATGAGGGCAAGACACTGGGCTGGCCAAGGTGGATCTGTTGTGGGTGAGTTAGAGCAATTGCTCATTTTTGTATGTTTTCCTAACAGTTGTCACAATGGCTTGACATGCTATAAGGGCAGAAGGAGAAGGTGGTTTAGAGAGGGTTGAAAAGAGTAGAAATTAGGGTGTGATCAGAGTGATTAAAATTTATTCCACTTAACAATATTATTTTAAAGTGTATTTTCATTATTATTATATTATCTGCTATTCCCATGCATTCTCAAAATACTAGTGCATGCCTTCTCAAATATAATTATATATGCTAAAGACAGTGTTTACAGTTGTGAAGGCTTCATCAAATTAGGTAGGATTCAATACATTTCGTGTAGTTTCAAATGCAATTTATTAATTCACCCACATAATTATAACCTTATCAATTTAAAAAAATAATTCAATACTTTCGAAAAATTAGAACTATCATATGAAATATTTTCTGTGCCTCTGCTATCTATATCTTCACAGAAACTTGTATTCATTTTCAATTAGCTATGAAACCATAATTATAATATAATTGTCACAGGAATATAGATACTCTCTCCATAATGCCCAGGTAAACATATCCTTGATAGTAGATAATATAAGGGGATTGGGATGTTGTGGTGGCTAATGTACAAGCTTCCCACCATGAGGGCCCGGGTTCGAATCCTGGTGGCAGCAGATTTTTTTCAGTGGTATCCAGATCCCTACTTGAGGTGCTTTGTGGAGAGCACTTTGAGTGAGTATGACGTCTGTTGGATGGGACGTTAAATTGCTTGGTGCCTCTCGACCAGAGTAGGCCAATGCTGATGCCGGGTTTCTCTCCACCCTTCCTTTCCCATCGATCCCTAATGGCGCAAATGACCTTAGCTGTTGGTCGCCTCCCCTAAAACTATTACTAGATGATATAAAATGTCCTAAATACATGTCCATTTATTTTATCACCCTATTGAAGAAATTCACTATCTCATTGAATTCTTCACAGGAATTCTTGGGAAAATTGTTCATTTTTGCCTGTAGTTCAAACTTCTTAACTTTAGCCATATTGTCATGACATCCATATGATCTTTCTTCTCTTACGTGGCTGCTCTCTCTTTTCACTGAAACACCGTACACTTGAGGAAACAAAAAACATTTCATGGGCATAACATGAATTAGTTTTTAGTTGGTTTCCTACACTTGTAAGATACATTATTTAACTTGAATACTTTGCACATGAACATAATGTGCTGTGTAAACATTTGAGGTAACAGCTTAATAAAAAGATTACTCCTGTCTAGCAACTTTCACAGTTCAATGCTGTACTATTCAAACATGGCAAAATATAATATGTATTTTATTGTGTAATTTGAATTTAAATTAAGTGTTTTTTTATTTAAAGTATTTTTCGGTTTATGTTTGGATTTGTTGAAAGTCAATAGTTTGAACTTTCAAAATTATTGTTTTACTCATTGTTTCATAGTTACATTACTCTGTGGCTTTTGTTTTAATAATTATTTTCACTTGATAAAATTTAGTCAGTGGTCAAAACTTATTTTTTTGAACGTGACTCATCCAAGGGAAACTTCCTTTTATTGACAACTGAATTTATGTACTATGAACTCATTGAAATATTAAAATTATTTTTAAGTTTGAGTAATTAATTTAATACAAGATTTTATCCATAGTGATAAATCATATAAATGCACATAATTCCTGGTATTATCATTGGTGGCAGTTAATGTTTCATGTTTACCGGAAATAATTGAGGGTCGGTTTGGTAGACGGTTAGCAAAAAGAGAAACATTATGATTATGAGCTCAAACTAAAACCAAAGATAACTCTGTTGTTTTTAAAATAATTTTAGAGATTGCCCAAACCTTATTTTCTGCTGCATTTTACGTATTGTTTTCTAGACATTTAAATGTACGAGGGTCATCCGGAAAGTAGTACCCGTTCGTGAAATAAAGACACAAAAGTAAATATTAACAAACATAAAAAATTTTATTTGAAAGAGGATACTTTAAACTACTTCTCAACATAATCTCCAAGCAAATTAAGGCATTTGTCATAACGTGTGACAAGTTTCTGTATTCCTGCTGCATAGTCCTTCGCCGCCAGCTCATTGAGATACGCGAGGGACCCATCTTGCACAAATTTTTGCATAATGCAGATGGTGTTTAACAATTTCATGAACAATTGTTCGAGAAACATTGGGAAAATGCTCACAGATGTCATCAATTGTGACGCGCCGATCGTTCCTCACGAATTCGTCAACTGAGCTCACCAGTTGGTCTGTAATGACAGACGGTCTCCCCGAACGCTCATCGTCGTGTGTGTTCCCCCTCCCCATGTTGAAGTTGCGACACCACCGCCGAACAGACGACTCGTCCATTACATTGTCTCCATACACCTCCTTTAAATGGCGATGAATATCACATGGGCGAACGTTTCTTGCATTGAGGAATTTAATCACTGCCCTCACTTCACAACTGGCGGCGTTCTCAATTTTTTTAAACATTGTAAACAATCACAGAAACAACACAGGCAATGCTAGCGTCACGCAACTTGGCTCAGAGAAGGCAGACAAGCCACTGAAGCTATCTGACCTCGTCCAGCGGCTACTCGCGTCGTCAGCACTTCATGCGGCACGAACGGGTACTACTTTCCGGATGACCCTCGTAGTTAAGTTTAGTCGTGCAGCTGTGGTGTATACATCTTGTATATATATTCTTGGTGGCATAAATGGGAGATTTATTTCATTTTCGTTGGTACAAGTGTTTACAATTTGTAATTGATATATCTAGGTATTCCATTACACAAATTTGGCTTGGGTCAGCCCCTTTCCCTATTTATTCTGTACATTTAATTTAGGACTCTCTGCTATTCATAAAAAACTGTGCCTTGACAACATTGTTGATTTCCTCTGTATGTGAAGTTGACTACCATTAAATTTCTGGTTTTCTTCCCCTCTTTGGTTGAAAACAAATTTTCCTAATCTGTAATTACATTTTGCTGAATATTTTTGCAGGGCTTGATCCAGGAAGTGAAATGTTATCAAAGTTTGTGCGTGTTATTAACCACCCTCCCATGGATTATCAGTGCCCGGTATGCCTCTGCTCTGTGGGCTCTGGTAATGAAAGTGTCCATGATATCTCAAGAGGATGCATCAGCAATGAAATAATTGTTTCCTTGACACTATGTGAACATATGTTGCACCTTTCTTGCCTCAACTCAATGCTTCAGAGTATTTCCAATCATGCAAAGGTAAGAACATCAACTTGTAAAGAGATGAAATATTACCATAAATTATGTACATATTTAAAAATTTAAATTGCATGACATTTGTGGCTTAATCTAGGTTTTTTTAAGACTAACAATATTCATGATGACTTTCAATTAACATAATTTCATATTGGATTATCTTCTTGTGAGCACTGTAGTGTTCACATATGGACTGAATGAATGGACTGGGGTAAGACTGAACTGGGGAAAAATAGAGGAAATGGCTTTGTTGGCTGGGGAAATAACATTCTCAGACTAGGAATTATTTTTTAACTCTCAATTCATTTTAAAAATAGCAAGGTTTAAATAATGTTTTATTTGAATTATTTTTTTTTTCCTTCTTTGGAATAATTATTTGCCTATTTTGTATGCTTTTCTTTCAAGAAAAATATTCAATGGAGAGTAATCATTCATTTTCAATTTACATAATTATTGTGCTAAATTTTTTGCAGTTCTCCTGCGGCCATAATAGATATTACTATACATTGAAGTTTTGAATTTGCCTGAAGAATTTATCAACCAAGGCCTATGTAATGCTGCAGGAGTCTAGTGTAGAGTGTTCTTCCATGTGGGACAGCTAAATGATGGTTTTAAATGTTTAAAGTTGGGAAACAATTTCAAAGAAGGCTAGACCTTAAGAGTACTGTTAGAAATATTGAAAATTTTATTGGGTGCCACAAACTGCTGGCAACAGGAAAATTGTACTAGAGGTTTGCTTGTGTGAATTCCTATCCTGCTTATATCTGAACAATAGTGCATTCATTTGCAGATTTCTTTGCGGTTGAAGTGGATATTAAGGGGAGATGAGGATTGTCTTTCGAAGGTCATTACTGCATATGTATTTTGGCTACCTTTTTTTTTGATCCTAAGAATACAGGGCAGAGCTCTGTATAAAAATCTCTTTTATCACCAATACCATAAAAAGCCATAAGTTTTGGCTTTTGCTGAGAATGTTATATTATGGTCGTAGTAGTAGTAGTTTTTAGGGGAGGCGACCGACAGCTAAGGTCATTTGCGCCATAGGGGATGGACAGGAAAGGATGAAGGGTGGAGAGAAACCCGGCGTCGGCATTAGCCTACTCTTTACGAAAGACGCCAAGGGGTCCGCAGCTTAACGTCCCATCCGACGGACGCCGTACTCACTCAAAGTGCCCTCCACAAAGCACCTCAAGTAGGGATCGAGATACCTCTGAAAAATATTCAACACCGCCGGGATTTGAACCCGCGCCCTCAGGGTGGGAAGCCAGTACGTTAGCCCCCGCACCATCTCGATCCCCCATTATGGTCGTATAATACTAAATTTCAGTATTCGGGGAATGGCATCACATTTTTCAGTATCAGGGTGTCACATGCAACTGTAGAGGTAGCATTCTATAGGGAGGTACTGAAAATTCTCATGGCTTTATTTTTCAATCAGCTGAAGTAGGCATAAGCAAATTGAACAGGTTTCATTTTGCAACAATTTGATGCTATCCAGATTACATTTTTTCTGTTTTAAACATGTCACCAGTGTTAAATGATGAATTTAACTATTTCATATAAACCAATTTATCACCCTAAAGTTGACCATAATATCACTGTTTCACAGTGCATCTTAAAATCTTGTCATTTTATCTTTGCTTATTGACTTTTAGATTTTTATTGAGAGGATATCATATTGGAAGTTCATCATGAAAAGTGCTCTATCAAAGTTGAGCGCACCTTTATATGATTCAAGGTTGAAGATTTGTACTCTTACTTGTTAGAGAAATAGTTATGTCACTTAGAAACCATTGATATAGTTGAATGTGGGGTGCATTTTTAACCTAATAATAGTAGTTTTTAGAGGAGGTAACCTACAGCTAAGGTCATTTGTACCATTGGGGATGGATGGGAAAGGAAGGGTGGAGAGGAACCCGGCATCGGCATTAGCCTACTCTTGTTGAAAGGCACCAAGGGGACCGCAGTTAAACATCCCATCCGACGCACATCGTACTTATCAAAGTGCTCTCCATAAGGAACCTCAAGTAGGGATCGGGATACCACTGAAAAATATTTGTCTTTGGAATTTGAACCCAGGCCCTCTCAGTGGGAAGCTTGTACGTTAGCCACTGCACCATCACGATTCCCATTTTTAACCTCAAAGAAACTTTTTAACCTCTTGTTATTGAAATTAAACTGAAGGAAAAATGTTACAATCTACTTTCCACACATAGTCATTAAGTGAGTGCTATGATAAATTTAAATCATGATGACTGTTCACTTTAATGACATGGCCTTAATGTAAACATAAAATGTGATTAACTGAGCACCATATATTGGTATTCTATAAACTGTGTAGGATAAGCCAGCAGTTTAATTAAAGCCTGTTGTTACTTTCAGTGTGACAGCAGAGTACAATGTGTGTTCAGTGTATTTTTTTATATTATGCTAACTATGATCCTTAAGCAGTTGTAGTTCACTCAAATAAATTGCCATTCCTGAATTTTTCTTTGGAAAATGAATATTAGGTCAGATTAAGGGAATTTGTCATAATTTTAGAACTCTGTTTGTTGCTTTAATTTTGTGATTTCATTTTTTTCAGACCCTTTACATTCAGTGCCCCTTGTGCATGCGGATTTATGGCACTAAAACAGGAAATCAACCTCCTGGAACAATGGATCTGGCCATTATCAATAGTTCTCTTCCTGGTCATCCTGGAGCCTGTACCATTCAAATTACTTATAAGTAAGTATTTCTGTAATATCCACAAGTACACATCTCTTCCTATCTCCAGTTAGAAATTTCTTATTTTTTAATTCATAATCTGTGGATAATACCCGGTGTGAATGAAATAATATTTTTATTTTTATTAAAATTTAAACCTTCATTTTGAAACTTGTTTTTTTTTGTGTTCTGGTCATCAAATTTGAGGGCAGGCTAAACTGATCATAAAAATTTAATTGCTACTCTCATTCTTTTATTTTTACATAATATATAGTTTTGGCACAAAACTCTGACGTAAATCAGGAACTTAATGTATTAACTTTTTGTTGTCACAGCACTTTGTCTTCTTTCAGTTTATCATATGTTATTCATCTCATTCTCTCCAGTATTTTGGATTTGGCAAGGTCAAATTATCATCATGGTGCAGCTTGACTGTCATCAAAATCAAGAAAAATTACTTAAGTGTACACCTCAATAAATTCAAGGAATAAAGCAAAATTTGTAATATGTATATATATATATATATATATATATATATATATATATATATATATATATATATATATATATATACATATCTGTGTATATATATATATACATATCTCTATGTTTCTATGTGGGAGGTAGGGAGGAGGGTTCAGACAAAATTTTACTTGCATTTTACTATTCCCTTATTACAAACATTGTTTATGAAGAAATAATTTGAATTATCCTTGAATACCAAAGAAGTCATCATGTAATTACTCACTAAAGAAACTCACTTCATATTTATGTATGCGATTATCAGCCTAGTAAAAGTTATGAAATGTTTGTTTAATTTCATTGTCTCTTTAAATGTCAAAAAAATTATGTAATAAATATATTATTATATATTAAATGTCTTTTGTGAAGCGCACTTTTTCAGTACAAAAACATGATTGAATAGAACTGTAATCAATGCAACAATTTCAGAGTGTTAAAATCATTCGCCTTGACTGGGATTCGAACCCAGATCCCTCAATATCCGGTCGAGTGCTTTAGCCACTTAAGCTACCGAGGTGTCCTCTTAAACTCTGAAATTTTGGGGCTTTTAAAGGAACTAGATGTTGTGACGAAATGCCGCACATACAATGTCACAGGCATTCGTATTCCTGCGTGACACGCCACAGTCCACGAGGTTAAAGCCAACTTTAAACACTTATGGTGTTTATACTTTGACAAATTCCAAAGAAACTGCGGGAGATGCCGCAACAGTAACTTTTAACGGAGTCATCCGCTAATGTGCATTTCAATGCAACAATTTCAGAGTAATCAGAGTGAAATATACTTTCATCAAATACAAATGTGCTCTTTTTTCCTATTTTTAGAAGAAAATGCCTGCTTGATATTTATAATAGCGCCAATAGCCTTAGGCAGCCTCTAGAAGTTGTGCATTCTATTTCTATGGTGATGTTTTTGAGATTATTCATACTTCTGATACGCTTTTGACCTGATTTTAAATCCTAAAATCCTCTACAATTCTGTGAACTCTGGGAAATTGTTGGAGATGAAATAATTGGTTTTGACAGAAAACTGTACTCTAATTATTATCTTGGGGCAGTAATCAAAATTTTCAAATTATGTTTAGTCTTTCATTCACCACTGCTAGTATGCCTATTTAATCAGTGTGATAGAGAATTGGTTGTGTGTAAATTCTCTCTTCTTTTCCTACTTCTTTGAATATACTAACATTTATTTTGAATTCCACAGTATTTCATCAGGTATTCAAGGCCCTGAACATCCTAATCCAGGAAGGCCATTTTATGCTGTAGGATTCCCCAGAGTATGTTTCTTGCCAGACATTCCAAAAGGAAGAAAGGTGAGTTCTTGTTTATAGAGGAGACAAGTTCTTATTGAAATGAAATGAGTAACTTCATAATTTCACACACATTTTAGTTAGAACGCGACCAAGGTTTTGACGTTGGACACCATCAGACCTGATGATGACATCCAATATCAAAGCCTAGGTCATGGTCTAAATAAAGTGTTTGTGGAATTACATAGTGACTCATTTCATAACAATTTGTTTTGTAAATTCCGTTAAGTTACACCAGAGACAGAATTTCAGACAAGTACGTAATTAATTTGACAGGAAACAATGATTAAGATTAAAGGTCATTCAGTGATGGAAGGTAGTAAAGAATTATACTAATGCAGCTGTAAGTTTTATTTGTGTATTTATAGAGTGAGAACCCTTTTGTTGTTTCAATTTGGAAAGTCAAAGGACCAAAAACAAGGGACTTGAAAATGTAAGAGCTCAAAACATATACATGTATAAATAGCCTTCACCTTGTTCTTTGGAGTATGGCCTCTAAAGGAAACCTTGGAATAAAAATATGGAAGGTTACTTTCACTCACTAATTTCTTCCATATTAACCTCTTGTTGTATGAATATTTTGCTGCTGTTCTTTCATATTTTTTCTTTTCTTCCTGAAACTTTGAATACTCCTAGCCCAGAGAGTCACTTCGACCCATTCAACCCTTAACTCAATTGGTCCACCCCTTCACATTAAGCCATTTACTCTTCTCCTTTATAGTAATAGGATTATGTAGTGATTTTTTCAACATTTCATCACCTATACATGGAATTCATTCGGTTATAACATACGGTTACACTGAAATGAGTCAGTTTTTCTGTGATTGTTTCGCTGGTGGTAACTTGAAGGTGTCATTGCCTCTTGATAAACTAACCTAGGCACTCTTTCAATAATGTGAGGCAAGTCATCATTGCAATAGAAAAGTGAAATCTGAATGGCTGCTCTCCATATTATCATCACCTGACTCATCTGTAACAACTCTTGAGCTCTGCCTGTGGATATGCAAATGGTAATACTGTAAACTGTTGCTAATCCAGTCTATATGGGGCCAGAGATTGTCCAGATTAAGCAAAAACCTAGATTAATGATGCATTTTACAGTCTAGTGTGGCCTTAATCACCGATGACTTAAAATGATTTTATATGGTTAGCAGGTAGTCTCAAGTGTAAAAAAACTTATATAAAGTTGATGATATCATATTTGAATAAAATACATCACAAACTGCCCTCTGAAATCAGCTTGGTTATTCATAAGTAACTTTAACTGAAAATGATGTGTTATTAGCTACTTAAACAATGATATCATCCCATTTATTTTATCAATTTCAACATACATTTAATAAATCAATCAGATTTTCACTTAATAAATTCCCAGAAAATCGACAAAAAAAATATTTGCGTATAGCTTATGCATCCTGCTGAAATATTTAAGCATATTTCAGCTAATGGTTTTTGATGTGACAGCAAGAAATTGGTTAATAGATATTAAATTCCACTGCAGTTTATTGAAGGTAGCAGGATTCTACATACAAATGAAGATGACTATGGGCATAGCTGGTAACAAATGGATGCTGCTCTCAGAGCATTTGTGTTCATTCACATGATCATTAAGGTGGACATTGGTTGTTAACAATGCCATGCTGTTAAAGTAATCCATTCTTACAACACTGAAATATTGTTAAGATGATGATGCAATGATGATGAGTGATGAGCAGTCTCTTCTTTATTTGTCCATGGTGGTTGTATTCATTTAAATTTCATTGGGTTTTGTCCAGCAAACAAACTTATAGTCATTGGTAGAATACTGATGGAGTATTATTCATAGTCATTGATGGATTATCTAGATGACTATTTCATCCAAATTTAAAAGCTAGCTACTTATTTCAGTTTAAGAATTGATTTTAATATGAATAAACAACATTTTTCAGTAAATTTATAGTTTTATCTAAATTTAGGACTCTTTTGTAATCAACTTGAGGCATATTGAAAATATTAATAGGATTACGATTACACCTGGAAAATATATGCACGCTCTGGCAATGTTAATTTTCTCTGATGTTTCAGTGGCATACTTAAGAATAATATATAGATGAAGAATGTCATGTTATAGTGAGTGAGAAAACTGAATTTATTAGTTTTTGTGGTTTTTTAATCTGGAAGTTTTCTCTCACCCTTATTCTAGGTCCTTCGACTCCTGCAAATAGCCTTCGAGCGACGTTTGGTTTTCACTGTGGGTCGCTCTGTGACAACCGGTAGAGAAGATGTCGTCACATGGAACGAAATCCATCACAAGACAGACCCTGGGCCAATCATGAGATGGGGATGGACTAATGACATGATGGCTTCAATGGGACACATCAATCTGTCGGGTCATGGCTACCCAGATCCTGGCTACCTGGACAATGTGCTCCACGAGTTGGCAGCCCATGGAGTTTACAGCAACGATGCAGTTGATGATGAGAGCGGCCCAAGCAGGAGGGAAAGAGAGGAAGGGGACGATGGTGATGAAGATGAGGAGGAGGATGAGGAAGAGGAGGGTGAAGAAGAAGGAGATGACAGGAGTAGTCACTGGGCCCATGATGGTGTTCTGTATCAGGAGGTTTGCTAATTAGATCATTGCCAAGCTTGCCTTGCCTATCTTGCCACTTAAACCTTCAATTGTACTCCTGTTGTGCCAAGAATACTACAAGAATTTTATTATTCAAAAGAGGATAGAAATGTTTGCTGAGTGAAAGTGGTTGGCATAAAATTACTTTAATTGCCAGATAAGTCCCTCCGTATTTTCCCTGTTTGCAACCCGTTGGCCAATCAGCTGGGAAACTATCTTCTTTGTATTAGCATGCTGGGGAAGAATCGTGATAAGGAGAATGGAAATTGAGTGAGCAGTCTCTTCTTTATTTGTCCATGGTGGTTGTATTCATTTAAATTTCATTGGGTTTTGTCTAGCAAACAAACTTATAGTCATCGGTAGAATACTGATGGAGTATTATTCATAGTCAGCTACTGAAACCCAGTGGTACAAGCCAAGAAGTGGAAGGTTTATTTAAAATGTCTAATTTTATGGTTAGCTTTAACAACTGCAATAGAATCTCAAAAACTTGACATCGAAAGGGAAGCATGCTTGAGCTTTCCGAGAGTGCACAGGCTTTTTTCTTAGGGGAATCTATATTTTTTAAATTGAACTGTTAAGCTAAAAGTACTATATGCACCAGTATCCATCTATGTAAAAGATTAAATCCAAGTTTTCTTAATTAGTAATTCTAATAGTGGCGTGTGATTCCTTCATCCTGTGTCTGCTTTAGAATTTTCACTGTCAGTAACTTTGGCGTGCTGTAACTGTGTGCATTTATCTGTCTGAAATTTTGCTCTAGTTGTAGGGTTTCTCATTCGGTTGTTGGGTTTCAGTCATTCCTTTTCATCTTTTTTCTACACATTTGTGGAACCTTGATTACCTGGTATTTGTTGATATTGATGCTCTAAATAATAGTAATAGTAAGAGATGCTCTAAATCATACTAATCACTTCGTTCATCTTTGTTCTTGAATGGGGATTGTGATGGTGTGGTAGCTAATGTGCTGGCTTCCCATCCAGATGGCCCGGGTTCGAATCACAGAGGGGGCGGATATTTTTAGTGGCATCCTGATCCAACTTGAGGTGCTTTGTGGAGAGCATTTTTAGTGAGCACGCCATCTGATGGATGGAACATCAAGCTGCGGACCCCTTGGCACTTTTATTAAGAGTAGGCCAATGCCGATGCCAGGGTTTTCTCCATCCTTCCCTATCCATCCCTAATGGTATGAATGACCTTAGCTGTCAGTAGCCTCCCCTTAAAAAAAATGCTACTTGTTCAAGAATCAAACAATAGGGTGTAACATGTATATTAAACAGGATCTTTTTTCCTCACAAAATTTGCAAATAACTGCAGACTTTTTCATTCTATATTCGTGTAAGTATATACATTCTAATCAGTTGTAAAGAGCGACTAGGGTATTGTTGGCCAAAAAGAAAGAAAATAACTTGAAAACTTCATTATAATTACCAAGAAAGGTTAGGAAATTGGGAAATGAAATGCAAATTTAAATGATCAATCAATAAAATGTTTCTGCAATAAGTCTCTTCAACATTTTAATGCTATTTCATTGAATTGTGTTCATATTTGAATTTCATTCCCTTGCTAGATGAAATGGCTGTATCTCTGTAAATAGTCAGTAATCAACAAAAATCCATATTAAATTTCAAGTTTTACTTTTTTAACATAACTTTTAGAAAAGAGAAATCACAAATATTTTTAAAATGTAATTCGTGAAAATTCATGCTAGTGAAACAAAAGTGCAATGCAGAAAATTAGGCTATTAATTTTTTGTCTTTGAAAAAATTTCAGGCTAACAGGCAGAGGGTTCGGTTTTCTTATTTCTAGCATTACAAGTATATTTTTGCATGAAAAGTAAAATCCGTACTTTGTAAAATTATCTACTTATTTAAAATTGCGGCCTAAAAGTGAGGTTGGAGTTCTTGTGTGAAAAATGTGAAATGTCGTAAATATCTGAGCACCAATAAATTAAACAAAATGCCTTATTATGCTCATGTTTTTTCCTTGAACTTTGATGTTTCTGTATGTTGAACTTAAATAATTCTTACAATATTTCATACATAGCTCTTTTATTCCAGCTGATTTTTACTTTCTTATTTACTCATGCATTCTAATGCAGAGCTGTCATCTGAGCAGTACTTATTACTTGAATTTCAATTGAAAGTAATTTTGTATACCATGGAGTGCAACCATCCAGCATCCCATTATCTAATGGTTTATTGCCTACTAGAGGAAGTCCCTTTCCTTCAACATTGTCTTATGGCTGAAGATGTCCTATCTACTGGAAATATTTTTCCTTCCTCATTCAAATTTTTCACTCAAGTCAATCATAAGCATATGATAACACTGTGACGAGTCTTCTAAAAAATTGCTGCAAAGAAGTGCTTACCCAGACAGCATTTTTACATTCATTTGACCTAATGTTTGAGCATTCTTATTTATGGTTCTGTCAGACTGATTTAAAAAGAGGGAGAGTTGGCAGTACAGTAATTTCTCTTTCGTTTTATTAGCACTTCCTGCTAGTCATATGCAAAAGCTTGAGGAGGAGAATAGGCTCAATTCTTTCAATCGACTAAATTACATCCACACAAACCTTCACTGTTGACTTTTCTGCTTTATGTTGAGGTATAAAACCAGTAATCGATTAGTAGTAATTTTAGTTGTGTCCTTTTCTTGGAAAGGTGAATGGATAGTAAATAAGTAGTCAGATGAAGAATATTACAGTGGAACCATGCTTAATGAGCATCTGATAAAGCAGGTAATTTGCATCACGAGCAAAAATTTTGTACCCGAAAATGACTTGCTCCACGAGAGATTTTTGCATGACAAGTGATGAGGAGGGGAATTCCGGGAATGATTGCTTGCATGCTACTTCAGTTTGTGTTAAGCTCATGTTCCGCTATCATCCTAGTGTCATCAGTGAGCACACATTTTTGCAAACTTGTTTTCAGGCGTTTTATTTTTGATTTTTTTTGTATAAATTTTAATAGGATTTTAGGCGTAATTTTTAAAATGCTCCAAGCACAAATCCACGAGAAGACAGCCATAAGAGAATAAAAATAACTGTAGAAATTGAAAGTAAAATCATTGAAACTTGGGAACAAGGTGTGAGCATGCCTGATCTAGCACTCACATAAACAATCGTTCAACATCAACAATTTGCATTTTCTTCAAGATCAAGGACCAGACTAAGCATATTAGTGCTTCAAAGAGAGTGACTAGAATATCTACGCTATGGTTACGTATTCTCAATGATGCTGAAAGGTTGCTTCGGTTTTGAGTTTGAATTCCTGGTTGTTTCATTATGTGATAGAAGAAAAAATGAACATGGTCCATGATCCTAAACAATTTTTTATACAATATCCTTTGAATGAACTTTTTACATAGTTTATTTTTTTACATGGAACACGTTATTATATTTTACATTAATTCATCTGCAGGAATTTATTTCACTTTACGATAGTCTTGTAGTAAGAGGTTCCACTGTGCAAAGAAAAACAAAAAGAATTCTCTAAAAGATAGTTTAGGCTTTTAATTTATAGTGACAAGACTTTTTATAATGAGCCACTGAAAATAAGGCCATAATAGAATGTCAGCACCTTCCCCCTCAAGTGCCTCAATAAATAAATGCATCACTGTAATTTGATTTTGTAATTGCATACACACTTGATGAAAATTCATAATTATAAATAAATGATAGTCTTCCAGTTAATCTACGTTTGGATGGATGCTATGACTAGCCATCACTACATTTCCAAGCCTTTCCTGATGCAACGCAGCATGACAATGTACACTATAATAAACCATATTAAAAGAACTTGGTACTTTTCCACAGATTTTTATTATAAGGTACAACGCGTTTCACCGACTTGCGGCATCATCAGGTACAAATATACTTAACAACAGTGCGAGAATATATATGCTCAGGACAGAGTGGGGATGGGGAGGGAAGGAGGGTCTGAGAGGGGAGGGGGCGATTGGGTGCGTTGAGGGGTTGGTTTGACCAATTCCAGTCTAGTTTCTCAGAAAGGAGTGGGGAGGGGGACGGGAACAGTTGCTCATTACAAAGTATCAGGCTACGAGCCAAGGAACATGCAAGGTGTCTCAAAAATAAGAATACCAACACTCTGTTTGCTAAGCACCTACTAGAATTTGACCCCAGCAGTGACTTTGTCCCAGGAATATTGCATATTCTCCCAAAAGGATTAAAAATGGATGCTCTCGAGCAAAGTGGAGATACGGAGGCACCTAGCAAAGTTATTCTCCATAATAGTTATCCCTGATGAAAGTTCATATGGCACAATTAATATTATTGTAAATCTACTCTATTTTAAGAAACATGATCTTGCAAAAAAAACTGCTAAATTAATATTTCCCATTCTTTTTGACATTGTTTTTTTATTTCTGAAAGAGCATTCATGTCTTATTAATATTCTTTGTTCTATATCATCAATAATATTCCACTCATAGAAGCGAGGTAATCAAGGTTTCCTCTTCAAAATGTAACGTCTAAACTACCTCTCTAGCAAAAGCTTTAAAACTCCAATGTCCATATTCAAGGATTTGATGGCATGTTATTCGCAGTTCAATGGTGTTGCTCAGACATTTAGAAGCTGTCAGTAACATTCCTAAATAAACCCTGAAAGTGGCTGCTTTTGTCTATAACTGAAGTGTGAATGCGCCATACATATGCATATATTTTTGTGTCAAATTGGTGGTGGACTAGGGATAAACATATTGTTCAGATAATGAAAGCATATGTAGGTTATATCAACTTCATTCGTCTATTTTATGGAATGCAAATAATTTCCATTCAGTTATAGTATTACTTTTTATTGTATAGAATTTTTATTTTTTTTTAATGTTTGTGCCATTGCTGCAAACTGATTTATCATTTGATTTAATCAAAGTGCTCCTGGTGGAATATAATTTTTAAAATTTGTTTCACTATTGTTTTTATATTTTTATTCTAATTCTCAGAATTCTCATTATTTCCATCTGTTTTCACACTAGCATATCAGTTTCCTCAAATTTTATGTTAAAATACCACATAATAGTACCTATAATTGTCACTTGAAATGGAATTAATTTTTCATCCTTGTCTGTTGGCTGTGATCCCAATTTCTCCCGTGTTATAGTTCAATAGTCCCAACTGTTACAAACCTTAATTAGCCCATGGCTCAGGTTACTCAAGGAACTGAAAATTATTAGGGAGATCCCTATTGTTATGCTAGCTAATATGATATATAATGAATTAAATGCAACTTTTGAGCACTTGTTTTACTGGAATTAATACCAATTCTCACATTACCATTTTCAGTCATAAATCAAAGTGTGTGAACCAATTTTGATGTACGTTAATGTGAAATTTAAAAAGGAAACAGTTTTAGTGAATATAGTGGAAAAGGTCTTGTACAGTATATTTTCCCTTTGACATGAATGAAAGTCTAAAAATTGTTTATTTTAAAAAAATTGTAGTCACAAGCATAAGCATTGTGTTATCTAAAGGAGTGTGCTTCAGCATATGCCTTCCCTCTCCCCTACTCTGTTAGCCTTTGTTCGCTCCTCCCACCTGCTAATGTAAATAAAGGGCTAAATGTTTGAAAACTCAATGTGCAGTCCGCACATTGATATGCATTAAATTGCACATTGCATGTGATAATATTTTATTGAAATCAAATTGAGTGAAATCTTCTGAATGGATTTGATATGAATTTATGCTGAAGCATGCAGGCTGTCCTAAAAGTGAAATTTAAATGTTTAAACTCTATGTGCAATATTTTCATTTAATATTACTTTCAGTAAACTGACCCATTATCCTGGGGTACACCGAAAATATGATAATGTGTCAAAATGCATTATGCTCTCAAAAATTTGAAGTTCAGTTTCATTTGATCCTTTACACATCACAACCTCTTTTTTCATGACTCTCTAACTAGTGTTCTAACTACTGTTCATAACTTTCAAATGGAGTGTTTTGAAAGGATATATTTTTTACTTTATGCCCTTTTCATGTTTTTGTGGGAAATCTTCGCCTTCCCTAAATTGTGTTAGTCTAACCAAAAGTAGGTCTAAAAATTTTACTCTTCCCAAAACTTGTTTTTTTTACCTCATTGTGAACACTAAGCTCTCAGTTATCTTTTAGAAGTTGTGTTTTTCTTGTAATTTTTATATTTCAGTGTGATTATTCATGTGGTACATAGAAGCCATGGCATTAGCTGTGTTATAAAAGAGACCCATCTCATGACCTTTGAAATTATTTCAGTTTGGCCACCAGTGTTGGGTGACAAATCATATTCAGTTGTCTTCTCATAATTTATCTCCTTCCTCTTTAACTGCAGCAATTTAATTTGATGATAGGTAACATGTGTGCCCTGTATTAATGTTGTATTAATAAAAACTATCAATATTTAGAACTCATGTGACCATTGCCAAAATGTCACTCTAATCGTATGAAGGTGTCCATCGGGTTCTCCATCCGCGTTGGTTGTTTTTTGGTGAAGACAGTTTTGCTGGCTATCCTGCCTGCGTCTTCAAATCACTAAGATGAAACTGTCTTCACCAAAAGACAACCAACACGAATGGAGAACCAGGAAATGCAGAGGCAAGTTGTCACTCTATTGTTGAATGGTGATATTTACTCAATTCTAGAATGAGTTCCCATGCAATGGCATTGGTAATAAATTACTCTGGTGGAAATTTTAATTATGCCATGAAGCCCCATTCTTGTAAATGTACTTCACTTCTTAATGGATAGAAGTTCATTTATATGATAATTTCACTTTCTCACTGCTCATGTGTAGAAGCTAGAATCTAATTTTTTGGAATAATTTTGATTACATAATTATCTTTTTCTCCTATATTTTGAATATACATGCCCATTTTCAATCCATTAGGTCGGGTAATTGAGAGTTTACTGTCATATTTCAGGAATGTAAATCCCTTGGAGACATCATATGTAACCAGAATCCACTCAAAGTATTTCTTTATACAGTTTTATGTACTATGAATTATGCAGTTGTAGGTAGTCTCTCTCACATTCACACATTGTTATCAGGAGATGTAGCTACCTAAGAATGCATGCAATTTCATTTAAATGAATTATTTTGAATAATATTTTCATATGCAGTATGTTTTCACCCCTCAACTTGTAGTGTTTATGTTGCAATTGTACTCACTTCAGCTGATGGCTCTGTGGGTCAATTCTGATTCCTTCTTAATGCAACTGGAAAAATTTAGGCATGTAATTGCTCAATTGTTGCCGTATAGAGTTTACTGTCGTTAATATAATTGTGTGAACTTGAGAAAATTGTTCTCATATTTGATATAAAGCTTTATATTTTCTAATGAATGTATTAGTGGCATACAACTATCTATCTGTGTAATTTTGATAATTTTCCTACATAATAATAATAATAATAATAATAATAATATACTTTATTCATCTTATAATCATATTCACATATGGTAGATGTCGTCATTTAGGAACATACAGTTGTTCCTGGATAATATGGTATACAGCACAATATACAATCACATAAAATACTTATTTGAAAATATTTGCATACATACACTTAGTATTCTACTCACGCTAGACCTTATAATTTTAGGCTAGTAAAGTCGAGCTCATAATACTCCTCTATTGAGTATAAAGGATTGGAGGTAAGCCAATCACGCAGCACCCTGCGGAACACTACATTGCGGGCTGACTTTACAGATTTTGGAAGCATATTAAACAATTTGATAGGTAGACCTTCAACTTTGTAAGTCCTATCTAGCCTACAGTATGGAAAATCCATATTAGACTTTGCTCTGGTGTTATGGCTGTGAACGTCAGCCCTAGTGGAGTACATACTTGTATTTTCTTTTACATGAACTAATGAATAGAATATATATAAATTGTAGACAGTCATAATTTTTAAATTTAAAAAGAGAGGTCTACAGTGTTCAAGTGGACATGAATTGGATAAGGTACGGACTGCCTTTTTCTGCATCACAAAGATTAGCTTAATATCAGATGCATGCCCCCAAAGTCTAATGCCATAAGTAATATTTGAGTGAAAGAATGCATAGTAGGCATTAATTAAGTATTCCTTACTAACATATATATACTATTACTATATATACGTATTACTAACATATATCTATGTAACTGAAATGGAAACTTATTATTTTGTTGAAGTATTATTCTTATATAGCATACAATGTATTATATTTACATACACAAAAGTATGTTATTATGGAATATATGTTGTAATTTGATCATATGAATGTATGGTACCTTGATAATTATATTGAGTAGTAGAAGAGTCTATAACTGACAGAATCATGTAACTCCTGAGTAAATATATTTTTATGATTTCGACTTTTTTTTAAAAAAACATTTCATTTGTTCATTCTTCATCCACAGAGGTCAACGTAAAGGCTGATTAACGAGTGAGTGTAGGTCTTACTTTAAAGGAAGCCGTTGGGTATGTGAATACTCACATTCAGTATGCAAGGTTTGTATAAAAAGTATCAGTAACAATTTTTTCCTGACGTGTGTGTGAAGTACTGAATTCAGACCATCAGTTAAATGCGAACATGATCACAGATCGTATTGACATTGATGAGATGACAGCGCATGCCATTATCACAGACAATTTAGCAATACTGTGCAAATCTGTTTGGCAAAGATCTGTGCAAAACTCATACCAAAGTTCGTGACGGACGACCAAAAGCAGATTCGAGTGTCTGCTGGTGAAGACTTTCTGAAATGGCACCGTGAAGATTCCCTAACCCCCTGACAGTCTGGACTTGGCACCAGCAGACTATTTATTATTCTCAAAAGTGAAATCCTCCCTCAAAGGACACTACCATGTGACCCTAAGTGCAGTCCAAGAAAATTGCACGCATACCCTTAAGGACCTTCTGAAATTTTTCTACCAGGGAGCCTTCAAGATGTGGGAAAGCCACTACCAAAAGTGTGTCGATGCTCGAAGGATGTACTTTGAAGAATTTTGAGGCATTGTAGCGATATCTGAAATTAATCATTTTTTCTGAACTTTTCCCGATACATTTTATACAAAATATAAGGGGAGCAGTTCCTTTCCCTGTGCCAAAATTCATCTTCGTCTGAGGTTATAGTGACCATAAAATCTCAGTTTGGATTTTGGATGAGGTTAAGCCCCAGTTTCTGGACCTGGGAACCTTCACTCAATAGCCTAGTGTTCCATCCACAAGACCACACCAGCGCATTCGTTCATAGAAATTTTTATATTCTCCATGTGTTGTAAAAGAAGTATTATTTTCATTGAAAAATCAACTTTGAGATTGCTATGTGATATATGTCTTGAGGTTCCCTACTCACATTTTGACCATTTTCCAAGTTCAGTTCGTGTTTATTTGATAGGTTTTTTGTGGCATAATCACTCAAAAACCCGAGTGGTATAAAATTTCATAGTTAGCTTCTTTATTGAGAGTATATGTAGTGATTATATTTTGCCCAAAATCCCTTTGATTATTATTATTATTAGGTAATCTACCGGTTAAGGTAGGTTTTTGGATGGACGTAATTACTAATTAAATAATTTGTGGCCCCTAGCAAAACACAACCTCCTAATCTACATCAGGTCCCTCTTCAGCTGTGAGTACTTTCTTCCTCCCGTCATCCCGTCCAACATCCCTATCCTGTTCCTTCGCTTTCCTCGTTTGCCTAACATTCTCCCCTCAATTACAGTCTTCAACGTCCCGCTGCCGGTCAATACCCCCTTCAGCCACTTTTCCTGCCTCCATAGAATTGCTCCCAACAAACCCCTCTCTTCGCCCACCATACCAAGTACTTCCTCGTTTGTTTCCTTCTCTGTCCATTTCACCTTCTCCATTCTCCACACCCACATTTCAAAAGCCTCCAGTCTACGTCTATCCTCCTGCTTCAACGACCACATTTCCACGCCGTACATAGCTACGCTCCATATCAAAGTTTTAGGAGTCTTTTCCTAATATTCTTACTCAACATCCCTGTCATCAATTCCCTCCCCGAGTCTTTTCTTAACATCCTTACTCAACGTCCCTCTCATCAACTTTCTCCTCCTTGTGAAAGCCTCTTTGCCTAGCGCAATTCTTCTCCTTACTTCCTTACTACTTTGACCGTGTTGGTCCAAAACACTGCCGAGATACGTAAACTGTTCTACCTGCTCTAGTTTTTTCCCTCCTATTTTAATGTTAAGCTTGGCCTTTTTCTTTCTAGAAAATCGCATAACCTTTGTTTTATTAATATTGATTCTCATCCCATACCTGTCGCACTGAATTTCCAATTCACTAAGCAATGCTTGCAGCCCCTTGGCTGACTGACAAACTAAAGCTTGGTCATCAGCAAACCTAACTGATTTTATGAATTCCCCGCCCACTTTCATTCGTACCTTGAGTTCTTCCCATGCCTCTTTAATCATTTCCTCTGCATACAGGTTGAACAGCAACGGTGATAATGGGCAACCCTGCCTTACACCTCTTCCTAACACTGCCCAACCGGACTCCCCGTTCCCCACTCGTACCTGAGCAGTCTGAGACATGTACAGGTTGCGGATTAGCCTCCTTTCCCTCCAATCTATTCCTATTTTCTGCAGAATACTCGTTAGTTTTTCCCAATTCACTCTGTCAAACGCTTTTTCGAAATCTACGAAACAGGCAAATACCTCCAGGTCGTGTTCTATATTCCTCTCGATTAATAATCTCATTACTGCAATGGCATCACGCGTACCTCTCCCCTTCCTAAACCCAAACTGACCATCCCCTAAGTAATCATTTGCCCTACTCTCTATCCTTTTGTTTATGATCCTAAGAACAACTTAAGCTGCGTGGGATATCAGACTTATTGTCCTATAGTCCTCACATGATGTAGCCTTTACCTTTTTCGGAATAGGAACTAAAACTGATCTCACAAAGCCTTCCGGCCAGATTCCTTCCTCATAAATACTACGGATCAGCCCATATAGCCTCTTCCTCCCACATTTTCCTAAGCATTTCAATAGTTCCGCGGGAATTTTATCCACCCCCACGGCCTTATTTAGTTTTATCTTCCTTAATGCCCTTTCTATCTCATTGTCTAGTATGCCTGGACCTAAGCTATCTTTCTCTACGTCATGTTCCTTTTCTATGTCTAACTTTGTTGGTCTAAGCTCTTTACTATACAGTTCTTCTATATATTCCTTCCATCTCTCTTGGATCTTTCCTGTGTCAAATATTACCTTACCCGTCTTATCTCTAACTGTTAGCATGGATCTCCCTTTCTTACTTCCCGATAAAGATTTAACTTTGCTGTACAGCGCACCGATTTCACCCTTCCTCTGCAGACTTTCCATATCCTCGCACTGCATCTTCCACCATGCTTCTTTTGCTTTATTTGTTGCCCGCCTCAATTTATTGTTTAATTCTTTGTGCTTCATTTATCCTAATTCTGTATTTAAATTCTTCCATTTTCGCCGCTCATCCATCTTTGTAATCATCTCATCCGTGATCCATGGTTTCCTAGTCCTTTTAGCGTTAACGGTTCCAATAGTGTCTTTTGTGGCTTTAGACAACACTTTCTTGAAACTTTCCCATTTTTCTTCGATAGTACTTAGCTCTTTTCCATCCTCCATGATTTCCTCTATGGCCTGTTTATATTCCTTCCTTTTCAAACCATTTAATGCTTCTGCATTCCATTTTCTAACTCGCCGCCCCTGCCTTTTCTTTTTGAAATGGACGCTACATTTCATAACAACTAAATTGTGGTCAGAGTCCGCATCCGCTCCCGGGAAGCTGTGCCAATTTATCATACTGTTCCTAAACCTGTGTCTAACCAGGATATATTCTAGCTGATACCTTTCTGAGTCAAATCCCTTTGAAATGAGTAACCATTTTTTTGTGGTGCTATTACAAAAGAAAGCTTAAAAACTGTGAACCATCTGAGAATTATTTTTTTATGGTTGTGCCACCCAGAAAAAAAACATTCAAATAAATTGAAAGATCAGATAACTATTTCATAAGGGTGTGTGATGGGGAGTAAGAAGGCACTAGTCATTCATGCATAAATGCTATTATAACTCATAAATAAGGATACATATATATGTCCATAAACATTTATGTATGCTGTATAAACATGCATGCACATTTACGTCAATCAGCATTTGGTGTTTTTAATTTCCGGTTTGGAACGAGCTTTCCGAATTAGAAATATAGGAGTTCTGTGTGTTTCATTTTGTTGTGATTGTGTATCAAGCTAGGAAAGAGCAGATACAGTGGAACTTGTCTTAATGAGCAAAAGTATTTTTCAAATAATAGCTTTCCTAACAATAGACTTTTTGCATAAGGAGTAACAAGGAGAGGAGAGGGGATCCCAGAATTATTGTGTGCCTGCTGCTTCAGTTGTGTTTAGCACTCATTTTGCTAACATTCTAGAGTCATAAATGAGAACACATTTTTTCAAACTTGTGGTCAGACAATTTATTGGTGATTTTTTTCTCCAAAGTTTCATAATCCTGGCAGAAGGGTCTCTGGAGAAAAAGGTGGAATAAGCCATAAGAGAGTTTAACTAACTGTAGAAAGTAAAAGGAAAAGTCATCGAAAAGCAAGAATGAGATGTGAACATTGCTCATCTAGCACAGACATTCAAGCGGTCAACATCAATGGTTTGCACTGACCTCAAGAACAAGGGCAAAATTAAGGAAATAGATGCTTCAAGAGTATCTATGTGATGTTTCCATATTCTTAATGATGTTGAAAGGTTGCTTTTCATACTGTGGCATCATTAACAAGAACATCATTTGTGAGAGGGTACAAATGATTTTTGCTGATATTAAGAAGATGCCAGGATTATCAACGGCCGAAGAAGTATTTGAGGAAAGTAAGTTGGGGGTGATTTGAGAAGTATAAGAGAAAAATCAGCATCCACAGAATTGTGAGGCATGGTGAAGCAGTGAACTCTGAGTCTAAGGCAGCAGAGAACTTCATCGGTGTCTTCAAGAAGCTTGTAGATTGAGGGTTACCTATCGCAACAGGTATTTAATTGTGACAAGATGTCTTTTTTTAAGGTTTTTTATGAATAAAATGTTAAAGCATCAACACAAACAAATGTCTGTAGACATTTCTAGTAAAAAAATCTTAAACAATTTAAAGTAATTTTCTATAAATAACCCTTGAACATAATTTTTTTTGACATGGAATGTGTTATCGTGTTTTGCATTAATTTATGTGGGAAAAATTGTTTCATTCAACAAGTGTTTCGCTTTACGAAAAAGATTATAGGTTGAATGATTCTCATTGTGTAAGGTTCCATTGTATAAGTAATTGAAGAACATTATAGTTTGTGGAAATATGTGGTAATGATAATATAAGTTAGTTGTAATTTTCCACAGAATTTGTTTTGCACTATGCATTTCAGTGCAAATGCATCATGTAGGAGTTCAAAATGTAACAAACATGTGGATTATGATGTCACTGTGGTCTCTGTTAAGATCTCATATATTTACCTCTGTTTTGATGCTGACTTTGAATACTACCCCAATATTTAGAAAAAAGTACATATCTCACTTTTGACACGCTTAATCGTCATCAACAGCATTTTAAGCTGGAATATAGGACTGCAACTCTGCATTATTTTCTTACTAATGTTAATTCCCTTAGCTCTGTTGTCTTAAATCTCTTTATTTTGCCTGTATACTTATCCCTTTGAATTCCTCTTCCAGTTTCACTTCTGTTTCATTCTTAACAAAAACATTCTCCTTCAGTTGTTCCCATCTTTACTGCTTAAATATATATCTATATTTTGTGAAACTTTTACCAAACGTTAAAAAGTCATATTACCTGTTTTTCAATGCATGAGCATCATCAATTGGTGAGGCAAAGGAAACATCGTTTACACTGAACATGGAGGGTAGGAAAATAAGGAGAGAGGAGGGGCTGCACAAATACTCCTGCAAGTTTTGGGGAAAGGGTGGGATGATACAGTATTCATTGCCAATGATCACTTCAGAGTCATCAATTCATTTTAAAATTTCTGGTCGCTAGAGTGTAAATTTCAAATAATAATAACAAATTATGTCAGTTGCTATAGGTTGTAAAATGTTCTCATTGAAATCATGGGATTGGTCACAGGTTGAAAATTGTTGGGCAATGTTCCTCTAATTTCACAATTTTTTCTAGGACTAAAGTGTTCTTGAATCTTAGAATTAAAATTTTTAATTGTCTGTCTGACATGGACACCATCACAAATGGCACACTTCATTGCATAAATCCCACAGCAGTGATTTTACTGTGGATATTTTACCCTTGACTAACAACCTGCATGCACTTAATGCCCTAGAACATCTAAAAATTATAAACAAACTGCCAATATGTTATGTTTGTGGAGCAAACATAGCATATTTGCAGTTTTTTGATACTTAAAAGACAAAAAGAATCAATTGTTCAAAAACCAAACTACAATACTAGTCTTGAGAGAATATGTAGTGAAAGATGATTTTTATACAAAGAATGTAAAGAGAAAGATTGCATAAATAATAATAGGTATTAATTGCTCAGGAATGCATTTTCATATTCTTTCCAAAACTTCTAAATCTAAGAATTAATTAATTAATTTTCCAAAATGAAATGAATTGGATTTCAAAATCTAAACTTTTGACAATAACAAATAATACTTTCAAGTAAAGTTACCGCTGTTATGCAAGTTCTGTACAAAATGTCAATAATTTTTAGGAGAAAAATCAGTTAATTGATGAAATTTATTATGAGTTCAGTTATAACAGTACATAACTGTATGTGCAGATGAATAAGAGGATGATAGGATTAAATATAATGAATACATATTAATTCTAATGGCTGCAACATGATACACATATATAAACATGTTTGTTTATGGAAGCAATGCATAATTTGGTAAGTGCTAATAATTGACCAATTACTCTTGGAAGTGTTCATGAGATGTGATGGATTTTTCTTCCAAAGATTTCATCATCATGGGGATAACCTTGCAAATTATCATGCGTGCGGAATTGTTGAGAAGAATGAAGCAGAGCAGTCTTAACATTTGAACTATCTCCTGGTTGAGTTTCAATATTAACCCTCTTGGCCTGAAATGCATCTGCATTTTTCATCAGCCACTGCCTTAAGCCATTCTGCAATGATGAAAGCTCATGCTGAAGGGAATCCTGCCCTTTCCTCAACATTTCCTGCACATTGCGGCCTTTCTTTATTAATTTTTCATTCTTTGCCACCTTATCTCCAAATGTCCTCTCTTCATTTTGTTGCTCCGCTTGTCTGTGGGTTAAAGTCTGCCCCTCCATGAGTGAGTACTGCTGGTTAGGTAAGCTGTTTAAAAGTCTCACTGGGGCTGGATGAGTTAACATTGATTGTAGTTTGAGTTCATGAATCTTGTTCACAGCCACAGGCACATATTTGATTGAGGTAGTACTTGGTGAATCTTGCAGAATGGGATTTATGTTATTATTATTATTCTGCATGACTACCCCAAGTGATTGCATGGGTATTGGTTTGTTTATGGCTGATGAATACTGCCCATCCTCTGGGTGTAAGAAGCTTCTGCTATCCTCAAAATCAGCCCCCTGCTGAAGTGAGTGGATGAAGCGCAAGCTTTCTGATTCCCTTGTTCTTATATGTTGAGGTGACCATGTTGGTCTTTCCACCTCTCTTGTTTTTGTTGGCCTCTTTGTGTTTCTAACTGTTACCCGACTGTCTCCAGATTCTTTCCTTATGTTTCCATGGACATGTGCAAAATTAAATGTATCTTGCAAGGTGGTCATGTGTTGAATTTCCTTTGAAGCATTCCCACTGTTGGATGACATGATATTGGTGTGTGACTCCTGCTGAGTTGTTGGAGTATTATCAATTTCCCTTGGTATTTTCATATCTGTAGGGTTAAAATTCATACCAGTGAGGTGTTTTTCACTTGTTTGTTCTACCATTGTCTGTCCTAAAAGCACAGGCCTGTTATTTTCTGTGAATCCTTTGGCATAAGTTGTGGTTCCAATTGACTTGGCTGTGGTGTCATGCCAAATTTCTGGTTGTTTCTCTTGCAATGGCGAGTTGGATTTTTTTCCAGATGCCACATCTGGGGGAATACTCAGCTGTTTGATCAATGTGTCCTCTTCAGCTGACAGTGGGGTGATGACCATAACTTCTCCCTCTGGCCTGTGTGTCACATACATCACATCTTTTGTGTGAATGTTAGAGGGATCACTTTCCATGGACATCTGGCTCTCACCTGAATGTGATAGTTGATGCTGATATTTGGCCCGAGGGGTCAATGGAATGGGAGTTACAACCATTATATTTCCACCCTCAGATTCTTGAATATACCCTTCCGGCTCTTGGAACAGTAGTACATCTGGTCTCAGGTTCTCAATGTATACCATGTCTGAGCTTTCACTTAGATTGAAAGAGTGACTCATTTCAGTTGATGTGTCTGTGGCACTCTCATTTGATGGAGATTTTAAATGTTCTATCTCATCACTGTACGTATCTTGTGTAGTACTCTGTGTTTGGTCCTCAGTGTCTTGTGGTGCATAGATTGTTATTGGCAACTCTTCTGTTGTCCCCACAATGTCAATTGGGTCTTCAATGATATTGTCCTCTGAATATTCTTTGGAAGGTGGGCTTAATATTTGATCATCATGATTTTTTAAAACCTCCAATTCAACGTTTCTTGAGGAGTTCACAAGTTCTTCTATCTCAAAACTATTTCTAATTATTGTGTTATTCACTTCAGTGGATAGAGAACTAGTAGTGATGCTGAAGGAAGCACCGCAGCATCGAACTTTGGATTCATCTTTGCAGATAGGAATATGACCTAGAAGAAGCACGTCTGTTGGGAATTGGCCAAAGGCACGGGGGCAGATGTCAGCAGGGAGGCAGGGGCAGCGAGAATCCAAGGGTCCTCCCCCTGGGGTGTGAAGCATCCACTCATTTCTATCTTTTGGCAGATCATTTGTGTCACTACTCTTCACAGGCTTTCCCATTGCCTGAGCTTCCTCCTTGCAAAGAATGATAAGGGCAATGGCGAGAAGTCCACTAGAAAAAATGAAAAACAGTGTACTATTTTAAAAGTTTGTCAATAGACTCAATAACAATACAATCATTTCAAGGTTTGCACAATTTGTTTTTTTCAGGGAAAGTGAGGGAAACACGGAAACTTTTGCATGCTGGTGTCATTTTAAATGCTATTCTTGTATATACAGGTATGAAGGTAACTACCCGATTATTATCTTTTACATTTATCTTGGGGACTGGCCATTAAGTGTGTGCTTGAAACCGATCAGGTGGCTCTGTTGCTAGGAGATTTGGGTGCCAATCAATTGTGTTCTTTGTAACATTGAAATACAGATATCTTCAAGGAGGCAATCTTGCTGCCCATCTGGAGAGTGACCTGTGGTCACCAGTCTGATACCACATTTGAAAAACAGAAAGGACTTGGCAGTAATTCTTTTCACATCACGGGCTTATCCTGGTCATTATGGTCAAGGAGGTTGTCTGGAGAGGTTGCCTTGATGATTCTCGAGTGAGTATTTGAAAATTTTAGTTATAAATCTTCTGTATATTATTTTCAAGAAGAGGTGATTATAGTATAATGTGTTTGGTTGTGCCTTATTGATGAGGTTTAGGAATGTAGTGGAAGTTAGTCTGTTATTTTGCCAAAACCTATCTTAAAAAATAGTGAATATTAATAAATGCTGTAATCATGTTCCTTGCAATTGTATGGTTGATTTGAAACCAAATGAAATAGAAATCCGTTGAATTTACACAGATGGTGTAATTTAGC